>NC_133289.1:16540710-17740710 GCF_005239225.2 Populus alba
CCAAAAAAGACATCTCTGATTTCATTTCAACAAACTAGACTTTGAATAGACAAGATCTTTGAAGTATGAGAGTTGATTCCAGACATAGGAAGATTATCAAAACACAGAAGAACATTGATTGAGTATGCAAAAAATCGTTGATAGAAATGACATTGAAGTCCTCGATACTCCTTGAAAAGTTGAGCAGCTGGGGGCAATACAGTGGACCTTAAGAAGGAAAACAAACAGTATCCAGATCAGCTGGGGGCAAAGAAAGAATCAGATGATGAGTCATCAAAGTCCCGGAAAGTTATGATTATCATCTGACAATGACAAAGGAAAACATCATTGAGTATAAACTGATGAACGAGCATTCATATCATTGCTGGGGCAATGTTGTTCAAAGACAATCCATGATTCAGTGAACTTCAGCAGCAATTGATGAGCAACGCTGCACTTGAAGGATATTTTCATATCTTCATCTTGGGTAACCCTCTGAAACATGGCTATGACTCCTGACAGATGTTATCGGGTGAGTGCATTTGAATGAACATCGAACATATGCACACCACCAAGACTGACTGTGGAACAATGCTACACTGGAAGGACAATCTCATATTGTCATCCTTTGAAACATGGTTATCGACAGACGTTACCACGCAACTGCATTGAATGAATGTCAGAAAGGCACCCACCCCGAAGACTGACTGTGTGGGACAATTTGTTTTAAGCCAGATGAGCACTTCACCGCATGAGTATGGGTGATAGAAGTAGCATCATTGATGAGGCCGGGGCATTTCTTTTCACAATCTGATTAGAAGAGTTGAAAGGAGTCCATGAGAAGAGCACTGAGCATACAACCATGAGCCTTTGTACTGCAAGCTATGAGATGCATGATTGGATGACTGAATGAGTTCCAAGAAGGCTGATGATAACATGTACTTAAAGAGTACTGTTTCAAATAGAGGCAAGTTCATGACTGATTAACAATTTTGATGGGTATTGGCATGATGCATGCACAACAATCAATCAGAGGATAATTCTCAGAAGAAAGCCAGGAGAAAATCCTTCATGATGAATCAAAGCAGTACCACACTTGGGGCAGGGTCAAGCTTGATGAACGATGCAAGCAGTAAATGTCGAAGACAGCCCGGGTTGGGCACTACATTTACAGCTGAGTGGATGGCTTTTGCACATGAATGAGCCAATGCATCGAAAGAGCAAGGAAAGCTTTGGAATGAAAACAAAGGCACCCTATGACGATGGAGCATCAAAGAGGGGGGGAACCTATATTTCAAAATCAGGTAAGGATGCATGCATATCATCTAACCTAAAAAAAAAAAAAAAAAAAAAATTTGCACATATTTTTGAATTGTTACAGGAAAATCCTTAAGGAGGTCCAGCAAGATGGTGGAAAAAGAAAGAAAGCATGGTGGTGATGATAATAAAGAATCGGTTTTGATCATGGAATAAAAGGACGATGGGCATGAACCCTACTATATAGGAAAAATCCCAAAGAAATGAAAAGATCAACCTTGCAATCGGGAAGCCTCGAGCTTTCAACCCTTGCAGTCAGGAAACACCGAGTTTTCAAATCCTATGATCGGACTTATCAGGAAGCACCAAGTTTTCCAGCCCTTCTTCTGTCATCCCCTCAGGACTTCGCCAGGTAAGTCCTATTTTTCAAACACTTGTCATATCACATTTTTTCCATCTGGGTAGGTCGCCCATCATAATAAGACCGTTCATCATATTTTTTTCCATCCGGGTAGGTCACCCATGACAATGAGACCGCAGTTTTCCACATTTTTTCCATCTGGGTAGGTCACCCATTACAATGAGATCGCATTTCATATTCTTTCTATTTGGGTAGGTCGTCCATCACAACGAGACCACTTCATCATATTTTTTCCATCTGGGTAGGTCACCCATTACAATGAGACCACACTTCATATTTTTTCCATTTTTTTGGGTAGGTCGCCCATTACAATGAGACCACACTTCACATTCTTTCTATCTGGGTAGGTCACCCATTACAATGAGACCACACTTCATATTTTTTCCACGTGGGTAGGTCACCCATTACAATGAGACCGCACTTCACAGCATTTTTCTAGGGTTCGTCACCCGTACAATGAGACCAGCATTTTTTTAGGGTTCGTCACCCGTACAATGAGACCAGCATCTTTCTAGGGTTCGTCACCCGTACAATGAGACCACCATTTTTCTAGGGTTCGTCACCCGTACAATGAGACCAGCATCTTTCTAGGGTTCGTCACCCGTACAATGAGACCAGCATCTTTCTAGGGTTCGTCACCCGTACAATGAGACCAGCATCTTTCTAGGGTTCGTCACCCGTACAATGAGACCAGCATCTTTCTAGGGTTCGTCACCCGTACAATGAGACTAGCACTTGTCTAGGGTTCGTCACCCGTATAATGAGACCAGCAGCACTAGGGTTCGTCACCCGTACAATGAGACCAGCACCAGGGTTCGTCACCCGTACAATGAGACCAGCACCAGGGTTCGTCACCCGTACAATGAGACCAGCTTATTTCTAGGGTTCGTCACCCGTACAATGAGACCAGCTTTTTTCTAGGGTTCGTCACCCGTACAATGAGACCATTTTTTACACATTCTTTTGTTTTGGTTAAATGAGGTCGCCAGAGGGATCTCATGTAGCTTTGGTTAAAGGGAATCGCCAGATGGGATTTCAGGTTAACCGAGTTACACAGTTTAGTTCCAGTTGAATGAGGTCACCAGATGGGATCTCATGTAGCTTTGGTTAAAGGGAATCGCCAGACGGGATTTTAGGTTAACCGAGTTACGCAATATTTTCGTTCCAGTTGAATGAGGTCGCCAGATGGGATCTCAGGTAAACCCAATGTGTGGGCAGGTCGCCCGTGAAAATAGACTAGGGTGAGTATGTGTGGGCAGGTCGCCCAAGATAATGAAATCATTTTCCTTTTGTTTTCTTTACAAAGCTTACTATGCAAAATTTTAAGAATTTTCGCTTCGTAAGCATTGTAAAGAGGGGGCATCTGTTGCTACCCAATTTTTGACCCATGTTTTTTATATATTTTCAAAAAATCCAAAAATAGAGAAAAACAAAGAAAATCCAAAAAATATGTTTTTTAATATATTTTCGTCATTTTAGCATTTTCAACGTCGTCTAAAAAGAATTTAATTTTTCAAAGGATTTTCAAACGCGTTCGACTTTTCACGCGTTGTTTTTTAAAATCATTGATTTTCCTCATCGAGTCGACGTTGATATTGCTCGTTTTCAAAAAATACAAAAAAACAAGAAAAATCAAATTTTACAAAAAAAAAAAAAGAAGAAAAAAGAAAATTAAAGAACCAATTTTGAGGCCGAAACAATATTTTTGCCTAAGGGAATTTTGAATTTTGGAAGGAGAGGCAACCTAAGAATTTTTTCTTCACCCGAAACTAGTCGTTGCCCCTGGCCCAAGACCATTATTTAACCCCTCTCTTTCGGCTGAAAATTGGCAGCTCAACCCCACCCATGGTCCTCTTTTCTTTGTTTCCCGCCGACAATGGCCGACAATGGTGGCCCTCCTCATGATGAAAGCTTCTATTTCTTCTCATCTCCAGCTTTGTAAAAGGGGGGAGATGGGAGCCATTTTTTTTGGGGAAGATCCAGCAGGAGGGGGGAGACACCCACAAGCCCCAATCCCTTTGGGATTTTTCATCTCCCTCTCATCAACACCAAGAGAAGCCAAGGCAGCCGCTCACCCAAATAAAGCCCTTCCCCACTGGTGAATTATTTTTTTTTCTCCCGGGCAGCCACCATCAGAAAACCAAGGCAGCCCCCCCTGGTTTTGATTTTTGACCGGCTGTGAAACAAGCCTCCATTTTGATTTTTTTTTTCTTCTTTCCCCGTTGAAGCCGCTGGCCAGCCCCCCACCATTTTGAATTTTTTTGTTTTTTTCTTCTTTCTGGTTCTCACCCAAAGACAACCGAACCAACCCCCCCTATCCTCTGCTTTGTTTTGTTTTCCTTTCAACACCGGAACCATTCTCTTCTTCTCCTTCAACCAGCCACAACTGATTTTCCCCTTCCTCACCGAACCCGAAACCAGCCGTCCATCTTCCTTCTCCCAGCACCGAACCAGTTCTCCAAGGCAGCCTTCACCCGATTTTTTTTTTCTTCTCATCTTTCACAGCCAGCTCAGACTCTCCCCAGCACGCCGGAGCCACCACCGCTGGACCTTCCACCTCTGCCTCCACCGCAACTCACTTCTTTTCTTCCAGTCCATCGCCGACCAGCACCAGACCCTCCCCCCTCTCAGCAGCGTCACCTCCTCCTTCGGACCATCAACGCCATCCTCCAACAGCAGCAGCTCCTCCACAGCAGCACCCGATCTCCCCGCAACTGAAGAACCCAGCGACGACCACAGCAGCGGCCGAACAGTCCCAGCGGCAACGCCCCCTTCTCAGTTGTTTCCCTCTTCACTGCTGGCCACCTGAAACGGAGGAGAGGAAGGAGATGACCGATCTGCAGCGAGGCAGATTCAAAAGACCCGCACGGGACAGATCTGAAGAGAACTTGAACAGATCTAAAAAACTAAAATCGACTGTGTTGTGCATTTTCTGTTATTGCAGGTCACCGCCGGCGAGAGAAAGGAAGAGGAGAGGAAGCCATTACAGCCCCTCACGCTGCCCAGATTTCATGGCGGCGCGTGGGAAGACGCGCCACCAGCGTTCAGTTGCCCTGAAAATGCTCCCAGCACTGTTTCAGTGGTGCAAAAGGAGTTCCTGTGAATTCCATATTGTTTTAGGGCTGTTATTGTAATTTTAATGTAATTTTTGTTTGATGTAATTTCTTATTTAGTTTTGAATTTGTATTTGTATTTGTATTTGTATTATGGAAAGAAAAGACAAGAAAAGAAAAAGAAAAGAAAAGAAACAAAAAAAATAAAATAGTGAAATATGAATGTGTGTGTTTGTATTTTTTATTATATGTTATTGAATTATAAAAATTAAAAAAGGACAAAAAGAATTATTTGTTAATTTAAATATGGTTAAATATCTCAAGGACAAATAAAATCAAGTTGTATTTTCCATGAAAATATGAGGACAAGTTTCTACATATATTCGGGGATTTAATAACTGATTTATTCAAGCCTAAGAATTTAATTAATATTTTAAATTTTCAAATCACATCAGAACATGAAGCAGCTTACCTCAGGTAGGGTGTGTTAGGGGTGCTAATACCTTCCCTAACCACAACCAGTCTCTTACCCATGATCTCTGACAAGACCAGTACATCAGGTTTCCTAGTAGCCCTCAATAAATTACTAGGTGGCGACTCCCACGAACGAATTCAAAGCAAACTCAACAACGAGAAAAATCGCCAGTCGATGCCGCGCGCGCGCCAGGATTTTTTTTTTTTGGGGTGCGACAAGGGGAGAAGCCAGCCAAGAGGAGAAAAATGCCCCCTCTAAGAAACTCGAAATCATCAATCTTCCTTCTTTTTTATTAGTTGTTCAACAAACATGCAAGGCTAAATTCTTTTTCTTGGTTGAAAGGACACGGGAACCTTTGGATTTCAAGAACTGTGAGATTTATTTTACCTTTTCTTTTCATTTTGTATGATGAATATGTTTGTTCTCATATGCTTATTTTTCCTATTATTGTTTATTTTAATTGCTAGAGCGGACTTTAAGTTGTTATTGTAGACAATCTATTGTTAAGTTTGGTATCAAAACATGAGTTGTGGTATATGAACTTGTGAAGCAACCGAGTTTAATAATTGTGGTAGATCTACGTTGTTAATCTTAGGGAGAATGTGCAATCAAATCAAACATATACTATGGACAATTATGTTTTCTTGATTGATCAACTTATCTAGTTCTTAAGGCTGCCATTGAATTAAATTATTAGTACAGACATTGTGGTTGTTTGATGGTTAGGGTTAATTATACAACGGATTCGTTAACTAACCAATGTTAAGACGAGATAAATATTCAGAATATAAATTGATGTTTCGTTTCCATGATCAGTTATGATTTTTGTAGGTGGATGTGTACTTATGACCAAGTTTTGTTCTCCTAATAATTTTCTTATTTTATTAAATTTCATTTAATAGTTTTTTATTTTCTTTTGCTTTAGCTTAGATAATATCCAACCCCCCCAAACTGCATATCATCTATCATAAAAATCTGACTTGAACCGTCCTTTTGGGATTGACCCCTTACTTGCTCTATACTATCTTCTGTGTTGTGTTTAAAGCTAGGGTAATTAATTTGTGTGACTACGACATCACAACAGAGACTACCCTAGACAAGATATCAATGAGATATCGCTACTCAAAGATATTAGATGCATAATGAAAGACACCAAGAATGTGGCTGAAAGCTCAGATGACAAAAGGCTAAACAGATCTCTTATTAGCATTGCAATGAATATCATATTCAGATCTGACCACACATCTAAATAATAACAATTGTTATGTCACCCCCAAAAAAAGGTGAACCATACCTAATATGTTGCATTCATCTTCATTCATGTTTAAACATACACTTATAAACTGTCATAATACTGCACTTCAGGTGAAATATATGCCTCCCAATAAAATACACCTATAACACTTGACTTTGAAAGGACAAATGGAAAACGAAGAAAAAGCCCAGTTGGAAGCCCAACACCGAAAAGAGATGGAAAGTCTTAAAGAAGAAGTCGCAAGGCTTACTAGCTTACTCGAATAAGCCTTGAGATCTAAACTTGAAGAAGCAAAATTTACAGCTCAGCCTGAACTTTGCTCTTAAATCCATATAATTTAGGGGTAAATGAGGTGTCTCAACAGGCTATATATTCCAAATTTTCTCAACCAACATATCCCATAAAAATGTCATCTACCATTGACCTTACAATAAAGGAATCTCAAAAGAACAATATGGTAAAAGAAGATGGCATGTATAAATGGGCTACCCTAGAACAAAGACTTAGGGCATTCGAGAGGATTAGCCTACATGACTGTATAAAAGCTAATGAGATGTGTTGGGTACCTAACGTAGTCATTCCTAAAAAGTTCAAAGTGCCAGAATTCATCAAATATACAAGAACTCAATGCCCTGTAACTCATCTCAAGGCATACTACAACAAAATAGCTAAAGTAATCTATGATAAGAAACTGCTAAATCATTTCTTTCAAGACAATTTGAGTGACATTTCCCTTACTTGGTATATACAATTGGACAATACCAAGATAAAAAAAAAAAAAAATTGGACTTAGTTGATGCCTTTATAAATTCAATATAGATGTGGCCTCTGATAGGTCAAGCTTACAAGCTATGGAAAATGATAACAAGGAATCCAAAAGAGAATACACTCATAGGTGGGGTGAGACTGCAGCATGGGTTAATCCTTTTTTGTTGGAAAAGGAGATGGTCAATTTGTTTGTCAACACTTCCAAAGCCTCGTACTTTGAATACCTAGTTGGAAGCTTTGTATAACATTTTTCTAACCTGGTTACTATAGCTGAGAGGATTGAACAAGCTATCCATTTAGGAAGGATTGCTGACTCAACTAAGGAGAAACATTTCACTAGAGAAAAGAAAGAAACCGAGGTTCACAATGTCAAGGGTGATTATAAAAACAAGAGAAAGAGCTACCAAAACAAAGACATCTAGAGATCACTCGTCCTAAAGACGAAGCTACAGTGTCATTAGGCCAAGATTGATCTATGTGTGACCTCAATTGACTATTAGAAAGGTGCTCCTGTCAAGGAATTCATAAGAGAGAGACAATTGAAATATTCAAGAAATTCCAATCGATGATTGCTAAGTGTTTAGCCCTTTTATGTGTTGCCTTGCTAGTATAAGGTCTTTGTTGCTTTTTTAGGATTTCAATGAAATAGTGAGTTTGTACTTCAATTGTGTATCTTCCTTTAATTTACAACCAAAATATCCTGAAAGGGATTCCCTCTAAAAACTCACAAATACACTTTTGAAGCATCCCGTGATCTTATAGACTCAATTCATCTCTTTTACCAAAATTAGTTTCCCCATTGGAGTTTTTAAAAATTGAACTTGCATTTTGATTCAAAATGATTTGATGGTTATTTAAAATGATATTTTTAACATTCTACTTGTAAAATAACATATGAATCAAGCAACTCCTTTATTGAGGTAACTAAGCTCTAAACCAAAGTGCATAAATAGAAAATGAAACATCACCCTTACCCTGTGACTCTTGAACCATGTGTTTTAAATGTATGAATAATGGTATGCAGTGACCTCGTTGCTCATAGACTCATAAAATGCTTCTTTTCACAATGACCAAACCATCACACTGGACGAGATCAAAGTTTATTGATATTAACTACTTGTGCTTGAAATGAGAAAATGTCATCTTTGTTATTCCTTTCATGTTTTGAAATAAATACATCCCTTATGATCCCTTTTTTTAGCCTGAATAATGTTTCTTTCATGAAAAATCCCAACTAGGATCACACCCCAAACTAGAGGCAAGTGAAAATTTCAATGAGAAAAGATGAAAAAGTCGTGAGAAAGCCGAAATGGCAAAGGAGCCCAAGAAACTCAAATGCTAGGGGGGCATGCCCAAATCACAAGAAAAAATGATAACCAAGACAAAATGAGTATGCCTTAGCAAAGCAATGAAAAGCAAATCAAAGAAGAGCAACAAAAGAAAAGATGAATGACACAAAGAGTCGAACTACTGATAGTGATTCTCAGACTTTGAATGAATCATTTTCTTTCATACCCAAAAAATCACAGCCTACATTATATGCATCTAAAAGTCCTTTCAAATCAAGCAAGCAAGCCACTTAGAACAATAAGCAATGCTCTCAAAATGCAAAGACTACTTTTTCATAGGAGTCATGACATCGAGAACAAGCTACTCGTTATTATTCATGTTGATAAAATGAGTGTTAAAAGACATTTTTTTCCCAAACAAAACCTCGAGCTTCGTCTCGAGCCTTTCACTTTGAAAACCATAAAAAAAAAAGGTCACCTCATGACGTACCTTCACCAATAACAATATCGCCAACACAAGAGTGAATAATTTCCTTTCCAAAAAAAAAAACCAAAAAGTTGCAAGAATTCAAAAGAAAATTATTTTAAACTCACATTGAAATAAATTTTGTTTTCAAGATGCAAAATTAAGATTTCAAGATTCAAACTGAAAATGAGAGAAATGAGAGAATGGTCATTTAAAACCATTATTTGTTCAAGTTGCTGACAAAGCACACCTAGGGGCAATATGTACAAGGGGGCAACATTATGTTTAGAAGAAAATTTGTTCTCTTCTAGAAAAAGAGAGGAACATTTCCTACAACGAGACAAGGGGACATTTTGTTTATAAAAGGCAGCTTGATCCTTTCAACATGTGACACCGAATGTTTTTAGTAGTGAGATGAGAAGTAATGAAATATCTTCTCAAATTATTTGATGAGACAAAAAATCTCTAGCAAGCAAGTGGGTCACGATAAGCACCACAAAGGTTGTGTTGTGTAAACAAATATGGGAAGAGACTTACATGGGCCAACTCGAGTAGGCTAGAAGCTAAATGACGAAGATGACCCAAATCAGAGATAGCAAGTCCTCATCAATTAAGCAAACAAGAAGATTAAGAAGAAATTGGGGCCTATATTTCAAATAAGGTAAAGATGCATGCATATCCTCTAAATTTTAAGACATTGGACAATGAGTTTTACAAAATTCATAAAAGAAATCTTTAACGGGATCCATCAAATAGAAGGCCACCTTGAAATGGCCAAGATTGGAATTGTTTTTAAGACTTTTTCACCTATGAGAAATTTTAACCTGGGCAGGCCGCTCATGAGAATCAGACCGCAAAAAAAAAATCTTTGTATTTTTCCACCGCCTTTTATTTTCCATCCCTAAGGTAGTGCATTTTTTTACCCTACCTCCTTTCAAGAGCGTCTTCAAGGCCTCACCTCTTTTTCAAGTGTGCCTTCGAGCCCTCATCTCCTTTTAAGTGCGCCTTCAAACCCTCACTTTCTTTTGAATGCTTTTTTGATCCCTCGTCTTCCTTTCTAGTGCTTCTTGAGCTCCCATATCGGGGATAAGACACCAATGAGAACCTTTCTTTGTATTTTTTTCACTTGGGCAGGTCACCTATTACAATAAGATCCTTTCTTTATATTTTTTTTTTAAAAAAAAAAGAGAGAAAGAAATCTATCTCTGTATTTTTCACCATTGGATAGGTCGCCTAGAATAATGAGACCACTTGCGAGCTTCCTCGCATTTTATCATCAGGCGGGTCGCCTGGAAAAATGAGACCACTCACAAAATCCTTCATGTTTCTTCTTCTTATCGCGTAGGTAGCCTGGAATAATTAGACCACTCGTAAAATGCTTTTCGTGTTTTATTCTTCATCGGGCAGGTCATCTGGAAAAATAAGACCACTCACAAAATCCTTTTTGCATTTTATTCTTCATCGGGTAGGTTACCTGGAAAAATGAGACCACTAGCGAAATCCTTATCGATTCTTCTTTCAATTGAGCTGGTTGCCTGGAACAATTAGATCACTCGTGAAATCCTTTTCACATTTTATTCTTCATCGGGCAGGTCGCCTGGAAAAATAAGATCACTCACGAAATCCTTCGCGTTTCTTCTTCCTAATTAGACCACTCGTGAAATCCTTTTCATGTTTTATTCTTCATCGGGCAGGTCGCTTGGAAAAATAAGACCACTCGCGAAATGTTTCGCGTTTCTTCTTTCTATCGGGCAGGTCACCTAGGACAGTTAGACCACTCATGAAATCTTTTTCGTGTTTTTCCTATTAGACAAGTCGCCTAAAACTATTAGACCATTTTTAAAAAAAAAATCAAAAAAAGGAAGAGAAAATCAAAAAAAAAAAAAAAAAGAGGGAAGGGTTTTTACGCTTAATTTTCTTTACGAAACTTACTATACAAAGTTAGAAGAAAATGAATTTTCCAATGCCTCTGCACCGTAAGCATTGTAAAGAGAGGGCAACTGTTATAACCCAGTTTTGCCCTATTGGTTTTTTGTTTTAATTTATAGGGGGTAAAATGTAAAATTAAAATATCAGAGATTTATTTCTATGAAAAGTGTAATTTGTCCACTTGCATAGAAACTAGGGACTACAATGTGCTTTTGTCATTCTATCATTATCTTTAAGATAATGATAATTGTCTTCTTTCGAATTTGATTCTTAATCAAATTCAAACTTCAAAAAAGAAAATAAATTTAATTGAGACTTTATTTCTCGCAAGCAATGGCCCTCTTGCACTATAAATACAGATCTCAGTATATGTAGAAAAGGGGATTGAGAGAAATGAGAGGGAGAGAAAGACCCGGGCAAGCCAAAGAAAAGCCAAAGAAAATTTAATTACATAGGTACTGTGGAAAAGAAGAAAACCATGCAAGCTTCGTTCTCATTTAAAGAGAGCAGTAAAGAATACAAAAGAAGAAAACCTTGCCCTACACCGCTTGGTTCTTATTCAAAGGTTCTGCAAACTAGGTAAGCTTTTCATTCTCCTTGTTTTCGCATTTTAATTACATAAAGGTTGTAGCAAACGTGTGTGAACAGCTCACACACACTTGCTCTTTGGACCAGCCAGGTCACTAGCTTGGGCTAGTGACCGAGATGGTCCAACTGGGTCCAGCCCAACCCCCCTTAAAAAAAAAAAAAGTGGGTTGGGTCTGGGCTTTAGGCCTACCAACCTAAATTGTGTTTATTAAGGGTGTGTTTAGCAAAATACACCTTTATGCCTTGACCATAATTTTTATGCTCACTCTAGTTGATATTTGGCCAAACAACCCCCTTTTTTATATCAAAAAATTTCAAAAATATTCAGGGGCCTTCATTGTTTTATTTATGGGCCCTTCGCACTTTGTTTTATTATTTTTCTTTATGTTTGTATTTTTGTAGATGTGCTCAATCTATGGACTATTACTGTTAAATGCAAATATGTCGTGCAATATTTTTTTACTTCCATCTAAAAAAGGGCAAATAATAATAAAGGATAAATAAGAAAAAAATGACATAGAAAATTTCTTCTTTAAATTTATTTTTATACGAAATTATTCACCGACGCCCTTTGCACCTTCTATTTTTGGTTTTGCGCCACCATGTCGAAGGCACAAATCCTCTCCTATTTCAGATTATTATAAACGTTCCTCTAATCCTTTGTATTCTGAAGGACTTTTTAAATTTACACGTTATTTACCAATGTCAGAGCTGGAAATATTCGTAGGAATTGTCCATTGATGCCAGAGTCAAGAACATGAAAGGAAGAATAAAAAAGGAAAAAGAGAACAAATTCTTAGCAATTTTAGAAATCCCAGCAATGCAGCTTGTCTCAAGTTGGACGCTTAAAGGGTGATAATATCTTCCCTTTGGCATAACCAAGCTCGTACCATAAAATCTCTATTGACCAGTTAGGGTTCTTAGTAACCATAATACTAGGTGAAGACTCCTTTAACTAAACATTTTCCCCTAAAAGAATAAGATGTTAGATATCTGTTCTTTTTTCCAATCAAGATTATTTTTCAATCGGTCGCCACGATATCCGAGTGTGACAGTTTCTATAAAAAATCATTTAGGACAGATAAGAGAAGTGAATTTGTTCTAATGATTTAATGAGTTTTGTGAAGATCATGGTATAAAAAGACTCATAATGGTGCCTAGATTCCCACAACAAAATGGTATGGTGAAGAGAAAGAAAATAAGCATCCTCAACATGGTAAGAAGCATACTCAAAACTAAGAAGATGCCTAAAAAGTTTTGGGTTGAAGCTGTAGATTGTGCTATTTATTTGCCAAATAGGTTTCTTACTATAAACTTGAATGGTATGACCCCACAAGAAGAATGGAGTGGTAGAAAGTCAACCATTTCTTATTTGAAAGTTTTTGGAGCATTGATTATGTGCATGTTAATAATCAAGGACCAAGACAATAGTAAAAATATGATCTTTATGGGCTATATAAAAAAAATTTAAATGATACAAGTTTTACAACCCTAATCGAGAAAAAATGTTGATTAGTAGAGATGTTGAATTTTACAAATATATATATATATAAAGCAATACTCCCCGCCGGCACAATTTGGTTGCACTAACATTAATAACACAACCTACATCATGTGTGCTATTTTTTTTATTTTTAATTTCTTTTCTAGCCCTCAACATGTTTCATCGTCGATAATTTTCTTTTTTTATTCTCTTTAACAATACAGAGTTTTTTTTTTTCTCAAACAATATTTGATTGTCTAACCTTGGTGCAACCAATCATAAGCGTTTATTTTAACCGGGTTATGGTACAAGACCCAATCAAACATCCAACTTTAAGGTACATAATTTTGGTGCGCATAGTAATGGGAGTATATGCGTGCTTACACTCAAGGCGAGCAATTTTATGAATTGTGGGACCCGAAGAGGATAAGGCCAAGGCACGGGCGTAACCTTTTGCTTTTTCCCATTCTCAAGCTTTTATACTTTTAGAGAGCTGCACAGAGAAACAACACAGACCCATCGTGGAAGAATCAATCCATCCTCAGTTCGCATGGAAGAATAAACGCACTCCAAGGAAGATTTGATTTTGATGAGCTTCCTCCATTTCCCCATATTATTATTTCATTCTTCTTATATACTATAATACTATATATATATATATAGTATTATAGTATGATTACCTTTATATATTCATATATATCCAAAGTGTTCTTCTTATAAACATTTCTATAAAATTTAGTCTATAGATTAATGGGGTTTTGGTTTGGATTTTGAAATTTAGGCTATCTAGTTCATAAGTGTTTTTTGATATTGGCCCTTTGTTTTTAATTTTTCTTTTTCTTAACAAAATAAAAGAAGCAATTCACCTTTGACCATATAAAAATACAATTAAAAGACAGAAAAAAAAAGTTTGATGAATAAATTAAAAAAAAAAAATCATGGCGGGAGTCCACAATAATAGTGTGAATAACATAAGAGAGTGAAAAATGGCGTGGGAAACAATATTTTGAAAAATTAAAGGAGTGGAGAAAAAAAAAAGTTTGATAAGTTTCTATATTTTAAGAAAAAAACACCATCAATCTTAAATTGTGATGGGAAGTATTGTTCATTTGAACAAAGCTTTTTTTTTTTTCCCTTGGATTTTTTACATTTTGCACTTTGAATTTCTTTTTCTTCTTATTTGTTCATTTAAAATTGCTCTGGTTTGTGATTGATCTTTGTGATTTTTTTAAATGCATGCGTATTGAGATTTTAAGGAGATTTTAATAATGAGTTTCAAATTCCATATTAAAAAAACATAGTTTTTTTTCTTGTGAGCAAGAGTATATATACTAATGGATTTTAAATCTTACATTGAAAAAAGATAACTTTTTACTTGAAAACATAGAATATATATACTGATGGGTTTCAAATCCCACATTAAAAAGAAATTATGTTATTATTTTCAATTGAAGTATTTAAACCAAAAGGTTTTTTATCTTATATTTAAAAAACATAACTTTTTTTCTTGAAAACATAGAGTAAATATACTGATTGGTTTCAAATCTCATATTTAAAAAAAAAAATACCGGGTCTCACCCAGGTCATTGCACCGGTCGGTCTTTTGACAAAACCAAACCGGTCCAGCTCCTGGGTCGACCGGGTCCTGGTTCAACCTGCTGGGTCAGTCCGGTTTAATAACTATGATTAAAAGACTAAAGAAAAAAAAAAGTTTGATAAGTTTCTATGTTTTGAAAAAAAAAAAAAAAAAAAAAAACCCTCAATCTTAAACTGTGATGGGAAGTATTGTTCATTTGAACAATGTTTTTTTTTGTTTTTTCGTTCCTAGGATTTTTTACATTTTGCTCTTTTAATTTATTTTTCTTCTTATTTGCTCATTTAAAATTGCTTTGGTTTGCAATTGATCTTGGTGATTTTTTTTTATGCATGTGTATGGAGATTTCAAGGTGTAGATGAAATGTTTCTTTACTCTATTGATTCTCAGTTTGGCAAAAAAAATATAGTTTTATTAATTTAAAATAATGTGAAGTTTAAAAAAATGTGTAGTCCTTAACCTTTTTCAACTTTAGGGACTGATTTGCTTAGTCAAAGGGGAAGTTCATGTCCTTTTCTTAATTCCAGTCTCTCTTTTTTTTTTTCTCAATTTGATCCCTTCATATTTTCTTTATTTGAGATTTGATTTGATAGTGTATTTTGGTTGCCTTAATACGAGAATCTTACAATATTGAGGAAAAAGTTTTAATGCTCAATTTGCAAAATAAAATAAAATTTGGCTCATTGAGAATAATTAAATGTTAAAAATCAAAATTTAAACTAGAACAAATACACCGACTGGAATAAACAGGTAGGATTAATAAGTTGGTGCATGCAACATAAAAACCGGTAGGTGAGGGAAGCCCAATGCTTTCCACTAGCACTTGCAACTCTCCCCAACAACCAAATGCCACCATCCACAGCGGCGTAGAAACAGCTTGTCGTGCCTTTCATGGTTGTCAGCAAAGGTGCATCGATCAGGCTCTAGCAAAATGTTTTCTTCTCCTCCCCCCCCCCCCCCTCTTTTTTTTCTTTTTCTTTTTTTATCTCCTCTCCTCAAGATACATATTGACATGGAAAAATTAAAAGGTGAAATATCATTTTATTTTTAATTTTTTTTATTGCTATTTTTCCTTTTGTTTTGAATCTTTTTTTATTGATTGTTTTCCATTTTTATTATTATTATTTGGTTTCATTTAATTTTATATCAAATTTGGTCTTTTACTTTTTATTGCTGTTTTTTTTATCAATTTTATAATCAGTTTTTTTTTTTTCAATTTCATCTCTTAGGATTTGGTTTCATTTTATTTTCATGTCAAATTTGGTTATCATTCTTTTCATTGTTATTTGTTTTGAATCCTTTTTAATTGAATTTGTTTTTCAATTTCATCTCTCGGCGTTTAGTTAATTAGAAATTCGGCTTCGTGATTTTTTTAGGTTTGCCTTGTATCAAGTTAGTCCCGGCCTCATGACTCAAGTAAATTGCTTTAAAGATTAGCCTAAGTTGACTTTAATTTTTTTAGGTCCATTTTAAATTATTTTTTTCACTTTTATCCTTCAATACAGAATTAGTTGAGGATTGAGCTTCATAATTTTTCTCACTTTACTTTCTATGGGATTATCATGATCTCATGTTTCAAGTAGCGGGCTTGATAGATTAACCCGGGTTAATTCATGTCTTTTTTTTCATTGTTTTTTTTTTTCAAAATTGATTTTTTTTTTCAATTTCTCATTTCAACATTAGGTTGTTTAAGATTTGAGCTTCATAGTTTTATTAAATTTATTTTATATGGGTTTATTGAGGTCTCACGACTAGGTCACGAATTTGGCATGCTAAATCAGATGGACTCTGGTCTTTTTTTTTTTTTTTTAATTTTTTCCTTTTAACATTTGATTTAATAGGAATTGAGATTTTGCTTTATTTTATTTTTCTTTATATGGAGTTATCAAATTCTCATTTAATTTTTTTGTTATCAAATAAAATCATGGGGACCTTTTAATAATATTAGGAGGATATACTTTTATAATACTAGCAAGCATTTATTTTTTGAGTTGATCATTGTCAATTGTTTTTCAGTTCAGTTTATTTACTACTATTTTTTTAATTTTATTATTAAATTAACCAAACTTAGTTAATCAAATCGAGCAAATAACCCGAGTCTCGTATTTAAAAATTAAACATTAACATCATTTGAGTATTCTTTTATTATATTGGAAAAATTTTGGCTAAGTTCATGGCATAGCTCAAGTAAATAATCTATTTAATTAAAAAAAAAACTTTTCATTTTTTATTTGAATTTTAGACTTTTTTCTAATTATTTCTAGAATAGTTTTATTTGTTCGGTAATTAATATCAAGATTTTCTAAAATTTTCATTCAATTTTTTTTGTGCATCTTAAGGATAAACTGATAATTTCTCCTAGAGAGGGGAGGAAGCTAAAAAAAATAAAAATAAATAAAAAGCTCCTCAATAATAGCCAGTTGATCACCAAGTAGCAATGATCAGCATTGAGTTGCAACACTCAATGCTTATAAAACTGAGAATTAGAATATGCCCCACGATCATTTCGTTAAGTGTACATTATTAGGCATCCATTGTCCTGTTGGAATAGTGGTCCTAATTATTGTAGAATCCCCTTAAAATCATCGGCATGTCGGCATAGTGTTACAAAAAAAAAAAAAAAAATCTGTATTTATGTTCATATCTATAATATTCTTGTTATTCAACATCTCTAAAAAAAAAATACAATTCAGATTTATTAAGTTGATTCGTTTTTAATTGAAAAACATCAAAATACTATTATTTTAATTTCTTTTCAATAAAAAAAAATCAACAAAATTCTTAAAACTAGAAAATATAGACCACAATCATACTTGGATTTTTAAAAAAAAAATATCAGATTGTACATTCATTTATTGTTTTATTATTCTTAAGTTAATTATTGTACTATGATGAAATTGTAAAAAAAACTTCACATAAAAATTAGGTTTTTTCATTGAATGCTATCATAGGTCAAGATATCTTATCTTGACTTGAAATTTGTATATGAGCTTGATTATTAGAAAAACTAGAAAAATCCAATAAGTTAATATGTATACAAGATAAAATGAGAAAAAAATATATAAATGAATTGTTGAAGAGTAAAATATTGATTTTGAGAATTCATCTTCTAGTATGTTTAACTAATGATATAAGTATTTTGTAGACTTTGATCATGTCAACTCAGAAGAAATTTAGAATAGAAAAGGATGTTATTATTCGATAATTTGATATATATTTTACATTCAACTCATGTAAAGTTTATATAATTATACAACAAGACACATTAAAAAATAGAATAAAATAAATTTATAGAAAATGTTTCATTGGATGATTGAAATAATCTCCTGATTGCTTTAAGTTGTTTAATTCCTTGATCTCTTCATTTTATTAATTAGGAGATAATCAAGAATATTTACCTTGATTATTTCCTGAGCAAACTCAATCTTGAACATGAATAGTTGTGTGACAATTAATTATTAGAAATGTCAGTGCTTACCGTGTAGCCCTTCATGGGCGGGTAATTTGGTAATGTTTACTGACATGTTAGCTAAAAATAATTATTGGTCAAGAAAAGAGGCGTTAACCCTTCATAAAAGTATGTCATTGCAAAGAATTTGTTAGTAAAGCATAGAAAAGTTATATGCATGGACGGTGTGCGGGGCTGCGTTTTGACTCATCAGAACTTGAAAAAAAGTTTAGTACATGCATACTGGATAATGTGTTAAAAAAGCGAGAGGATGATAAAAAAAACTTAGTCAGGCTAGGCTGGGTTTATCTGTTTGGGTCAGGGTCTAAATGGTAATAAGACAATAAAAATGGTGTCATAACCTTGAGCCTTGATTTATCCTCTATTTTCATGATCATAACTCCAAGTTCACCTTTCACTTTAGTACAAATATTTTCTTGTGAGAAAGGATGTACACTCTCTTTAACATAAATCTCCTCGACATTAAACAAACAATGAAAAATTATATTAGAGTGGATGAAACTAACGTAATTAGACAAGAATATCCTCGTTTCAATTCAAATAAAGAAGAGTCTCTCTTATGCCATTATTCTCCCACTAAAACATCCAAAAAAAGCACTGATAGATACATTTGTGATCACATGACATCTTCTAATCTCGTAACTATGCCTGACATTATTTAAGTTTCTGACTACTTCTCTAACCACCACACATCTTGGTCTAGCGTCTTAGTCCATGAAAATCTTAATTTCTATATGAGATTTTTTTTTACGAATTCAACGACACTCCATGTCATATCCAATATTAAGAATCATTTCTCTGCTTAAGAATATTTACACTTGATATCCTCCTTTTCTTTGTTGATATTCACTTCCAAGTATCTAGTTGCCATGGTTCTGAAATTAAAAAAAAAAAAAAAAGGAAGAAAGATACAGGTGTAGTTGCAAGAATATAATAAATTTTTCTTTATTATTTTTAATTCTTCTTATTCAATTTAAGAAATTTATTTTATTTAGTATTGTTAGGTTTTCTAGTTTTTCTATTTAAAAAGAATATTTTTTTCTATTTTTATTTTTATATTCAATATTACTAGTTTTTTTTAGTTTTTTTATTTAAAGATAATATTTTTCATTGTATTTTTTATATAAAGAATTGTGATGATTTTTTTGTCAAGAGAAACTTTAATGAATAAAAATTAAATATTTTAAATATATTTTTATAACTATAAAGATTTTATTCTTAAAAATTTTAACCTGTAACAAATCCTAACTTTTTTTTGTTTTCGTGAGACCATTGAAAGAGCAGAAGACGAAAAGTAGCATGATATTCCTACCATGGTGGGTCAAAAGCTTGATTATGCCTGCCTGCTATACCCCCATTTGTGGTTCAGAAATTCAGAATTTTGAAAAAAATTTAAAAACAATTTTATTTATTTTTTAAATTAATATTTTTAGATTATTTTGATATACTATATAAAAATAATTTTTTAAAAAAATATATATTATTTTAATATGTTTTTTAATAAAAAATATTTTATAAATTCAATCTCTATAATATTTTTAAATAATTTTTAAAATGAGCAAGGGCACGGTGACAGTCAATCAAACAAATAATTTAAATTTTTCTGATGGATCTTGCCTATTGGTGATATTGTATTAAGCTACATTTCTAGCTGTGAAAGCTTATGACAGCACAGAAGACATCACAGCCATTCCCATGTTTCCGAGAACAAGCTCTGTAGAAAGCAAACGTCTTTTCATTTGTTGTATTTGTTTATTATTAGAACCTTTCTTAATCATTGCTTTATATCTCCTCTGGTCTGCTTTTCTCCTGACAAAGGAAGGCATTGGGCTAGCAATGACTTATTAATTATAAATATATTTTTTACAGCCAGAGTTATTTGTGCAAAAAAAAAAAATCTATGCATCTTTCCACTTCATTAGAATTTATTATTTGTTGTACTTCCATGAAATCAGAAGGCAGAGATTGAAGTTTTAATATTTTACGCTATGTTTGAATTGTATTTGAAAGAAATTTTAAAAATATTTTTGGGTTTAAAATTCAAAAAATTTTATTTCAAACAACTTTTTTTAAAAAAACACATGCATCATATTATTAAATACTTAATTAAAACAATTATAAAGGATAACAAAACATGATGGTGTTCCTGAAGCCTTGGAGCTATATGTAATTATGGTGAAAAGGATTATATTTGTTATATTGTTCTTAATAGCATATTTAATATGTGGAGTCATTTAAAAGTACATAAAAAACATTTATGAGGAAATGAAAAAAAAATAATTTTTTTTATTGTATATGGCTATTATTTTAGATTTATGTTTCAAGTTGAAATATGTGAAATTTCATTTTAGTAACTTGTATAATGTTGACAAAACATAATTTCTAACAAATAAGATGAAAAATACTTTGATGAGTTCATATAATTTTTATTTGAAAATTGATGAAATGGAAGATGATTTTAAAAATGATGGAACATCTACTAGACATCAACATGATGTTAATTTTAGTAATGATAATATGCAAAATACCTTAGCTACACTAAAAAAAAATATTAAGAGGAGGAAGATAGTGTTGAGAGTATATAGTAGATTGAGAGGTATTTGATTGATAGATGTAAGAGTTATAATAATAATAAGTTATATATATTTAGGTTGGTGGAAGTATAATGATTTAAAATATAAAATTCTTTCAAATGTCTCATAACATGTGCTAGTTATTACTGGATTATAGGTTGTATATTCAATCAATTTTGAAGTTTTTTATTTCAAGCAACAATTCAAGCACTTTACTTATTGTTAAAATTGATTGTATTATGAACTAATCTTAGTCGATATTAGAATCTTGATGAATGATATTAAAACTTCCAAAAAGCTTGAGTCGAGTAATTTATCTTATAAGTTGATATATTTTTATTTTATGATTGATTAAGTAATGTATTTTCAATTTAACATGTCTAATTGCACATGGCAAAAAAATGAAGTTTAGTTCAAAAATTGAGGACATTTACATATAGTTATGATAAAACTAGCACATGAAAATGTATTTATATTTCCTTTCTGGTATTCCTAGGAAGTACCTCATGATATAAGTACATTCTTTTGAGAATTTGTAAAATTAATTATTGACACCTTTTTTGCTTGATGGGATGAAAATGGAACATTCAGTTAAAGTAACTTGGAGAATACTAATACAGTGCATCCAAGTAGATGGTTTAGAGATGAAAATTTGAATTTGACTATAAAATGCAAATTTAAACAGCTCAAATAAAATGATGAAAGCTTGAATATATTGAATAACTAGATTTGATTATTTAATAAAAAAAAACCTCACAAATTTTACTTGTTTTTCTTTTTAAAAAACCGATAAGACAAAATTAAAATTGACCAATTTGAATGGATTTAAGTGATGGTGGGCAGGTGTAAGAAAAATTAAAGGAAATGTTATAAATATCCATCAACAACTTTATAACATTTAGAAAGTCTATTTAATTTTATATTTTAAAAATATTTTTAAAAAATTATTATTATTTTATTTAAAATTATTTTTTAATATTTTAAAATCATTTTGATATATTGATATTAATAATAAATTTAAAAAAATAAAAAAAATATTATTTTTATATAATTTTAAATAAAAAAGACTTTAAAAAACAATTATAATAACAAAACACTAGCTAAAACTATGTACTCTAATTCCGATGCCCAGTCACAATCAAAAAACTATTTTAGGAAATGCCATAATGGAACATAAAGTAGAACTAGCAAGTACCAAAGCAAAAGAGAGCATTTTATTGATGCAAATGCAACCACTGCCCATGTAACAGCACTTGGGACCAAAAGCACAGATTTTGCAAAGATTCCAAAGGATTGGTATGTTCACCAAGTAAAGAGAATACTCATTTCAACTGTTCTAGTCTCTCTTTTTTTTTTTTAAAAAAAAAAATTGTAAGGTGGCTTGTTTGTTAATTTATCAGTTCATTAGTAAAGAGATTTGACGTTTTTATCTAAATATCAATATAATATGATTTTCTAAATACATGTGATTATGAAAAATACAATATCCTATTTAATTCTATACGTTTCCCTAGATTTGATATATTTACAAAATGGAGCAATCACATGGAGAAGGGAAAAAAAAAATATTTTGCAGGCATGAGGTTTATTTATAGCATGAGATCTTGGTTGTTTATGTATTAAAAAAATATTTTAATTTTAAAGGGTATAACTTAATTAGTCATGTTTTATATTTACTCACTATATATCATTAGTTTGATTTTCAAAGCCTAAGAGATTAGTTAAGGTACATGCAAATTTGTCCGGACACCGATGTTAATAAATAAAAAAAATATTTTTAATTTTTTTTTTCTTATGATTTAAAAAAAGAAGTAAACAAAGACACGGTGCTCAACTTTGTTCCCACGTAGTGCCTCAGTACCCCGCCAGTCTCATGTCCTGTTACAGATAATTGCAACCCATGCAGGAAATATTTGTGCACCGCTCGGGCCTGGCCAACCTAGAACGACCAACCTAGTACAGTTCAGTACTTCACGCCATCAGAGCTTCACCTTAAGAAGCTGACCATTTTGCCCTTGGTTGTAGCTCAAGCCTCAAAATGAAAGGCATTCAATTCCATGATCCGAAAGGAATATCGAAATGTACTTCAATTAAATTGATGTAAATCACATTGAATACCACAGCCTTTTTTTTCCTTTTTTTTTTTTTATGGTTATTAGTCAACATGGTAAACAAATTAGGCATGCATATTCCAGTCAGGATTAAAATGCTCAGCTTTATCCCTGTCATTTCAGTGCTCAATAATTTTAATTATAATGTAAAAAAGAAGAAAGATTAAACAAATGAGGGAGACAGCTAAAATTATTTTTAAATTGTTTTTAACTGCATCTTCCTCTTTTGAGTATTTCTTCGTGGTGTCGATGCTAACAGCTATGGGCGAACAGTCTATCAGAACATCAAAAGTAGCAATGACTTCAGTACTCCCTAAAAAAAACAAATGACGTTCAAAATATTTTATTTCTTTAAAGGGTTCATGAGTGGCCTCTCAAATCAAAAGACCCACAAGTAGATTTTGATTCTCTAAGAAACCTCCTCCATGTCTTGGCTGTAAACAAGTGAAAAAAACAAAGCGATAGAAAATAATAAAGAGTTTCAGTCCCATATCTCTCAATTTCTGCACTCTCCCACCTGACAATCCGTATCACCCCACCTCCAACCTGTAACCTTCTCGCTCTCTTTCTTGCAAGACCAAAAGCAGCAAAAAGAAAGAAAGAAAAGACACTGCTCATGGAGAGAGAAGAACGAAAAGATTGTGTGTGTGTGTTAAAAGCTGGTGACCAAAAAGAAAGGAAATTAGAAAAAGAAACAAAAATAGAGTATTAGTATATCGTTTCATAGCATGCATTTGCCTGACTCACAGTTTTTTGGTTCTCTTTGTTTAACATGTTCATGATTAGAATTATTGGGTAACTAGCTATGGCTCGCAAGCTGCTGCTTCTCTCTATCTTCTTTCTCTTTTTAGCTAGACTGTCCCTTTCATATGAACCCAGAAACCATGAAGGTAACTAGCAAGACTATATCTATCTTCTACATTTTATGTTTTTCGTGGATTTTAATATTTGAAAGTTGTTGGCTTTTTTTTTGTCTCGCAGTGGACGCTTTGATAAGTATAAGAGAAGCATTACATGATCCATACGGAGTGTTAAACAACTGGGATGAGGATTCTGTTGATCCTTGTAGCTGGGCTATGATTACTTGCTCTCCTGATAATCTTGTTATTTGCCTGTGGGTTTTCAAGTTTTTCTCTGTTTTTCGTTTTTTTTTTTTTTTTTGACTTTTTGCTTGCTTCATTTAATGTTAGAGGTTTTGTTTCACAGAACCTGAAATAAAGTTCATTTCTTGGTTTTGTATTGCAGGGGGGCTCCAAGCCAGTCCCTTTCTGGTACTCTGTCTGGAGCCATAGGAAATCTCACTAATCTTCGCCAAGTGTAAGAACTTTGATCTTCTCTTCTTTAGTCTTTCTTTATTTCTTTCTCTTTCAATTTTCTGTAGCTCACATTTTGATAATTAAAAGCTCTTCTAGTTTCTCTTTGAGTTTTTGGTTTTTCTTGTCATAGAGAAGGAAGGTGAGAGAAAGCAAATGAATCTCTGGGTCTTGAATTTGCCTTTTAGTTTGGTTTTCTAGATCCAAATATTTGGCTTTGGGCTGAACCCCAAAAGTAAAACAGAATTTCAAGTGGCTCGAAACTCTGTCTCTGCAACAAAATAGAGAGCAGGAGTGTCCTTGTTCATCTGTTTAAGTATAGAAATGCAAGATAGTGAGTAGTATTTTACAACCTCATATATCTCCTTATGATTGATACTGAATTCTTTATGTTTCAACTTCTTGGTGATGTGAAGGTTGTTGCAAAACAATAACATCTCTGGCCAAATCCCTCCAGAGCTTGGCACTCTCTCAAAACTTCAGACTTTGGATCTCTCTAACAACAGGTTCTCTAGTGTGGTACCAGACTCACTTGGTCAATTAAATAGCCTCCAATACCTGTAAGTATTTTGCTATTTTTATTTTTCATAATCTGTTTGGTTTCCAAGAAAGTTGAGGAAAACAAAACAAAGACACAAACAGAATTGCATGTCTTTTTTCTGCTCTCTATTGTTTTTTGCTTTGTAAAAGTGAATGCAAATTGACAACAAGTTGCTGTGATAGAATTAGTTGGGAAGCGGGGCTTGTTATTTTCGTTTTCATTTAATATTCACAATCGGCAAATGGCAACCTAACCAAATGTTTTATTTGCTTTATTTTGATATCATTGTTTATTTTCTTGCTGTGATATTTTTTCTTTTGTCATGTAATGATTAGGAGGCTAAACAACAATAGCCTGTCTGGGCCTTTCCCTGTGTCTTTGGGCAAAATCTCACAGCTTGTTTTCTTGTGAGTATAGGTTTCTTTTTTCTCGGATTTGTTTTGTATTTTATGTTTTAGTGCCTTGAAAAACGATACAGCACGCAACATGCTGAAAACTTTCTGATTTACGCAACTCTTTTTTGTCAAGAAACTCACCTTGGGTTTTGCCTTTTTTTTTTTTTTTTTTTTTTTAATCATTACGCTGATATTTCAGGGACCTGTCTTATAACAATCTCAGTGGACCTGTTCCCAAGTCCCCTGCTAGAACATTCAAGTATGGCTTCTCTGCAACACCCTATCTTTCAATTAGTGTCTACTTGGTCAATGCTTTATCTAATTTTATTCTGTTTTTTTGTTTACACTGTTGGTTAATGCAGTGTTGCTGGTAACCCATTGATTTGTGGAAGCAGCTCTACTGAAGGATGCTCTGGATCAGCCAATGTTGGTCCCCTTTCTTTCTCTCTTGGAACATCACCCGGTAAACTCTCTATGTCCCTCTCTTGTCTACCTTTTAGGTAATCCCTTTCTGTCAAATGGTAATTTGTTTGTCGTCTGTATGTAGGTAAGCATAAGTCCAAGAAATTAGCACTTGC
This sequence comes from Populus alba, assembly GCF_005239225.2. NCBI lineage: Eukaryota > Viridiplantae > Streptophyta > Magnoliopsida > Malpighiales > Salicaceae > Populus > Populus alba. The sequence goes on from NC_133289.1 coordinate 16,566,248, forward strand.
CCTTGGGCTTAGTCTCAGCCTTGTATTTCTCTTCCTCCTAGCACTTGGAATCCTTTGGCTCCGACGGAAACACAAAGGCCATTTGATGCTCAACGTTAGTGGTTAGTATAATTAACATCCTATTTCACCTAAATTTTAATCAATGACAGCATGAGCCAGTAAAATGCTCAAATGGGTCGTTGAATTATGTTGCAGACAAACAAGAAGAGGGGCTAATTAGACTAGGAAATCTCCGGAGCTTCACCTTCAGAGAGCTTCAAATAGCCACTGATAACTTCTGCTCGAAGAACATTCTTGGCACCGGAGGTTTTGGCAATGTGTACAAGGGAAAGCTGGGAGATAGGACCATGGTGGCTGTCAAACGACTAAAGGATTTGACTGGGACTTCCGGGGAATCACAGTTTCGGACAGAATTGGAGATGATCAGCCTTGCAGTTCACCGTAATCTGCTGCGGTTGATTGGATACTGTGCCACTTCTAATGAGAGGCTTTTGGTTTATCCTTACATGTCAAATGGCAGCGTGGCCTCAAGGCTTAGAGGTTGGTACTTGGTTACCTTATGCAACTTTTGTCATAATAATGCTTGGTGGACAATAAAATTTCTGCACTATAAATTCTTTATCTTTGTGATTGTCGGAGTGCTTGTCTGTTTCCCCCGCTATAGTGCTTAACCATTTGTGAGTCAGAGGCCTTAATTGGCGTGCTTGATTCTAACTTCATGTGCAGGTCTGGAACATGTTACATCTGTTCTTATTTCTTTTTTAGTTTTCTTATGAATGTTTTGTTTGTTCAGGTTGAGACTGAAATGGAGTTTTGATATATTATTTTGTTGGATTGAAAAAGCTAGCTGAATTCCTCAAACATTTATTTCAACAATGGCAACATTAGATAACTCATATTTTCATGCTCGCAATTTTTTCTAAATTAGCTTGATGTTATTTCTCAAATTACAATGGTCCATGTCTTCGTTTACTCAAATTGGAATTTGTTCAAACTTTAGGAGATCCCAAGGGGATCTCTTCCCAACCCCACTGTCGTTTATGTGGCAAAAGGTTGCAGTACGTGACTTTTGAATGTATGATTACTGAATTAGATTTTGTTTTTGGTTCGCAATCTATTAGTGGAACTACTGTGATTTATATTGGGCTGCTCTGACCGTTCCTGAGATGATGTATTCATCAAACAGGAAAACCTGCACTGGACTGGAACACAAGGAAGAGGATAGCAATTGGAGCTGCCAGGGGTCTTCTGTATCTACACGAGCAATGTGACCCTAAGATTATTCATAGGGATGTAAAGGCTGCTAATGTGCTCCTTGATGAATTCTGTGAGGCCGTAGTCGGTGATTTTGGTCTTGCCAAGCTTCTAGACCATGCAGATTCCCATGTCACCACTGCTGTTCGTGGCACAGTTGGGCACATTGCGCCAGAGTACCTCTCCACTGGCCAGTCATCTGAGAAAACTGATGTTTTTGGATTTGGCATTCTCTTAATAGAGCTCATAACTGGAATGAGAGCTCTTGAATTTGGAAAAACTGTCAATCAAAAAGGAGCAATGCTTGAATGGGTAAATGCTCTTCTGCTGCTATATTAACTATAATCCTGAACTGCTTCAACAAATGTTTCATGACTTTCAGATTGTGTGCCATGACATGCCAATTTTGGATTCTAGATCGCTGAAATCTGAATAACTTCAATGGCATCCTAGACTGCATGGAGCACTCTCAGTTATCATAAAGTGTTTGAAAAGGACATCTCATGGATGTTTTTCATGTGGATAATTGCATATGACTGCTATTATCTACTTTCTTAAAAGTGCGGGAATGTCACATAGCCAGGCCCTGCATGCTAACATCTTCAAACAATATTCATTTTGTTTGTTTTCATTGCAACTCAATTATAGGATATTTCAAGCTCATTTCCACAAATTTTGATTCATGACAATGTTGACAGGTGAAGAAAATACAGCAAGAGAAGAAAGTGGATGAGTTGGTGGACAAAGAACTGGGGAGCAACTATGATTGGATTGAGGTGGAGGAGATGTTACAAGTAGCTCTTCTATGCACTCAATACCTCCCAGCTCACCGTCCCAAAATGTCCGAAGTGGTCCGGATGCTTGAAGGTGATGGTCTTGCCGAGAAATGGGCTGTATCACACAATCATGGTAATCCCACAATGAACCTCTCTCATCCGAAAAACGCTAGCAGAAGCACATTTTACCCTACCACTGCTTCAAAGCATGATGAAAGTGGTCATAATCGATCGAGCAGCATGTTTGGAACTACAATGGACGAGGATGACGATGAACGTTCTTTGGATTCCTATGCTATGGAACTCTCTGGTCCAAGATAAACAGGAAAGAAATAAGAAAAACGAGATTTGAACGAATAGGGAAATGACTTCTTCTTCTTCTTCTTCGTCTTCAAGTAATTCTTTACAAGTAGAAGTTACCTTTATTTAAGAAATGTATAGGTTTAGTTTCTGCTTGTTAACTGTCCTTGTTTGAGTTACTAGCTGTGTGGAAATGTAATGTGAATATCCCTTTCCATTTCTAGCCAAACTGAAAGAATCTCTATATGATTTGTAATCTTTTATTTCTTACAAGGAACTTGGTCCCGCGCTTCACAAAATAAAAATAAATTAATTAATCATTAACTTAAAATCTGATAAATATATTTAATAAAATATATTAAAAATTATATGTAGTATTAAATGTTAAAAATGAAATTCAAGACTAATTAAAAACTAAGATATGGAGTTGACAAAAATGCATGGACATAATTTTTTTTAATAAAAAGTTGTTATTTCACCTCATTTTCAATTTTGATCCCTCACTTTTAATTCTTTATAAATAATCAAATCTAATTCTTGGTTCCCTCATTTTTTATTTTTTTTTATATAAATAATCAAACCTAAATCTTCTTTGCAAAATTAAAAAAACCAACTTATCCATGTGATTTTTTTTGGATCACAAAATAAATTATTAAACATAATTATTAATCAACAAAATATAAATAGATAAAATTAGAAAACAAATCCTACAACTGAAATAAAAAAAATTTAAAAACCAATAAAATATAAAAACATTACATGAATCCATAATATTTTTACTCAAATCACGGTGAATGAGTGCTTTTTTTTATTTTATTTTTATTTTTATTTTAATTTTTAGAATCTTGTATCATATGATTTAAAATGCTAATTATAAGAGGTGTAACTTAACTAATTAGATTTTAAGTTTTTTTTAAAATGTCACTAGTTATAGTTTTATAAATATCGGAGCTACTAGAAACTTAAATAATCATTAATTTTAAAATTTATAAAATTAATTAAAATATATGTAATTTGACCTGGACATCAATATTAATCTAAAAAAAATTACTAAAGTAATTTTATTTTGTGCTTTGATTTTGCCTAGGTGGTGACCTCTACAATGTGCTGTTGCTATTTAGCTTCATTTCCTGGGTTTTCTTTTCACTGTCCTTTTCACGTGAATCATCTTTTTGGTTATAATTGCTGGAAAATTTGTCATTTCATCAACGGCCTTTGTGTCATTTTCGTTGAAATTCATGAAAAAAAAAACGCATTAAGATTAGTTGTTAAGCATAAGGGTAAATTGGTCATAAAAATATGATCTACCACGTGATGAATGACATTTTTGTAAGAAAGTTGGCATTTTTTATTGGAGAAGGAGAGAGAGTGGTGTAATAACTTCTGTTTTTTTTAATCATATAAAAATTTATTTAGTTAGTTAAATAATTTTTACTTTTTATACTAAGTTCATATGTAATTACATTTTCAATTTTAATTTTTTTAAAAATAAAATAATATATTTTTTATTCAAGAAGACATTATTCATTTGGCATTCAAAAATCTATGTCATAGTAGTTTTAACTAAAAACATTTTTGAAAATCAATTTTTTTTATTTTAAATAACAACTAAAAGTGTTTATTAAACAAACTTTTTTACACCTTAATCGTAAAAGCTACTATAATATAAAATAAACACTAAAACAATGTTTGTAAGTATGATAGTAGTTTTAATTTAAAGTGTTTTTTATTTGAAAAATACATCAAAATATATTTTTTTATTTTTTAAAAATTATTTTTAATACTAATATATCAAAATGATATAAAAACAATAAAAAAATTTAAATTTTTAAAAAACATGGGTTCAATCGTGTTTTTAAAAATTTTCTAAAAGTAGTGTCATGTGAAAACAAATTTAAATCATATGGTGTTAAGAGAAATGAATATATAAATTATGTTTTTAAAATACAGGGTATGCAAGTATTAAATTTAAAACACTATACTATAATATAAGATGCAGTGATTTACCATTGATGGTTTTGACAAGGAGTTTATTAGTGCGTGTTCTTCAGCTGATGAAAGTGTGGAAGTGAGGTATTGTCAAATGTCAAAACGTATGAAGTGTTCAAGGGTCGCTGTCTTTGGCAATTAGCACCCATCTTTTCTTTCCTTTCTCATGTATAGTCGAGAAACATGCTTCCCACTCATACGAAATTTGTCTCTATTTTGGTCTCGTAATTTGTGCCAGAGACCACAAGTTTGGTTTGGCTAAGGTAATTAAAATATTGACTGCATATGTTTGGATTTGGACGCAGTTGATCCAGTTTGGTCCATCAACTAGTCAAGCATTGCCTGTTGTTTCCACAGTACCATTACTAAAATAACTAAAAACATATGGAGTGGTAGAATTATGATTATTATTGGAGGTTTACATGATCGTTAATTTTAGATACGTGGGATTAGTCGAGGTACATATAATTTGACCAGGACATTCATATTAATAATAATAATAAAAAAAACATATAGAATCAGCATCACCGTTCATAGAAAAAGTGATGCTGTTCCATTTTAGTTTCATTTTCTGCTAAATTCTTTTCCTTTCAATTGAACTCTTTTTAAGTCAAACTTGATGAGTTTATATGTTTGAAGTTACAGTAGAAAGATAAAAATAAAAGGTAGAGGACATAAATATAAATTGTAATGAAAATGTGGCTGTATTAAATTCATGATAATTTATTTGATTTAAAAATTTATTTTATTTATTTATTTATTTTTCTTTGAAAGAAAAAGAAAAAAAACTCACTAGAAGATAGTGGTAAAAAAAAAAATTATTTATTGACACAATTCTACAGCTCAAAATAATCAAGCTTGGTTTCAAAAGATTATATTCAAACAAGAAGAGTGTGCCATGCTAGTTATTTTTTTTTAGTGATTTTTTTGGGGTTGTTAGGTGTACATGGAGGTTGTTATGTTGTTTTTGAAATGGTTTAAAGTAGTTTTTAGGCTTCGAAAATTTAGATCCTAATTTTTTGATCATTAAAAGTGATTTGAAATTGAACCAGTAGGTGACAAGTCACCCTTTCAAAAAAATAAAAAATAATAAAAAAAAAAAATATATATATATATATATATATATATATATATAAAAGTGAACAATGCGTAGTCCACTCCTAATAATAATAATAATAATAATAATAATAAAACTAAGGTACGCCTAGGTTTTTGCTTCAAGCTAAGCATGTGAGCTTGGCTCACCAATACCTGGTTTTTTTTTCCTTTATAGTTAAATTGTTTCTATTTAAATATTGATCTATATCTTAAAAAAAAAAATAAAAAATAAAGTAGTTTTGTTTTTTTACTTAGTGATTGATCTTTTTATACTTTTTAATTGCATGATACTTTTGAAAATATTTATTTTATTTTATTGCATTTCTATCCTCTTATATTTTATATGAATTAGTTGTATTTATATGGGGTTTTTATAAAAAATAAAAAACAATTTTTACTACCAACAAAACTATACATAAAAACATATACATAACATAATAATTTATTTTTTATGTCAAAGATTGACATTAGATCCTACATAAAGTGTAATGTGAATAACATGTTTGCGTCCATGTCATATTTGGTGTTTTAATTAAAAAAATTTATTCCATTTTAAAATGCATTCATAATATTAAAAAAACAATTATTATGATCTAAATCAACGTAAAAATTCAACCCCATTGAGGGTGAAAAAACTAGTTGAATAATAAATTATTTTGGGTTTCTAGACATTCGGCTCTGACATTCATTATTAAGTAAAATATACATTTTGGGTGTGAAAAAACTATTGTTATTTTTATTTTAGTTCTCAAGTACTCAGAACTTAAATCAAGTATCTTAAGGTGTTTGCAAGTCCACATCTTTAAACTACGATCAAACTGGCTGGAAAACAGAAGTTTCTGGTAGATTCAAAAGGAGTAAATAGGACACCCATTACTATAATGTTCATGTTTTTTTTTTTTTTTTTTTTTTTTTTTATAGTATGAGTTTGGAAGTGTGATTGTTATTGCTTTTCAAAATGCTTTTCACTTATAAGAGCACGTCAATAATATTTTTTTTTATTTTTTTAAAATTATTTTTTAAAATTGACATATTAAAATAATTTAAAAACATCAAAAATATATTAATTCAAAATAAAAAATAAAAAATCAAAAATTTTCAAAAACAGTTTTAAAAAAAATTCCCAAACAACCTCATTTTTAGTCTTCAGGAGTCTAGGTATAAAGGGGTGCCAAGTTAACTTCTCTGCTGAAAGGCTGCCTGCCTGCCATATTTTGTTTCCGTTCGGGTCCAAGCTTTGGATTGTGTAGAATTCCGCTACTGTGCTGTGTGCTGTCCTCGTTTATGCTGACAAAAGCACCGAGTGGCAAGAAGCCAACACGGCGAAAGCAGCAGCTGCAGGACGGAGATGAACAAAGCATGGCAGGTAACACTGACATGTACGGCAACAGCAACACAAGGATAGCAAAGACAGACAGTTCTCTCTCCGCCTCTAGTAATTATCCAGGTGGGTGAGTGTGTTTATTTGTAGTTTTTGCTCCCATTTTTTCTAAATTTTTCTTTCATTAATAATTAACATAAAATTCATAAAACAAATAAGAAAAGTATGAAGCACAGATGAAAAATTATTGACAGATAAATATACAAAACAAAATTAAAACAAAATGATATTTTACTGTAGATGTAGACTCCAATGCACTGTTGCTAGGCTTTATTGTATATTGTCCAGAATTTAGGCAAAGTCTTTTTGACATGAAATTGTGTCGTTTTCCTTCAAACTTAAATGATTTTGACTTTTTTTCACTTTAGTCCTTAGATTTTAATATTCATACTAAATGGTCCCTAAACTTTGCTTGTGTTAAACTTGAGTCCTTGAATATAGAGGTACACGAGAGAGAGAGAGAGAGAGAGAGAGAGAGAGAGAGAGAGAGAGGGTGAGAAATCTTGGCCGAGCTGTGATCCAAGCATGTATTCACCATTATTATTGGAGTTTGTGATGATAGTTTAAGCTCTCTAAGTGAATGGAAAAATTATTATTGGATTTTTTTAAAAAAGAATCAGTTTTTTTTTCGTAATTCAATATTTTTAGGTTTTCTTCAGTGTATTGGAGCATTTTTTAGGTTTAAAATAGTTTATAAACGTTTATTATATGATTCTAAGCTGTTTTTGCATAAAATTAGTGTGGGCGATGGGTCACAGGCTATAAAATGTGGCCTCGTGAGACTTTTTTATGACATTTTAAAGAAATGGATTGCTTTTTGTTTATTAAAATTTCTGTTTTTTTAAATATAGTAAAAAGATATATTTACCATTAGAATCAAGAAAAAAGTAGGCATGGCTTTTTCGCCCTTTAAAGAAGACTTTTTTTTTTTATTTGTTATTTTCATATTCATGAAGAGTATTTTGACCTTTTTTATGTTGAATAATTGATATTTAAATTTAAAAAATTGTTGGAGGATTAAATTTAAAAGAAAAATAGTCAAACAAAATGATAAAAAAATCAAAAGAATGAGGATCAAATTAAAAAAAAAAACAATATATCATAAACTTGGATTGAAAGATAAAGTTAAAAATATCAAAAATTTTTTAGAAAATTGCTAAGGAAAAAATTAGAAATAAATAAAAAAAGATCAAATAAAAAAAAATTAAATAGGATAAATTAAAATTGAAGGATAAAAGTTAAAACAAATAAAACTTTAATAAAAATGCTAATGAGAACCTTATGGTTTCAATTATTCGATTCCAAGGATACACCAATTTACTATACATGAATTAATGAAAAAGACAATTACCCCTTTTTTGTTAGTGTTCTAAATCTTTGATTTTGAGAGTAATTAAATTATTTTATTGTGCTTTAAAAAAATAAAAAAAATACAAATATATTTCTATACAATTTTTTAATAATTAATATGTCTTATGAAAAAAACTCCTGGAACAAAGATAAGTGATTTTTTTGGGAAAGGAAAACTATCTTTTTTTATTTTTTTTTTTAATTATTGTAGTAAATAATAAACAAGTCTTGGTGCACAATGTTTTTGCCTTCCTTTTTTTTTTTTTTTTTTTATTATTATATATATGTATGTTTATATAACTATAAATCACGCAAACTTGCATGGAAAATAATTGTAGAGCGTAAAAAAGAGAGAGGGTGTGTGATACCTATTTTAGTGGTAATAACTTGGGTTAATAACCATTAATAATGGGTGGTTAATTATTCAATAGAGAGGATAATGTCAAGTGGATCATCATCTACTAGAGCTGAGCATCCCTAAAGTTATTTTAGGGATTCAATTACGACAGAAGAATGTAAGACTATTTAATACTTGATACCATAGTTTTTTAAACCTGGCTGGTCCGGGTTTTAGGTTTTGACTTGATTACCAGGTAGTTTAGGTCAATCTCTATTTTAAAAAAATTCAAAATGATATCATTTTAGTAAGAAAAAAAAAGCACAAAAATTAACGGGTTGCAACCAGGTTTTTGATCGGATTTTTTGGGTCAACCGAGTAAACCCACCAGGTCAGCGGGGTCACACCAGGTCATGGTTTTTTCTATTTTTTTTCAATCCGGTTCGATTTCAGTCCCGTCGGACTGAATTTCAAAATTATGCTTGATACAAACCATACTGACGGTAGGTGAAGTAATTTGGGTTATGTGAACACCTTGGGCTAAATCTAAAGACTTTAGGCCTCTTAGGTTTCTCGGTAGTAAAGCCACCCAATGAGCAAAGAGCCATTTGGGAGGGTGTCCAAGCCTGAAGAGGTGCAATTTGCCCCTTGAATGAGCAATGAGCCATCAAAGTCAAGTCTCTAATGCTTGAGAGAAATCTCAAGGTAGCCACACAAGAATTTGAAGATGATGATGCTGTTCGTTATAAGCATTTTTTACCATGTAAGAATTTAGGTTATCAAATTGTAGCATCCGAGGTTGATGAGAAATTGTTCAGTTCAGAGAATGTTGCCCATGGGTGGCCAACTTTTGATGCCATGCTTGTCGCTTACGTTTTTGCGCACATGTAGCTGATTACTGGCGTGGTGGTGAGAAATCAACACGTGATTGTTCATGGTGTTAGCCGCTTCTTTAACAGAGTTGCCGGCGACAAAATTTGGCTGCTGCGGAGGAACTGGATAAGTATAATTAATGAAGAAGGAAACAATAATCTGTTCGAGGGGATGGTGAAGCCAAGCATATCATATATATTCTTATGTTGCCCGGTACATGTTACAGCACCATGATGTAATAACATTGTTTTTCAAATATATTTTATTCGAAAAATATATTAAAATAAGTATTTTTTGAGTTTTTGCGGTTCTTTTTAAAGTAGAAGTGGGCACGATTGGATACCCTTCACTAACCCCCTGTGTGAGATTTCAGGGGCAAATAACATGATTCATTTCTAGGTAGTTGTGACAGTTCATCTACCAAACACAATGGATCTATAGGAAATTATATGCAGCAGAGAGCGTAATGAAGCACTGGGAGACGGTTTTTGAGCTAGAAAAGATGATTAATTTTTTATGCAGCAAAACTGTAAGCCTGGTTGTGACACAAATACTAAATTGGCAATTTGAGCTACTCCGTTTTGGGAGTTACCATCGGAGAGGATTCTCATGTTCTTTTGTTATCTCCCCATATATTATTATCCTATGAATCATTCTCTTTCTCCTTCTCCTTCTCCAACTGCATGAGATTCATGCTATTTTCTTATCTCTGTCTCCTTTTAATTTATTGGACTATTGGAGATTGCTTATTAAAAGGATCCTTTTTCACTTTCTTTTGCTTCGTCCTTCCCATGGTTTCTCTAGCTTTTTTTTTTTTTTTTTTTCCTACCCTTCAAATTCTGAGTCATAATCAGATCAGCACAGCAGACATAGCTGAATCCAAAAAAGCTTGATGATAAAAAGTGGCCCTGGTGCACCAATCTCTTCCTTTTCCTTAGCCTTCTCCACCATATCCAGGAACAGGGTCTTTTTGTGACAGGACCCCCTCGTTTATCGGTTATGCTTTATAAGTTAATCAAGGTACCATATTTGGATAACAGGAGGAAAACAATACTAACACAAGCATCCAGATTTTACTGCCATGGACACTGTGTTTGTGTTGGTTTCATCACTCCCCTTGATTTCAGCACCCACTTTGCAGTTGACATTTGCAAACAACCTTGAATTCTCTCTAGTATACAACCTACACGATTGGTCACCAAGCTCATTCACTCCGCGATTCTATTTGTCTCCCATATTACAGGTCCAATGACACAGTTGCAGACCGCACAGAAACGCCCACTATGAAGGCCTCACTTGCTCGTCTATCCTACTTGTATGCAAAAATTGAAAGAGATTTTGACATCAATGATTTGTGGCTCAATCTTCATCCTAGTGCCTCCGAACCCTTGTTCTTAGTAAATTTTTCCATGGGACAGCCACCTGTTCCACAACTCGCGATAATGGACTCAGGCAGCAGCCTCTTATGGATACAATGCGCTCCTTGTAAAAGTTGTTCTCAACAGATAATTGGGCAAATGTTCGACCCCTCCATTTCCTCCACGTATGGTAGCTTGTCATGCAAAAATATCATATGTCGTTACGCCCCGAGTGGGGAATGCGACTCGTCGAGTCAATGTGTTTATAACCAAACATATGTAGAAGGCCTACCATCAGTGGGAGTCATTGCCACAGAACAGCTAATCTTCGGAAGTCCAGATGAAGGCACAAATGCTGTTAACAATGTGATCTTTGGGTGCAGTCATAGGAATGGAGATTACAAGGACAGGCGTTTCACCGGGGTCTTCGGACTCGGCAGTGGAATCACATCTGTAGTAAATCAAATGGGATCTAAATTTTCGTATTGCATCGGTAATATAGCGGATCCTGACTACAGTTATAACCAGCTGGTTTTAAGCGAAGCAGCGAACATGGAGGGCTATTCAACACCTTTAGATGTGGTTGATGGCCATTACCAGGTCATTCTAGAAGGAATTAGCGTTGGAGAGACAAGGCTTGTCATCGATCCTAGTGCCTTCCAAAGGACAGGGAAGGAAAGAAGAGTGATAATTGATTCAGGAACAGCACCTACTTGGCTAGCTGAAAACGAATATAGAGCACTTGAAAGGGAGGTTCGCAACCTATTAGATAGATTCTTAACACCATTTATGCGGGAGTCATTCCTATGTTACAGGGGGAAAGTGGGTCAAGACCTTGTTGGGTTTCCAGCAGTGACATTTCACTTTGCTGAGGGTGCAGATTTGGTGGTAGACACTGAAAGTATGTTTTATCAAGCCACACCAAATATATTTTGCATGGCAGTGAGGCAAGCTAGCGTCTATGGCAAAGATTTCAAAGATTTCTCTGTGATTGGGTTAATGGCTCAGCAGTACTACAATGTAGCTTATGACCTCAACAAGCACAAGTTATTCTTCCAGAGAATTGATTGTGAACTTCTTGATGAGTAAATTCCATCATGTGTTCTTGAATTTTTATACCATAAATGACAAGCAAGGCAGTTAAAGGGTGCATGTAATTCCCGTTACAGGAAAACAGAAAAATGCAGGGGAACATTTTTGCTCTGAATAATCCCATTTTGTGTGATACCTCGTAAAACCATGGAGAACACAATAAGCTAACCAATAAGAACTTGCAAAAGAAAAGGCATCTGTCAACTGCATTGAGAAATATCAAAAGATGACAACCCAGAAGCTAACATATATATGCTTAAAGACAATCACGAATAAAAAGGTTGCAGAAGCTAAAATCCAAGTTTACACGTAATGTTTTTCTCCTTGGATATTGAATTATTGAGCCTCAAGTTCGTAGCTTAAATTTCAGTTGCATGATTCTCAAATAAACGTTGTGTATCATGTCAGCAGGTTTCCAATATCTGCTCGAAAAGAGTACATTAATACTTCGGAAGAAAAGCGAGGGGAAAATAAACAAAATTAGGGATACGACCATCCGAGGAACATTGAACTAGGAAATTTATGGGTTCTAAATTATCTATGTGGGATTGTGGTGGCTTTCTTATTGTTGAAAAGGGCTCATTCGCAACAATTTAAAAATCGCAAGAAGCTGTAATGTATACAGTATTAAGTATGAAATCTTCTTACAGGTTTTATGGAAATTGGTTTGTTTGCTTGTATGGAACAGATGAGTACTGATGTTACACGAGCATCTGCTCCAAAACCCTGGTTTTCTCCGGTATTTGCATGAACCAGAGCTAGCAGGGAGTTATAAGGTCAGATTAAGCAGATTTTTCGGTACAGGTGAGAAATGATAAGTGTAGATGAAGAAAGTTACAGACAACCTATGCCATTCACCTAACGACTACCCATGAGTTCAAATCCTGTTTAATCTACTCTTGACTTAAGCTTTTGGATCAAATGGATCTTTATTAATGTTAAACCAAATGCCAAAAAACATGGATGATATGATCATTGATACTGGAAGTGCGTTCACCTGACTCCTTGAGTCTTTTTGAGCACCAGCGCTAGGTAGATCCATGGCGAATTCGTGCTCCGAGGATGACACAAACCAAGCTCTAAAGGGCTTTTTGGCAGGCACGTTCAACTTTGCTGAGCCGGCTGATACAGCAATGGGCATTGACAGCATTTTTTTCCGATGAAGAAGAGGTGTTTTTCATGGCTATTTATCCAATTTCTGGCAACAAATGAAAATCTCACAATATTAGTAATAGGGTTCAACAATTTTACAAGGTTAAGCTTCTGGATTAATCACATGGATTATTGATTCAGAAAATAATGATCCTTATTAGCAACCAACAAAATTCCATGTAAACCAAATTATTTAGAAAGTCCATAATGATCCTTCTAAATTAGCAACCAACAAAATTCCATGTAAACCGAAAATCCTAAGCACCCTACTTCCCAAAGATGATCGGGTGGCTTGAGATTTCTTCACTAGAAAATCAGAATCCAGTATTATTATGCAGGGTAAATTTTTGTCTGGAACAAGGTTTGCGGTGCCCAGTATCGTGCTTGTCCTACTCCTATACTCACCAGGTTGCCAACCCTGAAGAGAGCGCGCATTGTCTGTTTAAGACCGAATAGCTTGCAAAACAAAAGATGATTTGGTCTAATGTCAGGGCACATGATGTCTGAGGCTTGCCCCAAGGTTCATTGAAAGCTTGCTTTCTTCTCTGTTCATGAAGCTGCAGTCCCACTAGCTTATTGTACTGAGTAACAGAAATAGCAACAATTATACACCACTCAGAAACAGACCAAACAGAGACATTTCCCTTTCTCCAAAATGCAAAGACAAACAAGTTCATCCTTGGATAATCACGAATATCCTCAACTTACACCAGGTTGCCTATCTACTCAAAATGCAATGACAAACAAGTTCTCGAGTTTTTCCCTCTTCTTGCGGGTTTTTTTCATCCTCAGCACCTTCCTAGTCAACAGAAAATCGCAGACAGGGTCATATAGAGAATATAAACGTTTTTCATGTCTATAAAGATGGCCAACCAAAACAGGATAAGAAAAGATACCTCTGAACCTAGAGGTAAAAATCCTCTAGTGAATCCAAAAGATTTGCAGGCTCCAAATGCTGGCATATGAAAAGAAACATGAAAGAGTAACTTGTGCTTGTGCATTGCCTCATCCAAGGATGGTATTCAGTAGATACTTCGATATGGAACCAACATCTCACCATGTACATAATTGTGAAGGTTCTCTCCATATATATCTTCGAAAACATCTCTAAAACAGAAATAGGTTCTCTCCATTCTTGTCAAAAACTCACAGCGAACCCCAATTCACTTCCCCTTCCATACCCCCTGGAAAAAAGGAAAATGAGGGCCAGCCAGCAGCTGTTCTCAGTTGGAAAGCCGAGGGCTGATTTTACAGGGAGTCTCTTCTTCTAAATGACCCCATTAAAATAGCAACTTCCCTCTACTTGAAGAGATGCACATTTCATCATGGTATGCAACAAATCAACAATGCAAGTACGATAAATCACAAAATGCGGCAATGAACTAGCAAAATATATCATATCTTCAACTCAATTTTGAATTGAACTGTTCAGATCCTATGTTTGTAGACTAGTAAAACTGTACAAACTTTTCTATGAGCTAAAATTTACATTAGAATCTCAAGTAACGTCATCAAACTATTTCAATATTCATACTCCTACGCCATTAGTTTAGCTAAAACTACTCAACACAGAATTCAGCTATGACAATAACAAACCCAAAACGTATTTGAGAAATACCAAATACATATTTCAGACAAATTTAGGAAACTTATGATGCATATTTAAAATAGCAAAGGTAATGTTCATTCACTCTTTCTCAAGAAAAATCCGAAAGCAAAGCATGCTTGGTGCTAAAACATGCACATATTGATGCAATTATATGAGCAAATCAAGTAAATGGGATCTTACCACCAAGTATGTGTGCCAAAACTTTTCAGAGATTGATGGACATGAGATGCACAAAGCTTGTAATGTAGATAACATCGTGTAGATAGCTACAAGATATTACCACCATCGGGAGGCAACATCTTATCACAAAAATATATTTTTTGAAGAACACGGTGTGGCTGTGTAACACCCCCTATTTGAATTGGAGTAACTTTTCAATTTTTAGTTATTACATATATCTATTTGAGTATATATAAAATATGTTTTTATTAGACTTTCATTAAATATTTGATCTTTTTTTTCACGAATGAAAGAAATTATTAACGAAAGAGATTAAAGTAGGGCTCAATCTATTTTGCAGACAATCAAATCTGATGCAATCTTCAACAAAGAGTATAATTTAAGGTATACAAAAAATAACAACCCCCATGGTGCTATAGTATTGTCCACTGTGCAAACACTTTATATCTATAGTGTGGTCTATAGTGCAATGAGTCCACATACACTGTATATTCACAGTGCTTTTGGCTAGGCAGTCGGAACCAAGTTTTCTTCCAAAAGTTGCGGGTCTAGCTTTCAGAGTTGACTTTCACAAATAAACTCCGGTGACGGTTACCTGCTTTGTTTAACCTAACTGGCCAGAAGGTTTCTTTACCGATAGCCGACTAGAGACCTAAGGGTTGACGGTTAGTTAGTTCTCTTTTCTCCGTCTGATAATATAATTTATTTATCGATAGAGCAACCTACAATCCTGTGAAGGTTGTACTATTTAATTTAGTAGGAGGGGGAAGTGGATCTCATTTCAAAATTGATCGAACCAGGAAGTGATCTTTGCTAGAAAGGAGAGTGAAATCATGTTCTTTTCTTTTATTATTTAGTATTAATATTATTTCTAACAATTATATTAATTTATTAAAACTAATTATTTGTCGTCTCCATCAGTCAAATAAAATGGATCATTTATGTGGGATCGAAGAATTTCATGAATTTCATTATACCCCCAGTCAGACTCAATGCTATTGGGTCTGGCTGGGTAACCAGATCCAACGCCAATGGGTCTAGCTCAGTCGCTAAATCCAATGATATTAGGTCTTGAACGATAGCCAGACCCAAAGTTATTGGGTCTGGCTCTGCCGCCAAACCTAATACACTTAAAATATTCTCTATACTCTTCATAACTTTTTAACATTTGAAAAAAATATTTATTGACCGCTACGGAGTGCGGGCCAATATGTTAATAACTATAAAATTACAACAAACACTACTCTATATGTGTGTGTGTGTGTTTGTGTGTGTTTTGATTCTTTCTTTGTTGTTGTTGTTGTTGTTGTTGTTGTTATATATATAGATATATATTTATTTATTTATTTTAGTCTTTACATTATGTGTTTATTGATATTTAGAGTTGATAATTTTTCTAAAAATACCTTTAATATGGTTAATGCGGTATTGAAAAAAATATCTTAGCAACAAGTTAGAACTTGATTTTTGCAAGATATTCTTCTTCTTCTTTTTTTATTGAGAGTTCAGAGGCTAGAATTGAAAATAGAAAAACTTTGAGGTCTAAAGGGGAGCAACGAATAAGCCAGTAATGAAAATCTAGGCAAGGAGAGAGAGAAAAAAAAACAGAGAGGAAATGAAAGAAAAATAAGTTCTCAAAGTCATAACATCTCTCGTACTGCCACATGTGCCACTTTATAAGGAAAATGATGGCTCAATGATTACAATGACATCAAAGAAGACACAAATCAAATCACAAACAAAGTTTCACACTTTGCTTAAAGGTAAGCGATTTTTGTCAAGTCTGAGAGCATGTTTCACACGCACCGAGCACTTTTCTCTCTTTCTTTCAATTTTAGTACCTTGATGTTTAGAATCTCTTCAATTCAATCCCTTATTTTTTTTAATTTATGTCTAGGTTTTTTTTTATTGCATCATTCAAAATTGGGTAGATTGAGAATTAAACTTTATAATTTTTTTTATTTAACCTTTTTATAAGGTTATCATGATATCAAACAAACATCCTAACATTGGGTTGATGAAATACTTTGTGATTATTTATTTTTTTTAACATTTATTTAAATAAAAAATAACCCAAATTATTAAATTTTATTGAGTTAATGACTCAGTTAGCAGATTTGGTGGGGTAACTCGAGTTATCCCGATTCACTAGTTTAGCTAGGTACCTTTTTTGTTTTTTTTAATTGAACTTGATTTTTGTGATCATTTATTTTTTTTATCATATACTTAAAAAAAATAGTTTAGAGAAAAAAACCATGTATTAACTTTATAAAGTTTATGAATTTGTTCGCAGGTTTAGCGGGTTTAACTTTTTTTAAAAACTATTTTGTTATTTATCTTTTAATATTAGATAGGTTGAGAATTGAGTTTGATAATTTATTTTATTTTTATTTATTTGAGGTAATCATGATCTCAAGAAAAATATCCTAGTACTAGGTTGGTGCTTGATTTTGCGATTGTCTTTTTTTATTATCATATTGATTTTTTCTTTATTTGAGGTAATCATTAAAGATTTTGTAATCATTAATAATTTAAATAAAAAATAATTTTGAAAAACAAGTTGTTAATCCAATGGAGTTCATGACACAGTTCACAAGTAATTGTTGACTTAGGTTACCCCCTTCACAGGTTTAACAAGTTTACCCACCGAACCCGATATTCTTTTGTTCATGTTTTGTCATTTAGGTTTTTTTTTTTCTTTTAATATTGAATTAATTGAGAAATAAACTTCATGATTTACTCTTTATATATATATATATATATATATATATATATATATATATCACAATTTCAAATACACGTTTATTTCAGAGTTGGTTCTCGATTTTATGAGCATATTGTTTTTTATCATATAATTAAATAAAAATAGTTTACCAAACAAATAAATTTATTAAACCCAGTGCAGTCTATGACTCAGGTTATGAGGTGACTAAGGCCGATTCAATCTAGTATCATATCAATATTGTTTTTTTTTTTTTTTTTTTTTTTTTTTAAGTTATCACCTTGAAGTTGTTTTGAAAGTGAAGTCATGTTTTCACTAGTCATCTAAGTTGTATTTGGACCTATAAAATTGATCGATTCACATCGCATTGGCTCCCATCTAGATTAAATAGAAACTCGAGTTAGACAAAGAGCCGAGTTGTGAGTTTTTAAGATTAACATGTTTGGTCAGGTTTAATGATACTGCCAAATAATTCTTCATGCTCTTAACCTTTTTTATAGTTAAAAAAATCGATCTAATCAACGATGGAGCGCGAGCCACTGGAAGTATTCATTGTAACATGTATGATTTACATAGTGTTTCCTTTCTTTTTTTCAATTCTTTTTTTTGGTTAATTAATTTTTTTATTTGGTCTTTTCACATTACATTAATTTGGGATTGAGCTTTGTTATTTGTTTCATTTGGTATTGGCTATTGACGGTGTTGAAAAAAAAAATGATTCTCAGTTGATGCTTGATTTGGTAAAATTAAATGAAATTAAAAATAATTAAAGCTATAAAGACCAAATTTGAATTATATAAAAATATTAAGCCCCTTTTTTTATTGAAAACATCAAGGACTAAATCGCACGGATAGGAAAAAAATTCAACCCTCTTTTTTTTAGGCCCCTCAATTTGTTTTTTAATTTAATCATTTTACAGTGAGTTTATTTGTAATTGGACTTGATAGTTTTTTTCAATTGCCTAGATATGAGGATCCCATGATGTTAGGAAAAATATGAAATGCAATATAATGCTTGGTTTTGTAAAATACAATTTAATTTTGTTAATCTAAGATAATTAAGGCTTGAGACATCAAATTTGAAACTAAAAAATAAACTTATAGAGATTGAAAAGGACAGGTATGACAACTTGTTTAGCACATGCACAACAAGTGCTAATGTGTGGGATGAGCCGGTGAGCTTTAACGATGCGCTTTTTCCTCTAGTGGCAGAACACTACCATCCTTGGTTATGTTGGAAGCACGCAACAAGCACTTGCCAATGCTAAGGTGCATGTTAATAGAAAAGTGATGATGTGGCTTCAACAACCTTTTCTTTATTTCTTCCATTTTCTCTCTCTTTTATCATCAAGATTTATATTCGTCTGTCAAAATTAAAAGGTGTCATGTCATTTTGTTTTTGTAATAAATTTGGTCCTTATTTTTTTTTTTTATTGTTGTTTTCAGTTTTGGGTCTTTTTTTTTTAAATTGATTTTTTTAAAATTTCATCAGTTTTTATTGGTTAGGAATTGGTCTTCATGATTTTTTTTATGGGGAGATCTTATTCTCATAACCCGGGTCATGGTTTTGAAAGGTTAACCCGAGTTGACATCGATCTTGTTTTCACACTAATTTACATTTTTAATTTTATCATTCAATAGTGGGTTTGTTCGAAGTTGAGCTTCATATTTTTTTTCTTCTTCTTTTTTCTAGAGGGTTATCATAGTCTCATGATATAGGTTGTGGGTTTGGCGAGGTAGCCCAGGTTTACTTGGTATTTTTTTTTTGTTTTTTTGAGTATTTTTTTAGCTTTGTCCTCTAATATTGGATTTGGTTTAGAATTGGGTTTTTGTATTGTTTTCTTATTTTTTTTCTTTTATTAGATTAACTCGTTCTCATAATTCAAGTTACAGGGTTTGGTGGACTTACCAAGCTTTGTTGGTGTTTTTTTTTTGGTTAATTTTTTTTAGTTGATTTTTTTTTTCAATTTCATCATTCTACATTGAGTTTGCTAGGAATTAAGTATCATATTTTGTTTTTATTTGTTCTTTATAGGGTTACCATGACCTCATGACCTAAGACTCGAGTTTGATATGCTAACTTAAGTCAACTCGTCTCTTTTTCTTTGAATTTCTTCCATCAATATTGGGTTCATTAGGAATTGAGCTTTGTGTTTTGCTCTTTTGACAAACATTTTTTTTCCAAGTCATCGTGACTATTTTTTAAAAAAATTCAATTTGTTTACTATTATTGTTTTTTTATCATATAATTAAATGAAATGAACATATTAGGCTAGTAGGGTCTATGTTCCAAGTCATGTATTTCTCTTACTTCTTTAAAACACTATTGGCACCTAAACATCCTTTTATTATGTTATGGAAAAAAAATTGATCTAGCCCGCTACGTAGCGTAAACTGCCAATCTAGATTTAAAAATTAAACAACATACGAATAGATAGTCCATTTCCTTTATACATGTCTTATTTACATATTATGTATACCAAAAATAAAGAACCATGTGTTCTTTGCTTAAGTGCAATAGATATTCATTTTATAAACTAGTAAAAATAGTTAAAATCGACCATCAACTAATAAAGATAGTTGAAATCTACCATCAACGAAAAAAGATGAGAATTCAAGTTATTTGATCAAAGATCAAGTTTTATTCAAAACATAAGTTTATGTTGGTTAGTTCAAACACGTGCTCAAAATTTCTTTTTCTAAAGAACAATAATCATGATGTTAGAAAATTAGTTCAATGGTTTTCTACTTGACATCAAGGACACATATTCTCGTTGTCAGTACTTGATATAGATTAATAGCTTTGGAACAAACAACTCTACCCCTCTTGCCATACAATAAAAAAATGATGTGCAACTAAAAAAGAAAGAAAAGAAAAGCATGAGGCTTAAAGTTTGAGGATCAAATACACTCTCATATTGTACATTAAATTATAATTTATTTTTTAGTATGTGTGTTACTTAATTATTCTTTTCAAGCAACATTCCATCTAGTATATATTAACTTAATTATTAAAGGGTCCCTTAACTCACTATAAAAACTTGTTTTGTGATGTGCATCATGGGAATTATAATCCATCTCGTAAAGCTAAATCTAATATGCAAGAGGATTCAGATGGTCCAATGACAAGAGCGAGAGCGAAACAACTACAACGGGCCTTGACGAATCAAATTGCAATGATTGAAGCTGCGTCGGAGTTAAAAATTAGCAATAAGTTTGAAATTGGTTCAAGGGTGCTTATTTGCCTACAATTGGAACTTGGAGATGGGAAAAGCCCTTAATGGTTCTTTTCATGCTGGGCTACTTGTATTTGGATTGATAATGCAAGTGAAGGAATTGATGTTGTTTACGGTCAGAACAGTAGATGGATTTGAACCCGAATTTGAAGTCATCCAATGCATGTGAAAACAAGATTTATGTAGGTAAAATTCAAGTTCAGAACGTGATCTTTCTATATTATCCAACCATGAGTGCATTGGACTTTTGTGTCAAAAGTTATGGCTGTTTTAAATTTCGTCTGCATATGTTTTAGAAATGTCAACAAAAAACGTGTGTTAGTTAAAATTGTCTACTTGCTTTATTAAAAGTCTAGTTTTTAGGCTTGACTTCTGTCATGTTGAATTCACCTAACTTTGGAGGGATGTTCCAAAGATAAATATGTATCAGAATATGAAATAAACACTTTTGACCAAGATTTGAAAACTTAATTCAGAGAATTAAGAGTTGTTCTTCCAAATTCGTTTTGTGAAGAACCCTACCTGACTTATCACTCTTCAATCAAAAAGAGTGTGGCGTCGAAATCCTAGATTGATCTTTGTGGCGTCCAGATCGACTTATCAAAGTATCATTCTAGTCTATCCTCCATCTAATTTACCTTAAATCACTACAATCCAGCCTAAATACCAAAAGAAAGACAACACAACCAGACCCATCCTTCATCCATTTTCTTTAGAATCATTGTTGCCGATTTTCAAATCATTCACGGCACATCATCTGGTATCAGAGCATCAGTTGCGATCTAAGACAGGAGCCAAAAACAACAACAACAAGAAGAAAGTTTTGCTGGAATTGAGGTTGACAGACTTAACTATGGCTGGAGATAAAGAAGATTTGCCAAGAGGGTTAAGTTTGGAACAGGCACAGGTCATGGGCTTACAACGATCTCATGCTGAGATTCGGGATGAGATGACTGGAATTCGTGAACAGTTGAATACCCTTATGCAAAGGATGCAAAGAAATAATTTGCAACCCCAACTGAGGCAAGCACTTAGGGTGCCACGAAATGATATTATAGAAGCTGACGAAGATCCAAATGAGGATGATGAGGCTGATGATAGGGTCAGACCAAGAAGGCAGAATTATAATCCTTCTAATGGTCTCAAACTTAAGATTCCACCGTTTAGAGGAAGTAGTTCACCTGAGGAATACTTGGAGTGGATTCAGAAGGTTGAAAAGGTGTTTGAATGGTATGAATATTCTGAAGAAAGGAAGTGCAAGGTGGCAGCACTTAAGTTTACAGATTATGCTCTTTTATGGTGGGAAAACGTAAAGATTCAGAGGAGAAGGGATGAAGAGGAGGAGATTGCAACATGGGCAACTATGAAAAGAGTGATGAAGAAGAGATTTGTTCTTGATTACTATAAACAGGAGCTATACATCAGACTTCAAACTTTGCGACAGGGATCTTTGAGTGTGGAAGAGTATGTGAAAGAGTTTGAATTGCTGCTGATTCGATGTGAATTGATGGAACCTCAAGAGCAAACAATAGCTAGATTTCTTGGAGGGTTGAGGAAGGATATAGCTAATGTTGTTGAGTTACAACCGTACATCTTCCTTGAGGAAGTTATAAAGCTTGCAACCCGAGTAGAGAGACAACAAAGATGAGGAGGTGTCCGAACTAGTGTAACTACGTCAAGCGCGACAAGGGCTCTTTCTACGCCTACACGAACATGGAGCACACCTAAACGAGATAAGAAGGTGGAGTTTAGCAAGGGGAATACCAGTTCTGATTCTTTGAAGGGAAAGGAGAAGGTGACAGAACCTCAACACCCTAGGAGGTCTCGGGACATCAAGTGCTTCAAGTGCTTGGGACATGGGCATATTGCTTCGGAATGTCCAAATAAAAGGGTGATGATTTTGCATGTGGATCATGGAGAGCTGATCAGTGGAGATGAGGTTGAAACTGAAGACGAAGATGAGGTACAAGTGGCTGAACAAGAAGAGGATTTCGAACCAGTGAAGGGAGATTTGTTGGTTGTTCAACGGGTTCTGAATGCACAAATTGACGTTAGTGATGAGCAACGCGAGAACATCTTTCATACTCGATGTCAGATTCGAGATAAGGTGTGCGAGATGATCATTGATAATGGAAGTTGCACTAATGTTGCGTCAACTACCTTGGTGGAGAAATTGGGTTTAAATACCCTTCCACATCCCAGACCGTATAGTTTGCGATGGCTAAATGAGAATGGGGAGATTCGGGTGACAAAGCAAGTTCGTGTACCTTTTTCCATTAAAACCTATCATGACGAGGTTTTATGTGATGTTGCACCAATGTCAGCTAGCCATTTGTTGCTGGGTCGTCCATGGCAGTTTGATAAGGATGTGACCTACAATGGACGAAAGAATACTTATTCTTTTATGCTGAATGGAAAGAAGGTGAACTTGTTACCACTGAGTTATCAACAAGTTAGAGAGGATCAGTTACAAAGCCAACAAAAGGAGGTGACATCACGAAAGGGGCTGTTGTTAGCCAAAAAAGAAGACATCAAACAAGCATTAGCCACAATAGGGATTGTTTTCATGGTCTGGGCAAAGCAACTATTACAAGTAAAAGGATTGGACTTACCAAGACAGATTAAGGAATTACTTGAAGAATTTAAAGATGTGTTTCCAGATGAATTACCTAAAGGATTACCACCTATTCGTGGTATTGAGCATCAAATTGATTTGGTGCCGGGAGCTTCACTTCCTAATAGACCAGCATACAGATGTAATCCAGAGGAAGCAAAAGAGATTCAAAGGCAGGTCGGTGAGCTCTTAGAGAAGGGCTATGTGCGAGAATCACTTAGTCCATGTTCCGTACCTACTTTGCTTGTACCGAAGAAAGATGGTACCATGAGGATGTGCATGGACAGCCGCGCTATCAACAAAATAACAGTTAAGTATCGATTTCCTATACCCAGACTTGATGATTTGCTTGATGAGTTGCATGGTGCTGCATTGTTTTCTAAAGTCGATTTGATGAGTGGCTATCACCAAATTAGAATGAAAGAGGGAGATGAATGGAAAACAGCATTTAAAACTAAACAGGGCTTATATGAATGGATGGTAATGCCGTTTGGGTTATCTAATGCGCCTAGTACATTTATGAGGCTTATGAATCATGTTTTGAGGAAGTATATTGGGCTGTTTGTTGTAGTATATTTTGACGACATCCTGGTGTATAGCAAGACCTTTGATGATCATGCGAAGCATCTTAGAGTTGTGTTTGAGACTTTGCAAGATTCTAAGTTGTATGGGAAACTCACAAAGTGTTACTTCTGTAAAGAAAGTGTCGTGTTTCTTGGATATATTATCTCTAGCAGGGGAGTTAGAGTTGATGAGGAGAAAATTGAGGCAATTCGAGACTGGCCAAAACCTGCTAGTATCACTGATGTGAGGAGTTTCCATGGTTTAGCTTCTTTCTACAGGCGATTTGTGAAAGACTTCAGCTCTATTGTTGCTCCTATGACAGAATGCTTGAAAAAAGGGAAGGAGTTTAGATGGAGTGAAGATGCGCAGAAAACTTTCGAGCTAATTAAGGAAAAGTTGTGTACAACTCCAGTTTTAGCACTTCCAGACTTTGCTAAAACATTCGAAATAGAGTGCGATGCTTCCGGGGTTGGAATTGGTGCTGTTTTGATGCAAGAAAAGAGACCGATTGCATTCTTCAGTGAAAAGTTAAATGGAGCGCGTTTGAACTACTCTATTTACGACAAGGAGTTCTATGCTTTGATTCGGGCTCTGGAGGTATGGCAGCACTACTTGTTGCCTAAAGAATTTGTTATACATACTGATCATGAAGCCTTGAAGTATCTTAAGGGGCAAAACAAGTTGAATCGAAGACATGCTAAATGGGTGGAGTTCATGGAGTCATTTCCTTATGTCATAAAGTACAAGAAAGGGCAAGTTAATGTGGTTGTTGATGCTCTTTCTAGGAGGTACACATTGATCTCTATGTTGAATGCAAGGCTGATGGGTTTGAACAGGTGAAGGATCAGTATGCCAATGATTCCTACTTTGCTAATGTGGCTGCCGAATGTGCAAAGGGAGCTTGTGATGGGTTCTTTATGCATGAAGGTTACTTGTTCAAAATGGGCAGAATGTGTATTCCTTCAGGTTCGTTACGGGAGTTGCTTGTGCGAGAGGCTCATAGTGGTGGTCTTAGTGGTCATTTTGGGGAGAAGAAGACTTATGAGCTGCTGAAAGAACATTTTTTTTGGCCCAGCATGTTACGGGATGTACACAAGGTGATTGAAAGATGTGTTATTTGCAAGAGAGCTAAAGGTAAAGAGAATGCGTATGGACTCTATATGCCACTGCCTATTCCAGAGCAACCATGGATGGACATTAGCATGGACTTTGTACTTGGACTACCGAGAACACAACGTGGGAAGGATTCAATAATGGTGGTGGTTGATCGATTCTCCAAAATGTCCCATTTCATTCCTTGTACGAAAACTGACGATGCAGTACATGTTGCTGATTTGTTCTTTCAAGAGATTGTTCGTTTGCATGGAATTCCTAAAAGCATTGTCTCTGATCGTGATACGAAGTTCTTAAGCCACTTTTGGAAGACTCTTTGGAGGAAACTTGGAACAAAGTTACTTTTCAGTACGGCATGTCATCCACAAACTGATGGACAAACTGAGGTAGTAAACCGAACTTTATCTTCTTTGTTACGAGCTGTTATACATAAGAATTTGAAGAGTTGGGATACTTGTTTGCCTATTGTGGAGTTTGCATATAATCGTAGTGTGCATGGGGCTACAAAATTTTCACCATTTGATGTTGTTTATGGCTTTAATCCTTGTGTTCCTATTGATCTTGTTCATATTCCAATTGATGAGAGGACATCTATGGATGGAATTAGAAAGGCAGAATTGATGAAGAAACTACATGAGCAGGTTCGACTACATATTGAGGAGAAAACAACAAAGTATGCTAAACAAGCTAACAAGGGGCGAAAGATGGTCAGGTTTGAACCTGGAGATCTTGTTTGGATTCATATTAGCAAGGGCAGATTTCCAAGCAAACGTAAGTCCAAGTTGATGCCAAGAGCTGAAGGTCCATTTCGTATTATAGAGAAGGTGAATGACAATACGTATAAGGTAGATCTTCCTGGTGATTACAACGTATCAGCTACTTTTAATGTGAAAGACTTATCTCCGTACTTGGATGATGATGACGATTCTGATTTGAGGACAAATCATTTTCAACCCGGGGCTGATGATGTGCATCATGGGAATTATAATCCATCTCGTAAAGCTAAATCTAATATACAAGAGGATTCAGATGGTCCAATGACAAGAGCGAGAGCGAAACAACTACAACGGGCCTTGACGAATCAAATTGCAATGATTGAAGCTGCGTCGGAGTTAAAAATTAGCAATAAGTTTGAAATTGGTTCAAGGGTGCTTATTTGCCTACAATTGGAACTTGGAGATGGGAAAAGCCCTTAATGCTTCTTTTCATGCTGGGCTACTTGTATTTGGATTGATAATGCAAGTGAAGGAATTGATGCTGTTTACGGTCAGAACAGTAGATGGATTTGAACCCGAATTTGAAGTCATCCAATGCATGTGAAAACAAGATTTATGTAGGTAAAATTCAAGTTCAGAACGTGATCTTTCTATATTGTCCAACCATGAGTGCATTGGACTTTTATGTCAAAAGTTATGGCTGTTTTAAATTTCGTCTGCATATGTTTTAGAAATGTCAACAAAAAACATGTGTTAGTTAAATTTGTCTACTTGCTTTATTAAAAGTCTAGTTTTTAGGCTTGACTTCTGTCATGTTGGATTCACCTAACTTTGGAGGGATGTTCCAAAAATAAATATGTATCAGAATATGAAATAAACACTTTTGACCAAGATTTGAAAACTTAATTCAGAGAATTAAGAGTTGTTCTTCCAAATTCGTTTTGTGAAGAACCCTACCTGACTTATCACTCTTCAATCACAAAGAGTGTGACGTCGAAATCCTAGATTGATCTTTGTGGCGTCCAGATCGACTTATCAAAGTATCATTCTAGTCTATCCTCCATCTTATTTACCTTAAATCACTACAATCCAGCCTAAATACCAAAAGAAAGACAACACAACCAGACCCATCCTTCATCCATTTTCTTTAGAATCATTGTTGCCGATTTTCAAATCATTCACGGCACATCATTTTGCAAGTCATTTAACCAATTTCACCTTTGATAGCTACCACATAGCATCCATTTAACCCTGAAATGAGCCACGTCATCTTTGAAATTTTCTCAACTTTACAAGATATAATGTAATTAATTCTAAAGTTTTTTTTTTTTTAAAAAATTATATTTGAACAAGACTTTGAAAACCAAAACTATCTCCAACCAACTGCAAGTAAGATAATACATCTATTAAATACAAGCATGCACTTAAAGTTTTTTTTTCCCTAAAGGACGATTACCGTATGACATTACATATAAATAAGGATAACAATGTTTGTTACAAACCAAAGTCTTTAAAGAGTAGGAACACTCTAACTATAGAGAAATACCAAAAATATTTAATTTTTATTTATCAAAGTTTTATTGTCAGAAGGCTATTACAACCTTTTATATATATATATATAGAGCCCTAATAATACTAAAACTAAAAAAACAAAATAGAATCCTAGAATTATTACAATATTTTTCATAAACCAGTTGCCTAATTAAATAAATCTAAAAATTCTTAGAAAATCTAATAATTAAGGAAGAAATATAATAAGATAATTTTGCAAAAAATTACATAATACGTGATCCAGTTCAGCTTGACACTAAAATATTGGCTTAATGTTTTCCTGTCAACATCGAGTATGCATATCCCCTTATCAGTTCCTGATGCAAATTGTTGGCATTGAAATAGACAATTATACTCTTGTACTATGCAACAAGACAAGACATACATCTATGTAAACTTTCATAACCTATTTTTAACCTATAAATTTTCTCGTATATTTTAGACAATATATCTTCAATGAAATTCAATTAATTTTTTTGATCTATATTTTTTCTCACACTTGAAATTTTGTCATCGAGCTTTTTTATTTTCCAATCGGGCATATAAACATGAGAAACACACTGTAAAGTGATCCACTAATGGTTTGTCGCTTCAAGATTTTTCTAGATTTTTGTTCTTCACCACAAGATTTGGACTCATGTTGAGAACATGAACTGTCTAATTCACAATTTTTGGCCAAAATGTTTTGGGAACTTCTTTCCTGAGCGTAGACTTTAAACCATATTCATGATAGTTTAGTTCTTCCTTTTTGTAATATCATTTTATTATAGGGTGTATATGGCAGTTTGTTGTATTCAAATACTATTTTTACTTTACAAATTAGTGAATTTGAATGATGTGAACTCACTCTGATGATCAGTATAAAGATCTTTTATACTCAAACTTGTCTTTTTTTTCAACATAATTCTTAAATTTCTTGAAGGTAATAAATGTGTTTTTACTTCTTAACCAAGAAATAAACCTGAACTTTATGACTATAGTTATTAATAAAACTAATCATGTACCTATTATTTCTCTTAGACATAGAGGTGATTGGTCCATATATATCGTCATGCATAAGTTCAAGAATATGAGAAGCTCTCTATTTGCCTTTCTTAGGAAATGGATCACTATGTTTCTTCTTCATCAGGAAATCTTCATATTTATTCGATGAGGTTTTAAGACAAGGCAAACCCCTCATCATTTTGTTTTGTTAAAGAATTTTTAGACTACTACATATTGTGGTGCCAAAGTCTAAGATGGATCTTCCATGAAAGAATTAAAACAAGCTTCCTTCTTCAGTTATGTTTGATCAAATAACTTGAGCATTTAATTCAAGGACATTGTAATGTTTATAATTAGCCCCCCTATGTTAGAATGATAAATTTTTCATGTTTTTTTGTTGTATGAAAAAATACAATTTCCTTCTCAGCAAGCTAGGTAATGCTTATTAAGCTATTCTTTAATCCTAGAACATAGAATACTCCAATAATATTTAGTATAAAACCATTAACTAGCATTCGTACATTACTTTTACCCATCACATTTATGCTTGAATTATTTCCTACTTTTACCTTTTCCCTGAAATTTGCTTCAAAATCTTAGAAAACCCACCTCTTGCCACACATATAATTACTACATCTATAATGAGAAATCATAATTTTTCTTTGTTAACTTATTTATCCTTCACATATTCTATAAACACCACTTCTTTACTACCTTCCATATAGTTTTCTTTGCTTTTGTGTCATTCTTTAGACATTTATAGTAAATGTATTCAAGCTTACAACAATTATAACATTCAACAATCGATTTATCAAAGCTACACCTACCTCCTCCTCTTTCTCATCCTTAAATTTTGTCATGGCCTCATATTTTTTCTCCTAAGGACTCTCCAAAAATAACCTTTAATTTTTGCTCTTCTACAATATGAGCTTTCATATATTGCTCATATACTAAAAGCTTACATTGTAACTCATTAATTGTAAAAGCATCCAAATCATTTGATTTCCCAATAAAACACACAACATAATTATACTTGGATGTTATGGATATCAAAAATCTTCTTGATAACTACTACATCATTTGTTTTTTCCCTTATAGACGCTCAAGTTATTGACCACAACAAGAGTATGAGTACAATACTCATTCATATAATCTCTTATTTTTATATTCAACATCTCAAACTCTTTTTTGGAGAACATGTCATTGTGTTTGTTGCACTTATGTTGTTTCCTAATACTTTCTCTTAAACCAATCCCAAATACTTTTGGTTGTATCCTTGTTCAAAATGGTTTCAAGGATCAATTGATTTATTACTTTGAAGAGAAAATTCTTCGCCTTTATATCCTTCAACCTTGCATCATCAATCTCCTTTTTATATGCTTTATTAAGTAAAGTATAATGCATGTTTTACATGCCTATTAACATGATAAATGACTAAAAAACAAACAAACCCTAAAGAATATTAATTATTCAAACCATTAAGCAACTAATAGAAGAAAATCCTAAAAACAGTTGATGAACACTAACAACTAATAGTTTCAATAAGGAATTGCTCAACTCAACTTATGTGAAAGAGGTACGTCTACTCTAGGTTTTTTTTTAATGTAATATGAAATATAACAATTACCTTATATGTTTTATCTAAGGTAAGCTGCATTGATGCTTATTTTTAATGATAAATATACATGTTGTGCTTTTGCTAATTTTTTCTAAACTAGTATATATGTGTTTTGTTAAAAAAAACAAAAAACCAAAACCTATTATAGTAATGTGGGACTTGGGTCTAGCAACATAACTTGATCCTCACTTTTAAAGTATAGGTATTCGACCTGAAAAAATTATGAATGATAAATTAGGCTTTTGACTCATCTCTTTGGTCATGTTCTAAAATGGACACAAGGCCTCCACTCCCACTCCATGGATCTTTGTGGGGTCATATTGACCCTGGTCAAGTTTACTCAAGAGAAACATATCACAAGACCCAAATAAAAAAAATGACCATAACATTTACAAAAAAAATATTTATATGATCTCTCTTTCTATATATATGGAAATATAACAAAATTTTAATTTCACAAAAACAAAACCTTTTAAAGATTATACCATCATCAAATCAATCCTTTGATAAAAAACAAAAGTTTATATTTTTTTAAAACTATGAAGTTTCAACTTCTCATGATCATAACCCTTTTAAAAACTATATTATCCACAAATTGATTTTTAATTTTAAAAAAACCTTTTTTATTTTATAGTTTTTTAAAACAACATAACATATTTTTTTAAAAAACAAAAAAGACCTAACTTCTCAAGATCATAATCCTTTCAAGGTTTATACCATTCTCAGGTTAATTCTTCAATCAACAAATATCACACAAGGAGAAACCAAAAAACCATATAATCACAACATTATAATACAAATCCTACAATAATTAACAAATAAATACAAACACTAAAATTAATAACACATTACAAATTAATCAAAACAGATAAATCAATACATTAGTATTCAAAATCAATTGTTAAGGGTTACCAAAGTTGATTGAAAAGCACTAGAAATTGATCAGATAGTGTCACGTGACTGACAAGCACTGGTATATTAAGGAGGCTACCAAAATACTGTTATAGTAGATATGTTGTTGTTTGTTTATAAGAGAGAGAGAGTTTTCGATGTGGAGGAGAGGGTTGGATGTTGTCATAGTTGGGACTGGAGGAAAGAGGAGTAGATTTGAAAGCTGTCATAATTGTTATGGTAGTGATGAGACAAAGAGGTTATTGTATCACCAATGATGATGGTTGTATGCAATAGTCGTTGTCGTTGTGGTTTAGACTATTTACAAGAGGAGATGAGTTTTGGCATTTTTGTTAGTTTTTTCTTTGTTTTTGGCTGGACAAATTTCTTCTTTTGCTTTTTTCTCTCTTGTGAATTTTTTTTTTTTGTCTTTTTGTTTTTCTCACATGACTTTTTGTGTAATTTTTCTCTTAAGCTATTTCACTCTTATTCATCTTTTAAAACTCATGACTCTTTTGAAGAATTTAAACTCCCTTGTTTATTTTTGTCCTCTTTTTCCTTATCACTATTTCACTCCCTAATATTTTTCTTTTTCCTTTCAATTTTTTCTTATTTTTCTTATTTTTTTTTTTTAATGCGGATCAAAAGTATGGCACCTAATATTAGATTAGAGTTGTTATTAATTTTATTGCATACCACATCACGTGGTTGACACTGTACATGGACAGGGGGCTCCACTACCTTTTCCATAGACAATAACAATCAACACAAGCAGGAAGTTGAACCCTTTTTTGGGTTGTCTCGGAGCACTAACTAAACGGGGGTTGGAGCTAGCGTCTCGCGTTTAATGGTGGCTGAGAGACAGGGGGACTCGATTGACTAATGGTGGTTGGGTTCCTTTACCTTTGAAGGGGTGTTTGTGTTTGGGAGCACATTCATCTAAGCTTTATAAAAATTTTATTATTTTTTTAAATATATTTTATAGCATTTTTATATCATTTTAATATTACTAATATTAAAAATAAAATAAAATTTATTATTTTAATACATTTAAAAAAAACAATTAAAAAAAAAAAAAAAATTTCCACTAGCTGAATGTCGTAAACAAAGCCAACCGCCAAAGTATGCAGAAGACCGACCCGTGGCTACTGTTAAAAGAAACTAAAATTTTATTTTATAGGTAACTTGATTGAAGATGCCAGCGGATTAAGTGTGTGTATATAAGGACTGTATTAGACATCAAAAACCAAAAAAGAAACAAGGAGAGAGAGAGAGAGAGAGAGAGAGAGAGGAACAACACGTAGAAAACCATGTCTAGTGAATCATCATCTGAGCTTCATGTTGTGATGTTTCCATGGTTTGCATTTGGTCACATAAGCCCATTTGTGCAACTCTCTAACAAGCTTTCCCTCCATGGAGTTCGAATCTCTTTCCTGTCAGCTCCTGGCAACATTGCACGCATCAAGTCCTCTCTTCTTTCCACTCCCACCACCCAAATCATCTCTCTTCCAATCCCTGCCGTTGAGGGCCTCCCTCCGGGGCTTAACAGCACCGCAGAGACAACACCGGCTATGGCTGGTCTCCTCAAGAAAGCTCTAGACCTCATGCTGCCTCAAATCAAGACCACATTGGCAGAACTCAAACCCCATTTTGTGTTCTTCGATCACAGTCAGCACTGGCTTCCGAAGCTAGCTTCCCAGATTGGCATTAAAACAATAAGCTACACTGTTTTCTCTGCCACTTCAACTTCATACCTTACTGTCCCTGCCAGAATAAGTGAAGAAGGAGAAAGTCCCTCGATTGGGGATCTCATGAAACCTCCAAATGGATATCCTTCAACATCCATTACTTCTGTAAAAGCCTTTCAGGCTCGAGACTTCTCGATTGTATATAAGAGCTTTGATGGTGGCCCTACTATATACGATAGAGCTGTCGGTAGTCGTCTTGGTTGCACTGCAATGCTCTTGAAGTCATGTCAGGAAATGGAAGGACAGTACGTGGAATTTATAAGAACACAGTTTAAAAAACCTGTACTTTTAACTGGTCCTCTAGTCCCCGATCCACCTTCTGGAGTGCTCGATGAGAAATGGGCTAATTGGTTGGGTCGATTTCCTGCCAAATCTGTGATTTTTTGCTCGTTTGGCAGCGAAACATTCTTGAACCATGACCAAATAAAAGAGCTTGTTCTTGGTTTGGAACTCACTGGTTTGCCATTTTTCCTTGTTTTGAACTTTCCTGCAGAGCTCGATAGCCAAACCGAGTTAAACCAGGCTTTACCATCGGGGTTCTTAGAGAGGGTCAAGGGGAGAGGAGTTCTGCACACAGGGTGGGTTCAGCAACAGCTTATACTCGCACATAGTAGTGTAGGGTGTTTTGTCTGTCACTCAGGGTTTAGCTCGCTGATTGAAGCATTGGTGAATGACTGTCAGCTGGCCATGCTACCACTGAAGGGTGACCAGTTCTTGAACACCAAGCTCATAGCTGGAGACCTGAAGGCTGGGGTGGAGATAAATAGGAGAGATGAGGATGGGTGTTTTGGAAAGGATGATATCCGTGAAGCTGTCAAAGCTGTCATGCTGGATGTAGACGAGGAGCCTGGCAAGTCTATGAGGGAAAATCACAAAAAATGGAGGGAATTTCTGTTGAACGCGCAGATTCAGAACAAGTACATTGCAGAGTTGATTGAGGAACTGAAAGCCATGGTTTAGAATCATGTTTGTTGATCATGCTACATATTCAAGCATCTATTGAGTCCGCTTGCAGTCTGTCTCCTTCAAGTTGTAGCCACAGCGTCCTGCCCTCCTTTTTCTCAAGGAAAAAAATAATTTCTTGTTGCAGCACCTGCTTTTAGATGGATTTCTCTTTTTCGAGATCTATTAATGATGATGAACTTCTTTTTTCGAGTCCTCTGTATGATTTGCACTGTTCCTTTTGGCATTTTTGGACTTTCAGTATTTTTTTCCTTTCTGAAAATAGACTGAAAATTTTTTTTGAAGCTTAAAATGTTATTAGTTAAGATTTAATTTTTTTAATATTTTTATATCATTTTAATATACTAACATCCTAACATTAAAAAATAAAAATAAATATTTTAATATATTTTAAAACAAAAAAAATATATATTAAAACAACCTCTATAATTATCACCAACACTCATTAAAAAAAAATCATTACATCACCTCTTTTTCAACATTACATCATCTCTATCGTATCATTACCTCTTCAAAAACAATACCAGTGCTTTAATACTGCTGTTATGCATCACTGACCACCATTGTTTTAACCATCACGGTCATTATTATCACCTTCTCTTTAAATCTATCAAGAGAAAATAATTCAGTTTCAGGAAAATGTTCTCTAAAAATATAGCACCCTATTTGCACACACAAATTAAAGAGATGGAAATTCTAAAGCATCTAAAGTTAAATAATAATAATAAAATAAATAAGGCTAGGTGTTGCGGCTCATGCACTGTGAATGATACTGTGCATTTTTCAATAATTTATTTTGATATTTAAATTTTTATTTTATGTGATTTTTTATTAGAGTGCCGTTTAAATAAAATACTTAACATGATGTTTAAATTATTATTCAATTCTTTCATGGTTCTTAAATAACATTACATGTTTTTACAAGAATGTTCATAATTTTGTTTTCAATGAAAATGAATTTTTTTGTGTTATTTTTAATAGATTTTTTACATTATTTTATCACATTAATTGTGTTTTTTTTTTTTTTACTTTCAATCATATATAAAATATTAAGATATTATTTTAATATTTTTTATTAAAACATGCTTACAGATCTTTATCTATAAAATAATGATTTCACTTGATTAAAACAATATGCATTAATAAGACAATGTAGTTTAGATTTAAAAAAATATATTTTTCTACCAATTTCAAATGTATTTTAATTGTCGTTGTTTATTAAAAAAAATGTGTTTCTAATGAAAAATCATGTCATTTTTTTATATATATATAATATTAGGCTTTTTATGATGATATCATCGATTTCTTTATGAATAATTATGTGTTAGCATGACATGCATAATTCTTAAAATGATTTTCTTATTAATATTATATGAGACTAATATATCTATTTATTATTATTATTATTTAAAAAAAAATTGTTGTTCAGAACTTTTTTTATGTGGATACTTAAAAATGATATATTCTCAAAATTTTAAGTTTTCATCCTCGTAATAAGTCTTTACTTAAAACAAAATGCTTCTCATAAAAAAAAATGTTTTATAAAAATGAAATGCATGAATAGAAAAATTAGGGTTTTGATAAAAAGAAAATATACAATTTTTCCTTTTTAGTTAAAATCATTGAAGTTTTATCGAACTTTTTTTAATGTTGTTGGTTTTTATTTAATGAACTATGTTGCTAATAAAAACTATTATGTTGTAAAAAACATTAAACGAATGAAAATATTTTTCTATTGTATGAGCTACAAATGTCTAATTTTATTATTGTAATATTAAATAAAAAAATATTTCAAAAATAACTTATTAAAATTAGTTAGGTTTATGGTCTTGGTCATGTATTGGGCAAGTTGACCCAAATTCATTAAAAATATTAATGTCATTTCAATTATTTTATAAAAATATATTAAATAAGCACTGCATTTTTTTTCTTAAAAAAGTCAAATAAGATTTTATCTAATTGACCAAATTTTGATGCATTTTCTAAGTTGATTCCGTTGCATCAAATTAATTTTAATTTAATTTAATTTAAAATCTAGTACAAGACAAGTATGTTGGCCACCGACACCGTATTGACTCGTAGAGCTAGGCAAGTTTATTAATACTAGTAAAAAGTTACCCATGAAAACGCACAAAGCGACAAACTAGTTAATACTATGATACAATATACTGAATTATTTTAAAAATCAGGTTCAATACGTTTAAGAATTTAAACTTGCATCTAACAATCAAAGAATATTCTAAAGATTAAATGCAATATACCTATTGCTAAATATGCGTAATTCTTCAATTAAAAACTTAAAAATCAAATAACTTAAAGAATAAAATAAACTATTATTGACAAGAATTAGTTTAGGAGGGGAAAATCAATGTTCCACTCCTCACAAGTTACTGCTCACAAACATAGTGCATTTAATTATCTATTTATAATCCATTAGTTACATAGGTTCAAATCCCGTTAATATCTTAGATTGATATTAATATTTACTTTTCACACCATTTCATATTTATAATCAATTTATTGACATTTTGAATTTATAATAATTTTTTGTATAATTATTAACAAAAACTTTAAAAGTGCATGCGGTGTTTTCACTGTAACATATATTCTAGTATATGAGAGAAAGCATTATGAATTGTAATAATGTTTTGTTTTTATATTTTTTAAAATTTTTAGTTTGGTCATTGAATTTTTTTTTTTTTAATTTTGCGCTTTCACAATGCATTGAATGAGAATTGAATTTAATAATTTATTTTTATTTGTTTTATTTTAAATTATCATGGTGGTGTAAAAAAATAAGTCCCAATATAGAATTAAAAATGAGCTTTTTTAAGACCAAGAGGACAGAGCCCAATTTTCCTGTAATGTAAGGTGGTTTAAGCTGAACTTGGAAATGACATGTCATCTGTATTAGCAAATGATGATCCACCTGTTTTTTTTTTTTTAAAAAAAAAAATTAGACAAACTTATTGTCTACTCATTCCAAGTATAAAAAATTAAGAAGAAGTTAATGGGCTAGCTTTGGGCTTGCCCTAGCAGCCCATCACTTGCCCTTATTTTTTAAAGTATGGACGTGTTGGCTTGCAAGCGGACCCAATGACAGACTGCAAGCATTTATTGAGTCCGCTTGCAGGCTGTCTCCTTTAATCTGTAGCCCTCCTTTTTCTGAAGGAAGAAAATAATTTCTTGTTGCAGAAGCTGCTTTTAGATGGTTTCTCTTGAAAAAAAAAAAAAAAAAGAGATTATTAATGATGATGAACTTCTTTTTCGAGTCCTCAGTGAGATTTGCATTGTTCCTTTTGGCATTTTTGGACTTTCAGTATTTTTTTTCCCTTTTGGAAAATAGACTGAAATGAAGTGGTTATTAGTTAAAATTTAATTTTTTTAAAATATTTTTTATATCATTTTAATATACTAACATCCTAACATTAAAAATAAATAGTAATAATATTTTAAAACAAAAAAATATATATTAAAACAACCTCTATAATTATCACCAACACTCATTTAAAAAATTATTATATCACCGACACTCAGTTTCACGAAAATGTTTCTCTAAAATATATTTTTACCGAACAAAGGCACCCTATTTGCACACACAAATTAAAGAGATGGAAATTCTAAAGCATCTAAAATTAGATTAAAAAAATAAAAACTAATTAAGGTGGGGTATTGTTGAGCCACACTGTTTTTGTGTACACACAAAAACACCATGGATGAATGGCATTGTATATTTTTCAATAATTCATTTTGATATTTAAATTTTTATTTTATTTGATTTTTTATTAGGATTCCCTTTAAATAATATTTAAATTATAATTCAATTCTTTCATAGTTCTTAAATAATGTTACATGTTTTTACGAGATGTTCACAATTTTGTTTATTCAAAAAAGTATGCTTCTAATAAAAAATCATGTCATTTGTTTTGACAATAATAAGAATTTTTATGATGATATCATCAATTTCTTTATGAATAATGATTAATACTTAAAAGTGTATTTTTATCAAGGCTTTATATTATTATTTTGCACTTGAAGTATCAATAACTCCTTAACTAGAACATGTTTTATAATAACAAGTCTGATAATAAAAAATAGCTTTAATTTATGGTAAATGCTCATTTTAAATGCAAGCATATCTCACAATTCAAATAATTGATTGTTGTGATTAACTATTGAAAGTGAAAGGACAAATAAAAGGTTAAGTTTAGAAAGGAGATATCGATTAAATTCAAATTAGAACACTGTTAAATCATGGGGTCATATTTGGAGCTGTAGATCTTGAAATTCAATTTGGTTTATATGGCAATAAGAAATAGGCCACAAAAGAGAAGTCAGAATCTGTTATGTAATTCATCCCAAATACTGCTCAGAATTTAATCCATAGCTGGAGTTCTAGAAGGCAAAATAACATCAAATTTGGTGGGTGGAAAGATAAGTCAATTTCCAACAACTTTCATGAAGACGACCTACTCTAATTCTGATGTTAGCAATGACATTTAATCTAGACAAGAGCTTGAGGGTTGTCTACCACGTCCACTAGAAGCACTACTCAGTATTTTAGACATATCTCGAGTTGTAGTGATCCAAATACTCTGAAATATTGTGGGTGTAAAGAGGAGATGATTTCTAACAACTTTTATGAAAAATACTTTGCTAAATTCTGATTGAATCAATGTCATTTCATTCAGCCAAAATACTTGAATAATGTTGTTCACCAAGTCTACTAAATCAATAGGTGGCCACTACATCAATAATTAATTATCAAATGAATAATTCTGAATTTTAGCCTGTAAAAAGAGGCATTTGCTATTCATTTAAGCATCTTGGTTTTGGGATCAAAATCATGTTCTTGCTCTTTTTCTTTATATTTTTATAATGCTTAAGTTTTGCTTTCATTAATATCTTATTTATACTTTTAATTTCCTTTATTATACTTAATTAACTTATATCATGCTTAAGTTTTTGGGATTGACAATAATCATTATTTTTTGAGTGAATTAGAAAAAGAATTTTCTAGGAGTGACGATTCCCACTATAATTATTCTATATATGATAATAAATATAGTTGGAATAATTACATTAATAGTTGTTTTGATGATTTTTATATAAGTCCGTAAAAATGATATATTCTCAGATTTTTAATTTTTTATTATTCTGAATAAGTCTTTGCTTAAAACAAAATGCTTCGCATGAAAAAAGAACATGTTTTCATAAAAATAAAAATAAAATGCATTAATGGAAAAATTAGGTTTTTGATAAAAAAAAAATATATACAATTTTAATCTTTTAGTTAAAATCATTGTAGTTTTATCAAAATTAGGAAAAATTAGGTTTTTGATAAAAAAAAAAAAATATATTCAATGAACCATTATGTTGTAAAAAAACAATTACATGAATGAAAAAAAGACAATTTTAATGAAAAGTTTTTCTTTATTGTATGAGCTACAAATATCTATTTTTTATTATTGTAATATTAAATAAAAAATAGATTTTAAATGAAAACTTATTCAAATTAGTTAGGCCTATGGTCTAGGTTATGTATTAGACGAGTTGATCTAAATCCATTGAAAATATTGTGCGTGTTGATCCAAATCCATTAACAATATTATCATTTCAATTATTTTATAAAAATATATTATATCGACAATCTTTTTAAAAAAATTCAACTAGATTTTGTCTAGCTTACTAAATTTTTTATACATCTTTTAAGTTAATTCTTTCGAATTCGAGTTAATTCTTATATAATTTAATTTGTAATATAATGCATGCTAAAAACCAAGTGTGTTACCCATCATATTAACTCAAGCTAAATTTATTAATACTAGTGTAAAACGTTACCCGCGAAAATGCCCAGAGCAAGAAACTAGTTAATACTATGATATAATATACTGAGTTATTTTAAAAATCAGGTTTAATACGTTTATGAACTTAAACTTGCATCTAACAATCAAAGAATCTAAAGATTAAATGCAATATACCTATTGCTAAATATGCGTAATTCTTCAAATAAAAACTTTAAAAATCAAATAAACTATTATTGACAAGAATTAGTTTAGGAGGGGAAAGAAAATCAATGTTCCCCTCCTCACATGTTACTGTTCATTATTGCAACAGTAACATTTTTTTTTTCATTTTTTTTTGCCTAATTCCTTTTTTCCTTTTTCCTTTTTCTTTTTTCCTTTTTTCTTTTCCTTTTTTCTCTTTAATTTTCATATTTTTAGATTTATTGAGAATTAGACTTTATTATTTATTTTAGTTTTCATTATATGAGGATATAATGGTCTTGAAAAATCATCCCGACATTGGGTTATTGCGTGATTTTTTTAGCATCTATTTTTTAATCATGTTATTAAATAAAAAAGTGATTCTAGAAAAAAACATAATTATTGAGGATTATGTTTCATGATTTTTTTTGATTTTTTTTTTTATGAAATTATCATGGTTTTAGAAAAATATATCAGTATTGAGTTCAGTTTTACAAGCGTCTATTTTTTATCACATAATTAATTTAAATAGTTTTTTTTAAAAAAAACTAAAGTTATTAAATTCAATGGAGTTCATAACTCAGATCACGAGCTTGGTTAGTTAATGTAGGTCAAACCAGGTTTATCCTATGTGTCATTGTCTCAATATTTTTTTTTTAAAAAAATGTCATCTTCATAATATTTTTAAATCTGAACCATGTTTTTACCAATTATCCGAATTACTTTAACTCATCAAGTTGATTGGAAGACGCAAGGATAACTCTTATACAATTTAATTTGAAACTTAAGCTAAACAAATAATATAGTTGAGAGGTTTCAATTTTGACCTGCTCAGTTAGGTTTAATGACACTATCAAAGAATTTTTCTTAATCTAGACATGACTATTTTACATGTAAAAATTTCTTGGTCCAACCACATACATAGTGCATTTAATTATCTATTTATAATCCATTAGTTAAAGGTTCAAATCCCATTAATATATATCGACATTAATATTTACTTTTCACATCATTTAATATTTACAATCAATTTATTGACATTTTGAATTTATTATAATTTCTTATATAATTATTAACAAAAACTTTAAAAGTGCATGTGGTGTTTTCACTGAAACATATATTGAAGTATACGAGAGAAAGCACTATGAATTCTAATCATGTTTCTTTTTTTATATCCTCAATTTTTTTAGTCCGGTCATTGAACTTTTTCTTTTTCAATTTTTTCCTTCCATAATGTATTGAATGAGAATTGAACTTGATAATTTTTTTTATTTGTTTTATATTGAATTATCATGGTGTCAAAAAAAAAATCCCAATATGAAATTAAAAATGAGCTTTTCTAAGACCAATAGGACGGAGCCCAATTTTCCTGTAACGTAAGGTAGTTTAAGCTAAACTAGGAAGTGACATGTCATCTGCACTTGCAGATGATGATCCACCTGTTTTTTTTTTTTTTCTAAATTAAATAGAAAAACTTATTGTCTACTCATTCCAGGTATAAAAAAAAAAAAAAAGTTAATGGGCTAGCTTTGGGCTTGCCCTAGCAGCCCACCACTTGCTTTTATTTTGTAAGGTATAGGCATTTGGGCCACCTAGGCCCAAGTGTCTTAATGTTTTTTAGTTTTTTGTCTAATTGAAATTCATTAAAATAAATTTATTATAGACTTATTAAATTTCATTCAATGTTTGATTTGTTTTTAAATTAGGTTATAATATTCTTTTAATAACACTTACAAATGCTCTTTTTGTATAGCCATTTGCAATGTTTTTTTTCTTTTTAAATTTTATTTGTTTACTTTCTTGCACGTATTAATTTTTATTATCATATGATTAAATTCAATTAAGTTCATCGTTCAAGTTATGGTTTTGAAGAATTAAGTTAACTTGAGTCAATCCATAATATTGTTGTCTTAATGTGTGTGTGTGTAAATAAATAACAGGTTAAACGACGATGTCTTAAAACTTATTTCTTGAAATCAAACTGGATTTTAACCGGTTTGTATTTGGATTACTATATTAACTGAGTCACATTAAGTTAGTTCTTATCCAATTTAATGTCAAACATGAGTCAATCAAGGAGGAATCTCTTTGGATTTGTGTTTTGATTCCTTATTTTTATTAAACTAGGGTTTTTTTTTTTTATAGAAATAAAAAATATTACTAAGAGAAGGAAAAATTATGCTAGAAATTATTTTAGTTAAATAGTATTTAAATTATTAATCTTTTAATAAAAAATATTTTTATATAATAAAATTAAAATATTAAATATCTTAATTTATATATTTATCAGTTTTCTAACTTAATCTTCCGTTAGGATTCTCAACTTTTTTGTTTTTAATATTTATCAAGCCGGGTTGAGAAGGAAGAGAGAAAACTTCCTCATTTTAGAAGGCTATATCAACGGAGCCTGTTAAGGTCGAGGGCCGAGGAGGCTCGCTACCATGCTAATGCCTTTCCTCGGCTAATTAACTTGATTTTGCTTGTTTCGTGTCTGGTATGACGCATTTAATCCTCAATTAATTTTATTAAATGTACAATCTATATTATTAAACATTAAAAAATACTTTGATATGAGCTACAAGCCTACAACGGAGCCTGAACTAATTAGCTAGTAAAGTTACATATCATTAATATGGGTATAAGACATTATATGAACTAAAGTTCCAGTAGTACGTGACAACTTATGTGGTTTTTTCTATAATGCCATTTAAAAAATAATAATAATTATATCATAGTTTTGAAATTCGGCCCGGCTCACCAGGTCAACCCGGAACCTGGCCAACCTGGAGCTTGAACTGGGCCAGGATAAAGAAAAAATAGGAAAAGAAAAAACCCGAGTTGACCCAGCGACCAAGTAAAAAACTCGGTTACAACCTTTTGACTTTTTTTTTTTTACTAAAATAATGTCATTTTGAACTACTTTTTTTTTAAAAAAATTAACCCGAGCGACCCGGTAACCCGATCAAAACCCTGGATCCGGGTGTTAGACCGAACCAGATCTAAAAACTATAGATTATATCATCAAATATCATCACTACTGATTACAAACTCTCTATTTTTATTAGTTCACAGTTATTAACTAATTAACAACAATAAATATAATTTAAGATAATAATATTGTGATATCAAATTGAAGATCATTAATTCTTATGAAGGAGTTAGTATATTATCATAAAGTATACATTCAAGAACTCTGGTATTTTGTTACTACATATCTATATTATTGATATCATAATACTATTAAAATTTAACAAAATATAATCAATATTAATAAGTTATTTTTAATATGTGTAGCCTTACATGTTATTTTTTTATATTTTATATTTTTTATGATTCAATATCTTAATCTATATTTGTTTTTTGTTTTTTTCAAGTTTTGTTTTTAGATATCATTAATAAGTTTTTATTGATTTATTATCGAACATAATTCTTAGTTTATTTGATTACATGTATGCATAAAATTTTTTATTTGTTTTTTTTTTAACTATCAAAATGCATTAAAAAAACCTGTATGGATATGTTTTTATGAAAAATAAAAACATTTGACCCACAGCAGAGCACGGTCACATAGCTATTGGATCCGGCTTTTAGCTAGACCCAAATATGTCTAATTTTATTTTTTTATTTTTTTAGATTTTTTTTTCATATAATTAAGAGGAAATGAATTGAAGAAACTTTTTTATATTATATAAAAATTAAGTGATGATAATTTTTTTTATTTAAAATTGGGTTCGTTGAATTTGTTTTTTTTTTTAAGTGTTAGGTCTTAGAGCGTATTTAACAGTGTGGTAGCGGTTGCTTTTCAAATAGCTTTTCGTGCCGAAATACATGCCAATGATGTTTTTTTATTTTTTAAAAATTATTTTTGATATCAGTACATCAAAACGATCCAAAAAATACAAACCGCACTCAATTTTAACAAAAAAAAAAAATTAAAAATTTGATGAAACGCACACCAAACACTTATCCAAGAAGACGGAATACCGTTGGGTTAACATGATCAATAGAGTTGGGTTGATTTAAAACCTAAAAAAATTTAATATATTTTTTTATTTTTATTTGTTTTACATTTAATTTTATTTATTTATTACTGACACCGCAGTGAACATGCCAATATTGCACCACATAACGTGGTTGACACTGCACCACCTCTTCCCCTGACAATAGCAATGAATGCATGCAGAAAGGGAGTTGGAGCTGGGGTCTCGCGTTTAATGGTGGCTGACAGAGCCTCGTGGTTGTGGGGTTCGATTACTTTGCTAGGGGTGTTTGTGTTTGGGAGCACATTCATTTGTGCTTTATAAAAAATTTAATTTTTTTATATCATTTTAATTCATTAATATTAAAAATAAAATAAAATTAATTATTTTAATATATTTTTAAAAAATACTTTTAAAAATAATATTGCAAGCTCTACTTTATAAACAAAGCGAACCACCAATGCATGCACAAGACCGACCCATGGCTACTGTTGGATGGTAAGGTCACTGGTCCTTCGGTTTTTAGAAACAGGATCCAGCTGATAAAAAAACCTAAAATTTTATTTTATAGGTAACTTGATTGAAGATGCTAATGAATTAGAAATGTATTAAATGATTTTTTTTATTTTAAAAATTTATTTTTAATATCAACACAATTTAAAAATATAAAAAAAGTTATTTTAAATAAAAACAAAAAAATTTAAAATTTAAAGAAAGAAACAATTCTCAAACACACCATGAGTTTATATATAAAGACTGTAATGGACATCAAAAACCGAAAAAGAAACAAGAAACAAGGAGGGGGGAACAACACCTAAAAAACCATGTCTAGTGAATCATCATCTGAGCTTCATGTTGTGATGTTTCCATGGTTTGCATTTGGTCACATAAGCCCATTTGTGCAACTCTCTAACAAGCTTTCCCTCCATGGAGTTCGAATCTCTTTCCTGTCAGCTCCTGGCAACATTGCACGCATCAAGTCCTCTCTTCTTGCCACTCCCACCACCCAAATCATCTCTCTTCCAATCCCTGCGGTTGAGGGCCTCCCTCCGGGGCATAACAGCACCGCAGAGACAACACCGGCTATGGCTGGTCTCCTCAAGAAAGCTCTAGACCTCATGCAGCCTCAAATCAAGACCATATTGGAAGACCTCAAACCCCATTTTGTGTTCTTCGATCTCCTTCAGCACTGGCTTCCGAAGCTAGCTTCCCAGATTGGCATTAAAACAATAAGCTACACTGTTTTCTCTGCCACTTCAACTTCATACCTTACTGTCCCTGCCAGAATAAGTGAAGAAGGAGAAAGTCCCTCGATTGGGGATCTCATGAAACCTCCAAATGGATATCCTTCAACATCCATTACTTCTGTAAAAGCCTTTCAGGCTCGAGACTTCTCGATTGTATATAAGAGCTTTGATGGTGGCCCTACTATATACGA
Organism: Populus alba; assembly: GCF_005239225.2. Lineage (NCBI taxonomy): Eukaryota > Viridiplantae > Streptophyta > Magnoliopsida > Malpighiales > Salicaceae > Populus > Populus alba. The sequence continues at coordinate 16,611,122 of NC_133289.1, forward strand.
TAGAGCTGTCGGTAGTCGTCTTGGTTGCACTGCAATGCTCTTGAAGTCATGTCAAGAAATGGAAGGACCGTACGTGGATTTTATAAGAACACAGTTTAAAAAACCTGTGCTTTTAACTGGTCCTCTAGTCCCTGATCCACCTTCTGGAGTGCTCGATGAGAAATGGGCTAATTGGTTGGGTCGATTTCCTGCCAAATCTGTGATTTTTTGCTCGTTTGGCAGCGAAACATTCTTGAACCATGACCAAATAAAAGAGCTTGTTCTTGGTTTGGAACTCACTGGTTTACCATTTTTCCTTGTTTTGAACTTTCCTGCAGAGCTCGATAGCCAAACCGAGTTAAACCAGGCTTTACCATCGGGGTTCTTAGAGAGGGTCAAGGGGAGAGGAGTTCTGCACACAGGGTGGGTTCAGCAACAGCTTATACTCGCACATAGTAGTGTAGGGTGTTTTGTCTGTCACTCAGGATTTAGCTCTCTGATTGAAGCACTGGTGAATGACTGTCAACTGGCCATGCTACCACTGAAGGGTGACCAGTTCTTGAACACCAAGCTCATAGCTGGAGACCTGAAGGCTGGGGTGGAGATAAATAGGAGAGATGAGGATGGGTATTTTGGAAAGGATGATATCTGTGAAGCTGTCAAAGCTGTCATGCTGGATGTAGACAAGGAGCCTGGCAAGTCTATGAGGGAAAATCACAAAAAATGGAGGGAATTTCTGTTGAACGCTCAGATTCAGAACAAGTACATTGCAGAGTTGATTGAGGAACTGAAAGCCATGGCTTAGAATCATGTTCGTCGATCATGCTACATATTCGAGCATCTATTGAGTCCGCTTGCAGTCTGTCTCCTTTAATCTGTAGCCACAGCGTACTGCCCTTCCTTTTTCTGAAGGAAGAAAATAATTTCTCGTTGAAATAAAAAAAGGAGATGTATTAATGATGATGAACTTCTTTTTCGAGTCCTCTGTGTGATTTGCACTGTTCCTTTTGGCATTTTTGGACTTTCAGTATTTTTTTTTCCCTTTTGGAAAATAGACTGAAATGAAGTGCTTATTGAAGTTTAACATGTTATTAGTTACAATTTTTTTTTTTTAATATTTTTTATATCATTTTAATATACTTACATCCTAATATTAAAAATTAAAAAAATATATTTTTATATATTTTAAAACAAAAAATATATTAAAACAACCTCTATAATTATCACCACTAAAAAAATACATTATATAACCTCTTTATCAACAGTACATCATCTCTATCGTATCATCACCTCTTCAAAAACAATACCAGTGGTTTAATACTGCTGTTATGCGTCATCTACCATCCCATCATTGTCATTACACATTTACTTTAAGGATGTTTTTATTTTCGGAAAAGTATTATTCAGAAAATTATTTTTTAAATTTTTTTTATTTTTGTTTGTTATTAGATAAATCAATTAATAAAACATACTTTTTGATAAATAGAAAACACTTTTCAATTAATGAAAAACACTTCTCCATAAAAAAAAATTAGCTTGATTTTTAAAAAAATGTTTTCCTTTTATTTTAAGCGTAAAACGCGTTCTAGAAATTGTGAAAATTTTAAAAATATCATATTATTTATTGATAATATCAAATTTGATCCTCAAATTTTTTAATTGCTATATATTTTTTTGAATCTTTTTTTTTTCAAATTCATTTATTAAAATTTGATTTAATTTGATTTTTATATGAACTCTGGTTCTTATTTTTATGATTGTTATTTACTTTTTTTCTTATTATTTTTTAAATTGAAATTGTTTATCTATCAAATTTGGTTCTTATTTTTTTATTGTTATTTATTTTATTTTAAATAATTTATGGAATTATAATTATTATTATTTTAATTTCTTCATATTTTAATTTTTTTATCTGTTAGATTTGATCTCTATTATTTTAATTATTATTTTTTTTTTTGAGATAATTTATGAAATTAGATTTTTTTCAATTCCATTCTCATTCAACTTTTGAATTTATAAGATTTGTTCTTTATTATTTTAATAAACTTAAAATATAAAACAAAATATTAATAAACTATTTTCCAGCTTATTTTTAATAATATAACCAAACACTAGAAAATATTTTTCAACTTACTTTCCATGATACTACCAAACATTGAAAAATTATTTATTTTTCGGAAATTCACTTTTCAAGGAAATCACTTTAAAAAAAAAATAATATTTTTCTGTTTAAACAAACAGGGTCTAAATCTATCAAAAGAAAATATATAATTCAGTTTTAGGAAAATATTTTCTAAAATATATTTTACAAAACAAAGGCACCCTATTTGCACACATAAATTAAAGGGATGGAAGTTCTAAAGCGTCTAAAATTAGATAATAATAATAATAATAAAAAAATTAATTAAGGCGGGGTATCTTGAGCTACACTGTTTGTATACACACAATACACCATGGATGAATGGCACTGTATATTTTTCAATAATTCATTTTAATACTCAAATTTTTATTTTATGTGTTTTTTTATTGGGATACCCTTTGAATAAAATACTTAACATTATGTTTAAATTATTATTCAATTCTTTCATAGTTCTTAAATAATGTTACATGTTTTTATGAGAATGTTCACAATTTTGTTTTCGATTATTATATACAAGATATGAAAAAAAATTAAAACATTATTAATTAATATTCAATAAAAATGAATTTTTTGTGTTATTTTCAATAGATTTTTGACATTATTTTATCATATTAATTAATTTTATTTATTTTCAATCACATACAAAATATTAAGATATTATTTTAATATATTTTTTTTTAATATAAGAACTTGCTTTTGAGATCATGATAGTTCATTTATCAATAAAATAATGTTTTTCAATTAAAAAACCTGCTTTTGTTAAAACGATAAAAGAGATGCATTAATAAGTCGATTAAGTTTAAATTGAAAACAAATTATTTTTCTACCTATTTCAAATGATTAAAATTTTTAACAAACTTCTATTTTAATTGTCATTGCTTTTTATTCAAAAAAATGTGCTTCTAATAAAAAAATCATGTCATTTGTTTTGACAATATTAAGGATTTTTATGATGATATCATCAATTTTTTTTTATGAATAATTATGTGTTAGCATGATATGCATAATTCTTGAAATGCTTTCTTATTAATATTAGATAAGATTAAAATATCTATTTTCTTAGTTTATATTATTAATTTTGATATGAATTTTTAAAAATTCTGTTGTTCTGATGTTTTTTATATAGGTGCATGAAAATGATATATTCTCAAATTTTTTATTTTTCATTAAATAAGTCTTTGCTTAAAACAAAATGCTTCTCATAAAAAAAGAACATGTTTTCATAAAACTAAAAATGAAATGCATGAATGAAAAAATTAGGTTTTTGATAAAAGAAATATATAATTTTTATTTTTTAGTTAAAATCATTGTAGTTTTATCAAACTTTTTTTTTTTAATGTTGTTGGTTTTTATTTAATAAACCGTTATGTTGTAAAAAACAATTACATGAATGAAAAGAAGATAATTTTAATGAAAACATTTCTATATTGTATGAGCTACAAATGTTTATTTTTATTATTATAATATTAAATAAAAAATAGATTCCAAAAGAAAACTTGTTCAAATTAGTTAGAACTATGATGTATGTCATATATCAAATGAGTTGACCTAAATCCATTAAAAAATATTGTGAAGTTGATTCAAATTCATTAAAACTATTATCATTTTAATTATTTTATAAAATAATATTATATCAACAATTTTTTTTAAAAAAGTCAACTAGGTTTTGTCTAGCTGACTAAATTTTTTATTGCATCTTTTAATTTAATTCTTATATAATTTAATTTAAAATGTAATTCACACAAAAAACCTAGTTTGTTGGCCATCATATTAAGTACTCGCCGAGCCAAGCCAAATTTATTAATACTAGTGCAAAACGTTACCCATGAAAATGCACAGAGCAACAAACTAGTTAATACTATGATACAATATACTGATTTATTTTAAAAATCAAGTTCAATACGTTTAAGAACTTAAACTTGCATCTAACAATCAAAGAATCTAAAGATTAAATGCAAAATACCTATTGCTAAATATGCGTAATTCTTCAAATACAAACTTTAAAATCAAATAAACTATTATTGACAAGAATTAGTTTAGGAGGGGAAAGAAAATCAATGTCCCCCTACTCACATGTTACTGTTGAATGAACAGTAACATTTGTTTTTTCATTTTTTTTTTTTCCTTTTTCCTTTTTTTTTTCCCTAATTCTTTTTTTCTTTTTTCATTTCCTTTTTTCCTTTTTCGCTTTTTTCTTTTTTCTTTTTCTCTCTTTAATTTTCATATTTTTGGATTTATTGAGAATTGAACTTTATTATTTATTTTGGTTTTCTTTATACAAGAATATCATGGTCTTGAAAAATCATCCCGACATTAGGTTGGTGTTTGGATTTTTTAGCATCTATTTTTTAATCATATTATTAAATAAAAAATGATTCCAAAAAAAAATAATTATTGAGAATTAGACTTCATGATTTATTTCAATTTACTTTTTATGAGATTATCATAGTCTTAGAAAAATATCTTAGTATTAAGTTCTTGTTCGGTTTTGAAAGAATCTATTTTTTTTATCACATAATTAATTTAAATAGTTTTTTTTTTAAACTAAAATTATTAAACTTAATGGAGTTCATAACCCAGATCACGAGTTTAGTGAGTTAATGTAGGTTGAACTAAGTTGATTCAATGTATCACCATCTCAATATTTGTTTTTAAAAAAGATGTTATCTTGAAAATATTTTTAAATCCTAATCATGTTTTTACCAATTGTTTGAATTTACTTTAACTCGCTAAGTTGATCAAGGGCAACTTCTATAATTTTAATTTGAAGCTCGAGCTAGGCAAAAAGTATAATTAAGAGGGTTCAAGTTTGACCCGCTGAGTTGTGTTTAATGACATTATTACTGAATTTCCCTTCATTTGGACATAACATTTTTACATGTAAAAAATTCTTGGTCCCACCACAACATAGCACATGTAATTATATAGTTATAATCCATTAATCAAAGGTTCAAACCCTGTTAATATCATAGATCAACATTAATATTTACTTTTCATACCATTTAATATTTATAATCAGTTTATTGACATTTTGAATTTATTGTAATTTCTTATATAACTATTAACAAAAACTTTAAAAGTGTGGTGTTTTCACTATAAAATATATTGTAGTGCATGAGAGAAATCACTATGAATTGTAATAGTATTTTCCTTTTTTTTTTCCTTAATTTTTTGTTGTCCGGTCATTGAACTTTATTTTTTTTAATTTTATCATTTTACAATGCATTGAATAAGAATTGAACTTGATAATTTATTTTTTATATGCTTTATATTGGATTATCGTGATGTAAAATAAAAGTCTCAATATGGTATTGAAAATGGGGCTTTTTTTAGACCAAAAGGACAAAGCTTCATTTTCTTGTCATGTAAGGTGGTTGAAACTGAATAAGAGGTGACATGTCATCTACACTTGTAGATGACGAGCCACCTACTCTGTTTTTTTATATAAAAAAATAGACAAAATTAGTGTTTACCCATTTCAGGTTAAAAAAAAAAAAAGAAAAAGAAAATGGGCTAGCATTGGGCCTGCCCTTGTACCCCTACCTCTTGCCCTTATTTTTTATAGGATAGGCGTGTTGGCCCACCCGGTTCTAAGTACCTTAATGTTTTTTAGCATATTTTTTTATTTTAATTGTGATTCATTATGATAAATTTATTAGAGATTTTTATGAATATTATTTTATTAAATTCCATTCAATGTTTGAATTGTTTTCAAATAAGATTATAACATTATTTTAATAACACTTACAAATGCTCTTTTTGTATAGCCCTTAGCAATGATTTCTTCTTCTTAAATTTTATTTGGTGACTTATCAATGTTTTTTTATTATTATATGATTAAACCCAATCAAGTCCATGGCTCAAGTTATAGTATTGACGAGTAAATTTGAGTTTACTCGAGTCAATCTAAAATATTATTATCTTAAATATATATATAAAAATAGTGAGTTAAATGATGATGCCTTAAAATTTATTTCTTGAAATCAAACCGGATTTTAATTGGTTTGCATCTAGATTTGCTATGTTGATTGAGTCAAGTTAGTTCAAACTTAAGTGAATCAAGGAGCAAATCTCTTTGGATATGTGTTTTAATTCCTTTTGATTTTTATTAAACTAGGTTTTTTTTTTGTAGAAATAAAAAAATATTACTAAGAAAAGAAAGAATTATACTAGAAAATTATTTGATTTCAATATCATTTAAATTATTACTCTTTTAATAAAAAAAATTATTCTTATATAATTAAATAAAAAAAATATTGAGTTTTTTTTTCCTTGTATTTTCAAGGTAGGTTCTTGGAGGTGCAATGTTTTATGCAAAGATGGGAGACACTACCATGGAGTTCACGGGAGAGTTGATCTAGTTTAGCATGCTTCCCCCAACAAAAGTGCTTAGATTGCCGACTTCTATCCAAATCTGATGCATCTTTTGCTTTTGCTCACATATATAGCGTACATGTGTTTTCTAATAGATTCATGATTTAGATTTAGTTAGGGAGTGATTGGATGACAATTAAGTCATACACAACAAACTTAGCTCCATTTTCTTGTATTTGATTCATAACAATTCTTGGAATCACGTTCATCACTCTATTTTTCTCTTGTCTTTTTCAAAAAGTCAAATTTTTAACAGTGATGTTCAGAGTCTTCCTTGCATGTGGGTTCTAGGATATTGTGGCATTGTACACGCAGTTCAAGTTCTTGCTCGTTGACATGCATTTGCTACACATGTTATCTAACATATTAATTCAATGATTTTCATCTGAATCAACTTTAGCCTAGTTGAAACTACGGATCTGTTACGGTTTAGCTCAAAAATATATTAATAATATATGGGATTATTGGTGTTTTCATCACCAACATTTAATAAAGAATTAAGAACAAAATAAATATAAAGATCCTTATTAACAAAAGGATTTTTTTTTGGTAAGACAAAGATTCATATTCAAAGAAACACTAGAAGTGATTCTAATTCAACGAAGAAAAGAAGTTATATACAGAAAACTTTACATCAAATGGAAAAACGTATTGGAGAAAGAATATGCTGATCTAGGAAAAATTTGTGATTGAATTACTATTTGAAGTTGAAGTCCCACCAATATCTTGAGGATATTTACGCTTTCTATGGCTCTGCTCCATGGAATGGTTTTCCTTGTTATCGGACAGAACCTGATCCAGTCTATCGTCTTTGGACCTATAAACCACTGCAAGCACACAGTGATCCAACTGTGTTATTTCCAAAAGAAAAGCAAGTAATTGTCAGCATGCTACACAAGACCCTGTTTTTTTTTTTAAAAAAAAAAAAAAAAAAAAACCAAGCAAAATATTTTACAGACCATGGCTTCATTTTCAATGGTTTGTGTGGGAGGATCTACAAGCCTGAATTCATACATAAGCCAACGTGTCTTCCTTTTATCCTTATCGAAGAAGACAAGAGATGACCTGGTACCAATGGTTTCTCCATCGTTATTTTCCATGACGGGAATGGGAGATGAATTCATCTTCCAATGTCCGTTCGAGGTGTTTCGTTTACCCTTCCTTCCTCCATTTATATGGAGTCTGTAAATAGGAGTGAAAATATACATCCTGCCATTACAATGGCGATGCACTTTATCTGTTCATTAAAAAACTGCAAATCAAGTAATCTTCTCTCTCTCAACATATATTTCTTTAACTACGAACTTGTTTATTGAAAGAAAATCTTCGTTTATTCAAAGAAAAACATGAAGCGTGACCTACCTTGTGGTAAGTTTTGAGGATCATATTCATAGAGATCAAAGTCACCAAAAATACCTTCACAAATTGCACCACCACCATATTTTCTTGCACGTAAATAATAATCAAGCAATTCTATGTCACTGGGGTTAAATCTCCAACCAACTGGTCCAAACTTGAACCAATCCATCCAATTGGCTGATGTAGATAAGCTTCTAAACGCTTCCCTTACTTGATCGTGACGCCTCGGTTCACCACCACTTTGCATCGCACGATCTACATCCCAGTTCCTCTCTGAGGTTTCTGAGATTGGTGCGCTCATCAAAGTCTTGTCCGCCGTTTTTTTTTCTTTGAGGTTTTCCCTTCGATGTTTTTTTCTCCAGAAGAAAAAAGGAAAGGAAAGTTTGACATCTGGTGATTCGGAAATGTTTAGGGCGTGAGTGTATTTATAGTAGAGTGGGAGACAATGTTTCACTGGGTCTTTCAAACCCTACTTCGTAAAGGATTTTGTAGCATATATAATTCATCACTAATGCTATTTCTTGAGATATTCACAAACACAAATAAGCAATTAGATTAATAAATCCAGTAGATGATCTATGCCTCTTAATCTTCCTAGTATTATTTATTTATTAAAACTTAGTCCTTATAGTTTAATGAAAGTAGTTAATTAGCCTTTTTAGTGTTAGACGTATATTTAATCCCTCTGTTTAGACATATATTTAGTTAATTATCCCTAGTCAATTACATCCCTATATCCCTCAGTTTAATGAAACCAAAGAATGATACAAATGGTTTCCATCATATAAGCACATCCTCATGTTTTTTCTCCTTTATTTATTCTTTTTTTTTTTTTTCATGTTGGATAAATCTTTGGTAACAATATGGTTCATCATCATGGCTAATTAAGAATAGATGAGAAGCAATTTTATCAAAGTGATTGAATTCCAAACTTATATCATATGATATTACCTCTTTAATTTTTTCCTTTAAAAGGAATCAGTGCAGCAGCTTAAGCAACCAATGAGAGAAAATACGAGTGGATGAAGAAGGCAACAAATATATTCAGTAACTGGTTATATGATATTTGTTGCCATATTTAGAAAAACTAAATTGAAAAAAAGTATATTCATAAAAAATAAATAAAAAATGATGATAAATCTATTGTTTGTTTGCCCTTAATTATCGCTCTACAAAGAAATGAACCAAATAACTAATAGCCTATTAGTAATAACTAAAATCAGATTTCCAAGCTATCAATATCTTCTTCTCGTTCTACAAATTTTCTTATTCAAGGAAATTTCAACCCTAAAGAGCTGCTAACCAAGTGATCTGGGAGAATCAAAGACTACATGATCTCGTATTCTCAAAGAACCTTCTAATTTAATATTATATAGAATGAATATACTAACAAATTCAATCACCAGAATTAATCCCTATGTTTAGAAATTGGAGTGAAACATGGGTGGTATAAACAAGTTGTAGTCACCAAAAAATCATATCATCTCCTTGATCTCTATAGCTACTTGAATATTGGCACTCAAAATATGTTTGTACGTCTTCAGGGAAGCTACACGGTGTCAGTTCTAACTATGATGATGAGGTTGGTGGGCAGTCTGTCATTGCTGTCATTTCCATCATTTCCTTGAACTTAGATGATTGAAGTAAGAGCCTTAGGGCTGATGTGGGATTCGTAGTAGCTGGCCATGGTGGAATTAATATAGTTCACTAGGCTAGCCAGGTTTGTTTGTTGTGAAGGAATGTTGGTCCAAGTTCTTGATTAGGGTTAGGATGAGTTGAATTATCAGTGCCTATGATCATAGGATTAGGAAGATTCAGATCATTGTTGTCATTACTGTTATTTTAATTAGGTTTCAGCCACTTGATGTACTAGCTAAGATTAACATTCAAGCTCGGGGCTCTATACCATATGCAGCCACAACTTCTTCTTGAGTATCTACAAGAACTCAATGAGATCAATTGATTGAAGTTAGGATCGATCCATTTTGCGTCATGTTAGGTAAGAATTAGGTTACAATAAAGGTTGGTGGATGGTTTTGCAATAAAAAAAAATAGCTTTGATTAATGTTAGGATTGATTTTGCATGTAAGAGTATGGTTGGAATTAAAGAAAGAAATCCCACAAGTAAAAACCTCAAGGAAGAATTGTTAAAGAACCAATTCAACCCAATAGCTTAAGCTAATAGGTAAGGTCTTGATTTATATTATTCTCTAACGCAACCTCTCAAGTAATTTGAAACTTGTACAGGCTCATATTACCTTGTACTTAATTTTTATTAAATAAATATGAATTGTGAAATTCGAACTCGTGACCATTTAATTATTAAGGCTCTTATACCATGTTAAAGAATCAATTTAACCCAATAGCTTAAACTATTACATGAGATTTTATGATATGATTTATATTATTCTCTAACATGAATTACTATATATCCCGAGATACAGGTACTTGTTGCCCAACACTCTGCCAATCCAAACTTCCCATCCTCCATTATGATGATGCCTGAAATTGAAGTTAATTTAAATTTTGAAATTGAATTAATAAAATGCATATAATTGAAGAACAAGGTTTCTGTACGTAGAGTACCTAGAAACTCCTTGATATTTTGAAACCCCATGACTGCTTTTCCTATAAATTTGAATGTCCAAATAAATCAATTTGCAGTATAAATTAATTCATCAATTTAGCAATTCCTTATACAGGGATTCATTTCCACAACCATTGATGCAAAAAGCTTTATTACCTTCTTAATGATCCGATGTACTCTTCTCTAGCCTACCCTCCATTTCTTTTAGTTGGTTTTGGTATGTCGATAGCTACCATTAAAAAGAAGAAAAAGAATAAAAAATAACAAATTCCTTTGTTAATTCTATATCCTAAAAACTATAGAGCTAAATCATCTATTTTTTTTTCTCATATCAATGAAATACTGATATAAAACTACCAGAAAATTAAGGATTGTCTCATGACCCTAGTATTTCAATGCCGCTAAGTCATAGGCATGTGCTGCAACTTCTTCGTCATCATAGGCACCTGATCAATAACAGTCATCACAAATGCCATAGAGATACCACTTGGTCTCAATTTTATTTTTTTTTCAATTCTTACATAACTCTCTATTGGTTTTATAAAGAAAATGCATGGTTAAACATGTACACGTACCAAGGTAGACTGCATTATCCAAGCATGGGCAAAAATTCACCAACCAGTGCCATGAAAAGACAATAAAAAGTTCACATTAATACAATATATTGTTCCATGATCATTTATATTGAGCTACAACTTGAAAAAAAAAAATAAAGCTAATATAGGTGGTTAAATGAACCTTGTTGTCCTTTCTTGTTTTGTGATTCATTGCAATAATTCTTATCCCACAAATGAGCTTCATATCGGCCGGTCCATCGATGCCTGAAACATTAAGTTATACAATGGTATCATTTTAGTAAGGAAAAAAAAAGGACAAATTAAGAAGTAAATTAAAATTTTTGATCAAGCAAATGAAGGCGAATGATTGATAACTTAGTAACACCATGATAAATGGAGCTACGTTGAGGAGGAGAGTCTTTTGGCACACTTCTCCTTGTTCGTTTCACCTTGGTAACACAATATGCCGTATTTTTTATGTTAATAGTTGTGTTTTTTGTGTTCTGTTGTGATAATTTTGCCATGAAATTGAGCTGTATGTTCACTATAACTAGTAGCTAGAATAATGTGAGATAAAAACTAAGAGATATGAAGACCGAGTCGATTTAAAAGGAATGATAGGGGAGAATAGGGTTCTAAATGTGTGTGCTGTCATAGAAGAAATGGTCGACTAGTGAGCGAACTGTTACGGAGATCGTCTTCTACTGGCTCTTGTGGTTTTTCTCTCTTGTTTCTTACCTATATTTCTATAAGCTTGGGCTAATAGTGTCAATCCCATTTCTTGAATATGCCGATGTTTTTGTTCAGCAATGTCATTTTATGGGGATGTATAGGGACATGTCAAGTGATGAAAAATTTCCATATTCAGCTAAAAAAATTTGAAACTTTATTGATAAGTATTCTCCACCATTATCATACTATAATTGTTGAATTGTGCACAAGAACAGATTTTCAACAAGAACTTTATATTGTTGAAAAATGAAAAAGACATAACTTTTGAAATGCATAAGATACATCTATGTAAAACAATTGAAATTATAAACGAATAAAACATGATATCAACATCCCCTAACTGAAGGAATATGAGATATCCAGACATCAGTGTGAATCAAGGTTAAAGGTTTAGTCAATTGTCTTTGAGAATGACTAAAAGGTAGCTTTTTAGCTTTCCTTAAAGAAGATAAATAGTCTAGAGTGAAGTTAGAAGGATAATCAAGGCGTTTATGCCATTAATCCCTAGTGGCTTTTATCTCTAATTTAGAAGTAAAACAACAAAATTTGTTGGCGCAACTCTTATTCCTATTGATTGGATAAAGGTCATTCTCAACCAGCCCTTGGAACAGCGAAGAAAAACTTGAAATTGAACAATCCATGGTAGGTAATTATATCCTTCAAGTCTTTGGTTGACTGGTTGTGAAGTAGATTAAATCTTTTGGGGTGAAGAGAATAAGGGAAGAATTGTGGAATTAGATGAAGTCATGGTTAAGGTGAAGAAATAAAGAAAGAGTGGATTTGTGTTTGTGTGGAAGCTATGTTAGATCAGGTGTTAGCCTATTGATACTCTGATACGATGAAAGATTTCTTGACAATTATGCTAAAAGAGGATGAAGAAATTAATCTTTTCTTAATTCTTAGGTTTTACAATGTGTGTGTGTGTATTGCATGTTATATATATATATATATATATATATATATATATATATATATATATATATATATATATATAAAAAAACTTGAAAAGAGGATAAGTATAGGTATTTGAAATTTAAACGATAACAAATTATCTTTCTCTATCATCTTCTTATCTTCCTCTATCTTCTTCTGATATTTCTCCTGTGCTTGGTTCTGTCTTGATTGTTCCTGGTTTTGTTGAGGTTGTTATGCTATTCAATACTCTAACATTTCCATGGCTTTTTAAGAAACTAACTTGTGTTGATCTCCTGCAAGATCTTAATGCATTTGTGAGGAATCCTATTATGATAATCGGATGACATGACAAGGCATAACATCTAGGGCGATACTGTAACACATACAAGTTAATTACTTGGAACTTCATTTTTGAAGAACTTTGATAGTGTCTATCTATCATCCCTAAGATACATCCAGGAAAGTATAAATCCTCCGAGGTTATTGTGTTTGAATTTCATTACCAACAAAAAGATATAACACGGAAATTAGCCAAAAAAAAATATAATTAAGTGTCATGAGCTCTCCTCAAAATAACTGAGATCGTTCAATGGTCATGGTATGTCTTTCCCTTGCCAGTCTATCAGACCGATTCTCTCTCCTCCCTCGCTGCAATAAAACCAAACGTTATCAGAAAAATATACAGATGACTATGTCAGACTCAGCAACATTGCTCTTCGCCACTCATTACGGGGGCCTTCAGTTGTTGCTTATTGCTTCTCTCCTCTCTTTCATTGCTACACATCCTGGGTCTCAAGCAGATTTCTTTCCAGTTTCCAACTTTGAAAAGTTCAGGATATTTTTCAACTTGCAACCTCAACAATATCAGCTTCATTATCGCTGTAATCCGCCCAACACTTGCTTGGTTTCTCCTCAATTGGCAAGCTATCACAAGTTTCTATTGCTACAACAGTATCACTAGTCTCTGGGAGCTCGGTAGGATTTTCTTCTATTTCGGGATTTACATCTTCTTGATGTTCTTTCTCACCTGCCTGGTTTTCAACTCCTACTTCAATTGCAGAAGTTTCAACACCATTCTCTGCTTCAGCTTCACTCTTGTTTTCAACACGAACATCAACAGAAACTAACATGGGTGTTTCTACTGGACTGACTGGAGAGGCTGGAAACTCATTTTGAGTTGCTTGAATACCGTTCAATAATGCTGGATAACCATTTGGTGACACAGGAATACTGGTTGGGGAAATGGGGAAGCCATTTGGAGATACTGGCATACCATTCGTGGTAGCCATATAACCATTTTGCAGCATTGAATAGCCATCGGGAACCCAAGGTTGGCCAGGCACAAATTCAGCTGCATGTGGGTTCATTATTCTAGGAGGGCTGAAATGATTCCCATCCCCTGTATGCTCACCATTGTTGAAGCTCGGTTTGTTACGTGGAACGCGAGTTCCAGATCTGTTAAAACTACCAGACAGCCTTGGACCATATGGAACCCTAGCTGTTGCTGACTGATGAGGTGATCTGCGAACAGGATTGACAGTAAGCATTGGAGGAATATTCACTGGTGAAGGAAGAAGCCCTCCATGATCTTTGAATCCTGGAATGGTAACTGAGCCAAAAACTGGAATTGGGGATGGGTTAAATGGTGGTGCAGCCGCAGAAAGTTTCTTGGTTGTCTCCTTGCCAGTTTCTGTTTCATCTTGCTTTCCTCCTTCAGTCGACAATACCTTAGCATTTGTATTGTCACTAGATGGATCCAGAGTATTCTCATCTTCTACCCCTTCATTTGAGATTGAAGCATCTTTTTCCATCAAACCAGAATTTTCAGTTGAAGTAGATTGAGGTTCCATATCAGGGGAAGCTGCTGGGAAACCGTCTGATACTAGTGTTTCTGGCACTTCAGTTGGGGAAGAGATGGTATTTGAATCCTTGGAAGTATCCAAATTCTCATTACCCAAGAATGAAATGTTTCCAGCTTCTGAGGCATCAACTTTAACAGCAACTATTTTAATTCCAGCACCATTGTCTTCTTTATCAGTGCGATCCTCAACAGCAGACTTCTTTCCTTCGAGTTGCTCTGTCACCACCAAACCCCCTACTTCTGTTTCTTTCTTTTGATCGACAGGACTTTTCATTCCCTCTGAAGCCGGAAGATGTTTCACTGCTTCAGGTTTCAGAAAGTTTTCTACCTCTGCAGCTTTTAATGTTGTCACCTCTCCTGATGTGAGATCAGTTGCAGATGCCTCATTGCTACCCCGAGTACTTGGTTCCATTGGAATATTTCCTTTCGGCAACTGTTCTGCTACTGCCTTCACAATTGTCCCAGGAGGAGCCAATGCAACTTCTTTATAGGAAAAGATTTTTCCAGCTGAATGAACGCTGATTGGACTTGCTATTGGGGCTGCTTTGGCAACTTGTTCAGTTGAGGCAGGGGTAGCTGGGGCTGATTTAGGGGTACTTGATTTCTCTGCTCCACCAGTAGAGGCACCAGAGTTATTTACTTTTGTACTGAAGCTGGCACTCTTGGCGAACTTTTTAGGAACAGGAACTGTCAGTCCAGTGGAAGCAGCAGGATCATTCGGTGATGTTTTAGGGGATGCAAAATTGTTAGGCTTTCCTCGGAATCTTGATGACTGGGGTAAATTCATGAAGTTGGTATTCAATTTGGCTAGGCTTGGCCTCCTTGAACCAGAAGATTTGCGACTTGTCGGTGAACGACCTTTAGGAACAGCTTCTTGCCATCCTTCATCTGAGTCTTCCTCTTGGGTCTTATCATCAGTCTTCAACAATGACTGATCTGGAAGACCAGAATCAGATTTTTCATTCCCAGGCTCTGCAAATTGAGTTTCAGATTTGTTTTCCTTATCACTTGAATTTTCTACAATAGGATAAGTTGGTGACAATATTTCATCCTTTTGGTATTCATCTGAGACTGTCTCCCCATTTTGGCCTGGTTTGCCTTTAACCTGCATGATGAAAAGAAAACTTCAGCCATTATTTCAGAAAAGAGAAAAGTTAATACCAGTAGCATAAGCAAAAATATGCAGGTACATGAGTTTATGACCTTTGCACGAGCTTTCTTTTGTGCTTCTCTTGCTTTCATATCTGCATCTGGTGTTATATAATCCAAAAGATCTGATACACTGATCCAATACAAGAAAATATTGCTTAAAGTTGTTATTAACACATGATATCAATGAATTCAGTGCCAAAAGAAAACAAAACTTGCTACCATTGACCAATATAAAGCACATATTTGATGTCTGCTGATTGTTACCTTAAATGACCTTTACTGGAGATCGAGGCATCTGGCTTTGGAGTACCATTGCGCGCGGCTTCTTGCTGCTCCAGAGCCTTTGACTCAAAATATTCAAGCCATGCAGCTGCATCCTGTAAAAGCCATCGTGTACAGAGATAAGGAAAAAAGAATCACAGGAAAATATGAGACTTGACTATTGAAATATTGAACTTCATACTACCTGAGTGCGTAGATCCTCAGGTCCAAGTTTGGCCTGCAGTATTTGCAGAGTAGTCTGTTCATGCTGAACACTTAAGGAGTAAACTTCCATCAATGACAGAGCAATTGCTATGGCATGGTAGCTGGCAGCAGTCTGAAGAAGCCAGACATGTGTTAAGACATGACAATGCAAGCCATTACCTTCATTAAAAAGTGGACATGTGCATACATGCACACACGCAATTGTCAAGTGGTTGGATTCAAGAAGCAGGATTTCTGGATTTTTATATTCAATGTTTAATCTAGACATACCTTTTGAAATGTTATTGGTTTTTCAAACGAGTAAATCTGTTTTAGTCATAGATCCACTACTGCCTCTCAAGTCTCAGCGCTTCTAGTAGCCCCACTTTATAATTCTTGATTGTTTAATTTGGTTGCATCTAAAGATATCCAAATCAACTAAGGATATCAAAGTTGAGAGAATAGCGAGTTCAATGATGGTAATATCATTTATTGAAATTCTAACTCTAACCAGGCCTTAAGCACAACCATTGAATCAGTTTTAACCTTCTTGTTTCATTTTCAAGCTATTAATTATTTTGAGTAGTGAAGGCTATCTGTAAATCACGGAAGAAAGACCATAATAACTTATGCTGTATATATTTTCTTGACCAAACCTTGAAATTCAGCAAAAAAGTAAGAAGCAGCCAATACAAGGAAGAGCTGGCTTGCCAACAGTAACTGGTGTGTAAAGTACAAATTGGAGAGGATGATTATGCATTTCAGATTTTGTAGTCTATAATCACTGTTTTCTATTTTGTGCTTCTGATTGAAGGCTGTATGAATAACCGAACTGTTAAAAGTTTTCTATTTGATTGGGGGGGGGGGGGGGGTGGAGAACTTGCCTGTATATGATCCGCTCCAAGAAGTCTCTGGTTACACTTTAGAGCCTCGTGAAGGTACCTAAGAGCAACATGCACGTTCCCTAATCCTTCTTCCATCATTGCTACATTGATATACGTCGCAGCAGTATTTGGATGAGATGGCCCGCACGTTAGATGCAAAAGATACAGTGCACGATTGACATACCTGGAAAAGCAAAAAGGTAGCCATTAGGGCATTTCCCTTGATACTGGTTATAACTCCTGAAAGAATTAACTATATTTCATTCTTATAGATGCACTGCCTGCCCCACTCCAGCACCATAATATTTATTTTATTTTTATCACAGGGTTGGCATCAGATTCTTTGTTTTTCCAGCTCAGTATGCGTGAAAAATTCCTAAAAATCCTTTCTAAGACCCCCTTTTGGATGTGAAAGCTTTTTATCTCGATGTTGGTGTTTTGGTTTTTCCTGAGAGCATTTCAGAAAACTCCGATGAGATGATTAATTTTTAACTAGTAAGGAATAATGGAAGCCCCAAATAACATAATCTTTTAATTGAGAATTATATTTTCTTTCCACGATTTAAATAGATAAAAGTCCCTCTTGCCTTTAACTAAGGAGTTTATCTATTGTCCTACCAGTGAATAAAGTGAGACAAGCCTGAATTCTACACGCTAAGAACCTCAATAAAAGTTTATACTCATCACATAGCACCATACAGTAGCCCATAGCACCACATAAAGCTATGAAAAGGTAGAGAGGATAGCCATTGTGGGGCCAAAGTCAGGTAGAAAATTATTTTTTGGTTAGGAAAATATGAAAACGTACTTCAAGGCCAATTCCGTATGTTGAAGACGATAGTAGAAGACAGCTAGATCCCCGTAACTTTTCATTGTATCAGGATGATCAAGTCCAAGCTCCCTCTCATTAATATCCAATGCTTTTTGTTGATAAATGGTAGCCTAAATAAAGTGGAGGAGGTCAGTACAGAAAATCACTACACTACACCAATTAGATGACAAGCAGAAATATATTAAAACATGTAATGGTGCGCTTGAATCTTGAATCTTGAAGGTAACACTTCAAAAAAAGTACAGCATACTCTATTTGTTATGGAAACTGCTCCCTTTACAAGTTTTACCGTTGCTTTACTTGATTCAGATTGTACTTAAGATACAAAAGAATTTCGAACTTTAATTGCTTTCTCCTTTTGGATTTCATGGACTTGATGCAAGTTGTCTTCTTTATTTATATTACTGTATCAAATTTCCCCCGCAGTAGCTAGGATAATCATGCAAAGAAGCATGAAAGTAAATTCTCCCTTTATCTAATTTTGATTCTCCATAAACAACACAGAATACCTAATGAAGAACATGGAAACGCACACCAGTAGAGAACTATAGATAGAGTATTAGAGATCAGTATAGAACTCAGAGGTTCTTGATTTTTGGTAATTGCATAATGAAACGCATTAACTTCATAATAAAAATACCAATCACATAAAAGCATAAAGTATTTACCAAACCTTCAGGAATGGAATGGCAATCTAGTTCTTTTACATACTGTAAACTGTTTATATTCAAGCTCTTTAGGACTCATAGCTACGCTTAGATCTTTTTCAAAGTCAAACTCAGAATATCATGTCAAGACAGGCATCACGATGTGAGGTATCTATGACAACTAAACATGTATTAAGATTTCTAACCAAACTTAACTCTCAACTATTCTTCTTTCTCAGAGTTTAATTTGTATCCTTCTATTATTTCTTTTGATTATCATCTTGAATCCATTTGTTTATGCAAATAAAATTCAATATCCTTGATATCGATAGAAAAGCCAAGTGACAAGATAGTCCTTTTTCCACGTATAACAAAACTGAGCAGAATTGTGCTCATTCTTAAACATGTGATCATCAACGATACCAAACAAACCAAACCGATTAAAAAAGGAGAAAATTGATGTTCAAATCATTTTGAGAAAGAAAAAAAAGATATTAACTATAAATTCCACCATCTTGAGTTTCCCAAAAGTTTAAATAACTAGATACATGCTGCTACTACTTATTGCTTGGCGTGCTGTGGATGTATAGAAGTTTTAAAACATATTAAAGCACATACCTGATTGAAATCCCCAGTATGGTAGAGAACTACAGCCAGAAGACTGTATGCTCCCGCAGTCATTCGATGGTAAGGGCCACAGACTGACACGAGTTTTGACAGTGCCTTCAAAATTCAATATCACATATATGTTAACATTACTGGTTTTACAAATTGGTAAGAGTAGGATGTCATCTCCACAAGAAAAGTTATAATGTACCTTAGTTCCATAGTTTACAGCATCCTCCAATTTACCTTTATCTAAGGAAGTTTTGGATGATTCTAGCAGGGTACGTCCATCCGCAGATGAACATGCAACATGCTATAGGAGAAGTATATTGTCAGATACTACAAGAAAAATGAAAGTTTTTAAACGAGTTACTAGTATCTTTACCTTGTATACAGGGACCATGCTTATAATATCAGACCTCTTGAAAGGAGAAGCATTTTCCATATCATAGTCCCTGGGAAGAAGCTCAAGGCCAACCTGACAGAAGATGACTTCACTTATAAACTTAAGATGAATTATTATACGCACTGTGAGGCTTCTCAAGCAGTAGCAGAAGGGTCATATATTCAAACCTTGTGGGACAGTCCACGAAGAATGGCAAACTTTCTTAGATCCTGATAGCTCTCATGCTTCCACTGCCACCCAAACCTCTTTCCAACGAAGGTTTCCACCCACTTACACTTTAGTTTCTCATCATTTATGATATCTGAGTCCTCAGTTTCAGTTGAAGGCGTTCCTAACAATATATTTAGACATGATGCAATGCAAGCAGCCAAGTCAGCAACATCATTAACTGATGCCACAACAGCTTGTAAAATGTGCTTGTAGGCTCGGACAATCATTTCATGTATACATAGTGATTGCACGTGAGGGAGCTTGTCTGCAAGTTCAACCTAGAATGATAGAAGAAAAGAAAAAAATAATAAAGCTTCTGAATCCAGCTATATAGATAAGCCAACTCTGATAGCATTAACAAAAGATTTTCTTGTTTGGAATAGAAAATAACAAGACAGAACTTTCACAAAAGGTAAATTACCACACGCCCCAAAGAACACATCTGCAAACCCCGTGTATGCATAAAATCTGTCAATGTTCTTCCATCAACTGGTGAAAGTTCCAGGGAGCCAAAATCTGCCACCTAAGATATTGAAGTGACATGAACCACTCATATTAACACTGGAACATCTTAGGATTCAAAAAAGAAGTGTCGATTATCAAAAAACTAACCAGTTTTGGAAGAGCAGTGTCAGCATAGTATTTATATGCCATTTCAATCAACTCATCAGGTGTCTGCAAAATCAACATAACCACAGAAAATATGAATTTGAATATGATTGATTGATAAAATCAGAATACTGGGGGTTCCTCTTCTCAACAAGAAAAATATGCAATTATCACAATGATAATTATAAATAACTAATGTTAAATATTTAGCATTAAGTATACGCAAGTAAATATAGAAGTTCAAGACTCCCTGAAGATCAACTCTTGAAGAAATGAGTTAGTTGTTTAAGTCTAGAAAAATACATAGAACAGATTTAAGCAGATAGATGTTCTCCTTCGAAAGTAGTAAACAAACCTTGAGGTGAAGACCGGTTTCTGATTCTCTAAGTCGCAGATATGCTGCTTCAGGAAGCAGCTTTTTCCATATTACTTTCATTTCCTCATCTTTTTTCTCCAATTCTTCCTGATTAGTGCTATCAGGTTTCTTGCTCATGTCAAGGTTGTTACCAGCATAAACATCCTTTCCCTCTTCAGTTTTGCCGGTTTTGACATCAGTTTTCTTCTTCATCTCCCTTAACAATGCACCTTGCTTTCCAAGCCCCTTGACAGCAGGCTCAGGATTAGTTTCTTCATTTTTCTTAGCCTCAGTTTTCCCCGCAGCTTGATTTTGCAAATGTTGAACCCAACATGCTCCTAGCTCCCATCTGATAGATTTCGTGTATCTACTGGATTCTTCCTGTAGCTTCAACAAACTATCCTCTAGTATTTTCCTCACCAAAGACCTGGCAGGGTGTAAAATTTCGAGATCTCCATCTTGTAGTCGCTGGAGTGTATTAGATGACTGGGGCGTCGATGACTTATGCAATAGCATCCTCAAGCTGAAAAGTAATTTAAAGAAAATGACAATTAACAACTGTGGATGCTATTATGGAACAATGGATTTTATTATAAGCCATCAAAGCGTAATTTCTCTGATAGTGGGTCTGTTTGAGTACAATTGCATACACATATCCATGTGTCATTAAGAAACAGAGAAGAGTTAAGAGAAAACTGACCTGATTTAAGAGGATTCAACAAATAAGCAGTTCATTAGGACTAAAACATGAATAAATGCATGTCCTGAACAGCAATAAAGCGTTTGAAATGAACTGACCTATTAACATTTAAGGCATTGGCGCCTCCTTCAGGGTGGTCCTCAATGGAAATTTCCTGGGGAATAGGATCCCCTTCCCAGTTCACCTCAGAAGAAACTTTAACAACAGCTGTGAAGCCACAATGTCGAACAACCACTACACCTAAAGTGGGAGTATCCTACAAGATCACAAGTCCACTTCAGCAACTCATACAACTACTTCAGCAAAAACATAATGAGCAAATGTAGCCATTAGACTACTCACATGAACAGTTGCACTTTCATCAGCAGTTATTCCCTTGAGTAAATTTCTCCGAGCAAGTTCTTCCTGTGACACTCCAAGAACCTGGCACCCATCATTTTTACAATCCAACTTGGTGCTAGCATCTGACACATCTCTCGTAATGATAATAATCAAATCTCCAACTCTTTCCTCATGCAAAAACGACTTCACAGTATCACTTAAAAAGCACTGATTTTCAATGATACTTTTGATTGCTGCAACAGCTTTAAAAACAGAAACATCGACAAATAAACTATGAAGCAGAAAGGCTTTCCGGTCCCGAATTTGCCTCTCTTCTGCTGTTTTACAAGGCATTGTTGCCAAAATCACAAACTCCTTCGCCCATGGCCTGCCATCATGTTTCCCATCTCTTCCTTGTCCTCCTCCATTACCTCCCCAATTCTCATCCTCCACAGGAAGTGGCGGAAAAACAGAAGGATTGTCAGCAACAAGCGGTGGAACAACCCACGTGTTCGCTCGAAAACCATAAGGAAGGTTACCAAACTGAAACAAACAATTAACATTAAATACAAAATTAACAATCAAACATCTCTTATAGTCTTATTAAAACCTAAGAGCTAAAGAGATGGGAAGGCTTACTTTATTATGCTCAGTGAAAGCTTTCATGAGAGCTTTGTATGCCTAAAACAAAAAATTATAGCTTTAAAAACACCACCAGTGACTGACTTTGATTTTCATAGTAAAAATAAAGCAAAAACACAAAAAAACGACATGTCAGTTTGGAATTAGAACTTACAGAATCAAAAACTCTGCTAATCTGCTGCAACAAACTAACCAAAGAGCGACAAAGAAGAGCGCGTTTTCCAGCTGGATAGAATCCTTCCCGCGAAGCAACAATTGTCATTGGCTTCCCACTGCAAACCCTAACCTGAATTTTTCCATTTCCAAAAATATTCGTTAATTTTAAACCAAAACCACTAAAAATCAAACTATTCATAAAAAAACAAAAACTCTCACGTCTATCTGGAAGAAATCATCTTCCGTTTTATCTTCAAGGAAAGGACGACTTGATCTCCTGATATCTGAAATCAACAAAATTAAAAAAAAAATTATATTAAAAAATCATATTTTTTTTGCATAAATATGTTTGTTATTATAATTATAATGAAAATGAAAGCTGACATTGAACCGGCGGCGTGAGGTGCGAGAAAGAGAAGAATTCATAAAACTGGCCAAGCCGTGGCGGTGGGCACATGGAAACCGCCGCATCCGCTTTCTCCATCGCGTCCGTACAAGCATCCTTGCCACTCTTGTTCACGATTTTCTTGTTATCTCCTCCCGTCTCAGTCGAACCGGACTCCTTTGAACCTCCGGTTCGACCCTGTATTTTTGTCGGAGAAGTGGAAGAGGCGCCAAATGAGGTGGTGCAGGCGACGATGTCAAGGAGTCGGTGGATGTGAGCTATGGATTGTTCTTCTGTGTAGTCCTCTGCAACAGAAATTTTGAATTCTCGTTAAGCAAAAAATCGGGGTTTTTTGGGTAGCAGTACGCTGTTGGTGGTGGTTAGTGAGATAGAGTGGGTGTTGAATTTTTGACCGTTGATATGAGGGGCTTACCTTCTGTAACGGTGAGGTGGCAGGGTTTGAGCAAGATGATGTCCACTGAATCTTTGAGTCTGGGTCCCCGTACCTGTGAGTGTGGTAGGAGTCAATGAGTTTGAGGGAAAAAAAGCCGTTAGCACTTAGCACTCCAATTATTGTTTTTTTTTATATATATTAAAAAAATTAAAAATATATTTTTTTATATTAATTAAAAATACCTAAAAAATTAATTTAAAGTTAAAAAATTCAAAAAAAATAAAAAGAAGTTTGGGGGCTAAGAGTATAAATTAATTAAAATAGAAGGGTTAGTTACCTCGTGAGATAAGGAGAAATTGGTCAAGTGGCATGTCTCGACATGCACACCCAAAAGCTTTCTTACATCCAAGATCCTGTCTGTGGAGATGCCCTACAAATATATGCAACAAAAGGTCTTACAAACCAAGCAGAAAAAATAGAAAATATAATAATATATACGGATTATTTTTATGTTTTAAAAATATTTTAAAAAAAAATTTAAAAATATATTTTTTATTTATTTTAATTATTTTTTTTTATGTTTTTAGATTATTTTATGCTGATATCAAAAAATAATTTTTAAAATATAAAAAATATATATTATTTTAATACTTTTCTAAGTAAAAAATATTTTAAAAAATAACCAAAATCAGATATTAATAGAAATGTTATCGAAATATATACCTACCAAAAACAACAAAACAAATATGAAAAAGTAGAAGATAGTAACAAGCAAATTACAACTCATTAATTAGTAATTTGACAAAAGAAATATATTTGTTTTGGATTAATAGAGATATATTGTTCTTAAAGTCAATATAACTTGATTAATTTTGAACAGTTTTTTCTTCAATTTTTATATTATTTAATTAAAAACTCAACCAAAAAAAAACTATGAATTAAAGTATTAACTTCAAAATTTATAAAACCTAATTAAACTCTTAAATTTTATGCTAATTTTATGCTAATATCACCAGTTAAGAAAAGTAGTTCAAAGGGTTGATTTTTGGAATTAATGAAGAAAAATTATAATGACAGGGAGGGAAAATACTAGCTAGGCAAGTGCATTTACCTTGATAGACACTTGAGAATCGTCCGGCGTTTCAACGGTGACTTCTATGACAGTAGGCAAAACTGTACATTCCCATACAAAATCAACAAGACCCAAATTCAGCATTCTCAAAATAAATAAATAAATGACAATAATTCAGTCCATCGTCTTGCTCGCATTCATATCATATGCATACACACACACAGAATGTTTTTATCTAAGCAATCTAGCTAAAAGGTTCGATTGGTTGCAGAAAGGATAAGAAAATGGAGAAGAAAATTTGTGAACCATACATTTCCGATCTTATGTAGGGCCTGATAATCCAAATAATAAACTCAGTAAGATAAAAAGATAGCCGCTGAGCTCAACACACGCACGCATAAGAGTTGGATTTTCACTTTTGAAAAGAGAAAAGACATGGAAGATACCAAATGGAAGCGGAAATGAAATATACAGTAGATATAGAGAAGAAGAAGAAGAAGAAGAAAGTAATATGATGACTGATGCAATGAATATATATATAGATGATAGAATTAGTAACCTTTTTCTTCCTTCTTCTTTTTCTCTCCTTTAGCTTTATGAGGCTTGGCCTTTCCAGTCTTGGGAGCCATATTGTTGCTGCGAATGAAGGAAAAGAAATCTGTTTTGATTGGGTATAAGAACTACTCCTTCAATTGACGGTAAAAACTATATCCCGGATTGAATTTATCGACTAAACTTCTCTGCATGGAAGAAAAATTTACAGAATCTTTCGTCGAACACTCATAAGGAATCAAGAAACAAATACATGTGGAGCAAGGAGAGGAAGCACCAAGAAAACAAAATAATAATGCAAAAGTGCAGGATTTTTTGTTGTTTTTTAACAAACAGAGGGATAATTAAAGGGGGGGAGATTAGCTAGCTAGCAAGCATGCGTAACCAGTTCATAGCTCAAGCAAGAAGCTGCTTTTATATATATATGGTGAGGAGAAGGATGGGGACAGATAGAGAGTAGAAGAAAAGAGAGGGAACTGAATTGAAGTTAGTTTGTGTAGGATATTGTTGAGCATAATAAAATCTTTAAGTGAAAGGAAAACTTGGGACATGGGCTAATTAAGGAGAATATGAGAGAACGAGAGAGACTGCTACTGGGAAGAGGATATAGAGAGAGAGAGAGAGAGAGAGAGAGAGAGGGCCTGAGAGGTGGATAGGATAAGGTAAGCCAAGTTCTTTCTTGTACACAAGCGTAGCACAAGAATGTAAGGTAAACCATTTCAGGCCTCTCATTTTTCTCTTTCTTTGTAACTTGCCTCATCGCTTCCCTTTCATCAGAGTTTTTTTTTTTTTTTTAATATAAATATTCGAATTAATTTGTATATATTTCAACTAATTTTATAAATTTTGAAATAAATAATTATGTAAATTTTTATTAACTATTATATTAATAACCACAAAACTCAAGCTTAAAATCATAAAAAAAAAAAAATTTAAATCTTTTCATTCCAAATTCTTACTCCTCACCCATCTTCTAGATAATTATGGAGCAATTTTTTACTCGTTCTATATGCTGCGCGAGGTTTTTCACTGTAAAGAGCTAATTTATGGGTCGTGATCTTGCTAGATTTTACTTGCTGACATGACAGTTTGGAACCTATAAACGTTTGCCAAGTGTGTAGGAACATATCTTGTTGAGGTTGTAGCTAAGAGGTGGATGTGTTGAGCACACTAGCATGCTGGTCTAACCAAGGAAAAATGGGTTTTCAACGAAGTTATTTTCTTGTGCCCATGTATGGTGAAATTCTTACTTAATACCAATTCTTTCTACGTTCACTTTAATTGTTGAGGAATGATATTGTGACAGGAGGACTGAACCAATTTCTTTTTTTATCAAAATCTTACTATTTTGCAAAATATAAGACAAATAATTAAAAGAAAATAAAATCAGATGTATGTTGTCTAGCAAGGTGGTGGGTGCTCCAGAGCCCAACAAGTTTGGTGCAGTACTTGTTTCTCCAATGGGGCTTATATATAATTCTTATCAGGCCACATGTTTTAAGGAACGGTGGAATCAGGTATGCGACCAGCAAGCAGCTCCTCAAAAACAGCATGATGAGTTTCTGGACAGTTAGAAACATCTGTCTACTGCCCCTCAAAGAGCACCTCAGCGGGTTCTGCATGCTGTTAAATTGATTCTGATGGGGCCGCGGATAAGAAAAATCGAAAGGCCAGTGTTGATGCTGTCGGTAGGAATAGTTTTAGATATTATAAAATATATGATTTTTTAAAATATTTTTTATTTAAAAATATATTAAAATAATATTATATTAAAAAAAAATCAAAAACAATGTGAAGGGATGCTTTTCAAAGACCTAAAAAACCTCTCATAAACATGTGGCTCCATCCACAAAATTAATAAATATAAATGAAAATACTAATGGAAACAATCTCATCAGTAAATTATGGTGAATTTTATTGACGAAATATTATCTTGTTATGTTCTTTGGTATACACCAACATAAATTTTCCTCCGATGTGTACCAACGAATTACAATATAAAACGAAGGAATGGGAAAAAAAAATGATGTATGGTTTTACCAACAAAATTAAACTCCTCACTAATAGCCATCGATAATGTTAATTTTTTTGGTATTTTGATATAGTATATGTAGTTTGTTGTGTATTTACTTGTTTTATAACTTTTTCTCATAGAAATCTGTTGTGTGAATGTATGATTTATAAATATTATGGGTTTTTTTTAGATTTTAAAAAATTATACTTGTTTGTAATTTGATGAAATTGATTTTGATTTTGTGACTAAGATGTTTTGTAATGAAATAAATAATGTCTTATTTAATAGGTATGTTTTATATTTTGTCAATTTTATTATTAAGTTGAAAATTTCAATAAATGTGGAGGGATTTGAATTTTGTAGAAAATTGATAATGATTTAAGGGTATTATTAAAATAGGTTGAATAAGTTTGAGTTAAACCAATGTTATCTAATTTATTAAGTTTATACTAGATAGGTTATCCACACGTTATCGTTGGCTACTTCTAGAAACGTGTGCTACTTTTAATTGTGAAATAATTGAAAGAAAAAAAAAAGGAGCTTTCTAAGCATGCAATTAAGAGCAAGTAGCATTAAAAAGTATATGATTTAGCTTTCAAATAACAAATAGGTAACATGTAAAAAACTTGTTTAAATTATCTTGAATTTCATATAAGAATCAAATTGTAAAATGTAAAAAGACATCAATCTAACATAGACATTATTGAGTAATCAAAATAAAAAGTGGCATGATGACAAAAAAAGTATGCCCAACTTTTGGGTAGAAGTCAAGTAAAAAATAAAAAAGTTACTGTAAGGACCAGTTAAGTATTTGCAAACTATGTATGGACTTCAATATAAAATGAGTATGGTACATACCTTAAACACTCGTCTTTAAATTTCCCCCCCTAAAAGGTAAAAAGAACTTCTAGAACTTAGATCTAATAAACAACCAAATATAAAGTAAGAAAAATTCGCGAAAAATAAAGATCAAGATATCTAACATAGCAACACAAGTAATTTACCTGGTTATATTTAATGAATTTCTCTATCAAAATAAATTTGTAACAGAAAAACACATAAAATTTGTAATTGAAATCAGCACACACATACACACAAACTGCTCCAAAACTTGAAATCCACCCAAAACAAAAATTATTTCCGAGTTTAAATATGTTTTTTTAGGTGTTTTCAAGGAAAAAAAACACTTAAATGTAACCCCTTCATCATGGAAGACACAAAAATCAACCGTTTTGGTGTCTAGAATCTTCCCAACTGCCATTTCTTCTTCTTTCTTTGTTTTTCTCTCTATAACAACAATCCCCCCCCCACATTTCTTCACAAATCAAAATTTCATCACCAAAAATAGCTACTCGGTCTTTCAGCATCCCTATTATGATTAATTTGTTTTTAGAATTTTTCATGTAGTGCAAAACTTACCATTTTTGACTTATATATTTATAAATAAATGAGTATGGTATTTTAAACACTCGTCTTAAATTGGGTATTTATTAAAATAGATTGGATAAATTTGAGTTAAATTCTAGTATTAACTAATTTATTTAATTTTTTATATAATTAATTTAATATATATTATCAAATATTCTATAAATAATGGATGATCGTTCTTAAATGTGTCAAGTTTCACTGAAAGGGTTGAACATGATAGATTTAGCTTGTAATAAGGTTGAGATTTAGTTCTAGTGTGGAATGGATGGAAATCCTTATATAGTAAAAGGTCTCCTTCATCCTCTACCAGATCGACAACACCGATAGCAGATCCTTAAAGTTCGAGCTAACACTGCCATAAAGCATTTCCCCATGTATTTTTCATTTGAAAAGGAATTCTTTCTATCAAGATGCACACCTTTGTATATGAATTCTCCAGTGACATACCCTGGGATATCCATTGCTCTTCTTATATAGAGAAAAATTGAAGATCCCTTCAAAGAAATCAAGTATATTTTTATGAAAGACTATTATTACAGTTCAAATGAAAGAGCACGGAAACAGCAATTTGCCTTCAAAATCCCATCACTGTTTTTTCTTCTTGTTGTTGTTTTCATACCTATCAAGCATAGTAGCTCCATGCACAAAATTTACAGAAATATAGGGCTGTGAAAGCATATACTGCTAACGATACCTTCTCACGTGAGGTTTGCTTTTCATATAATTTTAAGTTTGAGTCTAGAGTTGCTAATACAATGGTGATTAAAAGTTTATATAAATATTAATTTCAAGAAATTAATTGAGATTTAGTAAGCTGCTGGATATTAATATTAATAAAATTGCACTTTTCCAAGTTCAACAATTTAATAAGCCTATTCTTCCTTTGAGACTGAAAATATAAGAAAGACACACAGGGGAATAACCAGAAAGGCCGCAACCTTTAGCAAGTCTTCACTCTCCTTTGAGATCACTCCAATCCTTGACCAATCTCCACTGTACCTGAGTTTGAAATGGCACTACATCGGTGAGGTAGACATGGCTTCCCTAACTAATCAAGCTTATATAAATTAAGAAAAAAAAGCACAAAGAATGAAGAAAACTTACCCAGCATCAATGAATCCAAGTCCGAAAACAGCAGCAGCAGACTGTGACAGAATATTTTTAGGAACTCTCAACGGAAAAACAGGCTGTTCCCGGGATCTTGAGCTCTCAGACGGTTCCTTCCTTTTAGCCAATGCGGTGGCAAAACACTTTCTGCCATTCTTCTTCAGTCCGAAAACAGCGGCAGCAGACTGAGACAGAATATTTTTAGGAGCTGTCACCGGAAAAACAGGCTGTTCCTGGGATCTTGAGTTCTCAGACGGTTCCTTCCTTTTAGCCAATGCGGTGGCAAAACACTTTCTGCCATTCTTCTTCAGGCGCACATGATGAGAGAGTTCGAGGTTGATCAAGAAAAAGCTCCTCTTTATGGCCACCATTTCCCTGGCTATCACATTTAACGTGCCTCAGATGTCTCTGCCTGTCATGTATTTACACGAGTTGACTATCTTATCCTAGTATCTGAACAATACAAGCCACAAACAAAAGTTTATATTTTTTTAACTTAGTCCTCATAATTTAAGAATACTAATTCATTAGTCCTCATAATTTCAAAATTATATTCTTATTCCTTTTTCGAAAAAAATGAATTTATTTATTTTCGAAACTTTTATTAAAAAAAAAAAAAGCATCTTCGGAAAAAAATTGAACATATATGTGCACAGTGTTTAAGCCTAAAATTTAGAGTTTTGTATAATAATGTATTATTATTATTATTATATATGTAAGAAATTTATATAATTAACTTAAAGAGTTGATTATATGACCTGAGAAGCAGAAAACCCCCCACACCACAGACACTTCACTCTGGACTGTATTTTTTTGAATTGAAACACAAAAACCCTAAGAATGGCAAGAACAAACCTTACAGAACCCCCCAAAATCCACAGAATCCCACAACCCAAATTCATTGACGCAATCCGCTGGCTCCCTTCTCCTTCCCCTTTTCGAAAATCCTTCATTACCTCCCTCTTTGATTCGGATTTCCACACTCCTTCCCTCGAAATCCACTCTCTAGACCCTTCTAAAACCCTATCCACCCCACTCTTGTCCTGGACCCCACCTTCCCGTATTTCCTCTCTCAAATCCACTCCTTCCCTCTTCGCTGCCTCCACTTTCTTGGGTTCTCTCCACATTTTCAAAACGCCAGAGGAATTGTCGGTTTTGGGGAATGATATGTCGGGTTTGGGTAGTGAAACTTCGGTTATGGAACCTGTAGTGTCGGTTGTTGGCAGGGAGTTTCATGTGGGGTCCATTGGGGGTGTGGATTTGATGGAAGGAGGGAGTGAGTGTGTTAGTGTTGGAGAAGATGGGAGGGTTAATTTGGTTGTTGAGAAGGGAGGTTTTAGGAGGGTTTTTGATGGGAATGGATTGGTTTCATATTCGGCAGTTAAATGGGCTTCCCCGTCTGAGTTTGTGACTGGTGGATGTGGGTTTGGACTTCAGTGGTGGGACCTTAGACAGCCTGGTGCTGCCGTTGCTCAGTTTAAGGGTAGCTGGTGAGTGCTTTTGCGACCTTTTTTTAATTGCACTTCTGAGATGGATTTGAATTTGGTTTTCCTTTTACACAAAACTGTTGATATTCATAGTGCTTTCTCTTGTTGCTTGTTTCAAATATAATCGTGGCCGATTAGTTGGATAATAACTCTTCGAATGTTATTGTAAGAAATGAAATAGGTTGTGATTATTTTTGTGTGCTAAACTTTCATCAGATTTGTAGGATGCCTATACTGAAATTGGGAGAATTTTGTTTAGGATTAGGATTATGATTTTAAAGGTATGAAAAAAATGTCTTGTTATAGTCATGCATATCTAGACTTGATGATATATATGACTTATAATGTTGGATGAGTACGACTGACTCTTACCTGAATAAATTGAAAGATCAAAGAATAGAAGTCAAAAGAGAAGTTAATATAGTATGTGGTATTTCACTGATTGATGAAAATCTGATCTGTATAAAACTCTTCTGAGTCAAGTAAAAGCTATCAAATTGTTGAGTGAACCTAGTAGACATTATGGATTATTGCTTTGGTGCAGTCAATGCAAATGCACTGGACACTGGTATATATGTGTTCCTGCAAGCACTGTAAAAATACGATTGAAAACAAACTCTTGAGGGACTGCATGCGTTGATTAGCTTCCAATTTGGCCAGGATTAAATTGCTTGTGGTTTAATAATGCAGTTTGGTAGCGTGTGAAACTTCTAGAATGGGCTTCATGCGTATTAAGTTCTATTTAGTTGTTTAAAGCATCTATTGTAATTCAGAAGGGTTTTTTTAGTTGCTTGCAAATGGTTGGAATAAATATAGGCGTAACTTTAGTTCTGTGTATTAGCAATACATCTACAGTCAAATGGTTGGTTGACCTTGTTCTTTTTAGTTACAATTAAGCAACATAGCAAATTTTCCATATCGTTATGGCCGGCAAGAAGTGTACTGATGCTGTCAAGCTTATGCTGTAGGGATCATGGCACAACTTCTGGGATCATTCATTCCATTGATATCCATCCATCCCGTAAGCACACATGTCTGGTGAGATAGCTGCTCAGCCTTTATTATCATCACTCTCGTTTTCATGAAGAACCCTGTACATGTTCCTTGTTAATAGATATGGATGTAGCTTGTTAGCTGAATTTATTTTCTTCCTTGTTTTGCTTTTGAATGGTTGAATCTTACAATTTGGATACTTGTTTTTATTTTATTTTTTCTGTGTTGATAATGCTATTCAGTCTCACCCCCCCTTCCTGATCGCTGTGGATTGGGATGCTCTTGCATTTCAGTGGCAGATTGGTCATGAACATTTACCTAGATTTTATTATCGTTTGATAAATATGTTTCTTTTAGACAGCTTATCTTTCCTAAAGCCAAAGTTAGATCCTGGATAATTTCTAGTTCATGTTACTAAGAGAGGAATTAGTGCTTAGTGAAACTCCAATCAGGCCTTGTAACCAAAGTAAAGAATTCTTTATGTTATTGCATGAGAACAAGTATTAGCTCACGTTGTTTGTGTAGCCAATCATAACAAGTGAATACTTGCTTGAAAACCATCATGCGTTAATTTTTCCTGTTATGTGAGGAAATCACTTGTTGCTTTTTAGTTTTTAGTATCATTCTTGTGTTTGTATGAAAACTGAATTGTCTTTCCTGTCATAGGCAGGAGGTTCATCAGGTACTGTATTTGCCTGGGATTTAAGAAGGCAACAAGAACCGATTATTCTTTCTTCAATTGGCTCTAGTAACACTATGACCCATCCATTGTCTGAAAGCGAGGTTTGGGAAGTTCAATATGACTACTACACCAAGTCTTTGAATAGTAACATTTCATCATCGCGGATCTTACCTGCTATGATCTGCTCTGAAGATGGGATCCTTGCTGTCATTGAACAAGGTATGTAGTTCTCACTGTAACTTCTGTTTGTCACGTGCTCTGCTATTAGGCTATTACTGTCACTACTGGCAGACATGTGCAGGCTTGACTATTATGCACGAAACCCACGTCATTTGCTGACTGATTGGTGGTATGATATTGACATACCAGAAGATATTTTAGAGCTCAAACTGGCACTAATTTCATTTGTACATCTTATGCTGTGTAGGTGAGGAACCCACTGAGCTCTTGGCTGAACCCTGTGCCATCAACAGCTTTGACATTGATCGCCAAAACCCCTCGGTATGTAGGACCTGTGTCTGAGTGGTCAAGTACTCGATAATTTATCATGTTTTTGATCCATGTTCTGCTGTGCAGGATGTAATATGTAGTTTGGAGTGGGAATCCATTGTCATTTTGTCAAGGCCGTAGAATTGGACATGGAGAATTTAAGCTCAAGTTGAAATCTTGTTATATAACATCTTCGATGAATTTTGTGCTCCAACCTGGAGTTAATGGAGGAGTGGTCCCTGTGGTGGGATGAGCGGAGCAAGTTTTTGTTGCTATTTGTCAATAATGTTTACTCACCAGTTCGTTTGCAAACAATAATTATGTTTTGTAGTCTTCACAAATGGCATTCAAGAAAACACTTGGTGGAGCAATGTTTTATCACCACCGCTGCATCGTTGTTAATGGAATTGATGCATATGTTTAAAGTGTAAGAAGAGGGAAGTGGGTGGCCATTGGCAACACCAACCAGAAGCTCGAGTAACTGTACTTTTGGTTGCTAACCATTGTCCTATGTCAAGTAGTACAATGATATCGTAGCCAATTCTACCGAATCCAACAGCAGTGTAGACTTTGTTTTATGACAATTTTTCTGTTGTAGAACGTGGAGTGCCATTGTTCTGTTGGTGAACTTCGGAAATCTCTAATGGCTGGATTCAATAGAAAATGCTCGTCGTCTAGTATACTCTAACTTGCCGTATCCTGAATTGTCATTCCCATTATTCAAGCCTTTTTCTTGTCATAGCTTGAACTTCAACAGATTAATGGACTCCATGTGATGGGCTCAATGTATTTCTCTTAATTTAATGGTTTTTTTGTTTATTATATTTGTGTGCTCTAACTATTTTGAAATGTATTTGCAAATCATATAAATTATCTTTTCCAAAGTAAATCTTGATCACCATTAATCCCTCCCATTTTATTTGTGGCCTTTTTGTGGGAAATTTTTTTTTTGAAAAAATAGGGCATGCAAATGTGAGTTTGTTTTTTTGGAGTTTAGTATAGTAACAAAAAAAAAAAAAAAAAACAAGAAATAATAGAGTTTGGCAAGTTGCATAGAACATTTGCACCCCGTGAATTCCATGCATGTCTTATCCGTGAGTCATCAAAAATATGTGGTCGGGTGATTTTTCTAACCTTAACTTTTTACCATAAAAAACAAACCCAACACTTAATAACTCAAAAACACAATTTACAATTCATCCAAACTAAAAAGTAACAATTCTTAATTAAATACAATAAAAAGTCAAATAACATTTGATTAAATTTAAACTAAATTCATAAATCTTATAAAATTAAAGCATGTAATCTAAATATATCCAAAAATCACCCCAGCTAGTAGATGTGCCTTGAGTGCTTATGGACGGGCCTGCATAACCATAACTCGTCGAACTTAAGAACAAGTTTGTAGTGCCAGTGCAGGGGTCACTACCAAAATTATCCCAACTCGTAGACAAGCTTGGAATGCTTGTGGAAGAGTTTGAATCTCTTGTGAACGGACTTGCCTCCTTAATTGCATGTCCATGTTCATGATAAACGATCTCGTCTTCTGACAAGACTGTTTTGAGACGCTCAGTCTCCCTAACATGTTAAAGTCCACCACAACACAAGTTAAGTGTATTGTTGGTCAGAGCATGTCCCATCTTATCAACTCATTCACGGATAATTGTTGTTGCTCTTCGAGCATCTCATAAGTAATGCACCTAATAAATACATTAAAGAATAATTATCATTCATCATTTGTAATAACATTAACAATATTTAATAAAGGTTATACAAAAAAATATTGCATATCAATCGATTATGTCTCATATATTAGGGCTTGTAATGCATTGGAATATGTGGACGCTTGAAGAAACACGACCAAGTTAGTGTAATAAATCGACATGTTATGGATAAATACCATCTCATATAGTTGTCTAGATAAATTATTAGATTTCGCTCCGTAAATATATAATCTCTCCTAGAGTGCTCATGAATGGGCTTACATCGCCATAACTTATCAAACTTGAGAACAAGCCTGTAGTGCCAGTGTAGGAGTCAGCGTTAAAATTACCACAGCTCATAGATGAGCTTGGAACGCTCGTGGAAGAGTTTTTATCGCTCATGGATGAACTTGCCTCCCTAATTGTATGTCCTTTTTCATGATTTATTTATTTATTGTAAGGAAAATAATAATGTATTTTTTCCCAAAATATAAGGCCTCCTTGAATGATTTTGGTACATTGTTGCTAAAAGAATTGAATGTGAGCTTTGAGGAGGACACCGAAGAAATGGAGATGGAATTAGAAAAATTTGATGAGAACATGTATCGGCTAATTTCAAAAAGTCATACAAAGTTAGTTATACAGTCAATAATCTAATATATAAACAAGAAATCACGAGTTTTAGAAAAATAAGAAATCATAAGAGTTGAAAGCAGAATAACTTTTATACAATACAATACAAGATGGTAGTCATTTAAATTATGGATTTGGATTTTTTCACAGTTGGGATTTGATTTTTTTTTCTTCGTGGTGCCTGTTTAGAAGTGTGATTGTAGTTGCTTTTCAAAGTGTTTTTTTACTTAGAAATATATTAAGATAATTTTTTTTTTATTTTTAAAAAATTATTTTTGACATTAGCGCATCAAAATGATCTAAAAACACCAAAAAATATTAATTTAAAATAAAAAATTTAATTTTTTTTTAAAATATTTTTAAAACACAAAATCAAACAGGACCAATAATCAAAAACTAAAAAGGCTTAAAATGGAGCAATGCAACAATGTCTATTTTAAGAAGAACGATTCGAGACTTACAGGCAAAAAAGACATCAGGCCAACGCATAAAAGTAAATTTACATCATCTTTCATGGCGTCAATAAATTCTTATTTTCATGAATTAATCATTATCTTTTTTTTTTCTTACCATAAAAAGGAGAAAAGATATCCAATATCAAGCTTTGTTTTGGCATGTAAAAGTAAACCTTATTGGTTTATTATTAGTGATTGATTGATTTTAATGCTTAAATGCATGAGAAAGTGGATAGAGCGTAGCGTTTAATAATATAGCAAAAATGTATTTTTTTGCCATCATAAGATGTCATACATGTCATTATGCGTTAGTGTGTATTGCACGCATCATAAGCATTTTTAATCTAATTAATAATTAAATCTTGTTAAAAGATGACAATACCAACGATAAACCTGGTAATAACAAAAAAAAATCAAAATGAGAAGATCAAAAGACCCATGGATGTATGATTTAATTTTTTTTATTTCAAGATTAAACTTGTCATTTTATTATAATTAAAAAAAATAAAAAGAATTCATATTCTTTGTTTGTCAGTTTTATAAATTTTGATTTGAAGGCCAACAAAATCATTTTATTGCTTAAAATAATAGGAAAGAAACATATACCTCATATTAATTTTTTAATAACAAATGTCACATACAAAAAAAATAATAATTAAGACACCAAAACCAAGACATTTGTTGTTTTTAAAAAAGATAGACATTATTGTACTATTTGAGTAAGCAATTTAAATATGTATGCATACATGTTCTCAAATATCTTAGTTTCTATATGTATCTCTTGAAACACTCATTAGTGCTTATAACCAATTACTATGTTTATTTTTTAGAATTAATTATCAATTGTTATGATTATTGTCTCATAAGATAACATTTATTTTAAATAAATTATATACTTTAATACCTTTAAACAACAAATGAAGTCTAATAAATATTTTTTTTTATTATTAATATAATTATTATAGCCAACTTGTGTATACCTTCGACTAATCTCACGGATTCTAAAATTAACGATTATATAAGTTTCCAGTGACCCTCGAGATTTCTAGAATTCAAACTAGTAATTTTTTAAAAATAAACTTAAAGCCTAATTAGTTAAATTAAACCCCTTAAAATTATAATAAATATATTTAATTATAGTCGATGGGTGTTATAAGAGCATTCATTAGATTTGTTTCCATAAATTAAATATTTGGTTGACAAATAAAGAGAAATAATATATAAAAGATAAGGTAGCAGGAAAAAATAATTCAGAAAGTAATATCCAATCCTTGTTGTCATTTCCTCCCCCCTTCATATAGATTTCCGACACGTGGGAGTTACAGTAAACACATGTTAATCAACACGCTAATTCCCCTCTGTCACCTTTCCCACGTGTAAGCTCCAAAAACACATTCTTCTCAAGCAACTCCCAGATCAATTGACACGTGTTTTATCAACCCCAAAACCGTCATCATTTTAAGGAATCGACGGACCCCACACTTTATCCACTAACTCTTACGTGTCGGCTATCACGTGCATATTAAATCCCCGCTAAACCCCCAAACAGCCCTCGCGCCTAACATGACCATCTCTGATCACACCCCTCTAACGGAAGCCTGTTCTCGTAATTTCACCATCCAAGTACCTGCCACACGGGTTCTCTCACATGCTGGCGGTCAAAAGCACCGTTAAAAACTTCTCTCTTCCCTTCTCTTCGCTCATGATCATTTCTTCGATATTTCCTGCGTCTAATCTTAAAAAAAGAAAAAGGAAGAAAGCAAGAAGAAAATAAATCATTTTTATCTTTAATTTTTATATTTTCAGGGAAGATTTGTTGTTGATGAATTCAGGGAAACTGAAGGGACAACGTGGAACGACGTCGAGTTCGTCGTCTTCGCTGGATAAAACGGGAGCAGTGAAGCTAGAGATCGTTGAGGATTCATTAGAGGAAGAATATGGACCTCTTCATAAGCGTTCCAAGGCTTCACAAACTATTCAACAGGTAATCTTCAAAAATATTTGTTTTTTTTCTTTTTGGTTCCTGAGAAAATCAAGAAAACATGGGAAAATAGATTCTTCACTTAATTTATTTTATCGGTCTAGGTAGAAGATTGGGACTTCGGGATTTTTAGTACATAGGTTTTTAAGATTTTGGGAAATTATGGGGTTTCTTTGTTTGATTTTGGTTTTAATTATTGTGTTAGTGTTGATTTTGCATGTTTTTATTGTTATAGGGATTGTAATTTTTTTGTAATTGAGTTTGTTGGTAATTTGATCAGTGGGGTGCGGGTGCTAATGCAATTCCTATTCCCGCCGGGCAATATAATCCGTTAGATGAGCCTAGTCCGCTTGGACTGCAGTTGAGGAAGAGCCCATCATTGTTGGATTTGATTCAAATGAGGCTCACTCAAGGGACTGCTTCTGTACTCGGAACACAAGAGATCGAAAATTCGAACTTGGGTTTTAAGAAGGAGAGTAAGACTGCAGCTGCTTCTAGCTCCATTGACAAGCTTAAGGCTTCAAATTTTCCTGCCTCCATTCTAAGGATTGGGAGCTGGGAGGTAACGAATGTTTTTGTGTTTTCGGTATGTATTATTGTTGTGGTGGTGATTTTAGCACATGGGTTGCTGAGGGTTTGTGTTTTTTTTTTTTTTGGCAGTACAAGTCGAGATATGAAGGTGATTTGGTGGCGAAGTGTTACTTTGCGAAGCATAAGCTGGTTTGGGAAGTTCTTGAAGGTGGTCTTAAGAGCAAGATTGAAATCCAGTGGTCTGATATCATGGCTCTGAAGGCAAACTGTCCCGATAATGGACCTGGGACATTGAATGTTGTGGTAATGTGTTGACTCTTACTGTCTTTTTTTGAAGCTAACAGTGGGTGTTTGTATGACTATGGCTGTGCTAATTTGGTCTCTTAATTTATTTATTTTTTTGTATGATGCAGCTAGCCAGGCAGCCCCTTTTCTTCAGGGAGACTAATCCACAGCCCCGAAAACACACCTTGTGGCAGGCAACGGCAGATTTTACTGATGGACAGGCTAGCATACACAAGTAAGATATTTGTACCATATTCACTCTTCTGCTTCATTTTTAATATTTTGATTTCCACTCTTCAACTGGTAGGTGTTTTCTGCATGAATTTGTTGTGGATTTTATTTTTTCCAATTTTATGAGTTTTGTTTTATGTATTTTGAAAATAGCAATCTTCTGGATTGCACTTTTAGAAAATCACACTGTGTACATTGATTTGGCAGAAAATTTTTCTCTGTTTTCACATCATATTTCATGCCTACTCAAACCACAAAACTGTAGTTAACAAGTCATATATTGTGCAAAAACTTTCTGAATACATCTATTGTAAATAATAAAATCATGAAGGACACTTATTTTGAGATTTTTCTTGCTAAGATGCCACCATTTCTTTAGCCACGAGGGAATGATACTCAAATTTTTGTTAATATGGTTTTGCAGGCAACATTTTCTGCAGTGTCCACAAGGGCTGTTAAATAAACATTTTGAAAAGCTCATCCAGTGCGACATGCGTTTGAACTTCTTAAGTCGACAGCCAGAGATAAATCTGAATTCACCATATTTTGAACAGAGACCGCCTGTTTTTGAGGATCTGGATGATTCTAAAGGTCAAGATTTTAATCAAGTGGAGTCTGCTAAGGTATCTGTTGTTTCTGGCTTCCATCATCTAGCATCACCATCTGCAGCTCAATCATCTTCCTTAGAGATTGATAAAGGGGATCCTTCTGCTTCGACATCAGACCACATGTCCCGAGAAGCTCCTTCTCCCAGCTCAGGTATCATGACGTATTGAATTTGCTTCCAACATGTTTTAAAAATGATGTCATTTATGGTAGTTTTCATACAAGTGATTTATAAACTGTCTGGCCATATTCCAATTGTAGTGCTGCAACGGCCCATAACCCAGTGCTAGTGTTGCCAAAGTAGCATTCTGCAATGAACTTGAACATAAGATTCAGAGGTTTGGAGTTTTTTCATGATCTACTCTTAGGATTTAAAAACCTCAGTGTTTGATGTCACAGGATTCAGAGGTTGGAGTTTTTGCATGATCTCTTGAGAGTCAAAAACCTCGTTGCTTGATGTTTTGTCTCCAGTTATTATTGACATGTCCAGCACATCACTTCCAATCCCTATTGTTTATTGTTGTTACTATCAATGTTTTTCTTCCTATTGCAGCTAGGATTCTAGCATTTTTTTCCCTGTGGTTTGAGTGTTGCTCAAAGTGAATGGTTTTGGATCTGTTTCTATAGCTTATGAGTCCGGGTGCATATCTACATCCTAATCTAAATTATCACTGATTGATCTTCTTGTACTAGTGATGGACACTCGTGCAATTGAAGGGAGTGGAATTTGTGAAGCTGTTGATTCCAAAGCACCAAGGAACTGGGATCAGATTAAAGTGCCAGGCTTGCGCCATTCCATTTCGATGACTGATCTTATGAACCACATTGGGAACTGTATTTCAGAACAGATGACCTCAGGAAATCAACTCTTTTCTGCTAACGAATCAGAATGTCGGGACATGTTAGAGGACATAGCTCAGTGCCTTCTTAGCGACACCCAACAAACAACCTCCTCTGATGAGAAAAGGATAATGGCAAGGGTCAATTCTCTCTGCTGCCTTTTGCAGAAGGACCCTGCTTCCACACACAACTTGCAGGTTAATGGGGAAAGTTTCTTTGAGGAGTCTAACAATGGGAAGGGGCTTCAGCTAAACTGCACCAATGAGTCGCTGCATGAGAATAAATTTAGAGGTGATATCAAAGGGTCTGAAGGTAGCAGTATCAAGGATGTTTCTGGCAGCAAGCAGGCACCAGGAATGTCGAGGAAAGACTCATTTGGGGACCTGCTACTCCATCTCCCTCGAATTGCGTCTCTTCCAAAGTTCTTATTCAACATTTCTGAAGATGGTGACAGTCAAGATATATAGATAATTATGTTTTGTTTAATAATCGGAGCTAGAAAGTCAATCTCTGTCTCTCTCAACTTGTGAACGTAGATTTGGTGGTTGTTTAATATTATCTCAAGGGTCCAAGCAGATGCTTCCACCATTAGTTTGAACCTTGGGAAAGCTCTGGGATTCCGAAATTTGGTTTGATGAAGGATCCCAATGAATGCCCCATGTACAAATCTTTTAAGCTGTTGTAGCCTCACTGTTCATCATTCATTTCCCATAAATTACATTATAATTTTTATTTCTATGCAATGAGGTCCATCATTTTCCCTCTCTTTCTGACGTAATTGCAAATTTTAGCGTTAAGAGCAAGGGTAAGCTGGGTACAAAATTCGATATGGTAAGGGGTAGCTAATGGTTTAGGGTTTTGCTGTATGGCCGTGAAACTGAAACCCTAGGCTAGAGGGGGTTTGGTAAATAAAACTTGATAATTCTGTAAACGGTAATTACTTCGATCGGGTATAACGCTGTTGGGTCTGGTGTTTTGTTGTTATATTTCCCGACAACTGAACCAAGGTTCAAGCCAAACAACAAATTGCATTCTCTCAGCCAGCAAACTGTGCTCTCCCACACTCCGATACTCAACATAACATCATTTTACTATTTTTATTTTGAATAGAGAAGAATTCTACTGAAGAAAACGAATGTTGTACAGGGAACAGGGCATGTTAAGAGACAAGAAAAAATCATATTTGTTCAGAGCCGAGCTTTCTAATTCCATTGTGTGTTCGCTTTGTAACAAAGCGTGTTGCGGAACACAATGAATCCAAGAGAATTGTAAATGATCTTCTTTGAAGCGTTCTTCAAACAAATACACCAATCACTGCTATGTGCATCTCTAAGGAGCCAGTTATTGTACGCCTGCATACATTTTCAGTTGCATAAAGTCTCACCAACGTATGGACGGCTGCATGTACTTCCCTACTCCAACCACTTTATAATGCATTCCACGTTTTGCCTCCATTTCCTTCCAATGGTGGTTTAATGATATATACACTTTAAAGGTTTTTTAAAGAACAGATGAGGAGGAGGCTCATTGTAAGCTGTCACATACAAAGCATGAAGGATCTCTCAATTGATCTTCAGGTATTGCTTGCTGCAAGCACATGGCATGGAATGCATGACCACATGGAAGAACAGCAGCATCTGGAAATTTATCAGACTCCAACTCCTCATCAGTTGGTAATGGCGAATGAGCTAGATCATTCTCGCATAAAAAACAATTATGTCCAAGTTTAACAAAACCTGCAATATGAAGACGATATCCTTTAATTAGATGCTTGTTCCATGTAATTGGATGACCAGATATATTGGAAGAAAAACTCAAGAAGTTATAAAACAAAAATAAGCAAAATGTTCTATTTGGAAAATGCTCTGCATTGAAAGCTCAAAGAAGAAGAATCTTCAATTCAGGACAAGGTCACAACTCACAAGTGTGGAAACAACTATAGCAGATTTTAGCGGAGAATATTTCCAAAACAAGAAGCGAAGAAATTAAAAGAGATCTTTCGGACATACCATCCCCCTTTATATAATGTTCAGGAGAGAAGCTTCTTGTTTTGGCGTGGGATGAACGCGTTTTTGAAGACAATGTAGAAGATGTCTTTTTCTTCACCTGGAAAACCTTTGAAGATGCTATCTTTCCCTTTACCTGCCATACTTGCTTGGGAATTGCAGGTAATTGGTTTCCGCTCTTCTTAACAGCTTCTGCAGAACATTTTCTCTTCTGAACAGGCTGATCCCTGTGAGCTCGATCAGACAAACTTATTTTAGTGGGAAAATTAGATGGACCTTCTGAAGGTTCTTTCTTTTCCTTTTCCTTTTCCTGCTCGGGAGTTGGGGTTATTTTATTCCCACTCTTTTTAGCAGCTTGTATTTGGTTTCTACTCTTCTTAACAGCTCCTGCAGAACATTTTCCCTTCTGAGTGGGCTGACCCCTATGAACTTGATCGGATGAACTCATGTTTGGAGACAAATTAGATGGTTCTTTTGAAGTTTCTTTCTTTTCCTTTACTTTCCAAGCACTTGAAGATGGTTTAGATGAATACTTTAGAGGTACTATCTTAGCCTTCACCCCCAAATCCTGTCCTGAAGTTGGAGGTAATTTATCTCCACTTTTCTTGACAGGTCGCATTGGATTCCTATTATCATTAGCAGCTTTTGCAGAGTGTTTGCTGTTCTGAGTTAGCTGATGAGGTTGAGCAAGACCTGATTTACCTGCAAAATCCGCAATCACGAATGCTCATTTAGA
The DNA here is from genome assembly GCF_005239225.2 of Populus alba. Classification (NCBI taxonomy): domain Eukaryota; kingdom Viridiplantae; phylum Streptophyta; class Magnoliopsida; order Malpighiales; family Salicaceae; genus Populus; species Populus alba. Next base: position 16,654,221 of record NC_133289.1, read on the forward strand.
AATGAAAATTCCATAAATAGATTTTTACACTACTAGAAAGCTTCAACCTTCTATATTCACAAGAAATGTCAAGTACATGGTAGCACAAGAAAGATTCAGCCAAAAGAATTATCATTTTCCAATCAGTTAAAGTTAGAATCTTCACGAATAAGAGGTAACCATTACTGATGACTACCATACACTTCAGGGTCGAACTGTACAATACCTGATCGAACTTTTAGGCCGTTGCTTCTTTTAGCCTCAGCAGCAACATAAGCGGAGGTTGATACAGTTTGGGAGGTCCCAGCTGCCTTGATATTTTCATTCTGTAGTCCATGTTCATCTGGGTTTCTAGCTTCAGTTGCATTTTCTGAACTTATCCTATACAATTTTCCCTGATTTTCAACTGGAAAAGTAGAGTCTCTTCGACGAGAAAGTTTCGATGCAGTTCCACGGATTTCAGAACATTTTCGTGAATCCCTATTTACATATCTAGCTTTTGTACCACCATTTACTCCTAACAATAACCCAGTTGGCTCACAATCACAATTCAAGTTGGCTGTACAGGTCCTGACATCATGAGTAATGCCCATTGCAGAAAAAGAATCCTGTGCTGACATTCATAAATTCAACATTAATCACTCAAACACTCTGCTTTCCAAAACTAAAACATAACATGGCATGCATGAAAAAATTATGAATTGTAAATAACAGCAATGAAATATCATTCCCTAACAAGATTCAAATCTGATTATATCATGTTACAAAGGCTATAAACAAACAGGTAGGTAACAATGTTGTCTGATTGGCTATTACCAATCACATAATGAACTAATAGGTTATCAATATCCGTATCATCTATAACAGATTTTTCTTGGAATTCTGCACAAATTTGGTGTCTTAGGATAATACTAAAGACTACCTAGAAATTCTGCAGAACAGTAATATTGTCCTAAGATATTGCACCACAACATCTCTTCTGATTCTTGAAAAAAGAAACCCAGTTTCTTTAAATTAAAAATTCTTGAAAATCCGAAAAGACCCGTTAAAAATACAAGAAAACAGAAGGGTTTCACAAAGAAGAAAGAAAAATACCTGTTACAAAAATCCTGAGGACTAGCTAATTTTGATGATGGAAAGAATTTTGCCAAGCAAATTTCTTGAAACAGAAAATTAAAGGGTTCTCTTTTCTATTATCGAACGAAATTTACAGAGCAAGATGAAGAAGAATTAAAGCAAGGAGCAGGCAGGCAGGCCACTTTAATTTCTTGTAATTTATTAGGTTTGTGATTTTGTGTTCTTTGAACAGACCTCAATACGTAGAAGAGACTAACGGGCATGCGAGGAGGGTTCTGCAACATATATAGAGTTTGGCGTTGGGGTCCACAATTTAGCCGTCTCTTACGTGGACAGCTCTCATTGGATGAGGTCTACGGTATTCTTGTAATCGGATTGGAGCCGTTGGAGCAACAGGCCTTATATAGAGATTTTCTTTTTTTTAAAAAAAAAAATAAAGAGTCAACTAGATGCCTTAAATAAAAATATTTTGATAATAAGTATGGTAAATTGATAAAGGTGGTTTGTCAAAATAAATATAAGTATAATAATACTAAATAATAGTATTAAATATCACGTATTATTATTCCTTAATAATATTCATGGATTATTATTAAAGTGAAATATATTGTTAATTTTGATTAATTTGATGTCCTGGAATTTAAATATATAGAAATGAATAATAAATATTAAAAAAATTAAGAGTGAGAAAAATATAAATTGAAATAATAAAAATATTATTTGAGTTTTTATTGCATAAGTGAAATCATTTTAAAAGTATTATTTATTTATTAATTCGCGAAGTGTTTTATATCATACCAATATACCATAATATATAAAAACATACAATTGATATGTATCTGTTTGTTTCTGCATTTCAAAAATGTTTTTGAAATTTTTTTTTTTTTTATTAACTTCAAATTAATATGTTTTTAGTGTTTTTAAATCATTTTGATGTGCTAATGTTAAAAAATAATTTTTAAAAATAAATAACAGCATTGACATGTATTTTAGTATGAAAAATTATTTGAAAAGCTACCATAACCACACAAACATACTTTCATTGGCACCTTCACCAAAACATGTCTCCATCACATTCTTTACTTGTTGGTAACAAAGTGATTTTGTTTCAATTAATCAACTCATAAGGTTTTTATCTTTGTTAATGTTAATTAAAAAATTAAAAATAAATATAGATTAAAATATTTTAATTTAATGTTATGGAGAGCCCTTAAAATCTTTTTATTTAATTATATAACAATTAAGTTCTTTTTTACAAAGATTACTATTTTAAATTTCATTGAAACAAAATGATTTTCTAGTATAATTCCACCTTTCCTTTTTTTTTTCTATAAAAAAATAGAACTTTATTTACTAAAAAAATAATCATAAAAAGTTTTAAAAATATCTATTATTTTAAATGAGGGTAACAAATCTAAAATCACAAAGTAGATGAAATGTCATATGTTGGTGTAGTTTTTGGTAACTAGAGATGTCGTCGAAAAGTCATGACAGAGTTTTTGATCTACAAACTTATTTTTTAATTTATTTTTACTTAAAAATATCTAATAAACGCTCTCATAAACCTAAATAAAAACATATCTAACTCCGAAATAATTTTTAATAAAAAAAAACTAAAAACCCCCAAAAATATTCAAGGACTAATCTACTTTTTGTAGCAAGATAATGACAAAAACATGTAAATACAACTTTTCTTATCAAATAAAACTTTTGGAAATCAACATCAGTTATTTTGGTTATTAAAATATAATCAATTCCTTCTAAATGAAAAATATTTTTTAATATATATTTTTAAATGAAGGACATCTTTGTATAATGCTTTATTCGATTTCATCTTAGATCTGTCGTTGATATTTGAGCATACATGAATCCAATTTTTGTAACTTTGTATTGAATGGAGATACGAATATACAATATCCCAACCTTATTACTCAAATTTCCCTCTTCATACTAATTTGAGAGGGAAAAAATAAACTTCTTTGTTTTCTCGGTTGAAACTTACTTCCACGAAAACATGAAGAAGAAGAAGAAGAAAAGAAGAACAAAAGCAAGTCATGAGATGATACAATATAACTATGACTTAACTTGTGGGCAGGCTAAACGGGAAGATGATCGTGATCAGGTGGCGGTGGGGGTGGGGGTGCGCCATCTTGGACGACTGTTGAAGGGGGTGAAGGTGAAGGAGCAATCTTATTTTTGGTGAAGAGGAGGGCCATTACATCGCCTGAACAATCTCTGATAGAGAGGAAGATTGCTGCAAAAATTCCAGCAGCACAGTAAAGAAGACAAAGGGCTGCAATAATGAGGAAAAAGATGTCGAAACAAGCTATTAATTTGGATTGGTCCGACGCAGAACGTGCTGTCTCGACGATAAGTTTGAGGGTTGTGTAAGCTATACTGGCCACAATTAAAAGGGCCACGGTCTGCAAACATAATCCACACATCCATCGAATCCCGAACTTTGATCCACACATGTTGCTTCCTGCTCACCATTTACCACCTGCAATATTTCACATGAACTAAGACTTCTGATACTGCATACCCAGCATATTACATTTCTCCGAAGACAATAAGCATAGGGGAGGAAAAATAAATTTACGTACCTGACAATTGACATGCTTAAACAAGGAGCTCTTAATTAGATCTCAATGTTCCTCTTCGAAAACTGAAGCTTTTTCCCCCCCTGAAATGCTTAGGAAGAAGAAGCAGCGGCAGCAGCATACAAGAACTCATCAAAGATGACATGCGTTAGAATGCTTTAAAGAGCGATGCGCGATATCTTTCATGAATAGTTTACTATTTTGATGAATCCGACAAATCTTCTGTTACCTTCTATGGATGACAGGATCTTGAAAGCAAAAGGAAATGCTACAACGCATAGATTTTCTTCTATTTTTTAAAAACAAGGTAGACAAAGTTTTTCATTGTTATAGAAGAAGCGTTTAAACATATCTAAAATTATTTAGGGTTTATACAAAGATTACTTAAGAATTAGATTTTTTTTTTTTGTTGCTTTGAATAATTACTTTAAGATTGGGTAAACTGGTTATCGTAAAACACAAGTTGTCTAAGGTTTTTAGTCTCTAATGGTAATCCACAGCGTGTAGGCAGAATCAAAGTATAACATTCTCTATATAAAATAACTTAGTAATTTCAAGTCTATGGATCATTTATATAACGTCACATGAGCCTTTCTAAAAACATAAGTGATCTCTCTATAGCAAATTCTCATGTAGGTCAATTCAGTATATATGTCACCTAATAAGCACCTACATATTAGTTCTAGGAATCCCTCATGTCATAACTCCTTTTTGAGTTATTCCCCAAATTCATCTTCTTTCTTTCCAAAATAAAAAAATAAATAATAAAAACAAGAAGACTGGTATTTTGGCAAAAGCAAGTTGAAGGGATTTCAAATGTAAAAATAAATAAATCAAGCTGTAATTTTGGATGGAATCAGGAGCTTAATTGTACCATATTTTACCAAAAACCGGAGAAACAATGCAGATTCAAGGTCAAGTTACATGATTATTGGACAAATTTGCATAAAAATTAGATTTTTAAAAGGTCAATTTTGTTTAATCATGGACCAAATTAAAGTTTAGTTATGTTTAAAAATTAATTAGGGTCCAACTTAAAGATCTAATTAGGTACAAGGACTTAATTATACTTTAAATGGGTCAAATTAATTTTATTAGGGGTTTAATTGGTGAAATATTAAGTTTGGGGGCCCAATTTGAGCTTAATTGGGAAGTTTAGAATTTTAGGAGACCAAACTTAATTTTTTTACAAAGTTAATCGGTTCAAATTATGGGTAAAATTGTAAGAAAATCAAAGTTTTAGGGTCAATTAAGGGCTAAATTAAAGAAATTCACAGCCAATGATCATTTCACCAAAGACGTCGAACAATGGAGACTTAATTGATTGAAATCATGGGTGAAATTGAAGACAATTCAAAGTTTAATGGTTAATTGAGGGTCACATTACATAAATTCAAGACTAGGAACTAATGTGAAAAGGGAACTGAAATTCAAGGTTAACATTGGAGTTTGGTAGGGGGAATTGCATAAAATTAAAAGTTTAGGGTCAATTAAGGTTTTAATTGAAAGAAATTAAAAAATAAAGGATAAAATTAAACTTTGGCCAAAACCCTAAATTAAAACCCTAAAAATTCCAAAATGATGGCATTTTGAACAATTAAAAAAAAAACAGACGACGTGTCATTTGGTGACTATTCATCTTCTTTCTCATTTAAACCAGAAAAAGCTACTCGAGTGGCCTCCTTTTCGAGACATTTAATGCTTCATCTTTTCACCAAATTTGAAAAAACTTGCACGTAAATGATGACCTGATATCTGACTACATTCTAATATGATCTTTGCTGGTCGATTGACACCACAGTGACCTCGGCACCACCCTAAAGTGCCCGACTTAGCCAGCCCTTCTGCAACAACCTTTTCAAGCCATGATGACAACTTTGAGCCAACGGTTGAGATCTTTCTCAGCTGAATCAATGGCTAAGGTTTGTCCCTAAAAGATACAAAGTGTCCCTCTTCCATCTCTTATGAATAGAGGTGGATTTCATGCCTCAAGGGAGGAGAGATCATAAGCCAAAGTTAAGAAGAAAAAAAACACATCTTTTTGCCTAGTTTTTCTTTCCCCCCTCTTGGCAACCACTTTGGCCACTTCCTTCGCAACACCTTAGTCGTTGTTGCTGCCATCAACCATACTCTAGTCCTCCCTGCAATACCAGGAATGACTCCAATAATTGTTTGCCTTTAGCCAAGCAAGGTTGTGCCACGTCCTCGTCTTGTTTTTCCCTCGTCCTGATACGGCCATTGCATGATTTTTCATGCAATAACCAAATAATTAGCATGGTTGTTGGGTCAGGCTAACAACCATTCGAGCCTGGACTGGACTTGACCTAGATGGCTCTGTCGGGTCCAACCCACCTTAAAAAAAGAAAAAGGGTTTGTTGGGTCACCAATGGGTTGGGCTGGACCTGTTTTGACCTAGCTCGGATGACTAGGTTTTTTAAAATTTAGAAGAAGAATAAAATGTAGAATCAGCTAGGTTTTTTAAAATTTTGAAAGATTTTAGTGAACCATTATGGAATTGGTGTATAACTTATAATAAATTATCATTAAGTGTTTACCATTAAGTCAAATTATGGGTAGAGTAAAGCCGGTTATGATAGGAACATTAAATGGATAAAAAACATGTTACCTAAAGGGAATAGGCTATAATATAACTTATAAGTTACAAAATCCATGATAAAACCTTATGATCTAGGATACCAAAAAAATGATATGTGCATAAACTTGATATGTTGTATCATAGTAAACATATAAATTTTACCTAGCGCAAAACCTATCAACATGCTCGGTAATAATGGTAAAGGAAGGACATTTATCGAATATAAAAAATAAGATACTTCTCAATCACTCTCAGGGTGCAAATGTTATTTATGTCTCCAAAGATTATTGAGCATATGACATGGCATCATTCATATGATTAAGTGGATGAAGTCATGGTACACTCTTTTAATGGTGAAGCTTGAAAGCAGTTTAATAAAGTACATCTTTAATTTTTAATGGAACTGCAGAATGTATGTTTTGGCTTGTATACAAATGGATTTAATCTATGGAGATCCTTTACTACACTTTATTCTTGTTGGCCAATCATTTTAACAATTTACAATTTGCTTTTAGGGATATGTATAAAACTGGAATTCATGATTTTATATATGATCATACTTGGTCCTTACAATCCAGGTAGGAATATAGATTTTTATCTTTAACCATTGATTGATGAGTTAAATCTATTATGGTCAGTTGGGGCTTTAACATATAATATCTCAAGAAAATAGAATTTTTAAATGAAAACAACTTTGATGTAGACTATAAATCATTTTCTTGTGTATGAGAAGGATATGGAAAATTAGCTTGTTTATATTATATGGGTAATAATAAGGTATTTACATTAAACAAAATTGGTAAAACTCCTCCTTTTTATTGCTGCTAGATATTCTTGCCAAGTTATTATCGATTTAGAAATAATAACAACTTCTTAAAAGGTAAAGTTGAAAGGGATATTATACTACAATCATTATCAAGTTAAGAAGTGTATGATAAAATTTCATAATATGAGGGCATTATATTTGGTTTTCATGTTGGTATGCAAAAGTTCCATCATTTTGGTGTAATACACAATTGGGTAAAGTAAAGTATTTTTTAGAAGCTTTCTTATTAGAAAATTAATGCCATCCATTATAATTTAAATGTCATGCATATCAAGAAGAATGTGTTTAACAATATTTTTAACATTGTCATGAACGTGAAAAGGAAAACAAATGACAATATAAAAGCTAGAATAGATCTAAGTATGTATTTTGACTGTGGGAATATAGAATTGGTTAATGATGAGTTTTGTGTTGCAAAGCTCAAAGCCACATTCATGTTAGACAGGGATGGACAACTTTTTCTCTCTAAATGGCTTAAAAGTCTGCAATTTCTTGATGGATATGCTTTAAACATAGCTAAATTAATGAATTTAGAGGAATGCAAATTGCATGGAATGAAAAATCATGACTGTCATATGTTTATACAAATATTAATTCCAACTACTTATATGACTTATTGTTAAAAGGGATATGAGATACACTCAGGAAGATTAAATATTTTTAAAAGATATTTGTTTGAATAAATTGCATTCCGATCACATGGAGCAGCTTGAAAACAACATCATTAAGATAATTTACAAACTTGAAATGATCTTTCCTCCCTCTTTCTTTGACTCAATAGAGAATTTTCTCATTCATTTAACTTATGAGGAAAACATTTAAGGTCATATATAATACAAATGGATATATCCATTCGAGAGATTAGGGATTGCATGCATCCTTAGTAATTGTCCATTTAAAAAAAAAAAAACATTCAGTAGTTATTCATCTACAATTACTTATTCAACCTTAAGAAAAATGTTAAAACTAAAGCACATGTTGCGACTTTAATATGTGAGGCTTATTAGTATTTTAGACGACCATTCATCAAATAATATAGTGAGTAGATAGTTGACAAATATCAAATCTAAACAAGCACATAATTTTGTGTTATTTAACTATGATGAATTATCATATTTTGTTCAGTAAGTAAATTATAAAATTATATATATTTAAAATAATCTTCTCTTATATTCTCTTGCAAAAAAAAATATCAATTAACTTCCTTGTAGGCAAAATTATCAATTATTGTTATCTCAGAATCCTAAATGTTAGTGAATCTTAAATCTACAAATTAAAATATGAATAATTTATCATGCAGTTTAAAACACTTGTAAGTATTACATGCTTATCTATTATTTAATTCATAACTAGTAAGTTTAGTTGGATTCAAGAAGAAGATCTATTATATATGCATGAAAAGCTTAAAATAGATGAACATCAAACATTGATTAAACATTTTAACAATGCAAATTACGAGGAAAAAGCATTGCTCACATAAACTAGGGCTTGTTCTGAAGGGATAAAACTTGGAGCAACAACAAGATGTCCAACACCAGAAAGGAATATACAATAGGAGCAAGCATGTGTATATTTGGATGTACTTTCTCTTCCCTCTCCTGGAACTTCTGGTTTAAGGTTGTTTCCTCCCTCTTTTCCTCCTCCTCCACCATTTTATGAATTTTAACCTCTTGTTTAAAAAAAGTATGTATGGAATTTAGTTTAATAAATTATTGTGTATGTATGGAATTCAATTTATAATACTTCATATTTTTTTGATGATGTTGTTGTGAGTTAAGGGTTAATAAAAAAAAAATACATTTAGGATTTTAAATACTAAACAACAAAAAGAGAAAGTTTGAAACACCAACAAATCAAATGTCTATTAGAAATGTTTGCTCACATTTCATCAAAAGGTTAGAGAAGATTTTGGCATTTTCAAATAAATAGACAACATAATAGTCCATTAGGAGTTAAGGTGCATGTCCATCGCCGATTTCAGTGGCAATATTCGCTCACATTTAATTGAAAAGTTACATAAGGTTTTGGCATTTTCAATGAAATCAGTGAAGAAATAGTCTATCAAAAATTAATCTTTTTTATTTCAGATGGAATTGGCAACGGGATAGTCCGTAAAGAATTAATATTGCTGATGGACTTCCCATTTGAATATGGACTGTTATAAAATCTAGTTTTTTGGCATAAATATTTCATCAACCACTCCATCAAAAAAATAAGATACTAGACAAAAACGCTAACAAAAAGAAAATTCCCGACCAAAAACTTGCCAACAACATGGAATTTTAACTTCTTTTCATCATCTTTATTTACCATTAAGCTAATATTAAAACCAATGTTCTCACCAAAAAATAACCTCCGGTGACGACACAAGTAGTTGCATAAAACTTGTATGTTTATGGTTGAGTCCCGCCTAATATTGAAGAAGAAACCCTCCCCTCCCTTCATAGCCTCACCTACTATTCTGAGATTATTATGGATTTCATTTCAATTAATAATTATATTGAGTTGATTACGCATTTGTCTGAGATTTCAATCTACATCCGAAAGATAAATGTGGAACCTAAATTCTTATCAGATTTTTGTTCAGCAGAAAGAACTTAATTTTTGTATCCAAAGTAATTGCAAAAACAGTTCCGATTTTTTATATTTTAATTTAATTACATTTGTGCTGACCTCAAGAAACAACACTTGCCGACGTTAAATATCGCAGTCTCCCATGGATGCACAGTAGAATACATTTACTAACATGCCGCGTGCATCTGTAATTTAGTATCTTCCAATTTTCACAACACTAGAGCTGAATCATCAATGTGATAAGCATTTAATTAAGTAGAAAAGTGGTTAAAATAACATGTTTCCTCCTTGTCTTTGAAGGTATTAGAGAAACCAGATGTGCTTAATTATGCATGGAAACTAGATCAGAGGTGATATCCCTTTAGGAAATGAACAAAAACTTAAAGAAAACATGCTTCAAACCTAATATTTTCACATTAGAAATTAGTTCTGACATTGATAGAATCATCAAATTTAATCCTAAACTGGAAAACAATATTCATAATGAGAACCTCTATTGCGTACCCTTTTTTGTTTGGAGAAGAAGAAGAAGAAGAAGAAGAAGAAGTCATTGTAGCTATAACTTCATAGGCCTTCGCTCGTTACATTATATCGATCTTCACCAATTTCATTGACAGAATAATGTGTCCCTCAGCCTTATATCCATCCTCTTTAGGCCTCACAAGTCCATAGCGGCCATCAGTTTTACTTGACAAGTTCGGTAGAGGTATCTGAGCCCTGCCCACCAAGCTTATACCATTAGAGGTTCCTGGGTTACTCTCAGAGGAGGATCCATACCTAAGCACCTCAACATACAAAAACCTGCAATCCCTGGAATTGTCTAACTTCATACGACACTTCTGGTTCCATACAGGATCTGGAGAGCCTACGTCGCGAGATGTTGCAAGTTTATCATCTGGGTGAACCCAAAATACAACACGGTAATCCCTGGTGGTTACTGAAGGATAGGTGCTAGGGTTGTCTAAACCCTCTGCATGGTCGATGCTCAAAAGCAAATCAATATCATAGTCCTTCTCTATGGCTATTCTCTTAGTCCTTGTAAACATTCTTCTTCTGTTCATCATCTTCATTGTTGTATCTTTGTTTGGACGACTCCTTTTTCTATCTAAACCAACCTGCACGTAATTAATAGGAAGAAGAATAATCAGTTTAGCATCTAGTACAAAATCAAGATTGAGAAATTAATTATAATTTAACAAGTAATTAACGAGAAAGAAAGAAAGAACACGTACAAGTATTATACTTTGTCCTTTAATATTTCATGGACGGCTCCTACAAGAAAAGAAAACAGCTTGCCGAGTGTTTCTGGTGCCCTCTTCTCACATGCATAAAGAAAAACTATATATGTTGATGGAGGAGGAGAAGAGCAAGTGTTGATTGGAATTAAAAAGAATAGAGAGAAGCTGTAGGTGGTCAAATTCAATTAGAGGGGTAAATAACATAAGATTCCGTCTGTCGTTTCAAGTTTTAGTAATTTAGAATTAAAAAGCTAGAAGAAACTTACTTGGATTCGGCGTCTTTGTAAGTATTGGACCCCACAATATTTAGGGTTTCCTAGAGATGGGCTTGCAATTAAGAAATTTGCTTGAGATAGACTTGTTATAGGAGATATATTTATTAATTTGATACTGCCACGTTGTTTGAGATCTTTGGCAGGGAAGAAGTGGAAGAAGTGTGAAAGACAGGTGTTAAAAAGGAGAAGTGTTTCTCCATGAAAAAGCTTGAAATTATTTGCTTTTTTAAGATAAAACTCGAAATAAAAAAAATTATATATATCCGGGCACATTGCACCAAGGTTAAATTCACTCTTCAGTCTACGAAACTCTTGATCAAACCTAGTTATATTCTGAATTGTATTTTATTTATATTTTTTTTGTACATGCTTGAAGAGAGTATAGAATAGATATACAAAGGTGGGGAATCAACTTAATTTGGATCATCAACTGTACACGAAGGAAAAACATGTTAAATTCCCACACGAGGACTTGTCTTTTTTTCTTTTCTTTTCTTTTTTTTCTTTTTTTTTTTAGATTATTATCTATGTACACTTTCTTTCTTCCATCACTTCTTGCTGCCTGGAGCAGGGGATCAGGAAGGAGGCGCTGAATGAATGGTTGAATCCGGTAACATGGCTACTGTCACTACAAAGTATTCACACCCGATAGGAAGATTGTATGGGTTCGAAGTCGGTCCCAAATTGAAGTTCAAACCGTCAGTCCCTTGGTCAGTGGTCAGAAGATCCACTTCATCTGCCTTGCCGTGCTCAGGCCTCGTTGAGGTGGGGAGCAATGGCTTTACAGCTTGGCGTTCTATATGCACAATCTGTCCAACAATGTAGCTGGGGCGGCTTGGGAGATGGTCTGTGAACAAGGCCACAGATTCAGCAGACAGGTAGTAGTTAGAGGTGTTCCGGTTGATAGCCTCATAATGTCCAGCTGAGTTCAGAACAAATGCAGCAATCTCATGGACTTCCAAACGGCTAAAGGATATCCTTTCCTTGTTTGCCTGTAGAAAAACATCAACAAAGATATAAAGCTTTTGTAGTTGGAAGATAAAAGCACAGGGCACCATGTAAAAGGGATCCCAAGGGCAAAACAAATTGGTATGGCAAGTAACAGTTGAAACTTAACAACTTGCTAGAGAAGCATCAAATAACCAACCACAGTTTGAGGGCTCCACTGGAAACAAAGGCCAAAAGCTGAGCGAAGAACTGATGAGGGTCAAGTTTAAAACCAATGACCACAAGCAATTGATTGGGGGGGGGGGGCATGAAGATTCGTGTATAGTAGTTAGAAGGGAAAGCACGTTTTGGAGCTTGTAAACAGTAAATCAGCAATTGAACATCCTTGAGTACAAAAATGAAGCATGAACACCATCAGCAAGTTAAGAATACCTGCTTCTCAAGTTGATGCTTTTTGTATAAAGTGACAACCAGCTCTTTCTTCTCTTCCAATTCTTTTCCAAGCTGTTCGTTTGCAGCTTCAAGCTTTGGGTACTTGTCAAGCAGCTCTGCAAGGACACTAATGCATTTCTGGAATTCAGCAGCACCCTCATCATCATTGTCATTGCTGGAACTGAAAATAATCAAATTAAAGTAATGAAACCATGGCTGTTGTCATTGTCAAAACTTAAAAAAATGAGATTTTACAAAAAGGATAGCAATTCAGTCCATCAGCAATCACCAAATAAATTTGATGTCACTGCCAACCTCTATAAGAAATTACTATGAATGAAGCCCCAAAAGAATTCCTGCAACCCTTAAATTTAAGATTTCTCGAAACAGATATCAATATTTGAATGTAGAGAGAAAAGGAAAGAGGTTAAAATAGTGTAGGATAAGCTATTTCAAAACAAAATTCCATCAACACCAACAAATTTCAAGACAAAGCAAGGGGATAAGGAGCACTGAGTTTTGCAACAGAGTTAAAGTTTATCTGAAGAAAGTAAAATGGAGAGCATTCTGGAAAATTACTTGGCCATAGATTGAGCTAAAGCACGCAAAGAATCAGCAAAACCAGCAACTCCACCAGGAGCATATACACAGCACCTAAGTCTTTCAAAAAGGCCATGGAGTTTCACAGCAGATGCACGCAGTTTATTATATTCTGAGGCCCTCCGATCAGCTGCACAAAGATTGGTTTGAGCTTCCTCTCTTGCTTCATGCAAGCAATTCTCCAAGTGAGCACAATTCATCTGTTGTATAGCAAGAAGTTAAGATTATCAGTACAGGTTAAGACCAGTTAATAAATGCATTTGATAATAAATTTTATGCAAAGAAAAAGAAAGAAGGAAATTGAAGCCAAACACAATTCAAGAACTGCAGGAAGCTGATTACTTAGGAAAATGACTTGTTATTAGGGATTTTAGGAATCTATTGTCTACTAAAAAGCCTTTCCATCACAGAAAGTTAAATAAATAGCATCAAACCATATGCACTAACAAAAATTATGACCCAAGAATTTCAATAATGGTGAGCAACAAGGTACAATTTCTAAATATAGGTAACGTGAAACATCACTGAGAACAATAACTCAACAATATAATTGAAACATAAGAGCAACACAAACACCAAGAAACTGCAGGTTACAAAACATAGTTGAAGTGCCAGTACCTGAGATTCATCAAGGAGCTTCTGACTCATTTCTAATTCCCTAGTAAGCATGGCAGCCTCCTCGACAGCAGCCTTGAGCTTCGCTTCAGTTTCACTCAATTGTTTTGAATTTTCTGCAAGTGCATTTTGCAATTCTAACATAATTCCATGGTCACCACTAACTTTAGGCTCAGCAACTGCATCTGAAGGAGAGACATCAAGAGGCTCCGGCATACTCTCAGCTGTGGAACTGTTTGTCAGTGACATGCCCAGTTGTCCCACCATCTTACCCTTCCCATCTTTATCACAAACTTGCAGCTCTTCACGATGTGGCTCCACCATTGATGAATCCAACTGAGTATTGAACATCCCAGACGAGTCCATCATATTTTCATCAAACCCTTCTCTACCTTTGCTTAGTTGCCTGGTGAAAAGCCCCAGCTTTGAATTCAAAGAATTAGAAATGCAAGAAACCTCATCCATGGGCTCTGAGGTCATTGCATAAGGCATGGGTGCTTCACCACTGGAAATTTCTGGTTTGAAGTCTTCAGTCTTTGCAGCCAAAAGAGCATAGTCTGATGCATCTTTACTATTTGAAAGTTTCTGCCCCTGCAAATACTGGTCAGCCAATCTCTGCTCTAGTTCTTGAATGCGCTTCTCATATGACACACACTGTATTTGCTTTGCCCTAAGCAAAGATTGGAGATGCTTTCCATACTCATCTTTCAGCCGCAAGGCTTCAGTTGTCTTATCTGCATTCTTCAATAGACTACCCACTGTACTTTCATCCATTGACTCGTATTCAATTTCTGGGCAAAGTGAACATATCAAGGCTATTGCAGAAGCTAGTTCAGCTTTCAGTTTTGCATTCTCAACTTCCATCTTGCTAGTTCCAGCAATCTCTAACAACTCACAGCCCTCGAGGGGCTCATCAGAGCAATCTTTCTCAAGTGCTTCCTCACCAATTTCTTCCATCTCGGCTGAGCGAGAACTCTCATTAGACATAGACAATGAGCCTTTCAAGCTTGCAGTCTTGTCACTTTTTGAAGGAAGTCCAACCAAATAATCAGGAGCATAACGGTCCAAGTCTGAGATGTCAATATCAAGCAAATTAGTGTCAAATGGAGATATATTGACATCACACTGATTAGGAGTATCATATAACCCCATTGATGCTAATATATCTCTTGGTATATATGAACTGTATGCTTTCAGAAACTCCTCCCGTCTCCTAACCTCAACCTCCCTCCTTGTAGCAAGCTGCTCAGCCAGTTGTCCAGCCATGCCCATGTAAAGTTTCATAGAGGCCTTTCTTCTCACTACTTCAGCAAGGCAGCCTCTGTATGCAGAACCAGTCGCATGGAATAGTTTTAGGTCCCTAAAAATATCATCCTGACGCAACATTGCCTCTCTAAAAACAGGAAACCTTAACTTCACATCTTTCATGAGGAAAGTAACATAGGCGATCTTTTGTAGGAAATCATGCACAAAGATGTTCATCTCGTTCTTCTTATCCTTGCAAAAACCAAGCAGCTTGGAAATTAAATCACCAAGAGCCAGCATGTTGGGCAAATGACTCTTTTCATGGACATCATACATAAGACCCAGGGCTGAAACTTCAGTATGGAGACGAGTTGAGGAGGAAAACTGGCATGACAGACAATCATGCACAAGTTTCTTTACCGTGCTTACATCGACTCTGCATAAATACAAGTTCACAGCCATCAATCAGTGGTATGTACATTATCTTCCTACATCCTAACTGCTGCAGCATTTAGTATGACTTGAAAAAACAGAAACTTTAGGTTTTACTTGCAAATTGGTATTGACAAAAATTTATGATTTGGGAACTTATTAATGTTACCATATTAGAACCATTTGGTATTTTACTTTAGTAGGGAGTTTGCTTCTTTAAAACCATCAGGATTTAAAGAATTAAAAATTGAATTTTAGAATTCTGTTTTTTTGTGGATTTCAGGAAACTAAGGTTCTCAAAGATTCATGAAACGCATCTTTTGGATTTTGAGGGATTAGCTTAGTGAATTCTAGGTTTTCTATCTTTTCCTTATTTCCCAAGGTTTGTGGATAAAACACCAACAGGGTACTTGATGATTCAATCAAGTTATTGCACTCACTTGAATGTCTTAAAATTTCCAAAGACACACACCAGCTGAAATTGAAATCTAGAAGTGAATCGTGTCCATAATCATTATTCATTTATGACCAGCTCCTACTTCAAACAAAAATTGCCAGGCCAATGGCATTGAGCCAAATCATAAAGTTGGACTGCTACTCTTATTGTCCTTTAAGGTGAGAATCTAGCTGTAGGTTGTCTTTAACAAAATATTCAACAGCAAAACAGGCATCAGATGGAGAAAAGGTTGCGAGTACATTTAAATATTTTTATTTATCTGCCCACAAGAGGGAATCAAAGGTCTAAAACACACGGACTACTTTTGAAAAAGAACAAAAATCCAAGTAATATCATCCATAAAAAAGACAGACTAGTGACTAATATTGAATGCAATCACCACTGAGCAGCCATCGTACCATGTGTTCCTATGTGCTCATCACTTGCAAAAAAAACTCAGGCCAGGAATTAGATAAGATTGGCATAGCAATGAACCAGCTATATCACAGAAATTACAGGGAAAGCTATAAACTCAATCCTTGACAGTGCTAAGATGTATTATCACAGCAATGCTTCAAAAAATTCAACTTACTGCATCAATCAAGAAATTTTTAACAAGCACAAAATCATACAGAAAAATTAACAAATAGGAAGGCAGTTCAACTGTTTGAAATTGAAGTTAACCAACCTCAAAGACTGCATTATGCTCTTCTGTTCATTGATGGATGGCTGACGCTCCTTGATGGCAAGATCTAAATTCCTAATAGATGATGAAGCTCCACAAGCAAATAATTCTTCCACTTTGCGCTTTGCATCACCAAACTTTTGCTTAAACTCTAAAACCTTCTTCTCAAACTGCCTATGTGAATGGCTACAATTATCCACGGCCCTCCTCAAGTCATCTTCCTCCACAAAATCGACTAAACATTTACGTGAATCAGATTGCAAGGCTGGATGAAGCTTGATCGACCTCAGTTTCTCTAAATCTCTCTCAAAATTTGTTAAGAGATCTAAATGTATCCTGTGTTGTTGTGTATAACGCTTCATGAACTCTGAGTAGTTCTGAAGAATTGCCCTGTAGAATTGCTGCACATTAATCCTAGCAACCTCCATTGCCCTCTCCTGAACCTTTTGCTCCGTCAATAACTTCAGGCAATGTTCATGCTTGACTTGGGTTCTACTATAAATTGCATAGCCCCTATGGTAATGGTATCTAAATTGTTTCTCATAAAAAGGCAAAACCCTCAAAGCTGGGTCTGGAGCATCATCTAAAGGATGGGGGTCATGCGAAGAAGGTGGTGGTGGAGGGTCTGCAATTTCAAGTAGATCAATTTGTTCGAGTGGAGGGGGAAGGGGATTGGTTTGCATCCTTGCTTTGTTAAATATAAACACTTCCCCATCGCTAGATGGGAGCTTGTAAGCAGAAAGCGGCTGCTGAGGTTCAAGTTTCTTTTCCAAACACAGAACAAGCTGGTCATTGAAGTTAATCCCAGCATATGATTCGATATCACGCATAACCGTCTCCACATGCGTTGTTTCATCATAATAAAGTTCAAGTGAATGGCCATTTTCTGCTATATGAACTACAAGCCTGGTCTGATTTACCAAGCCTTCTGTGATGCTTGAACTCATCTTATCTTTAGAGCAGAATTATACACCTCAAAATGAAATCCAACAAGAAACGCCAATACTAAGAGATAATTTAAATAAAAAAAATCCCCAAAACCATTTGACTATACGAAAATGATTCAATTCAAGCCCTTAGAACCCAAAGGGAGATTTCCAGACTGTTAGAGCTTTATTCCTACCTTATTACCAGTAAACTGAAATCTGCAAAACAAGCAAATATACCATAAACCCAGAGAGATTGAATCAACGAAGCACCAATTTTTATCAACCCACCGTGAAACCACACCAACCAGAGATTTTATCAAAGACAAAAAGCCCCAACCTTTAGCCTCAAATCCTCCACAAAACCCCAAATCAGCATCTTTTCACCTCAAAACTCCTCCAAGCAAACAAAATCACAGCGGGCCCACGAATGATTACACTAAAACAACCCAAATTCATCACCGACCCATCACCAAAATCAAGTAAACCCACGAATCATTTCACTAAATAAACCCAGAAATTTGCTCTCACAATACCAAGAAGAAAAAAAGGACAGCGAAAAATCAGAGAGACAAAATCAAAAGACACATTTTTTATTAACGTATTCTAAAGAGAGAAGATCGAAGTGGAGGATTAAGGCATCAAAAGTGGTTACGTTACGAGACTAAAGAGGAATTTTAGTGTCTCTCTGTCTATAAACGATGGTTCTCTCCACGAAGCCTCTTTGATTGGAAGTAATTTTTTTTTCCAATGATTTTGTTGGTGTTAGTTTTTTTTTTTTTTTTGGTTGAATACATAAAAGTAGCAAGAGAAATGGCGATTAAGATAATACAAAATAAAAGAAAATCAAAGAGAACCTTCACCAAAGGGCAGCAGAGGAGCTCTCTCTCTCTCTCTCTCTCTCTCTCTGCAATATGTTTGGAAGAACTAAGAAGAGAGAAAAGCAAGCAGCTTTATATCGTTGGAGTTGGAGACTAGATTATTAGTATCATTTATTATATATTAATTATTATTTCCTTATTCCTATTATTAAAGACTCTCCTGATCAATTAATTATTAATTAATTAATGACTTGTTTTGTTTTTCTTGTGATAGAAGTACCCTTCTGGTTCATTTTGTACTTTGGGCAACGGTGCCCGCTTATTATGTGATTTTGGTTAGCTGGCCCTTTTATAATAACTTTGATCAAATCAGCCCCTCTATTTCTAATTTTGGAATGCATAAACCCACCATGAAAGGCAATTATGACTTTTCTGAATCTAAAATCATGAAACATAAGGGGTTTTACAGTAGTTAAAAGAACATAGAGGACTAAAATCATAAAATGAATCCAAAATCATTGAACTTAATCCTCTCTCCCCATTCTCGTTTGAGACTAAATTGAAAAGAAAAAAAAAAAAAAAAACAGAGAGCGAGAGACTAGAGAGAGAGAGATTGTCTATCCAAGTCTGAAAAAGTACAAGTTCCTATGACAAATTGGAGCCTCGAAACCCCATATAAGTTGTTTGAAGACAAACACGTAGACATTTTATATTGGGATTCTGTTAGGGTTACATTCATACGGATGTCTGATTTTGCAATGAATTTATTTAGTGAATAGTTTTTGATATTATAATAATTATTATTTTTAAAGATATTTAATTTTTAAAATATATTAAAATTATTAAAAAGTTAATTAAAAAAAAATTTAAATCTTGAAAAACATATTTTTAATACAAAAAACAAACCCTCACTATAATTTTTGCTTTCAAGAATTAGAAGGAAGAAGTATAGCCTAGTTGATAGTATTGGTATATTTATTTTTTAAATTTTTTTTATTCAAAAAATATATTAAAATAATATTTTTATTATTTTTTAAAAAATTATTTTTAATATCAGCGCATTAAAATAATTTTAAAACACCAAAAATATATTAATTTAAAGTAAAAAAAGTAAAAAAATTTTAATTTTTTTTCAAAAACGCTTTTGAATCGCAAACACAAACCTGTTTGGAAACGTTGCTCAGGTGTTTTATTAAAAAATATTTTTTTTATATTTTTTAAATCATTTTAATATGTTGATATTAAACATAATTTTTTAAAAAAATATATTATTTTAATATTTTTAAAAACAAATACTTAAAAAACAATTATTACCTTAGTGTAAAACAACACCTAGTTCAACCAAAGGAGAGCACAGAGTTTTTATACTTAGTTTTAATTATTTTCATCTTTTTATTAATTTAGTGTTTTGAGAATTAATTCAAAGATAATTCGATCACTAAAATGATTTTACCATAACACCAGTTGCTTGCATTTAAAGTAATCAAAATTAAAATAGTAGAGATTCGAGAAACTTCAAGGTGGGAACTGTAAGGGGAAAAAAAAATCGAAGGAAAACAAATTTCTTTTAAAGTAATCTAAGAGGATGAACTCTTACTCACATCAGCATTTACGAGATCCAACGAACTGAAGAACTTAGTAATTTAAAATCTAAAGCACTCTGGCTTTTAAAAAACAAATTAAAATGAGTAATCAGATATTGGAATCAGAAAATTTATTTATTTTATGATATTAGATGCGAAACATGTAGTTGTAAATATTATGATCACTTGAGATTTATATGATTTTTAATTTTAAAGTTTATAAAATTAGTTGGGTACACACAAACTGACCCAGACACTTCTGTTAATAAAATAAAATTTTCACAAATAATTCTATAATTATTAATTATAACATATATAATTTATCAAAGTTCGACTATATAGAATGAAGTTCAACTTCTTTGTGTTAAGTGGTTGTTTAGAATTGTGTTTTTAAAAATTTTAATTGTTTTTATTTAGAATTAATTTTTTTAATTTTTTATATGTTAATATCAAAAATAAATAAAAATTTATTATTTTAATATATTTTCAAACAAAAAAAATACTTTAAAAAATATTACTATATTCTCCAACATTTCTTAAGTTTAGAATAAGATGAAGGATTAAAAGAATGGTAATGAATCTGAAAAAATAAACTGTTTAATTCAACCTTTTTTAAAAAAAATATCTTTTTTCTGAAAGAAGAAAAACCCTGGAAAATTCAGAACTCATTATCTCTACCTCAATGCAACTTGTTGGAAAACTGGACTCCGCATTCAGTGTCCTTTCCCTGGAGGAGAATTATTAAAGCAAATCTTTAATTGGATTTTTTTTCTTTCCTCCTTTAACGCAACCAATGAAAGCAAGCTATGCTATACTACTCTATTTGTTTTAAAGACTGGTTTTTAAAAAATTATTTTTTAAAATTTTATATATTTATTTTTTATTAAAAAAAATTAATCAATGAAAAAATATTTTTTTGATAAAAAAACACTTTCCAATAAAAAAATAGCTTAATTTCCAGAAAAGTATTTTCCTTTTATTTTAAGCGGAAAACACTTTTTAGAAGTTGTAAAAAATTTAACAATGTCATGTTATTTATTGATTATATCAAATTTGGATCCTTAAACTTTTAATTGCTATATATATTTTATTTTGAATATTTATTTTTCAATTTCATTCCTTAGAATTTAATTTTTATTTTTAATTTTGGTCTTTATTTTTATAATTATTATTTGTTTTTCCCTTATTATTTTTTAATTGAAATTTTTTATCTATCAAATTTGATTCTCATTCTTTTTATTGTTATTTATTTTATTTGAAATAATTTACGAAATTTTAATAATTATTATTTTAATTTCTTAATCTTTCATTTTTTTTATTTTTTAGATTTAATTTCTATTATTTTGATTATTATTTATTTTATTTGAGATAATTTATATTTTTTTTCAATTTCATTTTCATTCAACTTTTTAATTTGTAAGATTTATTTCTCATTATTTTAATAAACTTAAAAAAAATAAAGCGTTAATAAGTTATTTTACGGCTTATTTTTCATGACATAACCAAACACTGAAAAATATTTTTCCAACTTATTTTTCATTATATTACCAAACATTGAAAAATAATTCACTTTTTCAGAATTCACTTTAAAAAAAAAAATACTTTTCAGCAAACAAACAGAACCATAGTGTTTGTTTGTTTTCACGGTTCAATTATATTTTTTCAAGAAATTTTGTTCTTAATATTTTTTTATTATTTTAATATATTAATGTTAAAAATTAATTTTTTGAAAAAGCTATTATTTTAATATATATTTTTTTAAATAATACTTTAAAAAACAAACAATATATTAATCGAAGAATGTAAAATCTCGGGGAGGAATGTAGATTGTTGACCAGGCTACATGGATTTCACCTAGGCGTTCATGCAACAAACAGGTTAGTGGTCCAATCTGGAGGCTAAGATAGTGACTCACTCTGTTCACATACACGTTCTTTGCCCTACGAGAACAAGAGACAAAACTTTGTCCTGAAGCCAGGGCGAACATGGCTATTTCCTTGTAATTTCTCGAGTTATGATAATCTGCTTCCATCAGTTTCTTGTGAAATAAAAATGTGTTGTAATTTTATTTTTATTTTTTTTATGTTTTCTCCCTCAAGATTAGCTAAAAAAATCCTTTATCTATAAGTTTGTTATCGATATTGTCCTTCATATATCGTTTCGATCAATTTTACCCTTCACATTATTTGAGATATTAAACCCTACCTTTCCTTCCGGCCTGTTTCCATCCAAATTTGTTAACAAAATCAATTTGATACTCCCAAAAAATCCAGTATCGGTTTAAAATATTAAAATAATATTTTTTTATATTTTTTAAAAATTATTTTTTATATCAGCATATTAAAACGATCTAAAAATATAAATAATAATAATTTTTAGCAAAAAAACAATTCAAAATTTGAGGGAACATGGTACAACTTTGGCTCTTACAAATTTATTAAATTTATTGTTTAAAAATTAAAAGTTGACAATAAAAAATTAAAAATCAATTTAAACTAAAAATGTTGGGAAAATCGAATCCCATGTAGACTCGGGATTTAAAAAATAAAACATGTCTTAAATCTATAAGATGATAAAACTTAAAAAAATAAAAGAAAGAAAGATCTAATCCCGTGTAAAACCAAAGTTAAAAAAATTGGGATTTTCATATTTCAGTTTATTTTATTTCAAATTCTCACTATCAATTTTGTTTATTTCCTTGTAAATTTAACAAGTCATTAAGGAGTTGTCATGATCAATGGAATATTCAATTAATCAATTGATTTGCATGGAAAGTTGATGGAAGGGTATAAGTGGAAACATTCAACGATGTTGTTTGTTAAAATCAATAAATATGACTGGATAAGTATAACATTGATCACATTCCTTTTTAACCGTTAGTGTTTCTTTTTTTAAAAAAGATGTAAATTGTTTTTGTGTTTTAAAATTCTATTTAAAAACATTTAAGAGTTTTTTTTTTTAAAAAAAAAGATGTAATTTGTTTATGTTTTAAAAGTGTATTTAAAAAAAATTAATTTTTTTTTATTTTAATTTTTTTTGTATGTTTTTTAAATTGTTTTGATGTGTTTATATAAAAAATAATTTTTTAAAAATAAAAAAATATTTTTTATATATTTCTAACCGAAAAATACTTTAAAAAATAATTACATTCGCATTCTTAAACACTCCAAGATACAAGGTTGATGGCGCATGGCATGAAAGTGTGAGGTTTCAGTCATATAGGAGGATATTTGAGAGTGTAATACTAAATGCTTTTCAAAAGTGTTTTTTCGGTCGAAAATATATTAGAATAATATTTTTTATTTTTTAAAAATTATTTTTAACATAAACACATCAAAATGATATAAAAACATCATAAAATATTAATTTAAAACAAAAAATAAAAAAAATAATTTTTTCTAAAAAACTTTTAGAACATTAAAATAAACATATTTTACATCTATAGGGAAATCCTTGAAATCCATCCTTAAATTATATTATTCGGTGACAAAAAGCTTCACAATCTTAGAAGTGTTTAGAAACACAATTGTGTGGTCGTATTTTTTTAAAATTAAAATTTTTTTTAGCTAAAAATTAATTTTTTTTTATGTTTTTAAATTATTTTAATATGCTGATCTCAAAAAATAATTTTTTAAAAAATAATAAAAATATCATTTTAATACATTTTAGTTCAAAAAATATTTTAAAAAAACAACAACAGCTATACTTTTAAATAAGCTTTTAAGTTTAAAGGCCAGTGAATTATTCATCACGCAAGTAATTTAAGGATGTAGATCTTGGTGGGTCGATTGAGAAATGGACCAGTTCCGCCCATGTGACCCTCATGCTTGCAATTAACAGGAAATAAGATAAAATCTTAATTGTCTTACTATGCGGGTAGACAGGGAAGTCAAGGAGGAGGCGTATGAGTTGACCGGTGAGTCGTTCTGTTTGGAAAATTGATAGTTCCCGGAAGTCTTGTTTATTGATCGGAAAATGACTTCCGCTAGCTACTTATGAGTTTGTTTTACATGATCTATGAAATACTATCCATAAGTTTAATATTGAAATAAATTATTTGAGAAAAAATATTCTTATAACTTAAGAATTACTGTATATATTAAGAGTACTTTATTAATGAACATTAAAATATATTATTTTATTTTAATGAAATTTAAATATTTTATCTTATCTTAAAAATATCCTAATTGTCAGAATTAAAAAAATATTATACCGTTTATATAAAATTTTTTTCTCTTACTTGACAATACAAAATATATGCCAATATTATAAGTAAATTAAATACAAATAAAACAAATCATGAAAAATAATTCTCAATTAACTAAATATTAAATAATAAAATTAAAAAAAATTAATTAAAAAATATCTGAGATAATTATTTTAAATTATTAAATTTGTAATCCGAGTTCCTCATAAAAAAATAAATTTAAATATGTATAATATTTTATAAAAAATATATAATAAAAATCTCTTTTGTTTTAGTATTTTTTTTAATGTAATTTTGAAGTCTATCTATTTTTTTTTTTTTTGGAAATAAAGTAAACCCTACCATCACATCAATACATAGTACATCAAATCCCCAATAGCCAATACGTTTGGGGCCGTTTGGTACTGCGGTCCAAATGGTTTTTTGTATAATTTCAAAATTTTTATTTTTTTTATTAAAATTGAGTTTGGTTTGTACTTTTTGGATCGTTTTGATGTGCTGATATCAAAAATGATTTTTAAAAAATAAAAAAATATTATTGGCATACTTTTCGGTACGAAAAGCTATTTGAAAAGCAACAACTACCACACTTCCAAACACCCTCTTAGTTTGAAGTTCGACCTAGCACCCCGTAGCCCTCAACCACTCCTGGACTCCTACCCAGTTTCCTTAACACTGCCGTTTCGCCAGGCTCAGAAACCTCTCTCGTCCCCTTGTCTCACCTCTCCAGTCTGTACCACGAACAAAATTGATAGCCATGCTGTGATTCTAATCGGAGGTTCAAGATTTGGTGTCGGTAGGACAAAACGGCCATCAACAGCTCAAGAAATCTTCACCTTCATAGCACATTCTAGCGACAGTAACCCTTCAAATACGAAATGTTTGCTTCCATGGGTCTCTTGTAATCTAAGAGAATAATTTCTTGTGCTAGATTCTGTTATCTTGATTCGTGGGAACCTTCAGAAAATATGGTAGTCTCCAATATTAATCCCCACAACAAGGAGATAGTGGTTAGGAGAAGGATTGCTAGCATGTAATTTTTCTTTCTGGGTTTTCTTCGTTGCCCTTGTTAATTTGTTCTTTTCGCGTTTTAAATTTAGTAGTGAGCTAAATGATTTTCTACGGAAAAACTTGTTCTGTCTTTCAATCAGCAGCATCATGTAATCAGTTATGAGGTTTAAAAACATGATAGATTTTCCTTTTCATGCACAGTTTTGCATCAGCTTGAAATGTGATTGGTTTTTACTTTCTTGTTTCCAATGTGTCCATAGCAGTATTGTTTAGCATATATGTTGCAGATCATAATTCGAAGTTGCATTATTTTATAGATTCAATAAGAGAGAAGATGATTTTCCGTCGTTGAGGGAATACAATGATTACTTGGAAGAAGTAGAGGATATAAGTGAGTGTTCTTTTTTTCCTTTATCGCAATTAATTTTAAGGATTGTTTCAATTCAAGATATTATCTTGACGAGAAAAGGTCTCGTGACAGTATTTAACTTGGTTGCTGGAGATGATGTCGCTGCTACTGAAGAAAAAATTGCTGAGTATCAAGAAGAAAATGCGGATCTAATATTGGTTAATCAAGCTCGGAAGGTACTTTCACGAATCCTTTTATTTTTACTTTTAAAGCAACAATGCAATAGGTGAAATCAGCACCACATATCAGGATTTCAACAATATGTAGATAGTTCTTGTGAGGATTTTCTCAGGTGTAACCTTTTATTCTGATCAACAGGCTGAAGAATTAGCCTTAGCTATGGCGGCAAGCAAGGGGCCTCCTGCACAAACTGATAATACTGATGGGGTGAGAATATAATGAGTTTTTATTTTTATTTTTATTCGGGATATCTTTGTTTTCTGTAAAAAAAAAAAAAAAAAAAGGAGTTTTGAAGGCTCTTATTGGTTCTTCCTATTCTATTATCAATTTCATAGTTGTTTGATTTGGTTTCACATTTTTTTATTTTAGTTTGTTGTTTGTGGTAAGGTTAATCTATTTATGATGGGCTGCTGCCTTCTGATCTTGGAAATTGAAATTAGTAGCCTGTACAGGTAGTTAAAATTCAGAATGATGTTTGCTTCTTGTGTATTCTAGCTTGTTCTCTTTGACTCTTATATTTCGTCTGCATGTCTGACTGTAAATTTACTTCTCAAGTTGAGTCCTTAGGTTTTTATTTTTTTGATTATTGATAAATCCCTCAGGCAATATATAAATCATATCCCATATGCAATTATGCAAGCTATTTTCTGATTATGTAACTGTGGATGTGAACAAAGATTGGAGTTAAAGAGGAATACCGTGGAGTTCAAAGCTGTCAAGTTAAGCATAATAATAGGGGTGAAGTAACAGCAAGATTTATGCTATGCCAGGAATAGAAGGGCTTCTCGAGCCCCAAAAGAGTGAAGACTTTGTCTACTTCTGATACCTAGCTTCTGTCATATGAATCTAGAGGAACATCGAGGAGCACATTTACCAAAGAATCAAAGTGGGGTGGTTAAATTAATGAAGTTCTGTTGTGTGATTGGAATCTTTACTTTTTTAAACATATGCTAACAGCAATTAGACTGGCTATTCTACGATATGGAGGTTGGTGGTGTGGTGAGTTCATAAATGAGGATCGCTAAGATGTTATGATGGATGTGTGAGAACTCAAGAAAGGACCAGTTTAGAAGAAGTGCCTTTATGGAAGGAGATGATTGCATTGTTTGAGTACAAGTTGAGGGAGAGTCATGTGATTAGATTTCGCCATATCTGGCATCAACTTCCGGATGCATTAGGGGTAAAGAGTGATTAATTAAAGTAGTGGGATAGAGGAGCCAGATAGGAGAGGTAGGCAAAAAAATAACATTGGCTAAAGAGCTAAAGGAAAATATAGCTTCATGATAGCTTACAGACCTATAATCCATAAATGCACTAATTGGAGGAGGTAGTACGTCCATGTGATTGACCCAATTAGTTTGGAATTCATCCTCAGTGGATTTGAGTGCAACATAAATTTTACTGCTATAATTATGAAAGGTTCTCGTACAGTAACCACTCTACTAATTATCACTGCTACATTACTACTTCAACTTCTGCTTTGTGCTGTATGAGGTTGATTGGATTTTAAAATCAGTTCGAATTAAAGATCAACACCCACAGTGCTATTAAGATTGTATTTATATAGCTTAGGATAGTATGTGAAATCTTTAATCCAGAATGAAACCAGTAGTGAGTGGTGGAAAAAAAAAGGCTGGCTTAGTTTTTCATCTTTTTAAGTTAGTTGCTGGAAAAAATGAAGAGAGAGACCACATTGAGTTGATTCTAGGCCAAAATAGTTTTAATCCAAATGTGCCTTTTCAAGTTGAAGGAGACAACAATTTGTCCATACAACTTTGTTCAAGTAAAAGTGGACAGCTCTTTACTGTTACAAGGGTCACCAGGTAGCAATAAGAGTGCTTTTCAGGATCCACAGCTTATGAATATGACTTCAATGGTGAGATTTTTTCCATCTCCTACTAGAAAGGATACTATTTTAATGGGTTAGAGAACATGTTTTGCTCGTAATTGACTCTTACAATCTTTTGTGGTCAGAAGCACCAAATTAAATATTTGCATATCGATAATATGTTAAAAAATCCCTCTGAAGGAGAGGATGCTATCAGGTCAAGTCCCTTGAATTAATATTCTTTTTGGAGTTCAGATTTGGAACTTAAATTTATGTAAGTGTAGTCCAACATTGTCAAAATATGAAACAATCTAGCTATTTATACTGATGATTGGCAAAAGCAGTATGCTTTTCTTGAGATAAAAATAAAAATTGCCCTGTTTTATATGTGGCAAGTGGGATGAAAAGTTAGCCGCTTTGGAACAGAAGAAGTAATTAACCCTTTTCAAGGTTGAGTTCAGACCTGGAAAGTATGTTTATTGTCTCAAATCATGCATTTGTTACTCCTTGGAATGCCCGTCTCACCCCCTCTCCCCTGATTAACTTCAATTTTGTCTATTTGTCGAGCCAGAGCTCCCAGGGCATAAGTGTTGGAGCTAGGCAGTATGCTCCTACAGTTGTTGGGGGACAGCCACGGCCAACAGGCATTGCTCCACAACCAGTGCCTCTCAGAGGAGGGCCAGACATGCACGGTTATTTAGAAGACGAGGAAACGATGAGGATCCGAACAGAGAATGCGAGTAGAGCGGCTGGGTGGAGCATAGAATTCAGTAAGAAAAGGGGATTTGAGGAAGCCTTTGCAAGCTTTTGCGTTTAGATTGTACCCCTTGACTGCGGAATTGGCTATCCCTTGTCAGCCTCAGGTGCTCTCACCGGGCTATAGGCCTATATGCTATGCATATATTGACGAGGAGGATTGTTACCAGCAGGTTTACGCGGGGAAGTTTACCGAGACGATGATCAAGAAGTCAACCTACTGTTTCTAAGTCAGCAGATATTGCTTTCATGACATGTCTGATACATCAGTTTGTCAACATAACCATGTGAACATGAAGCAATGTCACATCATGTTAATGTAAAGTTGATCATTACTGATATCCCAAGTGGTTAAACTTTGATTTATTTGCTTTTTTTTTTTTTTTGGTGACAAAGTTTACTTTCATGACATCCTATCATTTAGTTAGTGAAACAACAACATTGTCAACCTTCTTAAAGTTTTTTATTTGTGATGAACAAATCACTTTAAAGTTCCCTCTCTTACCTCCCTCGATTTTTTATGTTAAATTATTGTTATTATTTAATTTCATGCCTGCAATTGTTTTATTTAAACTTTGATGATATTACAGCACAACTATATTTTTAAAAAACTATATATTTTTAAATTATTTTGAAGATTGTTTTTTAAATAACATTTCCCACACCAAAACTGGCCTTTAAGTTCAGTCCTCACATGATGGAAAAGAACAAAGAAAAAAAGAGAGGGTGTGCTGGCATGGATTCTGCTCGCTTGAACGCCTAGCCGGAGTACATATTAGAAATTTAAACTTAAAAATCCAACAACCAGGAAGGAATGGATTACTTGTGATTCAGTAGGAAGAGAATCGGAAACAACCGATAAATGTAAAATTAAAAGGTAGTATTAATGCGGTGGATGTCACAAATATGAGATGTTTGGAAGTTCTAAGGCAGCGTTTGAAGGGCTAATCTTTTTTGAAAAAACTTTTTTAAAAAACATTCGATGATGGCCTCGGCGAGATGCTGCATGCTTTCCCTATTTGTTTGAGATATATTTCATCGTCTTCTTCTGATGTCGTCTTGAAGACTACACCTTGCTTGTACATGCCCCATGGAGAATGCATTGCACTTGTGCTAACTTGACTTCGTAATATATATAGGATTATTAATCCTTGCGTGCTCTCTATTATTTTCCAAGCTGCTCTTGTCTGTGAATCTACTTTTTTCGTTGCTTCCATTTTTTTTTTTTTTGTTTTTGGATTTTCATAGGGAAACCTCTGGAGATTGAAACTTGTTTCTTGTTTACCATGATTGGTCAGCCCATAAGTCTGTGTTTTAGAAAGAGTACTAAAATGACATGAAGTTGGAGGATCTTCCATGGGAGCTGCCATGCTCTATATGAACAACTCTTTTATACATGCCGAGGGATGCTCAAAACACTCTCCACAGCTAGCAGATGCATCCATGGATACCAATCTTCCGTTGGGATTAATGAATCAGCTTCAAAGTTGAGTGTCAAAACTTAATTAATGTGTGAAGAACAGGGAGATTAATTCTTGCTATCGTTCTTTCAATAATAAACTTAAACTTTTTTTCAAATTAAATAAAAACACTGTCAAACGGCAAAAACAGTAAGGATGTTTTTTTCCTTTTTTTTTTTTTAGTGAAATCTTATGTTTGTTACCACCACGTACTATAATGCCATCTCTCTCCCCTCCCCTGATTAAATTTTCCTATTTATCGAGCATGAGGCAAGGCTCTCTCCAGTATAGAATCTTTCATTCTTTGAGTTAATTATATATTTTTACTGAAATAAATTAATTAATCCCTCTAATGTTAAAAGATAATCATACGGTCCTTGACCAGCGTTGATCATTCTTAATCTGACAGTCTTTTATTTCAAAAAAAAAAAAAAAATTATATTTTTTCCTCAAAGATCACAACAGCACCGACTTGAAGTATTTGTGAGGTTTACAATCCGAGGGTCGCCAGGATTTGGTTCAAACTCTCCAATCCAACGGAAACATAGCGTCCTACTCGATCTCTGTCTCTCTCTCACGCCCACACACACAAAAAAAAAAAAGGTTGTTGAGTTTTGTTAACATGGCAGCCAAAAAAATCAGCAAAACATCTTCGTCGTCATCTTCCACAGCACCCGTCAACAAACCAAGACGTGATGCAAAATGGCGTGCTATGATGATGAGACGCAATGCCATCATGAAGAGAGGGACTTGTCTCGAAATCTTGAAAGAAGCCGCTGCTGGATGCAGTTTGGAAACGAGCCATGGGGTTACTTGGGCCAGATGTTGCCTGCTTGGTAAAGGTGGCTATGGCTCTGTTTTTCTTGCTAAAAGAAAAACAACAACAACAACAACAAGCGATGGTGATCTTCCTGATAAAATTGCTGTAAAATCCGCTACTTTAGAAAACGCGTCTACCCTCAAGCATGAAAAGAGGGTTCTTTGCGATCTTAAAGCAAGCCCTAATGTTATCAGGTGCTACGGAGATGAAATTACCGACACGGGTTGCGACGGAGAAAAAATCTACAACCTTCTCTTAGAGTTTTGTTGCGGGCTCAGTTTACATCGTCAGATTAAACTGTCAGGTTCTGGGTTACCGGAGTCTGATGTCAGGAAATATACAAGAGATGTTGTTAAAGGCCTGAAGTATGTTCATTGTCGCGGGTATATTCACTGCGATGTGAAGCCAGGTAATATCTTGCTCGTGCCTGGTACTGAAGAAAGGAGTGGGGGTTTTGTTGCAAAAATTGCAGATTTTGGATTGGCAATGTCCATTTATGAAAATCAGAATTGGGGTGATGATCTGATTGGGACATATCCTTATATGTCGCCGGAATTGGTCAAAGAGAAGAGGTATGATTACGGTGTAGATATTTGGGCACTCGGTTGCGCTGTGGTGGAGATGTTGAGTGGTAAACCTGTGTGGCCTCGCATGGATGTTCCAGGTTATTTGTATACGATAGGCGACAGTCAGGATTTGCCTCAGATACCAAGTTCTATATCTGATGATGCCAAGGATTTCCTGGGGAAGTGTCTTGTAAGGAATGCTGCTCAGAGGTGGTCTGCGGACGAGTTGCTAGAACACCCATTTCTTTCGGTGGGTTAGTGGTGAAGAAACCCTAGTGATTCTGTGTGTTTAATGACGATTTTTATTTGTTTATCAATGATTTTCTTTTTTGAGTCTTTTCAGTAAACAATGTAACTTAGGTTCCGCAGAATTTAATGTAATATTGTTAATATGATATGAGAATAGTACAGTAAGGATTTGCTCTGTTTGTGTCTCTGTTAAATTTGCTCCTGTTTATGCTAACATCTATCTCCTTTTGGATATAACTAGATTGCTGGCGCCGCGAGACGTAAAAAAAATAAAAATAGAAAACGATTATGTTTTTTTAAAAAAATAGAAGAAATTTGATAATTAGATTAAATCAAAAGAATAAAAGTTAAAGTTAAAATAAAAAATAAATAAATTAAAAAGCAATAATAAATTTTCAGAAAGTTAAATTGAAAAATATATATATTAAAAAATTAAAAAAATAATGACTAAAATTAAAAAAAAAAAAAACAATGCATTATAAACTTGGATTGAATGACAAAACTAAAAAAAAAAAATTTTATAAAAAGATCAAGTAAAAAAAAATCAGAAATCCAAAGAATAAGAATTAAATTGAAAACACGATAAAAAAAAAATAAACATGTCAAATTTTTCAACATGTTTATTTACATAAAAAAATGTCTATATATATATATATATATAAATTTATGCACACATCTAATTAGATAAATAAAAAATATGAGTAAAGAAATGAAAATAAATCATTAACAATAAATTAAAAAAAAATAAAAAATTTGAGAGACAAATATAAATCAAAATATTTAATATTATAACATGGGTTATTTACTTGATTGTGTTTAATAAATTTGTTTATTCAAATCAAATTGTAATGAAAATCAACACATATATAAAATTTATCGAATAAAATAAAACGAAAAAAATATTATACAAGGCTGCACATATTAAAAATATTATTTTTATTTTTAAAAAATAAATTTAATCTATATAAAATATAAAAAAATTAAAGATAAATTATATTAACCTCTTTAAAAATTAAATACATTCAATGTAATTAAAAAATAATTGTTATTTTAAAAAACTAAATAAGCAAAAGAAATAACAGAGAAGTAAAATACAAACTTAAATTGATTTTTTAGAAAAGACATAAAAAAGGTTTTAATTTTTTTTAAAAAAAGAATAATGCTAGGCATTATTGTGCCTAGCAAGTTAGGCCAAGCATCTGGCCTATAAAAAAAAGGCCTGCATGCATGCCTATAAGGTTAGGCCCACATGCACATGTCTTTATTATTTTTTTTAAGTTGATGAGTCAACTTATCTAAAAATTCATTTTCAATCTATTTTTAATTTAAAAGACCTAGAAAACACCCTTGGAAACCTTTTTAAACCAACTAATGACCTCCAAAAACATAGATACACCGCCTTAAAAACCAAAATTAACTTGAAATAAAAAATTCTTTTGAGCTTAGATATATATTTTAGACATTTTTAAGGTACAAAAAACATTTAATTTGAACTCTTCTTATTACATGGTACCATTTGATATAAAAATTGATTCTTTTAATGGTTAGAATTGTCGCAACGACAATTTTTTCTCTTTACATTGGAATTCGGTGAGCCTCCTCTCTTTTTACACCAAAAAAATCTAAAAAATAAAAAAAATAAAGTTTGGTTTGAAAATAATTTTTCTAAAATTAAAAAGATTGGTCATTTAATAATTAAAAAAAAAATAGAGGATTAAAAAAAACTTTTCAAATAAATTTCAAATCTACCATCTATTCTTACCCAATTTTTCCACTCCAGGCCCATATTTTTTAATTTAATCCTCCCTCCCAAAAAACAATGCTAGATTTGAGATCAAAATTGCTGCAATTGCACAAAACAAATATTTGAGAATCAAATTATTATTATTTTTTTTAAATTCACAAACAATAAATAACACCACAGTGAAACCAGTAGCCTTTTCAGTAACTGCGGCTGCCCTGGAGCATTTTCTAGTGTTAAATACGTGGCCTCCTTGAATTTCAGCCGTCTACCACAGCTCATAGTTTTTTTCTCGGATAATAAAATCCGATAAGCATAGTTTTAACGAATCATCTCTGATAAAACTGCCAAGAGATGCTTTTGAAACCACATCATGTTGATTAACAATGTTCCAAAGTAAGAGCCGCAGAATGAAGAACTGGTAGTCCTTAAAATTGAACTCCATTCCCTTTTTCCAGTTCAAGTAAAGAGATGGCAGACGCAGAGCAGAGTCATGTACAAGAAGAAACATAAAAACAAACCCATTTTCAGGGCAGCAAACAATCTACTCTGATGAAACAAACTTTCATTCCATTATGCAGGGAAAACTTTTACATGGGTTGCCAAGCAGCTTGTGAATGTTACATGGAGCTTGGTCCCACTATATAACAGGCTCTTCTCTCCTATGCTTGTCTATCTACAGAAGAAATGGTACATGATTAAAAGAAAAAAAGAATCAAGAAGAATAAGATTTTACTTGGTCTTGCAACAATCAAATCACCTAATTTCTCTTGATCTGCTCACAGCACAAGAAAAAAAAAAAAAGAATGATCGAAACATAATCATGTAGCCATCTAAGTTGGTCTCCAGAAATTAACCATGAATAGAAATCTGACACTCTTGTGATCCAACCATATCTAGAGTTTCCCTCTTTGCATACAGGAATGAGCCGTTGGGTGATTTCATCTTCTGAGCTAGAAATGACCATTTCTGGGTTGGCATGATTACAGTACAAGGGCGTTTCTTCTGAAAATCTTCAAGATCATAGACTCACCGATGGCACCAGGCATCTCTTCACCACCTTTACTGTCCTTCAAACTTTCAGCTTAATTCTGCACAATATGCCTGAAACTCTTGACAACTTCATGGTCAAAGGTAGCAATATGCCAATATGATGCTTCAGATTTACAGTTGATGAATATTCAGTTGAAGAAATATGGAGATCTAAGAACTTCTTGCAAGTCAAAGTTGCCTCTCTCAGGCAGAGATGGAAACTTCAATGTTGGATATGACGTCTGGAAGTCTTCAAGTAACTGAGGATAATCCAAGTTATTTATACAGGTCAACAATACTATTAATAAAAATAAATAAATAAATGAAACAATGTCATAATTGAGTTGATTTATATTTGAAATACAAAAAGGAAAAACTAATGCCAAGCAGTTATCTGGCTATTGGGAAGCTGGGAGAAGCCAGCATTCTAGTTAAGTTGCATGTTTGAGGCTCCTTTTCTTTTTTGTTAATTGTTCTTTCATTTTAAAGATCAACTCAGTGTTTATAGCCTCCAAAATTACTTGTTATAAAGACACAATAATTCATAGTTCCTTTTGAAGACAATGACAAATGCTCGCTTATTAGGTCATGTCGGTCAGAGAGAAAAACTGGGTCATCACACGCCACTGCACTCACATTTTCAAGTATTGGCATGTTATAAAGCTCCACAAATTTTTCCCGTAGTATCCTATTCATCAAATCCGCATCTCTTGCATGTGTCCAGAAAGAGTCATGAACACCTGCAAAAGGAGGTTCACTTCATAAGGATGTGGGGATTACAGATGATAGTGCTATGATAGCTGGAAACTATACAATGACAAAATTAACTGTGATACACATTACTGTTCATACTTGAGTAACACTTCTGGATTCTCAACTCAAGTTATTAGGAGTACTTGCCATCATTTGAAACTGCACTATCATAGCCTCATAAGTAGACATTTCTTATCCAGAATGCCTCATAGCACATTTATGTGCAAGTCAAACAAGATGAATAATAACACCCTGAATAGGTTTTAGTACGGATAAATTCATGTGATTTTCTGATAATGCAATGACTTGCACTTATGGTAACATGGAATAAGTTCAAAAGAAATCAAAGTTAAAGGGAAGAAAGGATGACTTGAAGAACTAGGTTCATCTTAGTAGCAGTAAACTCACAAAAATTAGCAGACCACAAAAAAAGCTCCAATGAAAAACTAACATTAACTCGGGCATGCAGTAGGGCTAAGCTGGCTTAGCTACAGAGATATGAAGAATTGCATTAATTGTTCATTGTTGTATCAAAGTCAATAGAATATAGGAGCTTAACATTCTACTAGGCTTAAATTAGCAACTTTTGGGAGCTTAATGGACAAAATAAAATAAATGGCTTAAATGTTTGCCAAGTTCAAACCATATGGCAAGGTTCAGTTTATCAGTCAAGTTTCAATTATCATTAAACAGTTGAAAATTAATTCCTACCACATTGTTTGCAACAAACAGAACAAGTCGAAACTTGAACAAAAAGTTAACCCAACTATAAAAGGTAATGATATAAATAATAGCTCTACATGGACTGTTTGAAAAAGACATTCTTCAACTTCTTCATTCATCAAAGACATAGAAGGCTTCTAGTCTTCTACACCATGACAATATGTCAATTCCAATCTAGTCACTAGGTTTAAGCTTCATATACTAAAGACTGCAAGACAAACCTGCAAAACGTAAATCAGCATCCCTGCATGCAACAGCAGTCATCATCATGTGTGAGCCGTCAAGCGAGTGCACAAAATTTGGAGGGAAAGCAGTTCTCTGCTTTCTAACCTGCACCTGATAGTAATAGTATGATGATGTTTACATGTGAGTGCATGAAATATTAGAAAGGAAAGAGGGGATGAAAGCAAGACAACAGAGTAAAGCTTACCGAACTGCCTTCCCGTTGCAGGGCCAAAACCTGAAGTGAAGTTCTTATCTGCAACACCAAATTTAGTTGCTTGACTGTTTACACACACACACACACACACACACACACACACACACTTGCAGAGAGAGTGGGAATGCAGAGGACATAAATTTCATGCCATATTTTGTGCAGGAGAAAAAACTGACATAAATATCATGCCATTCATTTCTTGTGATATTTAATGTCATAATCGCAAGGCATGAGTTCATAGCCAACCAATGGTTTCATCACTACAAACTTTTTCCAGTGCTGTGAGAAAGGATCCCAACAGGGAAAAGGATCTTTAACATGACCAAAAAATATCCTACCTATTATCATAATTTAACCAGCCATTTCATAAATCCTCTACCAGCAATAAAGAGTTTAGTGAATGAACATTTTTAAAGTGAGAACACCATGAAAGCAAGGAACCTTTCGTACTGGAATATTAATCTATAGCAGCCTGCACCTAATAAACAAAAAAATGCAGCAAGGATTTAATACTTACAAGATGTCGTTGAGTCTTATAGTATGGCTGCACGACAGGAAGACCTAGTGGAGTTGTCCACCGCACAGGCTGATCTTCTGAAGCAATAACCTAAAATAGGTTCAAGGTCAAGCAATAAAATATACTTGAATAAAATGTTACTATTGATTAATATAAGGGTGGTCCATGTAATTTCACACACAAATGTGACGGAGACATACCTTTGCACAATCACCAAGCCAGCCCATTATATCACGTGCAGCTTGGAACAACTCTCCTAAAGCAGTCAATGTCACCTATGGAAGAGTGAGTGAGTAAATTTGAAAATGATTCAAGATAAGGATCACCTCACAATTTTAGGTGCCTATGGTGAGATGAACATGTAATCCACAGCATACATTACACATAGCTAAAATACATCAGGATTAGAGTATCTCACATTAGTTGACATTAGATACTGTCATCAACTTTTCGTTGACATTTTCTAGAAATCAAGTCCAATTAATTTTACCATATCCTAGAAAAGCAAAATACTCTCCTTATAAACATGCTGGAATCTGGATGCTTACTTTAGCAGCATAACAGGCTGCACTGAAGAGCAGTCTATCATCTGTGATGTGACCCTTCTCCTCTAACCTTCTTTTTATCTGCTCACGTGCCCCAACATAAGTGACACCATACACTGAAGTCATCACTGTTTGTTTAACCAGTTTGCGATCCACCTGAAAAGCTCCAAAATGTTAGATTTGGTCAAAAGAAGTTGAGAAGTAAATGATTGCTTTTATTAAAAAATTACGATAATCCATCAAGCTTCAGTATGTGAGAGGATGGCTTATCCTCTTCGTAGTTCCTTTCACTTTTTGAACAATTTTCTCTTATCTAAAAAAAGTTGATAATCCGAACATCAAAGTAAGAAAAGGAAGAATAACCTCATCAATTAGGGCCTTGGCTAATAAAGCATGTGGGTTTGTAGCAGGATCCTTATTGCTGTCTCTTCTAATTATTTCATGGACCCTGTCAGCAAAAATCTCATCATTCTCATTTTGTGCAAATATATATATCAAATGCACACATACAAATAGTGCCATAAAGACAAGCACAGTCATGCAGAAATAAATTCATAGTTGACAACATGTTAATGTTCTGTAGAGAAAATTACAATACCTAGCGGCAATTTCTGAATAAACATCTGAAGGTTTCTCTGCACCAACTAGGTTAACTGCTGCTGCTTCTTTCTGGAAAGCATCAGAAGACGAGAATGCATAATCTCAGTTCAAATCAACCAGAAAAGTGGAAGATGCGTATATTCAAAATGCAAGAAAATATATGAATTATTGTGTATTGCACAGCCTAAGAACAGCACTCTATTTCAAACCAATTCTGATTCCCTGCATCAGAGAGAATAGTTGGAAATTTAATCATTGTGGAATTATTATATCCAATACCACTGGATCATAAATGATTATAGGAGGCCGGAGAAGGATTTCAGGTATTCATGGATGCAGTTTTGATCAATCAAATTTTGGATAGCATGCCTTAAAATTATGAATGAATCAGCAGAATGGTTGAGAAATAACTTCAATTTTGGTTATTTTCAGCATTCCACATTTTTAGAGATGGGAGAA
This sequence comes from Populus alba, assembly GCF_005239225.2. Taxonomy (NCBI): domain Eukaryota; kingdom Viridiplantae; phylum Streptophyta; class Magnoliopsida; order Malpighiales; family Salicaceae; genus Populus; species Populus alba. The sequence goes on from NC_133289.1 coordinate 16,692,404, forward strand.
GAATAAGCTTGGTACAAAAGTACACAGCCAAGGTGGCTAAAGGAATTAGTGATAAGCAACATGAGCACATGATTAACAAGTAAGGGTCAGGAATCACATAAAGTTTACGGCTCTTAATATTCTGTTCTTAAAGGCATTGTAACCAGAAAGTGGTATCTTCAATCATTTTAAAGGAGACGGTAACAGGACAATGAAAGTGCCTATAATGTCATGCTGCAATAACAACAGAGAGGTGATTCATGTACTGTATCCAAACTTGCTTTAATGAAACATAAATGAGTCTGAAGGGGTTAAGGTAGACCCTAACTGATTAACAATATTTTTTAACACCAAATAGTGGTTATATAATCATAATGAGTACAGCAATTTGTATTGTTTTAGAGAAAAAAAAATCCCCTCTGATTACCTTAGAGTTAAAGTAAAACATTTGAAACTATCAAGTCAAATGTCGCCCAAGTACTTTCATTTCCTTCAAACATCAACCCAAATGATGTCATTTTAACCAGATAGGGGTGTTGTTTTGGGGCCAATAATGGCATCATTTTGGTTTTTTCTTGCACAAAATAACATTACCAGGGTGACATTTCAACCAGATAATACTTATGAATTTTTCCATTATTTTCTTATTTTCTAAAATGATGCAAGAAAAAAGAAAGAAACAAAGAAAGAGTAAACCTACACTGTGTCTTCCCAAGGCTGCATAGTGCTGTAGACCATTGCATGAGCCATCCTATAACAAGTAAAGGGAGGTTTCTGTGTTAGCTTGTTTTTTTCAGAAGTAGAACTAAAAAGCAATTGTGTACCAGATGCTTTTAAACAAAAGTTACAACATGCATAAGATTTAAAATATATGAGCAAAAATCAATCAATAATGCAAATGCACAAGTTTTTAAATGAGAGAATATACCGTGGTCACATTCCATAAGAAATGTGTTCTTTTTAGAACAACAAATAGAAGTGAGGAAACAAAACCAGAAATAGTACAAGACGTCCACCTAGTAGATGAAAGAAACAAAACTCAGGAAGTAAGGCACTACAATCTTGCTAAATTATCAACTAAGAGAACTCCTGTGAAAGCTCTTGAAACATTACACAGTTAAGAGCTTTGCACATGTGGCATTGGTTATTAATTCAAACTTCTTATCCCATACAAATTCAGCCATGTTGAAAATGGCTTAGATCAATTATTCAAATCTTACACTTTATGTCCTAAGTACATGGAAAAAAAAAAATCTGAACAATGATTCATGCCTGGTGATAGAAATGACAGTTTTCATCTAAATTTACTTCATTCTAATAGAAATTATTATCCTAATAATTAAGTGACAACTAAGCTCTCCGCTACAATCTTTCAAATTGACTAGGAGAGCTGGTTTCAAAAGGTAATGGCAACAACAGTCTGTCAGATAAGCGGGAAAGCAGATATTTGCACAATCAGGTAATATTTGCATGTTTATTTCATTTTTCCCCACAATTGTTGAAAAGAAGTGCATCCTTCAAAAATGTGTTTATAGTATTTTATTTTTATTTTTTAGCAAATTTTCTTTTTGCTGCATTTGCTTATGGTGAAGGATTTACCTGATGGATTGGCAGGTGGGAGATGACAGTATGTGGTGACGCACTCTTTAAGGCTTCTGACAGATTAATACAAGCAGCTAAGCACTGGAAAGGATCTTCAGCTGTTAACCACCAGCGCTTTCCATTGACAGGGTTCTCTGCTGAATCAAATATCTCACTTAGATGATTTTCCACAAATGCTAGACGGCCATCATGCGACAACTTTTCAACCCCACCAGAATACAAGTTTGCTAAATGTATTTTCAACCAACATAACCCAGACTTCCCTAATGGCCTTCCTTCTGCAAATTCAAGAACTCCTCGACAAAGATCGGAACTTAGATGAGTCAAATGTGGGTGCATCGGGTATGCACGGCCTCGAAAATCAAGATTGTGAGGATAATAAAATCCCTCCTCATCTTTCAGCTTTCGAGCAACCTATATAAGCCATGGTTATGAAATGAAATGAAATGTAAAGCCTGTATATGCGTGTTATTAGGCAAGAAGTGCAAATTCAACATTTATCTGGTTACTCGAGCTATTAAGTGTATATGAAGTAAGAAACTTTAAATTATTGCAATAGATTTAAAGATTGTCAATCAAGCCAATATCTTGATTCTTGAGCATAAGAACTCGCCAGCATTTTGTTTCTATGAACGAATCAATTCAATCAACAACACAATCTTGCAGCATACAGAAATCAGACATCTTGTCAATTTGAAAACTGAGAAGGAAGTGGATCTTACAGAAAGCTTAAGTTCAGTGTCACATCTTTGAGAGTGCCTCTCTTGATTTATCTTCTTTGCCTTCCTCACACTCCATTTCCACCTTTGAATTTCTGTTAGATCATCTGAGAATGGTTTCTCTGGTATAGGAATCTGAAACCCAATTAAGTACAATTCAGATAAATGTCAAGTTGTTTAAATGGTGAATTAATATCATAAGAAAGTAACAGATCTTATTTTGGTAATTGACTAAAGGGCAATTTGCTTGTGGCATCACATCCAACCACCAAGATTCCTAATGCATGACAGATTATTTCACAAGAATCATGTGGTCTATGAGATTTCAAGGATCACCAAATCAAATTATCACAGGTAAACTAAATGAATGTAGAAGCCATCAAAATAGTTGCATACTGTATGTTCTAACTTTCAAATGATCCCATTGCCCATGCAATTGACATAACCAACTGTTGCACAAGAAATTATTTAAGTGAAATTTCAACTTTCTCACATCTCCTCGATTGACCAAGCCTGCATTGTTACCACCACTCGCCCATATCCTCTCCACCACATCCAGCACTTTTCCGTTCACCCTCCATTTGGTATTTCCGAGTGTATCCAGGGCCTGTTTATGCGACATCAGACAAGGAATCAAGTCATATGTTAGCTTCATGAGAACAAAACCATAGCAGTGGCTTGATTGAAACATAACAACATGCCATTAGACAAGGAATCTCAACCAGCATACTTCAGACCCAGGCATAAATTTCAGTTAACTGGCAAGATTAAATGTCATCTTTTAGCACAGGAAGTGTCTCTATATAAACACTTCTCTTATAAAAAAAATGCCACTGTAAAATAAAATCAGTCGTGAGTTCAAAGCATAAGTTGGAACTGAGATTCAACAGCACAAGTTTGATGGTCTTAATATTTGAATGAACATGTTGTACATAATTATCGTAAAAATAATGGAATAACCTACACTATCAAACTATTGGTTGTGCATATATGCTACATTAACACAATCCCAGGACAATTCATTTACATTCATTAAACTGTATTTTTATTTTAGGATATTACATAATCTTTCAGTATCCTGTTGATCTGATCTATTATTAAACTTTTTATTTGTTCAATATTTTTGGATCATGTGCTTTAATTATTTAATCATCATGAAGGACAGGTGTGTGCACTTGGCAAATGCTCAAGACCTAGCAGCTGGTCCACAACAAATGCACAAGTTCTAGCCAGCCAAGCTTGACCCTTCTTTTTCTATGCAAGAGTAGAAACAAAACGAGCAAGGAGGGAACCAAAATAAGCATCGCTCACCTCAAATACTTTCTGCATCTGTTTCCCAGGAACACTCCTGACTGCATCTTGTTGCTGCCTAGATCCATGAGTGCGCATGATATATGAAGGCAAGAACAAGTGCCCACCCTTATCATACCTGCAAGGAGCTTCAATATAAATCTCCTATAAAACTTTTGAACAGCTTCAAAATAACATAGAAACCATGTGCAGTCCATATTCACATTATTTTTCGAAAGGAAAAAAGTCGGCTAGGTAAAGCATGCCAGGGTCAGTCAAGATTCTGTACTTTCATTTTATAATTAAGATAATATCTATGGACCTTAGCAGCCTCTCATAAGAAGATAACAGCAATCTTTCTAAAAAGAGTATGAGATATCTACATTATCTATCGTCTCTGATTCATACATACCCTCTCCATTTTTTGGGAGGCACCAGCATTGGAAAATAAGGAATCAACATGTGCTTAGCCTGCATCAGAACATAGATGCATATATTAGTAGAGTGTCCTACGGCTAAAAGTCACAATTAGATATGCATTTAATATCTTCAATACTAGCACCCATTCCCCTTCCCCAAATTCATAGGTATACATATGAGATGTTTTGAGTGGAGTCAAAATAAAGATTTGAAAACAGTTATACCAGAACTACACACCAAGTAAGTGATAAGTTATACCACCAGAAACCATTTTCCTTTTCTTCCAAGGGACCAAAATTGAGATGTCAAATGAACTATGGTAAGATCAATTGGATGCATTGCTGACATTTATGCTAAGAAAAACAAGAAGCATGGAAATATGGAAATGAGTAACAGAAATGCATTAACTTTGTTGAGAATTATCTAGGGGGGTTAAATGGGTAGGTAACTGCAGAATAACCTTGTTAATCGAAATTAAATTTAAGTACACTAAAATCCTCATGTTCAGAATGAAAGAGATGTTTTGTTTTCACTCACCGTTCCATCAAGCCCTGTGAGGATGAGGGGATCGCATTCTATAACCCCATACTTCTTCACAGTTTTCTGCCTAAATGGATAAAAATGAGAATCATAAACATATGGAACCAAGATTGAAGGGTTGGGGGATTAGAAGCAAATTAAAAAAAAAATGCACTGTTAACCATTCCTAAGAAACTTATGACAAACAGCCACATATATGAAAAATAAATTTTATGGACTAATAATCAACCATACAGCCATCTCTTGAATGTCAATGGTCAAACAGAAACCAAGATGAAGAACCTATAAATCATATATTGGCCAGTGCTCATTTACGCAACCAATTCCCTAAGAAGACCCTAAACTGATATGTATAAGGATGATACACTGGACAATTACCAACTGCTTAGGGAGCGCTTGGACAAAATAGCTTACAAAAGGGAATAGAAAATAAAGTCTCACCCTGGATTCTTTGTTAGACTTTTAAATATGTGCCTAAATGCAGGTCGAACATCTGGTGGAATGCCCTCTGACTGGTCAACTGGGGGTTGTACATAAGCTGTTTCAGTTAATAATTCTATTAGACGACTTCCAAGCTGCAAAATTATATTGTGCATTAGAAACTAGGCGGGGGGAAAAGACACAAAAGAAGAAAGTTAAGGCGAAACCAAAAACAGAAAGAAAAAACTTCAATCCAGAAAGTTATCAAAACTAAATAGAGAAAGGGGCCCAATTAGCCCTTTTGAAATAAATGGTGCGGGCTACAAACCTTAGCTTGTTTATCTCGACTCCAAGGTTTAGTTTCATCCTGTATCACCAGATTTTGGACCTCCATGAGCCTTTTCCTTCTAATCAAACTATTTACACGTTTCCTGAGCATCTCCTTCTCCTTGTCCATACTCTCTTGAACATCATGCATTGTCTTCTTCCTTTGGTGATTCTTCGTCTTCTCCAAGAAATTATGAATTCTAACCTGATAGAGGCAGAGAACTGGGAGCTCAAAGATAGAATTATCAAGCTTGATGTTTGAAATAGATTTTGCAGGGTAACTTTTCATCTCATTATGGGTAGCTCAAGTTAAGCCTGTTATCAAGTTTCATACTTTTCAAGTTTGGTTTATCAACTCGAACCTAACATCAAGTCTTAACTCTTAATTGACCTTGAATCTGTCTACAAACATGGACTACAATATATAACATCACATTTCTAGTTGGTGGTGTTAATTTTTTTTTAATCAATATACTATATATCAGTAACATTTTGCATGTTAAAAATAATTTTAATACTTTAATGTTTCCTACACGTATCTAAGCTTAAAAACACCAAGATGCATTATTCAAACAGAATATCTAACTAGTACCTCAACATGGTCACCACATCCCTACAACTAACAAGACACTATATGGATATTAAGTACTCAGCTTTAGCTAAATAACCATATACCCTCCAGCCTAAAATCAAGAGCACAAATAATTATGTCAAACGCATCCCAATACTAAGTTAGAAATGATAGCCAAATACAGCAACTCTAACACTCACCTCCTGCTCTATAGCTATACCAATCTGCACCGCAGCCTGGACAACCCGCACGCACCCATCTTCATGGCCCACCATCACCAACCCCATCATCTTATGCATAACAATGACTGCCATTTTATCAGCTGGCAACAATTCAATATTGGGAGAAAATGCCGACTTCTGCTTCTTCGATTTCTCCAGTTTCTGCTCCCTCTCTATAGCCTCTTTCAATGGTTCAAACCACCCCAAGAACAAACTTTTAACGTAAGGCAAATTAGGTGCCAACTTTCTCTCACACATTTCTTTAACTAACCCCGTATACTCCTCTGCCATTCTCTCCCACGCCTCGGTCTCTTCCCTAATTTGCCTCCTCCTTAACAAATTATACTTCCTCTTCTCAATATCCTTTAACTCTAACTTCACTTTTTTATTGGCTATTTTACGCGTACCCTTCCAATAAAGAGCTGAAATCCAAGGTGAGTCTCGAATAAAAACTCTTTTGGAAGACTCTCCATGCACAATTTGGTCAAATTTGATCAAAGTTTCAAGCTTTTGGTGGTTATTAATGGTGGGGATTTCAAAGTCTTCAAGGAGACGGTCATGAGAAGAATCATGTAAAGGGTGAAAGAGAAGTGGTGGGTTTAGGATAGAAAGTTTGGGATTGAGAGGGAAAGAAGAGGAAGAGAGAGAAGGATTGGAAAGAGAATGAGAAGACGGGTTAGAGAGAAAATGGAGGTTTTTGTAGGGTTCATGAAATTTAAGAGTTTTTGATGTTGTCCATGTTGGGTGTTGAACAGAGAAAGGGGTTGTGGAAGCCATTTTTTTTCTGCTAGAGAGAGTGGAGATAAGGTTGGGTTTAGAAGGGCAGAAGACAAGGGAACAGAGAGAGCTCAACTTCTATGAAAATCAAACCTCTCTAAAACCTCAATAGCTACCAGCCCATCCACACAGATACAGCAGGCTATTTTCTTTTCGTAATGAAACATTGCATACTCCAAGTATCCAACTTTTTGTTTGTTTAGGGAACTTTAAATTAAACCCTAATGTATTATCAAATTATTAATATAGTACACAAAAATATTTTATCTTTTAAGTCCTTCGAAGTCGTAGACAGTTCTCAATCGGTCTATTTGAGCCTTCTGTAGTTTTGTTAGTATTTTCAATAGATTTTCTTTTTTAAAAAAAAAAAAAAAACACTATTTTTTGCATAAAAATATTTAAGGTGTTTGTAATTGTGATCCATGATTTTTTTCAAATAATATTTTATTCTAAAATAAATTAAAATTATATATATATATATATATATATATATTATGACATTAAAACCATTAAAAAAACATCAATTTAATACTTTTTTCAAGCCAAAACATTTTTAAAAAACACCTAAAAGTAGAAGCAGAAGTTATATCAAGCATTGATGGAAAATATAAACATTAAAAATCTAATTAATACATATTTTTTGTTTTGGAATAAATTGAAAATAGGGTGTCAAATAGGAAAATCTTAAGGGTTTTTTTTTTTTTTTTTACTTTTGTAATAAAAAAATTTTTAAGGATTGTAAACCAAAACATTTGCTACTATGAAATAATAAAATAATCATTTTGCCCTCGTAAAAACACCCAAATAACTAGCTATTAAGTGTAAAATTATCTTTTCATATGATGTATTAGTCATTATCATATTGATTTGGGATAAATCGATCTTTTAATATTTCAAAACCACATTAAAATGATAAAATTATTCTTGAAGTAAAAAAATTTAAAATTTGTGTCTAGAGGCATTATAACTTGAATTCAATGAAAAGCAATGTAATTTTTTAAAAAAAATTACAGTTCGATAACCCGTGGTTCTTAATTCTTTAAGGTCAATTAAAACTTTATTGAAATGCCAACAAGGTTTCCTTAAAAACAAGATATTCCCAAGTTATCACATTTGCATACATATCACCATTACAATCTTATTTTGTTCAATTATCATGAACTTTATTTATTCACAACATAAATCAAGAGTAGACATCCTTTTCTTTATCAAGTTATCTATCCCAATTTGTACATCACATACAAAACAACTCCACATAAATAACATTAACAAATTATGTATATAAGAAACATTATATTTATTTACATGTATAATTAATTTAATATACAAGAGTAGATTGAATGTTGAAATACAATATAATAATAAAAAGCAAAAGTTAAATTGCTTGCATCACTAATATTAATTTTGTGTGCATCACCAAAAGATTAGCACCTATTTCATATCAAGAGAAATCTAGCATGTCTATTTATTTTCATTACATAAACTAAAAGGATATATATACAATCTATTACTCTGCTCAAGTTTGAGACACACCTAAAATCAAATATATACCACATAAGAATACAATGACATCAATCATTTAATATTGAATCCATACATCAATTTACTTCATCATTCCAAGTTCAACACCTATACAAAATGACATAATATTTTTTTTTCTTTACATTAATGAGTTCATTCTTCCCAGTTTATTCATTGGCAAGATATCCTGAGTAATTTACAATACTATGCAAGATTTCAAAATAATATTTTATAATCTTGCCTTAGACACTCTGGCTATATACTAGCAGACACCCTTTCTTTCATAACTTATACCGGGTCGTTACACTTTTTTTCTTTGATACAAACCCTTTACTTTATTCTTACTTCCATTGTCTTGATACTACCATCAATGGATTATACGTACATGCCAATTCAACATACATGCAATATATTTTACTACCATGACAATTTAGAAGTGTATTTTCATACTTGAAGTCAAATTTCATACCCGTGACCATCATAATATATATTTCCTAAATCTCCTCTTAAAGGTTTACTACCCGTGATATTTATTTGTGAGATCATCTACCTTTATCGTGTTAAGATGGAAGAAAATCCCTCTGACAAGTATGCATCATCACATAGTTCCCTAAGTAACATGTACATTTCTTCCCCATCGTCATTCTTCTTCTTCTTCTTCTTCTTCTTCTTCTTCTCTCTAGAAACCAACCCCTCCTTTTATCACAATGTCGGCCACCCCAATCCTCATCTACATCTATTAGTAGTAGTGTCAACATCGATTGTTGGAAATTTTTTATGAAACTTCAATACACAAAGTAAGCAAACCCACCTATTTTTTGCATTTCATTTATGTTTTAGGTTAATTTATTGAAATATTTTGTAGTTTTATTTTATTTTAATTATACTTAACAAATGTTTTTGTACTAGGTTACATGATTTGTGATATGATGCCCATAAACATGCAAAAAATTAAGTTGGATTTGATGACGTTGAAGTATGGAAGAAGTATAGAGCGAGTCAAGTCATAGAGGATAATTGGAAGAAGTTTCAAGATTTTTTAGCATCAAAATAATTTGGAAGGCGATCATGATCCTAGTCACAAAATTGAAATAACAAAACACATGGTTCAGTGAGCATGCACACTAGTGGATTGCTCCCACTTGTCAATCATGCAAAGCGCTTGGTAAAATTTCGGAATTATTTTGTCTTATCTTTCAATACGATGTTTACTTGTTATTTTTTTGCAACATATTTATATTGTAGGAACAATAACTTGGGCATGAGCATGCACCGATAGAGTTATATGAGGAGACTTATATAAGTAAGGTGAATAAGGGGGAATGGATGAAAAATTTTGTAAATAGCAGAGATGAGGCATTTGTTGAATATTTTTTTGAATTCATCTAATTTTTTAAAAATTTTAATTATAATTTACTTTTTTGTTATCTTTTATAGGAAAGATGCAAAGCTGCAATGTTTGAAAAACATGGAGAAGACATTTTCACCCATCTGCTTCATGATCTTTGATTATGGTTGGAGGCTAAAGCAACTGATAGACTCGATACGAATCAGGTATATAGGATGCCTATAACATTGGTCAGAGAAATAAGATGGGTTCATACTACTTCAACTCTAGAAAAACAATAGTCCAGCCTAAGCCAATCAAAGCTGGAATTTGAGTCGAGGGTTTAAGAATAGGTCTAGGAGCGAGTAGCCAAATTAGAAAAGAAGAAGATGATGATGGTGATGAAAGTCATATTAGAAGAAGAAAGTAGGTAGAATTGGAAGAAATTGATGGAATATACATCTTCATGTTATTCTCTTCATTTCGGTCCTTTTGGCTCAGGATTCCTCCTCTCCACCTCCACCTCCACCTCCACCCACACCTTCACCTTCACCTTCACCTTCATTTGTATAGTGTTGTATTTATTATTACAAAATTAATACTGTAATGAACATTGAATTAATAAAATTTTAATGTTCAGTAAATTTAGTGTTTGGTTGGTTTTATTGTGTTTAATTGTTGTTTTTTTTTTTTTATTTAATACCCTAATAACTCAAAAAAAGATTTACTAAGTTTTTGATGAAATCATCGATGGACAAAACAAATAGGTTGGTGATTTTTTTTGGCAAAAAGGATGTTATTTCATTAGAAAGTCACATAACGGTTAGGATATTTTAGGCTCTTTGATGGATTTAGCGATGAAGTTAGCAACTAAATTTTTTCGCCTTATCCGTCAATAATTTTTTGACAATATAGCGATGAAATATTCCATTGGTATTAGTTATCGACCATTGAATGATACTTGTAAAAGATCCCATTTGATAAATTTAGGGATTCTTAAATGCTTAAGTATTTTTTTTAGAGAGAGAATGAAATAATACTGAAAATATATAGCTTTAAGCATTCATAGGGTATTTATAGCCTAGAAGTCTTATCTTTTTATAGAGAGGATGAATTAGATTGTAATTTTACCTTAATAGTTTTAATGAAGGATAAATATCTCTTTTACAAGCATTAATGAGGACAACTATCCCTAATATATGCATTAATGAGGGATAAATATCTCTTACACAATTATTAATGCAATGGAAATAAGGTAGATCCATTGGAAGATTTTTTTATACATCTAAGGTTTTGGGAAAGTAGGATCCAAAATTTAGTTGAGCTTATGAAGGCTAAGTTCTTCCCCTAAGCTAAGCTCATGAGGGCTAGGATTTTCCCCTAAGCTTAGCCCATGGCATTAGACTCTTCTTCTAAGTTGAATCCATGACATTGAGCTCTTTCTCAAGGTTGAGCTTATGAAGGCTGGGCTCTTTTCCTAAGCTAAGCCTATTGCATTTGGCTCTTCCCTTAGGATGAGCGTATGACATTGGTATCTTCCTTTAAGCTAAGCCAATGACATTAGGCTCTTCTCTAAGCCTGAACTCATGAGGTTTAGGCTTTTCTCCTAGGCTGAGCTCGAGCACATTACTTGAGACCATAAGTTTTTGGGTTTTTGAAGGAGTTTTTAGGCCTGTTAAATTGGAGTTTATCAGTAACCCCAAAGTCTTTGTGATATTTATACCTAAAGACTTTGTAAAAATACATAGTAAGATGAGTTTGTTGAATTTTATTCATTGAGAAGAGAAGTGCAAACCCCAGGTAATGTATTAAAGAAGCCGTGTGTACATACATTATAGTTTAAAAGAATTTCTAAGCATGGATAGGGGAATCATAGAGGAACCAATACTAAGAAAAGTTTTCTAATAGGTGGAGAAACTCATGGAAGAGGAGCTTATACTTAGAAAGATTTCTAAGAGGAGAAGGGGATGAACCCATGTCGATGCTTATACTTAGAAAAATTTATAAAGGATGGAGGGAAAAGCTAAGAAGAGTAAGTCTATACTTAGAAAATTTTCTAAGAGATTGAAAGGAACCCGATAAGGGTGAGCCTTATACTTGAAAAATTTATAAGTGACTGTGGGGATCAAAAAAGGGTGAGTCTTATACTTAGAAGATTTTTAAATGGCCAAGAGGAACCCATGATGATGCCTATACTTAGAAATATTTCTAAGAAACGGAGGCGACATACCCATATCTACACCTATATTTAGAAAAATATCTAAAGGGCATAAATGAAGGACCAAATGAGAGTTATATAATAGCACTATGAAGGCTTCCGATTCATCCTTTCTAAAAAGAGTTGTACAATCATACTAGATAGGCTTTAAATTCATCCTTTCCAATGAGAGTTGTGTTATCATATTAAAAAGGCTTTGTAACTATAACTTCCAAAGAGAGTTATGCAATCGCATTAGGGAGGCTTTAAATCCATCCATTCTAAGGAGAGTTGTGTAATCACACTAAGAAGGTTTTAGATCCATCCTTTCTAGGAAGAGTTATGTTATCGCACTAGGGAGGCTTAAGATCCATCCCTTCTAATAAGAGTTGTGCAATTGCATTAGGGAGACTTTAGATCTATCCACTCCAATGATATTTGTGCAATCGCGCTAGGGAGACTTCATATCCATCCCTTTTAATAAGAGTTATGTTATCGTACTAGAAAGTATTCAGATCCATCATTTCTTAGGAGAGTTGTGTTATCGCACTATAAAGACTAAGTCAATCCTATCCTTAAAAGGTTGTGGGTAAAGTGTGAGAGGCTTCTGGTCTACCAAGAGTGAGGGAGAATATACTTATAGTGGATAATGTTATCATTTGTGTATCATATAAGCCCTTAAGTCCTAGTGACATCTTTTAGTGTGTACAAGCCGTCATAAAAATTATTTGTGGGCGTAACCTTGAGGCATAGTCGTGGACCGTAGCCTTAGGCATAGTCATAAGCATAATTGTGGGCATCGACCTGAGCATAGTCGTGTGTAGCTACTAGCATAGTCTCATGAGCATAGCCATGGACGTAACCTCTAGCATAACCATGTGGGGCATAGCTTAGGCATAATTGTTGGCTTAGCCATTGACATGTTGTTGGCATAGCCATAAATATAGTTATTGGTATAGCTACTGTTGTGTTAGGGTTTCGTCATTTATGAAAAGAGCTTTTAAGAAACACGAATGAACTAACTTTTTGTTCAATTTAACTTAGACGACTCCAATAATGATATCTAAAAAAATCCAAGTAATTTAGGAGTAAGACTTATATGTTGGATAATCGATTAATCTCTTAATTCTAACAATCTGATCCATTCTCTATGGTTAAGATGGCTGGTAACCAGTACCTGGTAGGCCAAAGTGGCTGGTGGATGGTACTTGTAAAAGATTTTTTTTTTTTTTTTTGTAGATTTGAGGACTCTCATATGCTTAAGTATGTTTTTAAAGAGAGAAGAAAATGATATATATTAGAGAAATATACTCTGAAAATATGCATACAGCAAAGAATGAAGATTGTGAACCTAGAGCCTAAAGGATTCATGAGGTATCTATAGCTTATAAGTCTTGTCTGTTTATGGAGAGAAAGTGCTAGAGTGTAATTTGCCCTGATATTTTTAATGAGAGATAAATATCTCTTACTCATGCATTAATGAGAGAAAACATACCTGGCATATGCATTAATAAGATATAAATATCTCTAACATAATTATGAGATAAAAATATGGTAGATTTCTTAGAAGATTTTTATACACTTAGAAGTGTAAAATTCAAAATTTAGTTGAACTCATGAAAGTTGGACTTTTTTTCAAAACCAAGCCCATGACAATTGAGTTTTTCCCTTAGATCGAGTTCATTAGAACTACTGCTTTGGCTTATTGCTTAAAACAATAGATTTGTAGACCTTTAAAAAAGTTTTTAAACACAATAAATTTGAGTTTATCACTTCCAAATACCACATTGAAGCATCATTGTTTTCCTTCAAGGTTATCTACCTGCATGTTGTGCTATCCTTAAAAGTTTGTAAATTACATCAATGAGTGCTATATTACCCAATCAAAGACACGTAAACGACATATTATGCTTCTTTTAATCTTTGTGTTCACATTCCATTCTGTCTCAAATCCACTATCTAGCCGACAAACGTACCGAAATCCTAATCACCCAAAAGGCCACACCATCCCTCGAGCATGCTCTATTAACCTAAAATTATCTTTCTCTTTTATTACAACCAATAATCCACTAATTTGAGCGAAGTACAAGGTGTTACGATGTTAGGCATATAGCTGACACGTACAGCACCAACACTATACACCTTGTAACATTGCTTAGGTGTCATTTCTCACGTGGACACATGTTTGTACGCTATTCGCTAGGCTCCAAACGTTCATTTCACACCTTCGACGGCAGTTGGGCACAAAAAAATTTATCTAGCCAGCAAAGCCTAAAGCTCCTTTATACTGAACATGTCAAAGCTATATAACATCTTAAGGCCATGGTTGTGGATTGCTCATTTTCCACTAACTCCCTCCCTTTGCTTCCTCCTACCTTTGAAACCATTTTCTTCTGACTCTCTCTAGATCGAAGGGATAAAAGAATCAATATGGGTTCTTGTAAATTCTCCATGTTTAGTTTCCTTTGTTTGATCATTATTTTGGTAGTGGTTTCTGGGGAAGGAAGTCCCCAGCTTGTTAAGGATAGAATTTCATTGCTTTCTTTCAGGTCAGGTATTGTATTAGACCCTGAAGGTGCACTTGAGAGCTGGAACTCTTCAAGCAATCACGTTTGCCACTGGACAGGAGTCAGGTGCGACAATGGTAGTGATCGTGTCATACAGCTTGACCTTAGTGGCCTATCACTTCACGGCAGGATTTCTCCGATTCTTGCGAATCTTTCTTCTTTGCTGGTTCTTGATTTGTCAAGGAACTTCTTTGAAGGCCATATTCCAGCAGAGTTGGGCTATCTTTTCCAGTTAAGACAGCTCAGTTTATCATGGAATCTTCTCGGAGGAAACATTCCCGAGGAGCTGGGATTTCTTCACCAATTAGTATATCTTGATTTGGGAAGTAACAGGCTTGCTGGTGATATTCCTGCGCCACTTTTCTGCAATGGGTCCTCTTCTCTGGAGTATATGGACCTCTCTAACAATTCTTTAACTGGAAAAATCCCTTTGAAGAATGAATGTGAGCTTAGTGCTTTGAGGTTTCTTTTGCTTTGGTCGAATAGACTAGTCGGTCGGGTCCCTCGAGCACTTTCTAAGTCCACCAATCTTACATGGCTCGATTTGGAGTCAAATATGCTGACGGGGGAATTGCCATCAGAGATTGTACGTAAAATGCCAAAGTTACAGTTCCTCTATTTGTCTTACAATGACTTCGTTAGCCATGATGGTAACACCAATCTTGAACCCTTTTTTGCTTCTTTAGTTAATTCTTCTGACCTTCAAGAACTTGAATTAGCCGGAAATAACCTTCGCGGAGAGATACCTCCTATTATCGGTAATCTTTCTACCAATTTTGTACAGATTCATCTAGATGAGAATCTTCTTTATGGCTCTATCCCTCCTCACATTTCAAACCTTGTCAATCTCACCCTTTTAAACTTGTCTAGTAACCTTTTGAACGGTACCATCCCTCTAGAACTATGTCGTATGGGAAAACTAGAGAGGGTTTATTTGTCAAACAATTCACTATCTGGTGAAATTCCAGCAGCTCTTGCTAACATTTCCCACTTGGGGCTTCTTGATTTGTCAAAAAACAAACTTACAGGCCCCATCCCAGACAGTTTTGCCAACCTTTCACAGCTACGGAGACTCTTACTTTATGAAAATCAGCTCTCAGGAACCATACCACCAAGCTTGGGACAATGTGTCAATTTGGAGATCCTAGACCTTTCTAGAAATAAGATTTCTGGGATAATTCCTAGTGAAGTTGCAGGACTCAAGAGCTTGAAGTTGTATTTGAATCTGTCGAGCAATCACTTGCATGGTCCTTTACCACTAGAGCTAAGTAAAATGGACATGGTGCTAGCAATCGATCTATCTTCCAACAATCTCTCTGGCTCGATCCCGCCACAACTTGGAAGCTGCATTGCACTAGAGCATCTTAACCTTTCAGGGAACGTCTTAGAAGGTCTTCTTCCAGCTACAATAGGACAGCTACCCTATCTTAAGGAACTGGATGTATCTTCAAACCAGTTGAGTGGCAATATACCACAATCTCTGGAGGCATCACCAACTCTCAAGCATCTCAACTTCTCTTTCAACAAGTTCTCTGGAAACACATCAAACAAGGGGGCATTTTCTTCTCTGACGATAGATTCTTTCCAAGGCAATGAAGGCCTTTGCGGTGAAATAAAGGGCATGCCCAACTGCCGGAGGAAACATGCTCATCATTCACTTGTTTTACCTGTCCTCCTGTCTTTGTTTGCTACTACCTTATTATGCATATTTGCATACCCCCTCGCTCTCAGGTCAAAATTCAAAAGGCAAATGGAGAAATTCAATCGAGGTGACTTGGAAGATGAGGACAACAAAACGAAAGACCTCAAGCATCCAAGAATCTCATATCGACATCTCATTGAAGCTACAGGGGGGTTTAGCGCTTCAAGCCTGATAGGTTCAGGCCAATTTGGCCATGTCTACAAGGGAGTTCTTCAAGACAACACAAGGATAGCTGTTAAGGTATTGGATACAAAGACAGCTGGAGAAATTTCAGGGAGCTTCAAAAGAGAATGCCAAGTCCTAAAAAGAGCCAAACACAGAAATTTGATCAAGATCATCACAATATGCAGCAAGCCAGATTTTAAGGCTCTTGTCCTTCCTCTCATGTCAAATGGGAGCCTGGAAAGGCATTTATACCCAAGTCATGGACTAAATACAGGGTTGGATTTGATTCAGTTGGTGAGCATATGTAATGATGTGGCTGAAGGGGTGGCCTATTTGCACCATTATTCTCCTGTTAGAGTAGTTCACTGTGATCTCAAGCCAAGCAATATTCTTCTAGATGAAGACATGACAGCTTTGGTAACTGATTTTGGAATCGCAAGATTGATTAAAGGTGCTGATGACAGTAATCCAACAGATGATTCAGTGTCCTTTAGCTCAACTGATGGATTGCTATGTGGATCTGTCGGCTACATTGCCCCTGGTATGTACTTAGTTTCTGCAACAACGTAGTATTATTTCATTATTTATAATCACGAAATGATTTATAATGTTCCTCATGGAAAGAGAGAACATTTTTGAAGACCTTGTTATGTTTATTAATTTCCTTGTCAACTTGATCCAACGCAGAATACGGAATGGGAAAGCGTGCTTCAACGCAAGGAGATGTTTACAGTTTTGGAGTCCTCCTGCTAGAAATTATAACCGGAAGACGCCCCACAGATGTTCTGTTTCATGAAGGTTCAAGCTTGCATGGATGGATTAAGAGCCACTATCCCGACAAGCTCAAGCCCATAGTTGATAAAACAGTGCTTAGGTTTGCTCCATCTGGCATGCCGGTATACTATAACAAAATATGGAGTGATGTAATCTTGGAATTGATTGAGCTTGGTCTTATTTGCACTCAAAACAATCCTTCAACAAGACCAAGCATGCTAGAAGTAGCCAACGAAATGGGCAGCCTAAAGCAGTATCTCTCTAGTCCACCCCCCCTGCTGATTGACGAAGCATATCCTAAGGCCAGTGCTTAATTATGCAACAGCATTGAAAGTAGCCTCTGAAACTGTTAATCATTGTATTCATTTGTTTGATTATTTTCATGGTAACTAAGTTTGATTTTAATTCAATACAACAGCTTTCTTGATTAGCAATTTGCCGAAGTTTTGACCTTCTCGCAACTGTGTATTGTAGGATCATTTTCAATACTGATAACTACAGTGTTCGTGGTGAGGTGAAAAGATCAGACAGATTTGTCAAAGCATAAAGAACATCTTCTTTTCACCGTCCAATGGATTCTTTAAGCTGGAAAAATATTCCTTGCTTTTGTCAGTTGTATTCTAATCACAACCGACCAAAAACCTCCTTGATTTGTTAATTTCTTAATAGATTTCACTCGATTGTGAACTCTGAATCATAGTTCAACTATGAACCAGACATTGATGCTTCAACCTTAGTCTTTGTTCTGCTGGTCTATTTCTCTGTTAAAATATCAGCATTTCTTTTTGTGGTGAGCAATACAGTGATTTCTATAATCAAGAAAATGCACCAGGGTCCCTTTTAGCCTACCTATGATATGGATTTGCCTTAACTGAGGAGTAAGTGGAAGATTATAATAAGCCTATTACTCACCTCCATTTTAATCATAAGAAGCACTCGGGACCTTTTTATCACTTCAACGTGAGAATAGGGACAGAGTCCCTAGACCACAATGCTTGCTGCAGAAGGTTAGATTGTCTCTGGGAAAACATTAACAAAGAAACTCAAATCAATAACAAAGTCAAATAGGGATGCCACATGAGGGCGTAAACATCCGAGACTGTCCTGGAGACCGAATTTATGTGCAATGTGATATGAATTAGGCCACTGTCCTAATCTCTAATAAACTAAGCTGTGTTCTTGCACAAACTACCAATATCTTGCTATAGTTTTCTCCCATCCATCATAATTCATGCACCTACCATCACCTCCTCTATCCTTTTTCTCCCTCTATTTCCTTATTGTTATAATGAGATTTATGGAAAAAAAACCATAGGTGGGCATAAACAATTTCCTTAACATGACTTCAGCAGGCCAATGATTCTCTTCCCTCCCAGTACTAGCAAAGCAACCAAAAAAGTTGCAGATGTTGGCGCAGAGTCTGCTGATACTAGTTTGCAACTTAGAACTGTTACCAATGAAACAGATATTTGCAGAACTTGGAAAAAATGACAATCTTTGGAGCAGTATTGATTTTAGAATTCTATCTCCAAAGGCCTATGATTATCTCGAACTCTATATTCGTATGATGGCCAAAGGTGACGGGTGAAGGCTGCAGCTTCATAGCTGGGCACTAAAAGTCCTAGCCAGAACCACCATTATGGCCTGAAAATTAATAATGGTCATTTGTGAAACTGCAATGCAAACCTGGTATCATTGTCTGGTGCAACCATGCCTAGTAAATCTCAGGTGCCAGTTAGCTGTCCCCGTCGCATATGCTATGGATTCATTTTCTGCAAAATTTGCTGAAACACCATTACACATGGGAGCACGTACTGGAAGGAGTCATAAATAAATATCAAGGCGAAACTAGTGTGTTTCTGTCCTCGAAAAAGATTCTGAAAAGCTGGAGCATAATTTTATCAAATATTCCACTCGGTTTGCAGCTAATCTTGACTGGTAATTTACCAGTTAGTCTGACTGGGTTCCTTACACCTCCCATTTCAATCCTTCCTTCAACAACTTCACATAATTAATGACAGATGGTATTTGACATCAGAATTTTCCTGAGAACGAGGCAGTTCTTCCATACAAATAAATTAAAAAAAAAAACCTCACTTGTATCTTCTGCACGTGTGGTCTTAATTAGTAAATATATTTGTATCCTTAAGTTTCAGTAAATTAAAGGTCTCTCTACTCATTCATGGACACATGTTGTGAACCATCCACAGGAGAAATTGTTGGTCCAAGATAAAATATCCCAGGAGATGACCTACTCAAAAACTGGTTAAATTATAATTTTTCATTAAATTTTAGAATTTTTTAAAAAAAATTTAAAATCTTAATCCAAACTAAAATATTATATTAAAAAGCTCCATATAAATTTTTTAAATTTTTTGATAACTCAATTCAAAATTATAAAAAAAATTTATATAAAACTAATTAAAAAATATTAATAAAACCTATGAAACAATAGCTAACTCAAGCCTTTAACCTGCCCTTGACTGCAGAAATAAGCAACGAGAGATTGCTATCTTGCTAAGCAACTCTATCAATGCTAAACAACTGAAATTCTGGCCTGGAATTTGGAAGTTCATAGACAATTTTACCAATGAAATTAGAATGCAGGGGTCGTCTGAATATTGAAACTCCACTCCTAAAAAGGAGAAACTTTGCTTTGAGACATAAACAAAACCAACCTCCCGAAGAAGATGAGAGAAAAAGGAGAAAGAAAAAGCAAAAGCTTTCATGATTTCTGCCTCCTCACTTGGACTCCCTTCTTCCACATAAAAAGAAGTCTTCCACAAACTGCAAATTAAGCTCATTCACTGTTCTTGGTCATATCACATTGTAGAGGCGGGTTGAAGAAGTAGTTCTAAAGCAGCTGCAAATGATAACCCACTAGCTACATAAAATACTCCTTGTGCATGAAAGAGGAAGGCGAATGTGACATGGTGCTCCATGATTGTGATTGCCATAACTAACATTATTCATAGGTCTTTATCTATCTATAGATGTTTAATTTACAGAGAAACTTGGGCTATTAAACAAACATGTAAAACAAACACACACACACACACACACACACATATATATATATATATATATATATATTGTGCACGCCATACTACGAGTTAATTTTTTTTAACATAAAAAAATATTCAGATGATAATAACTTAAGTTAACCTAAGTTAACTTAATGAAAACATGGTATAATATGAGATTAGGATACCCCATAGAATGGAAAGCAAAAAAAAAAAAAAAACCATAAAGTTCAAGGCCCAATAACCCAATATAAAATGATAAAATTAAAAAAAAAATTATTTTTAAAAAATAAATGTCTGAAGAAAAAAACCTGAGTCAAGCCTGGGCTTACTTTACTAACCTGCCACGCACGACAAGAGACCTAGATTAAAAAAATATTTTTTAAAAAAATAACCTAGAAAAAAGGATCATGTCAAATAAATAAATAACATTGAAAAAAATATAAGTCACCTCGAGTTAACTTAACTAACTTGCGATCTAAGTTAATCTAAAAAAAAAAAAAGGATAAGGAAAAGAGCAATTAAAAGAATAAGGATTAAATTTAGATAAAAAAAAATGAAATAAAATGTTAATGAATTAATTGAAAAATAAAATTAAGAAAAGATAAAAAAAGAGAAATTAAAAGAATGAAAAACCAAAATTCAATAAAATAAATAAAAAAAATAAAATATTAAGGGATAAAATTAAAAAAAATCAAAAAATAATAAGAAAATAACAATTAAAAAAATATGTGGAGGTCCGCTGCATTTAAATAGCTGAAAATGCAACTTTCCTTTGTCGGCAAAAACAACAGACCGTCATGTCTCTAAAGCCTCCAAGTGAAGGCACTTCTAATGGGGTCACGTATGGTTCGCAAAGGCAAGTTTTGTTCTTTCTCCACATATTTTCTCTCTCTTAGCATTGGGATTTGCACTCGCCCAACCAAATTTAAATGAAGTCCTTTTATTTGTTTTGTATTTCAATTATAATTCACATTCTCTTAATTACTTTTTGTATGTTTTAAATCCTCTTCTTTGGCATTTTTCTATTCAATCTCATCTCTTTGTAAAATTGAAAGTTGTAATCCCATTTTTAATTTATTTAAATTATAGTACTCATTTTTTTAATTGCTTTTTTTTTTAATTTTTTTTCATGGATTTCTCTTTTCAATTCAATTCCTTGACATTTAATTTAATTGGATTTTTATATCAACTATAATCATCATTTTTTTTATTGCTATTTTTTTATATTATTTTTTCTAATTGACTTCCAGATCGCGGGTTTATTATACTAACTCAGATTAGTTCGAGACTTTAACATCATTTTATTTTTATGTAATTTAATTTTCATGTTGACCAAAAAAATTGGAACATTTTTATTTAATTTTTTTTTGTGTTTTTTTCAAAAAAAATAAAAAATAATAAGTCCACCCATACCAATGTGCTTGTGCTCCCATTCGATTGCGCCTCTTTTTGGCCCATTGATTTGGTTTTGTCCTTTTCTTTACTTCCATTTTTCATCCTTTATTTTAGTTTTTAATTGAATTTTTTTTTTAGCTTTTTTCAATAAAATCTAAATAGGTCTTTTGCATTTTTATGGTGTTTTCTAATTAAGAATATTATTTAATTTAATATACGGCCTATTTAATTTTTAAAAATACTCTTTTAATTTGATATTTTTTCAACCCTTTAACATTAAAAAAAAAAAATTTCATAATTTGTGTGGTTTTTAAAGGTTTTTTTTTATTTGATTTGAGGATTTTTTTTTTTTTAATATTTCAAGCCCACATGTAATCCTATTTTTATTTTTATTTTGAAAATATAAAATTGTGTTTAAATGAAAAAATTAATTTTTTAAATTAAAAATTATGAAATCCAACGAGGTCCAGGACCTAAATGGATAGTTTGGCAAATTAATCTCAATTTCCTTCTTCTTTTTTTTCAATTGAATTTTTTTATTTTTAATATATCCCATCAATTTTTTTTTTTGTGTTTACCCTTTTAAAAAAAAAAGTGTAGGTAAGCTATCACAATCTCATGCTATATTGTTTATCCTCTTTCAAAAAAGATGTATTTATCCTTGTTTTTGTGATTATGTTTTTTTTTTAATTTGATTCATTTATTATCATTGTTTATTTTTTTATTATCTCATTAAAATAAAAATTTTTATCACCCAAATTGCAGATTCTTTCTTAAAAAAAAAAAATGTTTGCAATACCTGAACATCATAAAAAAAAAAGAGAAAGAGAGAGAGAGAGACCATATGGCACAGCGCGAGTCCACAACTAGTTACTTTTCTAAATATATTTGTTGTGTTTGAATTTTGTGCTTTGAAGAAAAATTCATATATATATATTGGTAAATTACAAATCACTATTAAAAAAGAGCTAAAACCCTTTAGAAAAACACTTTAGCTCTTCACTCATTTACATTGTTCACTAGAGCAGTGTGATTATATTTTTACCACTCCAACAAAAAAACTTAATGCTAGCTATCAAGGATATTAAAGTCTTTTTATGTGACTCATTTGTTTATACCAAATTGATCGGAGACAAATAAGTCTTTTTCCTTCATGATAGCATAGTGAAACAACCAAAATAACATTTGAAGCAAAAAATGTAAACATTGTGTCAGGAGATATTTTTGTATTTTCATAATGGTTTTTTCATTATTATAATTTAGACTGAGGGACAATTTAGTATTTGACCAAATATAAAAAATAATAAACAATTAAAATCATAGTGAAACTACAAAAATACTCTTAAAGAAAAAAATAAACCTAAAGTCAAGGGGTTTTTAGGTCTTTTCACCATGGTTTTTGCATAATTATTAAGTTAGCTCAAAGGTTATTTGGCATTTGGCTAAAAAAAAAAAAAAAAAAAGGATAAATGTGTGCAACGCAACGCCTCCCGACAACAAATAATGCATTTTTTTCATTCATTGGAAGCGTTGTTATGTCCTCTTTCTATTGGTGCAATGCATGTCTTTGATGGTGGTCCGGTTTGTCGTTGGTAGGCCCTTTTCCTCTCCCTCCTTCCCCGAGAATTATAGCTTGAGGCCCTCTTGGCTGTTGGAATTGCAATTTCAATCTTATTCTTTTGTTTCTAATTTTTTATCTTTGTCTTTTTGTAGAAGTTTTAATTATTTTTAATTTCATTCTTCAATCTCAATTTACCAAATATTAGATTTTCCAATTTGTTCCTCATTCTTTGTATTTCTATTTTTTTCTTTGTCCTTTTTGCAAAAGTTTTATTGGTTTTCATTTTCATTCTTCAATTCAAATTGATGGTATTATGTTCTCTAATTTGGTCCTTATTTTTTGATTTTTATTTTTTTTTTCATGACTCTTTATTAAAAGTTATTATTCTTTTCAACTTCACCCTTCAATCAAAAATATTTTTTTTCTATGTCAACTTTAATCCTCATTCTTTTGATTTTTTTTTGTTCTTTTACTAAATTAATTTTACTTTTTTAATTTTATCATTCAATCAAATATAGAATTTCTTTTATTTTTCAATTTTGATCATCATTATTTTAATTGCTATTTTTTAATCCTTTTATATAATTTTGTTTTTAATTTTATCTTTCAATATTTGATTGATTAGGAATTGAACTTCATGATTTTTTTCATATTTAGTGCTTTAGGTCTAATAATAAGAGTCGTGGGTTTGAAAAGTTAACATGATTTTTTTTTAAAAAAAAAAAAAAAACTTTATAATCCTTTTTATTTTTTATCAAATTATTCCAATTTTATTATCTAGGTCGCGGGTTTATGGAGATATCTCGAGTTGGTTGGACTCTAATTACTATAGTTATAGATTTGTCATGATAACTTAGATTTACCAAATTTGATTTTGTTATATCATTTTTTTGCTTTGTTTTGGCACCTAAAAAATATTTTTTGCATAAAAAATATAGTCTAACCTGGAGACTATGTTCTAGTATGGAGGCTAGTCCTAACTATACTATGGAGTATCTAGATGAAGTGAACTCCTTAAAATATATATATAAATATAATATAGATATCTTATTTGATGCAAGTTATATGAATTTCAATGTTGTTCATAGTGGATTTTCCCGGAGGTTATAATTAAGTTATCTAATTAACATCTTTGTTTTTTCATGTATTTTTTTCTAATTGAATTAGCCAAAATAATAATAATAATAATAATATAACCTTAACCTAGTATTATCAAAACTTGATTAAATATTAAAAAAATAAAAAAGAACCAAGTGTAACTAAGATGAACCTATTGATCTGGTGACCATTTGGAATATTCAAACAACTAGATTATATTTTTTCCTTAATCGAATTATATAAGATTATAAAACAATAAAAAAATATGTCATTTCAGTGAGCTGACAATTGAACCGGTAAACTACTAGGTGAAGCATTGCCTTGAATTAATCTTCCGATTTAATTTTGATAATAACATTTATTGAGACCATCATATTTGAAAACTTCAACTTTATAATTTTTATGAAAAAAAAATTTACATAGAAATTGGGCTTTCAATTATATTTGAAAACTTCAACTGTATAATTTTTGTGTGAAAAAAAATTGAAAACTTCAGCTTTATAATTTTTATAAAAATAACTTTACATAGAAATTTAGCTTTCAATCATATTTGAAAACTTCAACTTTATAATTTTTTTAAAAAAGACTTTACATAGAAATTGGGAGTTTGATTTGAACTTTATGTATGGGTTTAATTATTTCTAAAAAAAAAAAATGTCTCTTGAAACAAGAAAATGT
Organism: Populus alba; assembly: GCF_005239225.2. NCBI lineage: Eukaryota > Viridiplantae > Streptophyta > Magnoliopsida > Malpighiales > Salicaceae > Populus > Populus alba. The sequence continues at coordinate 16,717,281 of NC_133289.1, forward strand.
TTATTATCAAAATTAAATCAATAAATGTATAAGAAAAAAAAAATATATATATATATATATATAAGAACAAATTATTAAAGAGTGAAGATTTGTGATCTTACCCTATTTATTTGATGATTTAAGATATTTATAAATCTTAGTTACATCAAATCATCTCATGAAATTGTATAAATATTAATTGGTGAAAAAATATATATTAGTGTGTCCATCATTGTTGTAGTATTATTGTTAGAGTGGTTGGTGAAAGTTCAATGAAACATTGGTTAAAAAATAATCATTGATCAAGAAATAAGACATCTAGTTTGCATGGGACGTGGTGCATGTTGCACTGTGCCTATTAGCTAAAAATATAATGTTAACCCAATATAAAAATATATACTTGTAAAGAATTTGTTGATAAAAAATAAATTTTATGTAAATAGAAATGTTTCATAACTTAAAATCTTTTTCAGTCTGTATTAAATAACATGTTAAAAAAGATAAGAAGATGAAAAAAAAAACTTAGTTGGGTTAGATTGGGTGTTGGGTTTGGGCCGGGATCCAAATGGCAATAAAGGTATTTTTTTTTTATTTGTTAAAAATTATACACCATCATTATTCTTAAAATTAAAGCAAACTGCTAAATCTACTTAAATCATTAATATATATTTAACAATGTCCATGATAAATATGATCATGATCAATTTTTGAAGAGCAAAATATCTTTTAACCTTGCTTGTAAGAAAGTTGAAAGTTAGCAAAAAGAGATTGGGAAATTTAAATTGAACAACATAAAACAGTTTATAAGAGGTCAAATTTTCATTTGTTGTCGCCATAACGAATCAATCTTAAACCTTCAAGTTTTAATATTTTGTAGAAAAGAAAATATGACGATGTGTGCAGGCTAAAATAGTGAATAATAGCAATAATAATAATAATAATAATAGCATGTACATTGCACAAGGACACTTAATATACCCTGAAACGACATGAAAAGAATAAGATCTCAACCTGGGACTGAAACAATAAGCAAAATAAGACTTTTCGTGGCAATGCAATAAACACATAAAGGCAATCAAGATTTAGGAACATTTATAAATGTCACTTGAGCAAATCTTTCCAAAATAAAGCAGAAGCCACTCACACATTTCAAGAAATGGAAAGGATAAAATCCAAGAAGCACACCCCAAGAAAATCAGAAATGAAGAGTGGATCCACACACACACACACACACATATATATATATAAAAGCTCTGTGAGGCATGGAATAAGGAGCGATGCTTTTGTTTTAAGAAAGAAATATGGATTGACTGATACGATCTTGAGTTAGTACTATTGTTCAAAAAAACAACAAGAAGAAGATGATAGCTGTAGTATCAAGGTTTCCCTTTCAAAACCAGGTGCTAGAATGCTGCTCTCATTGTATTGAATATACTCGGCACACTCAAGTCTACTAATGGATAAAATGAAGACATTGCACTGATGAGCTGAAAACTAAGGCTGCTATAACAAGCTTAGCAAACGGTTAGAGTAGGCACAGCAGGTGGTTAGATTCTGTTGTAAAGTCTGGTATTCTGTTGTAAAGTCTGGTATTAATCTGTTATTTATAACTGATTCTGTTACTATACTAAATGTAGGCTATAAATATTGTATCAGTTAAATCAATACAGAATAAGAAAATCAGTTAAACATTTTCATTTCTAATATGGTATCAGAGCATTCTCTCTGAATTTTTTTTCCGCATCCTTCTTTTTCTTCATTCTCTCTTCTCTCTTCATTCTCAACAATGACTGAAGCTACTTCAGAAATGGATTCTTCCAATCCTTTCTTTCTACATCATGGTGACAATCTTTGGAGCCATGATTGTTTTCGAAGCAACTCAAAAATGGTGAGAATTATAATTCATGGAAGAGGGCGATGATGATGGCTTTATCAGCCAAGAACAAACTCAATTTTGTTAATGGCACCTTGTCTAGGCCATGCAATCTATCAGATTCTCAAGGTTTGGCATGGACTCGCTGCAATAATATGGTTCTCTCGTGGTTATTGAATTCTGTTTCAACAGAGATTGCCAACAGCATCATCTATATTGATGATGCATCTGAAATTTAGAAATGATCTTTAAGATAGATTCTTCAACACAATGGACCCCAGTATTTTTCAGCTACAGAAGTCCATTTCATCTCTGTCACAGGAGAATAACTCTGTCAATGCTTATTTCACAACTATGAAAGGCTTATGGGATGAATTACGCAATCATCAACCCATTCCTACGTGCACATGTGGAGCATTGAAGACTATTCTATCTTATCATCATCAACAGCATGTTTATCAATTTCTCATGGGCTTGAATGAGAGTTATTCCCACATTCGAGGACAAATTTTGTTAATTGATCCATTACCATCCATTAACAAAGTTTTCTCCCTTATAATTCAGGAAGAGAGGCAGCGTATGATTTCTTCTTCAAGTGTTTCTTTCAATCAGAACACCACTGCATTACTTGCCAGGACAGTAGCTCCAACTCCAACCTATTTTGCTATACACAAATCCTCTTATCCTCGCAAAGAGCGTTCAATATGCTCTCATTGTGGTATTCATGGCCACACTGTGGAAAAATGCTACAAAATTCATGGATTCCCACTTGGTTACAAGTTTACCAAAGGGAAGAATGCAGTTCACAGTGTAAATCAGGTCTCTGACAGCATTGTTCCTCAGCTACCTATCACTTATGCACAATGTCAGCAACTCATGGAGATGTTCAACCCCTCAATCTCAGAACTTGAATCCTCTGTGAATCGAGTCTCTTCATCTGTCCATAAAGAATCTGAAATTCTTACTTCAGGTGACTCTCCAATCAAACTAAACCAAGCAGGTACTCTTTCCAGTATATCTCCTATCAATACAAAACATTCTGTTTTTTCATCTACCTTATCTCTTACTCCTCCAACTGCTCTCACAAATTCTGTCAAGGCCCCTTGGATAATTGACACTGGAGCTACAGATTATATGATTTGTTCTACCTCATTATTTACACACATTACTTCTATCGTTTCCAAAACAGTAAGGTTACCTAATGGACAACATGCTTCAGTTACTCACATTGGTACCATTAAGATTACAGAATCTCTTATTTTAACCAATGTGCTTTGTATCCCTTCTTTTTCTTTCAACTTAATCTCTGTCAGTAAGCTCATTCAAACCTTACACTGTTGTGTCATCTTCTTATCCAAATTCTGTTTTGTTCAGACTCTTGCAAACTGGAGAACGATTGGTGTGGGTAAAGAAGCTGGAGGTTTATACCATTTGCTGCAAAATCCGGTTTCTGCTTTATCTAGGAATTCTGCATTTTCCACTCCTGTGAAAACTATGTCCCAGCCTACAACAATGAATCTAACTTCTGCTAGTTTCTTTGTTCATGCTGTAAACAATAGTCTATGGCATTACAGATTAGGTCACCCCTCATATTATCCCTTGAAATTGCTTTCTCATGTAATTCCTCAAGTTTTACATGAATCTAATAAGACTTGTAGCATATGTCCTCTAGCTAAACAACACCGATTACCTTTCCCACACAGCATCACAGCTTCTGCACAACCCTTTGATCTTATTCATTGTGATCTTTGGGGTCCTTTTTCCACTAAATCTATTAGTGGCTCTTCTTATTTCCTGACCATTGTAGATGATAATACCAGATTCACATGGATTCATCTTTTGGACAATAAATCTCAGACTAGAACTCATATTCAATCCTTTTTCACTATGGTTGAGACACGGTTTAATACAAAAATCAAGTCTCTTCGATCAGATAATGGAATTGAATTCCACATGCCTCAATTTTATGCCTCAAGAGGTGTAGTTCATCAACTGAGTTGTGTTGAAACTCCACAACAAAACTCAGTTGTTGAACGAAAGCACCAGCACATTTTAAATGTTGCCCGATCCCTTCATTTTCAGTCTCATCTACCTTTATCATTTTGGGGTGATTGTGTTCTCACTGCCGTGCATTTGATCAATAGGATTCCTACTCATGTCTTACATAACAAATCTCCTTATGAAATGTTGTTCCAATCTCGTCCATCTTATTCCCATTTAAAAGTCTTTGGTTGCCTCTACTATACAACTACTCTCCTTAGACATCGCCAGAAATTTGACTCTAGAGCCAAACCTTGTATATTATTTGGCTATCCATATAACATCAAGGGCTATAAACTCTATGATTTACATCTCAACACTGTCTTTGTCTCCCGGAATGTTATATTCCATGAAGCTATATTTCCTTTTTCCCTCAAACATCATATCTCCTCTACTGATTCTGTCCTTCCTTTACCTCTTACACTACATGAATCAGTAGCCCCATCCCTTGATCACATGGATTCAGCTTCTTTTCCTTTTCACACTAATACTCCCTCACCCTCTAATCCCAGTCCATCTCCTCCCTCTTTGAATTCTGACTCAGCACCTCTTTTAGCATCTCCTTCTGAGATTATTTCTCAGCCATGCAGGAAGTCTTCTCGGATAAAACACAAACCTGGATATTTGCATGACTATCATTGTCATATTGCAACCTCCTCTTCAGAGCCTGCACCTTCTTCTTCAGTTTCAGGTATTCCTTATACACTTTCCTCTGTCCTTTCTTATGATCATCTATCTCCTAATCAGAAATGCTTTAGTCTTTCTGTATCTACCCTTGTTGAGCCTACTTCGTATACTCAAGCTATGCATTCTAAGGAATGGTGTGAGGCTATGGACAATCAGATTAAAGCTCTTAAATTGAATAATACCTGGACTATTGTTGATCTCCCTGCTTCTAAACATACTATTGGATGCAAATGGGTCTATAAAAGTTAAACTCAAGTTTGATGGCACCTTAGAGAGGTATAAGGCCAGGCTTGTTGCCAAGGGGTACACTCAATGTGAAGGACTGGACTATTATGACACTTTTTCACCTGTGGCTAAGCTCACCACGGTGAGAACTCTTTTGGCAGTTGTTGCTGTCAAGCATTGGCATCTCCATCAATTGGATGTTAACAATGCATTTCTTCATGGCGATTTAGATGAAGAAGTCTACATGTCCCTACCCCCTGGTTTTGCTAAAAAGGGGGCATCCAAAGTTTGCAAACTCCATAAGTCACTCTATGGTTTAAAGCAATCTTCGCGGCAATGGTTTGCCAAATTTTCCTCTGCATTGCTTGACTTTGGTTTCGTGCAGTCCAAGGCTGATTACACTTTGTTTACTCGATCATTGGCAGATTCCTTCATTGCTATCTTAGTCTATGTTGATGATATAGTTGTTGCCAGTGACAATTCAGATGCAGTTTCCACGTTTATTCACTTGCTTAATAACAAATTTCAGCTTAAAGATCTTGGACAATTGAAGTATTTCCTTGGTTTGGAAATAGCTCGCAGTGAGCTTGGCTTATCCGTCTGTCAGCGCAAGTATGCCTTGGACATCCTTGAGACTACTGGTTTGTTAGCTTCGAAACCAGCCAAAGTTCCAATGGATCCTAATGTGAAATTCTCTAAGGATTTTGGACCACTCTTAGATGATCCTACCTCATATAGACGACTTGTTGGCCGACTACTCTATCTCACCATTAGTCGTCCTGACATTTCTTTTGCTGTTCAGGTTTTAAGTCAGTTTATGGATAAGCCACGCGTTCCTCATCTTGATGCAGCCACTCAAGTCCTACGTTATATTAAAGCCTCCCCAGGTCAGGGACTATTCTTTGCAGTCGCCTCTAGCCTACAACTTAAAACTTTTTGTGATTCCGACTGGGTTGGTTGCTTGGATTCTAGACGTTCAGTCACAGGCTTCTGTGTCTTCCTTGATAATTCTTTGATTTCTTGGAAATCTAAGAAACAAACCACAGTCTCCCGATCTTCTGTTGAAGCTGAGTATAGAGCAATGGCATCCACATGCTGTGAGATTGTGTGGCTTCAAGCCCTTCTCCACGACTTACAAATTCCCCTACAAACTGCTCTCCTTTACTGTGACAGTAAAGTTGCTCTTCATATTGCGGCCAATCCGGTTTTCCATGAGCGCACCAAACACATTGACATTGATTGTCATGTGGTTCGTGAGAAAATTCTATCCGGTGTTCTTCATACTTTTCATGTTTCCTCTCAACACCAATTGGCTGACATTTTTACGAAGGCTCTCCCTTCGTCCCTTTTTCACTCGTTACTATCCAAAATGAGTATTCATAATATCTACTCTCCTTAACAATTCTTTTATGAATCTCATCTTGAGGGGGCGTATTGAATATACTCAGCACACTCAAGTCTGCTAATGGATAAAATGAAGACATTGCACTGAGAAGACATTGCACTGATGAGCTGAAAACTAAGGCTGCTATAACAAGCTTAGCAGACGGTTAGAGTAGGCACAGCAAGTGGTTAGATTTTGTTGTAAAGTCTGGTATTCTGTTGTAAAGTCTGGTATTAATCTGTTATTTATAACTGATTCTGTTACTATACTAAATGTAGGCTATAAATATTGTATCAGTTAAATCAATACAGAATAAGAAAATCAGTTAAACATTTTCATTTCTAATACATTGCTTTGAAAGCATGTCTTCCCTCGCTAGACATTGACTCCAGGATCCACCAGATAAACTTTATTTCAAGTCATCCTGCTAAACCAATAATTATACTCTCTTTTGTTCTTATTTGACTTGGAGGATTGCATGGAAAAGTAGCTTACAGATTGTGAAATAGAGCAGGAAGAGCCAGTTTTATACATCGCTTTACAATCAGCATCCCAATATCAGGAGATGAAACAACGCAAAAATGACAGCATGCCTAAGACATTCTAATGGAAAAAAAACTTCTTCTGTGACTGATGTGCACTGAGCAACATTTACAGTGAATAGGATTTCTACAACAAATCAAATAAAATCCACAAATCTTCTGCGTAATATTCACTCCATTCAAAAATCAAAGCATAGCCTTACCTACTACTTATTGCAGAACGTATCAAAACCTGACAATTCATGAAAGTTCGGTGATTGAGGCAGCAAAAGCTTGATTGCTCGAATTTATAACCAAAAGTGTAGCATTGCCTGAAAATAAACGTAATATTTGTGATATCCGAATTAACTTAACTAAGCATAAGAATGAAGAAATCAGATTGCTCAAACACGTTGGTTAAGTCCTGCAGTGCCCGAATGCATGTGAGAGTAGAGAAGACATACCTCATGTAGAGGTTCTAAAGGTGGATCATCACGAACATGGGGTTTTGTCGTTGTCAAACTTCTAATCTGAGACTGTATTGAATTGAGCTGTTCACGTATCTCTTTCAACAAATTCACTTCCTCTTCCTCTTCCCCTTCAGCAATAATTTCTTGCCTTGTATTGTTTCTTGCTCTCTCGAGCCTCTCAACTCTCTGACTCAGCTGTTGATACTCACCTTGAGAACTGCTGAAACTAAATGTTGGGCGGCTCATAGGAGGCAAACTTCGGTGAACATTTGTCCCTAATTCTCTTGCCTTGGGTAATTTCTTCTCATGGATCGTAGAAAGCACGATTGTCTTTACCAGGCCTCTTTCATCTTTATTAGGTGATTCGAGAATATCCTTGGATACCATGTCTGGCTTTTGAAGCCTGTTTTCACCTTCCAAAGTCAATTTGTGATGCTCTTTCAATGAAGATTCGGGAACTTTGCAGCTCCCGGAAGTTTGAGAGACTTCAAAAATATCCTGGACACCTTCCTGTGAATCTTGATGCTGCTTAACTTCGTCCGAATGATTAGCATTTGTTTTTCTTGCTGCATCGCCAGATGTTCCAATTCCCATTTGTGAAAACAATGACGGAGACCACGTTCCACCCTTCCAGATCGTTGATTTATTTCTACCACAATCTTCGTTGTCCGAAATTTCTTTTACCCTTTCATCCAACCTCTTGATCTGCTCCCAGAATGAATTCGCGTCTGCACCAGAACTCCCTGGTTTCTTCTCCGAATCATTAACTTCGCCAATTGCAATTTCATCCACATCGATTTCCATTGGATCTGGCACTGGGACTAAAGATCTCTTTCTTTCGTTAGAATTTTTGTTGTAATTGGCATCCGTAGAAGAAACCTGAGGTGAAGAGTTAAATCTCCTTAAATTTCCCTTGGAACCACTATTCCCAGATAAGGGTTCGTTTCTTTGCATTAACAGATTCTCTGGAAATGAATTCTCATACACACCCAAATCATTACAGCCCATGCTTAGTAGTCTGTACCTGTAAGCCTGAACCTGGTATTCAAGAGATGCAATCTCCAATTCTCTCTGATATATGAGATCTTCGAAAACTGCCAGAGCCTCTTCTGCATGACACATCTTTGCCTCTTCCATTCTCTTATATTGGCTTGCTTCCAGCTTCAGTGAGGCCTTTTCTCCTTGCAGCCGCAAAATCATGGATAAAGCTTCGCTTGCTGCAGAGGCTGAGGCTTCTCGTTCTTCATCTAACTCGGTGTAAAGGTTTTGTAGAAGAAGTTGCTGTGTACAAAGGGCATCTTTCAGAGCTGCAATATTAGTTTCAGGCGCCACAGATGAACTATTTCCATCCATAAGCAATGAATTAGATATTGACTCCTTCCTCTGCACAAAATAGCAGTCACTCTTTTATAGTCTCAATAACCCATTAACAGTTCTATTATTCATTTAAATTTCACCAGGTATCTTCAGCAACATAAACAATGAATTAAGAATCACACTGGAAAGCATATAATAGAGTTCAAGCAGGCAGGTGCACAGGGTCAAAAACTAGCCCTTGCTAAAACATTTGCGCGTAATAGTTCTATATATTTTGGTAATAGATATGAACACAAACACAAGTTCCTTTGGTCCTTTACACAACTCGGTGGCTCTCACCTCAAACACCCTCTTCCGCAGCTGTACCCTCCCTCCAGAAAACACACCCCGGTGAAAAAGGGGGTTCGATCCTCCAAGCAAGCAATGTTTTCGTATTTTACACTAAGATGTAGCAGAGCAAATAATGTTTTGACAGAAACAACCGGAAAGATGTGAAGATCATTTTCATTGGTTGAGGAAAAATAAATCATAATCTCAACAAAAAGTAAGGTAGAAAAAATCCCAGGGAAATCCTGACCCCACTTATTTTTAAGCAACCGAAACAGAAGCAAAACCTCATCGTTTCCAGATTTTCTTTCCAGACATAGCCAAGTAAAAGTAATAAGAGAAATACAATTGGTTTCCCATTGCTTTTCTACAAAGCAGAGATGAGATTTGACATGAATGTTCGATCTCTTTCAAGTTAAGCATCCAAATGCTGCTAACAATGAATGTCTGAATTCCTTAACTTATGTGTTAAGACAACTATGCATCTGATCTAAATCTAGTAACCTCATTAGCTATTTGACCAGGATAGGTAATCTTCCTGTCACTTGTCAATTTATGTTATTATTTGAGCTTCTTCTTCTTTTATTAGATTAATTTTATGGCTTACCCGAAGAAAAAAATAATAAGAATATTTTTACTTGGATTTTATCTATTTTTTTAAAAAAAAAGTAAATTCAAAAAAGAAATAAATAAAATATAATTTTTGTGCATCGTAGCCTAGTTGCTCTCTCCTTTCTCAACGGGTGTTGAAGGACATTTTTTAAAAATAAAAATAAAAGAAGAAGTTTCGAGTTTCAACGACTATTAAAAGGGTCGTCACCACACACGCTGCGGCTTCAAAGAGAAACAAGATCATCACCATAAACGATATTTTTATGGCGTGTGTTGCTTAAAAAAAAAACAAAAGAAAACCCTCCTATTTTAATTATCATGGGCTGTCCAAACCTAACATAAACTATCAAATTTGTTGACAATGACTACGAATTTTACTTGGTAGAAACAAGATCATTATCAGTGGACCCAACAGAAACTATCAAATCTGATGGCAATGACTAGGGATTTTTCTTAGTGTTGTGGGTTGTAGGATGCGTATTTTTTAATTAAAAATACATTAAGATAATTATATATATATATATATAAACACATCAAAACATAAAAAAATATCGAGTTTTTTCAGGCAAAAAAAAACAATTTAAAAAGGAGAGTTGATGATACATGCCATCATCCATCTCCCTGCACGTCTGCGTGACAAAGTCTGAATTTTGATGCAGGATATAGGAGTACTGTACTAAATCAAAGAAGTTCTAATCCTATAAGAGGAGTGAAATGGAGATAAATCCTTAGCCACCCTTCTTCTATGATGGAATCCAACCAAGTTATGGCCACCCTGGTCATGAGGAGATATTAGTTCAGGCTGGAAGAAGAAAATTATTAAGAGCCACATGGATTAGGCAAGAAAGGACACAAGAACCTTCATAAAGAGTGGGCTTTATAGCGATAAACTCTTTGGTTAAAGGCCTTTCAAATAGATGTCAACGAAAGCAAATGCGAGAGAGAGAGAGAGAGAAGCTCTGAAAGCGAACTGGACATGGTACTGAGCCACTGATGCAGAGTCCTGGATGCATTAAGGGAAGATCTGGGTGGACAATTCAATAGTAGAGGGCGTTTCCGATTAACTGCTTGAAGGCTTTCTAGCCCCATGTAAACCTATCCATCATTTAAAACACTGACAATTGCAGACTTGTTCATTGCTTGGATCATTATCAACTAGTTGGAATTCAACACAGAAGTGAAAGATGCTGCAACTGTCTGAAATTAGATAGCTTACAGCGAATGCATTTGAACATCGATACTCGGAGAAGTGGAGCAGCTTGCACTTCACGTGAACAGATTTCAGTCAACACTCCACAATATAGGCTGAGGCTGCAACTTCATTTGCTACCAACCGCATTTAGTCCACCGGAACTTCAACGTCCATCTTCAAATCAGAAACTCCAAGAACCTGCAAGTAATGAAAGCAACAGTGGGCACTGCGTGCGAATTTAAAGAAATAGTTACATGAAGAAAGTAACTAGTTAATTGTCAGGAGAAGATAGATGATGTTGCAAGAATCTTATGGGAAGGGCTCCCCTGTCAAAGAAACAAAGAGTGGAATGGTAGAAGTTCAAATGGCCAGTTTTTAAGGCAATAAAAAAGAGTATAATCCATAAAAGTTTACTAAGCAATGCAGATGTAACGTCTTTGAGCAGTTGAATTGGCACTAAAAGAAAAGGAAAAAAAAAAAAAAAGGAAAGAAACTGTGATCAGATTTGAATCGTGGGGGTGCATGGGAGATCAGATTCAAAGAAGGTTAGATGCGCACGTGCCCTGAATTCATGGTGAGAATTAAACAAGGTATGGGGGCAGATGCGATGGGGACAAAGCACCTAAATTCATGGTACCACGTATGAGGTTTGACAGAATCAATAATTATAGTGATTAAACAAATGGATGGCACTTACAAGCACAGCAAAAGTAAAATATAGAAAGCCTCAATATATAGTTTATGGTTAGTTTTCACTTTTTAAGTGTTCAAATAAAAATGGCGCGTGTTTGACAGTATGGTAGCGGTTACTTTTCAAATAGCTTTTCGTGCTGAAAAGCATACTAATGATGTTTTTTCATTTTTTTAAAATTATTTTTAACATCAGCACATCAAAACGATCCAAAAAGTACAAATCAAATTTAATTTTAATAAAAAAAAAATTTAAATTTGAGCAAAATATTATTTGGAACGCAATATCAAACGGTGTCTTAGTGGTTAGGAAGGTCTCTTCATTTCCTTGACTTAACGGTGTTCAAATCTTGAGGCCATCACCAAGAGAATTATTAAACTCATTTGAATGATATAAGAGGTGTGCCTTGATATTGTCCAGGGAGAGCTGGCTTGAGAATATACTTATCATCAAATTCAAAAACAAGAGAAAATTGAGTTTTTTGTCTAGGTCTATGTACTTTTTTAGCCTTTTTTTTTTCTTGTAAAAATGAAGAGATATAAATAAAAACAAAATCAAGTTAGTTTTCTTAACAAATATCCCTTTAGATATTTCACAATTTTAATCTTTGTCTTTATATTTATATTAAGATCTATATCACTGATTTTAATTAACTTAATTATCACTATTATATTTGAAAACTAGAAAATATAAAAGCATAAATCACAAAAGAAAATTAATAAAAAATGATGAAGAGATGGGATTGAGTGATATAAAAAAAAAATGTGTATTTGTGATGAAGTTATTATATTGTATTTTCAACCATGCTTATATTTTAACTTTATATTAGTGCAAATATTTTATTTGATATATAATTGATATAATTATTTGTTTTACTATCAAATATATTTAAGGAAATAATTCAATGACAGGAGTAAATTTTAATTTAATTACATTATCCTCGTAGCAATGAATTATCCATTTAAGGATAATCACAAAAAAAATTAACATGATTTTGACAAGTAGAAAAAATTATTATCTTAAATTAATAAAAAAAAAATTAAGACTCATTAAATTAAAGTAAAAATAATGATCTTGATGGTAATAGATAAAGTAAAACAAACTTTTCTTTCCAAATAAAATACAATAATATTCATTCTCTTTTGTAAATCATTGTTAAATACAAATGGAAAAATTACCCTAAAATTACACTTTCCTATCATTTTAAAAAAAATTACAGTTTGCTTCTTAGATTTTAATACATGTGTAACAATTTACATCTTGTACCTGACTTGCCAAAAAAATCAACAAAAATTATTTTATTTATATATTTGCTATTATTTTTTCATTTTATAACTAAATAGCCTTTTATATTAAATATTATAATTTTTTCTTTGAATAAAAAAAACTTAAATATTATAAACTTTCTATTGAATAAAAACTCATGGCCATCTTCTTCCCTGAACCGCCATCTTCTATTTCCTTTGATCGTCATCATCTTCACCCATAAACTCACCAAAGCCACAATCTTGGTCAGCCTCTTTCCAGGTCTTGGAAGAGGAACACAGTCTTGGAGCTATTGATGATACAAGTCTGCACGCTGTTACACGCCCAAAATATTTAAGTAAAATGAGGCCACGCAAGCTAAGGAGTTACTTAATTATTAAAGGGTATTTTTTTGTTATGCTTATTTTCAATTCAGCTGTTACGTAATTTATTATTTGAAACAATGAGTCAGTTATTTTATATTAAATGCTAATTAAGAGAGTCAGTTATTTACTATTTATTGCAAGTATGTAAATTGCCTATAAAAGGCAAGAGTATTAGAAATAAAAGATATCCTTTGAACTTTTAATTGTGCCGTGTGCATTTGTGGAGGTTTTCTTGGCTCCTCAAATTGCCAGAATTCATTTATAATTCTTGGGTCCTAACAAGTTGGTATCAGAGCCGGCGTTCCTGCGACATGGCTGAGGGAACAAGACTGTCCCAGTTATCTGAAGTAGTACAGAATTTACAAGGGGCATCCACTGCCCTTAAAGAAGAGCAATCCAAGCAAGGAATGCTAATTGAAGGAGTGCTACAACAACTCAATAATTTGGCATCAAGCTATGATAGCTTGGTACAAATTACAACTAAAACCAATTCGGGGGAAGGGACTTCTAACAGTGTCAAAGTAAATGCTAATCCTTTGTTTGATGGACATGGGGGAATTCAAGCTCGATCTCTTCGATTGGACTTTCCTCGTTTTGATGGGGGAGATCCCAGCGAATGGATCTTGAAGGCGTAACAGTTCTTTAATTATTTTGAGACTCCAGAGAACCACAAGCTGGAAATTGCTTCTTTTCACATGGAAGGAAAGGCGCTGACTTGGTATTATTGGTTGCAAGAATCTAGCTCAGTGACCAGATGGGGTGACTTCTTGGAGGCTCTCCGCACCAGATTTGGACCTTCAGCATATAAGGATCCAGTAGGAGCATTCACCAAATTGAGGCAGACAGGGAGCGTAGAGGATTACCAAACCAATTTTGAGATCCTGTCCAATAAAATAAGTGGGGTAAGTGAAGAGTTTCGTATAAGCACCTTTCTAAGTGGTTTAAAAGATGAATTGTGAATTATTGTTACCATGTTCAAACCAAATACTCTTGCTGCTGCTTTTGGTTTGGCTCGGCTACAAGAAGAAGAAGTGACCAGAAAACATTTCCCTCACCGAAACACTCCTAGCCAAAACAACCTATATACACCCTCATTCAAAGCCACCCCTCTCAAACTACCCGGACAAAATCCTATACCCAAATTACTAGCCCCAAACACAGCACTTAAACTTCCACCCCCCCAACAACCAAGATATAACCCACCATTCCAGAGAAGAAACCCATATCCTGTAAGGCGTATAAGTCCTGACCAAATGCAAGAAAGAAGGGAAAAAGGTCTGTGTTATTTTTGTGATGAAAAGTACCATCAAGGACACAAATGCAGCAGACCCAAATTATACTTACTTGACGGGATGGAATTCAAAGAGGAGGGAGAAGAAGAATGGGAAGATGAAGAGGCATTTATTCAACCTAATATAGAGAATATACCTGCAGTCCAACAAGCTGATCGATTGGGCATATCCTTGCATGCCATTGTAGGGGCACCTTCTCCCAAAACTATGAGATTAGTTGGGAAAATTGGGACATGTTCAGTTATTGTTCTCATTGATACCGGTAGTACACATAGCTTTATTGATGTGAATGTGGCAAAGAGGGCAAAACTGCAAATGGAGGAAGGTCAACTGGCAGTCCAAGTAGCTAATGGGGACACCCTTCCTTGCCATGGTTGTTGTAAGGCGGTTCTTTTACAGATGCAAAGCTGTAAAGTTTTAGCCAATCTATTTTTATTAACCTTAGGTGGGTGTGATGTTGTGTTGGGAGTAGATTGGTTAAGAAGTTTGGGAACTATTCAGTGGAACTTTGCTGATTTGAGTATGAGTTTCTTTGTGGATGGAGAGAAATTATTTCTACAAGGCTTGAGGTTACCCAAGGAAGCCATTAAGGAGGAACATAGTCTGAGCAAGGTTACCCTTGTAGAAGGGAGAGGAATATGGCTGCAATTTATGGAGATCAATGATAGTCCAAGAGGAGCACCAGTAGAGCCTGCCCTACAAGCTGTTTTGAATGAATTCAAAATAGTGTTTGCTGAACCCACTGGACTCCCACCTCCAAGGAGTCATGACCATCAGATCCAACTCCAAGAAGTAGCTAAGCCAACATGTGTTAGGCCTTATCGATACCCCTACTATCAAAAAGAAGAAATTGAGAAGCTGGTCAGGGAAATGCTAAATGCTGGGATCATAAAACCAAGTCAAAGTCAATACTCTTCACCAGTCCTCTTAGTGAGGAAAGCAGATGGAAGTTGGCGAATGTGTGTTGATTATCGAGCTCTCAACAAAGATACCATCAAAGATAAGTTTCCCATTCCTAATATAGATGAATTATTAGATGAGCTTAATGGTGCTGAGATGTTTTCTAAACTTGACTTGCGGTCGGGCTACCATCAAATCAGAATGAAGACTGAAGATGTGCCCAAAACTGCCTTCAGTACCCACGAAGGGCATTATGAGTTTTTAGTAATGCCCTTTGGGCTCACCAATGCCCCCATCAACCTTTCAAGGATTGATGAATGAGATATTCAGACCATATCTCAGGAAATTTGTGCTAGTTTTTTTTGATGACATACTTGTGTACAGTAAATCTGTTGAAGAACATGTAGGGCATCTAAGAGCTGTCTTAGAAGTCTTGAGACGACATCAACTATATGCAAAGGCCTCAAAATGTATCTTTGGCTGTCAAGAAGTGGAGTATTTGGGCTATGTTATTTCCAAAGAAGGAGTCAAAGCAGATCCATTTAAGATTTCAGCCATGATGGAGTGGCCTGAACCTAAGAATCCTAAGGCTCTAAGAGGATTTTTAGGGTTAACGGGTTATTACAGGAAGTTTGTAAAAGGCTATGGAAGTATTGCAGCTCCTCTAACTGCCTTACTCAGGAAAAATTCCTTTAGGTGGGGTGAGCAGGCCAGCCAAGCTTTTGCAGCCTTAAAGGCAGCCATGGTGACTCCTCCTGTTCTTGCTTTACCAGATTTTTCCAAAATGTTCGTGGTAGAGTGTGATGCTTCTGGAATTGGATTGGGAGCAGTCTTAATGCAGGAAGGGAGGCCTCTAGCTTATTTAAGCCAAGCATTAAAAGGTAAAAATTTGTTCTTATCCACTTATGAAAAAGAATTTTTGGCTCTTGTGTTGGCAATTCAGAAATGGAGACATTATCTGCTGGGACACATGTTTAAAGTAAGGACTGACCAACAAGCTTTAAAGCACCTTTTGGAACAAAAGATTGGAACTCCTTTTCAACAAAAGTGGATAACAAAGCTATTAGGCTTTGATTTTAGTGTGGAATATCGTAGTGGGAAAGGAAATAAAGCAGCAGATGCTCTATCCAGGTTACCAGACCAGGTGAATAGTACAGAACCAGAAGGCGTGATTGCTAATTGTGGAGAAGCCAAGGCCATTAGTATGGTTACTGTTAATTGGTGGGAAGGGCTCCATCAAGTATACAACCAAGATCCCCAGTTGCAACAGTTACTCAACCAACACCATCAAGGTGATCTTGATCCCCTCAAGTATCAGGTTAGAGGGGGGTTTTTATTCTACAAAGAAAGGCTACATCTGGGAAGCTTAAAGATACAGCAGGAGCAAATCATGCAGCAATTCCATAGTAGCCTTATGGGAGGGCATACTGGTTCACAGAAGACTCACTCCAGACTTAAGAGGGAATTCTTTTGGCATGGCTTGAGAAAGGACATCAGAAAATTCATTAGAGAATGTGAGGTATGTCAAAGAAACAAAACAGAGAACCTCAAACCAGCTGGGGCTTTGCAGCCTCTGCCGATACCAAGTAAAGTATGGGTGGATATTAGTATGGACTTCATAGAGGGGTTACCATTGTCTAAGGGATACAGTGTAATCATGGTGATAGTAGACAGGTTCAGCAAGTACAGTCATTTCATACCAATGGCACATCCATATACAGCAGCAACAGTAGCAAAGGCATTTATGGAAAACATATTCAAATTACATGGTATACCACAAAGCATAGTCAGTGATCGAGATGCAATATTCACAAGTAATTTTTGGAAAGAAATCTTCCATTTAAGTGGAACCAAGCTGCTAATGAGTTTGGCATATCATCCTCAAACTGACGGGCAGACAGAGGTAATGAACAAGTGGTTAGAAGGGTACCTCAGGTGCTTTACCAGCGATAGACCCAAAGATTGGGCCAGTTGGCTATCCCTAGCCGAGTGGACATACAATACTTCAGAGCACTCCTCCACGGGGTTTACTCCTTTTGAGATTGTTTACGGACAAGAACCTCCACGACTCCTTCCATATGAGCCTGGGACCACAGCAGTACAAGCAGTTGAAGATGAAATGAAAAGTCGAGATTTTATCCTTACTCTGGCACGAGAAAACCTGCAAGAAGCTCAAACAAGAATGAAGTTATATGCAGATAAAAAGAGAACAGAAAGGGAATATAGTGTGGGGGATTGGGTCTATTTAAGGTTGAGACCCTACAGACAGATGACTGTGGCAGTAAGAAGGAACTTGAAGCTTTCTCCAAGGTATTTCGGGCCTTTCCAAGTCATTCAAAAAATTGGAAAAGTTGCATACAAGCTCGATCTACCCAAAGACTCCAAGATTTATCCAGTATTCCATATCTCCTGTCTCAAGAAGAAGATTGGAACTCAATTAAGCCCTAACCCTAAGCTGCCGACAGTAATGGAAGAAGGTATACTGACCCCCGAACCAGAAAAAATATTGGATAGAAGGCTCAAGAAAAAGGGGAATCGAGCAAGAGTTGATTTTTTAGTTCAATGGAAGGGAGCTAACGAGGAAGATGCCACCTGGATGGATGGAGACAAGCTGAGTAAGATATATCCCGAACTCGTGGGCGAGTTCTTCTGAAGGGGAAGGTTATGTTACACGCCCAAAATATTTAAGTAAAATGAGGCCACGTAAGCTAAGGAGTTACTTAATTATTAAAGGGCATTTTTCTGTTATGCTTATTTTCAATTCAGCTGTTACGTAATTTATTATTTGAAACAATGAGTCAGTTATTTTATATTAAATGCTAATTAAGAGAGTCAGTTATTTACTATTTATTGCAAGTATGTAAATTGCCTATAAAAGGCAAGAGTATTAGAAATAAAAGATATCCTTTGAACTTTTAATTGTGCCGTGTGCATCTGTGGAGGTTTTCTTGGCTCCTTAAATTGCCAGAATTCATTTATAATTCTTGGGTCCTAACACACGCATGATCTGCCTTTGTACATCCGTATCTCATTTACTCTCACCACATTATCTCCATCAACCCAAGCATTCAAACAGGTTTTCATTCAAACAATCAAGCCAATTGAAGATATATTGAGAAAGAAAAAAATAAATATATATGTTAGGGTTCATCCTAGACTTCAATTTAGAGTTTTTTTAGGGTTTTTTTTTTTTAAAATAACTAATTACTTCTCAGGAAAAGAGATAGGTTTCAACAACGTGAGAAGAAAAAAATTGATTAAAAACACTATAGTTTGATTTTGATTAAAGTTCAAAAAAATAAAAGAGAACATAATGAAATAAATTTTTTATTTGAGTTTTTGATATATTATGTATAAAAGTAATTTATATTTTTTTATTAAATTTAAAAATTTAGATAAATATAAAATGTATAATTTTTCATGAACAAAACTATAGGATGGGGTAACTTTTCTAATATAAATTTTATTTTTTATTATAATAGTGTTTAGTGATTGATTTGAAAATGTATTAAAATAATAATTTTTTTAATTTTTAAAATTAATATTTTTAAAAAAAAATTAAATAAAAAAAATATTATCGAGTAGAAGACTGCCGAAACCCTGCAGCCAAACAGCTCCAAAAACAGCATTTGAAGATTCGTCAAATTAAAAAAAAGAGAGATCTCAAAAGCAGAATCGTGAAGAGCTCACAATCCCGTCAGTTGGGTGAAGTCAAGTAGGTACGTTTCAGTTGATTTCCTTGATCACTACTCTCTTCTTTACATTTCATATTAAAATTTAAAGTTTATTCACTTCACTTCAATTCCTTACTTTTCTTTTGTAATTTCAATGGTCCTTATACTTTCTGGGATTTAATTGATTGACCAAAATTGACAATTGTGCTTTATTTGTTTACTCTATGGAGGCCAACGCTTATGGGTATTCCTTTTCTTTTCCAGGAGTGATTGATCTATCAAGTTCCTTGCCAAAAAAAATAAAATGGTATGGGCATTTTATACCCTTTTGTTTTCATCAGTGTTTTCATGGTTAAAGCAATTCCATTTGAAAACAAGTGGCACAGATATATCTTCTTCTCTTTTATTGAATGATTGAAAGAATTTCGACATCAAAATTATTATTTTTTTCTCTTTTTTTCGGTACGAAAATAATTTATCTTTGTTGTCTTCCTTAGTGCTTGCTAAGTAGGTGATAGGCTAGTGTTAGTTATAAGATAGCCAAGTAGGAGTTGGCATTTACGGCCATTTGATTGTCCAATTGAGTTTCATAGCTAAGATTACCGTTTTCTTTTATAATAATGATGATATGCCTTAGGTAGATTTTCGGTGATTGGTGACAGAAATTTTAGTCATGACCATGTTGAAAATATATGGAAGCTCCATTAGTGTGGAAACTAGAAAATGTCATATTAGCAAAGATTGTTAGCACAACAGATGTCAATCTTGGATGGTTAATGTTGTGAGTTTTGTATCTGTTAACAAGATTCTTTATTGACCGATTTTGTGCTAAGTGGATGCAGTTGAAACTGATATAGGCAATGAATGATGCATGAGTAGCTGGAGAGCCTGGAATCGCTATTTGCTTGGTTGCGTTATTTTGCTCTGCTCATCACTAAGCATTTTTAAACGCATAGACTCAGTTGGTTGAGATTATATTTAGGAGACAGAGAATTGGAACAATTACCCTAAAAAATTTTCATTTTGTGCTCATCACTAACCATGCTGATTATTCATTCTTACCTATACTCAGGGATAGAGGCTCTTTCTTGTTGCATGAAAGTAAAACATTTATACCTTTAGATGAGTGGTGACAGTAGGCAACAACTTGGTGAGCTTGTGAGCATAATAATTTAGAATTCTAGATCAAAATTTGAGCTGTAGGTGACCAAAAAACATTATGTTTCTAAATGTTGAGCCATTGGAACTGTGAGCTTAAACCACCTTAATGCTTATAATATCCTTGTATGAGAATAATATTTCTACCTTTGTACTGTATTTCTAGATGTATTTGTTGCATCTTGTTCAACCATTCAAGATAGGGCCTTAAACTTGGTTTTCACTAGAAACATTATTGTTGCTATTCAACAGGTCTATTTTACTGGAAGTTCTACCAAATGGTCTAGAAAATTATTACAATAAATAAAAAATCATTCCACCAAATGCATTACTTGTTCTTTTCAATGGTTCAAACCCATTTTCATCTAGTCTCTCTACTCTTGTTTGAGTTTTACTTAGATTTTTGTATGGACTTTGTATATCCGAGCTAAGTGTAACAAGACAACTGAGTGTAAAGCAATTCCATTTGCAGAAAATAACAAAAACAATGAGTTTTGTCTAAATGCCTCTCAATACAGAGTTCCTTCCATTATATAGAACCAAATAGCATAATACATCCTTAATTACAAGGCTGATTTCCAGCTCCAACCTAGCTAAATATGGAAACTATATATACAACTATATAATTAGCATACAATTAGAATCCTATAATGAATATGACCTTAAATAATTGCAGCCCATAACCAACTAGCTAAATACAAAAACTATATATACAACTATATAATTAGCATACGATTAGAATCCTATAATTAATACGATCTTAATTAATGCCGGCCCTTATTTGACTGACATGCCCTCTCAAATTGATGCTAGTCGATCAATAAGCATCAATTTGCCAATCAAAAATTGATGGCGTTGTTGGGTCATAGCCTTGGTAAAGATGTTAGCAAGTTGAAGATCAGTGGAAGTATGCAGAAGAGTGATGATTTGAGTATCCACAGCTTCCCAAATAGAATGACAATCTACTTCAATATGCTTCATATGCTTATGAAAAAAGGATTGGCTGCAATCTGAATGGCACTGGTGTTGTCTCCATAAAGAGGAGTGGGGTTTAGCTGAGAGAAGCCAAGCTCAGCTAGCAGACCACGTAGCCAAACAATCTCAGAACAATTAGCAGATATATCACTGTATTCGGATTTTGTAGAGGATTTGGACATGTGTGCCTGCTTCTTACTCTTCCAAGAGATCAATGAGTCGCCAATAAACATGCACCGTCCAGTAATAGAGCAACGAGTATTGGGACATTCAGCCTAATCAACATCACTAAATGCAACAAGTCAAAGAAGAGTATCGGTAGGAAAGAACAACCCACGACGATGTGAACCTCTGAGCTATCGAATGATATGACGAACAACAGCTAAATGTAGATGACATGGAGATTGCATAAACTTGCTAACCTGTTGAACCGCAAAAGAGATATCAGGTCATGTAATCGTCAAATAATTTAGGCTCCCAGCTAGTTGACCGGTAGGATTAGGAAGGACTTTGCCTTCCTTGCGACAATATTTCACGTTAACCTCCAAAGGAATATCCACATAAGAGGTATCCTAAAGACCTGCTAAAGCAATCAAAGCCTGTGTATATTTATGTTGATTTAGGAATATACCAAAAGGATCAGTGTAAACCTCTAAACCCAAGAAGTATGTAAGCGAACCAAGATCCTTTATATGAAACGAGGCCTAAAGATGTTGTTGGAGACAAGTAATCAAAAGATGGAATCCATCCCAGTAATAACAATATCATCAACATAGACAAGGAGAAGAACAATACTTGTAGATGTCTTACAAAGAAACGAGGAGTCCTGCTTTGCTAAAGCAAGATGGCTTGAAATTTATCAAACCAAGTTCGAGGAGCCTGTTTCAGTCCATATAAAGAGCTTTTCAACTTACAGACATCCGAGGAAGAATTGGTGATCACATTGGGAGGTGGTGTCATGCAACCTTTCTCCTTAAGATCACCATGGAGAAAGGCGTTTTTGACATCCATTTGATAAAGTTGCCAACCTTGTGAAGCAGCAATAGAAATAACAATCCGTATTGAAGTCATCTTAGCGACAAAGCAAAAGCCTTCTCATAGTCCACCTTATATTCTTGTCCGTTACCAAGAGCAACCAGCTGTGTTTTATATCGATCTAAAGTCCCATTAGAACGAAGTTTGATCGAGTAAACTCTCTTACAACCAATAACTTTAATAGTTGTTGGGCAAGGAACAACATCCCAGGTATGATTATCTTTAAGAGCGTGAAGCTTGTCTACCATGGCCTCCGACTAACATTCATGCTTAACTGCCTTGGAATAACATGTAGGAATTGGAATAGATGACAAAGTAGCATGAAATGATGTAGGAGAAAATGCATATCAATCATGAGGACAAGAGATTCAAGTAGAATGGTGAGGAATAGGGTCAAAATCCAGCTCAGTCACAAAAGTTATTGTCTAAATAGGCTTAGATGGCGTGTTGCAATCAAGAAGAGGTAAAGTTGGGCGTTTTTGTTCATACACAAATCTAGGCTTGAATTGTTCAAGAGTAGAAGACAAGTCATCAAAGCATGAAAGAATAGGTATCTCAAGAACGGATGCAACATGAGTGGGAAAAAAATATTGATTTTCAAAGAAAACAACATGACGGAGATATACAAAATCTATTAGAGCATGGATCATAGCAAACATAACCTTTGTGAGAAATACTATAACCCATAAAAGCACATCTAATAGATTGAGTAGACAATTTGTTGCATTCATGAGAAGGCAAATGAACAAAACAAACACAACCAAAGGTATGCATGTCAAGATAGCGAGGATGTTGATAAAGACAATAAGGAGTCTCAAATTTCATAACACTAAAGGGTAATCTATTATTTAGATGGATTGCCTTGGACACAGCTTTAACCTAGAATTTAAAGGGAACAAAAGATTCAAGCAATAATGTATGAGCAACATCTAGTAGATGATGATTCTTACATTCAGCAACACCATTTTGTTGAGGTGTATAGGGACAAAAGTGTTGGGAGACCATGCTTCTTTTGTTAAGAAACTCATGAAATTCACGACATGTATTCCCCACCTAAATCAAACATTAACACTTTAATACCCGAAGAAAATTGAGTTTCAACATATGTAATATATTGTTGAAAGATAGAAATTACTCAGAAATTTAGAACAAAAAAAATAAATCCAGGTATATTGGTTGTAATCATCGATGAATGTAACAAAGTATTTCTAATGTGCATGAGATATAATTGGAGAAATACCCCACGCATCACTATGAACCGAATCAAAACATTTTTCAGCATGAGCATTATGAGAAGGAAAGGAAAGAGACTTACTCTTACCTAATTCACATAAGGAAACAATCAAGAGGAATATAGGATGAAAATTGATCTTTATTGCCTAACAAATCAGAGTTTATTAAATGAGATAAGACAACAGGATTAGGATGACCCAAATGTTTGTACCATATTTCACTTTTATGGTTTACAATAGTACAAGCCATAGAAATAACTGGAAGAATGGAAAGGTGCAGAAAAAACAATTGTCCAACTTTAGACCCCTTTCACGAGTACATTTCCCTACACCTGATCGTACACAAGACAACCATTACGAGAAAACAAAACATCACAGTCGTCATCAACCAACTGGCCTACTATTATAAGATTGGTGGAAAGTTCAAGAGATACAAATACATCTCTAGCAAAGGAATTAACATCTCCTACATTATGAATAGGTAACTAACTACCATTAGCAATCGTAAATTGTAATGATCCCGTACATGGTCTAATATTGTGAAGAGTGTTAGCATAACTAGTTATATAATTAGATGCACCAAAATCAACAGACCAAGATTTTAATGGTAGAAAACCATTACCTTGAAGTCCCAAGGTTAAGAAAGCAAAAATAATCATCTACTTGACCATCTCAGGAGTAAGGACAAATGAATCATCAACAATGAAGGATGAAGAACGAACTGTAGCCTGATAGGCATTAGTTCGGTGATTATGAGAATGGATATGACAGTCTCTGATAATATGTCCTGGCTTCTTGCAGTGATTACAATTCTTCTGCGCACAATGGGTAGCAATATGTCCATATTCCTTGCAGCTATTACATTGAGTGAATCATGAAGTGCTGCATTAATGTTGTGTGAGTTGGCATGTTGTCAGGCAATCATTACAAAGAAAGAATAGTTATTTTGAATGGAGCCCTATTTCGACTTAAAACCAGAATTGGAGGTTTTGATTTTTCTTACTTTTAGAGTGACCAATGACTAGAGATGCCTTGCCGAAACCCCCCACCCCCTGGCAATTCATTCTTACATATTTACAGATGGAGATTTCATCTTTCTCACTACATGAAACTAAAAGACTTGCTACTGCTTTGAGATGAGTAGTGACAACAGCCAACTACTTGATGAGCTTGTGGGGCATACTGATCTAGAGTTTTAGATTAAAATTTGAGCTGTGTGGCTGGAAAATGTCCTACATGTTGAGCGATTGAAATAGTGAGCTTTATCCTATTTCAGTGCCTATAATATCCTTGTATGAGAATAATATTTCTTCCATTATGTTGTGCTTTTGATGTATTTGTTGCATAGTGTTCAATAATTCTAGTACGGCGTCACACTTTGTTTTAAATGGAAGCTTTACTATTGCCATGCAGAAGTTCTATAGACTGGCCCAGAAAATAATTAGAATAAACTATTGTTCCATCAAATGTGTTGCATATTTATTCTAGTCGTTAAAACCATTTTCATCTGGTCCCTCTACTCTCTTGATTGTTTTTTACATAAATTTTTGTACAGGCTATGTACATCCGGGTTAAGCGTAACAAGACAACTTACTTTATCCAGTGTGATCCAACTGAGAAAACTCTGGAGATTAAGCAGAAATTAAATGTCCTTATTGATCAACCAGTTAATGATCAGCGGTTGATCTTAGTGGGAACAGGGGAAGTGTTGGAGGATTCAAAGTCATTGGCAGAGCAGAAGGTAGTAATTACATTCCTTTTGACTGTTATGATGCTATGTTTATGGGGGGCAAGACTCTTAAGATCTAGATTACTTCAAAATGTCATATTCTGGTGGCATTTGACTGTCTGCTATTTTTTTGAGTTTTTATTTGAGATTTTGAATAAATTCACATTTGCCTTTTCAGGTGGAAAATGATGCTGTCGTGGCACTAACCTTGAGAAAAGGTTGTCCCCTTATCCCTTGATTTTCTTAATTTAGTTGGATACTTAATTTAGATAAGAACTTGGACGTGTTCCTTTCTTACACAAAGCAAAGCAGTTAATCCAACTGCTTTTTAGTGTCGTTGCATCCTTTTCTATTATTGGAGAGAGTTCAGCCATAGCATAAATGACCTTTTTTTATGAAATGGGCTTTTAACTAATGTTCATGGACCAACTCCAGTATGCAAATTTAGCTAATGATCTGCAACAAGGTCTCACTAAAATCAGCTTTGACTTTTAAGACAATAGTTCTGAGATGGATACTGGCAAGCTCTGTTTTCTTGCCCTTTTTTATGATAGAATAACAAGGTAAAAGTAATACAGGTATTAGGCTTGTGATTAGTATGAAGTAGTTGCATCACACTATCCATGGCTTGCATTTTTTGGCCGTGCATGTGTGGAACATAATTTGATTAGGAATTACAGTAATGAAATTTAAAAGATCTTGAGGTGGTTTGATATTCTTTTTCTTTCATGATTCCAGATGACAGTGAGTTTGAGGATGTCAACATTGTGCGGCCTGATGATTTTTACCAGTCTCGTGATGCAGATGGTACAAATTGGTGACCTAACTTGCTTGAAAAATGCTTGCTTAGTGCAGATACAGTTTGCCACTTGCTTGTGGCTTTCTTATTGTTATAGTGCAATGGTATCCTTTTCATTTTTCTGTTTTTTGTTAATGAATTTGGTTTTTCTATTTTTACTTGTTTTATAATTGAAAACTTGTTTTGTTGCAAGTGTTTTTTCATAAAATGCACGGGCTTATGCTTACGTTATCCAAAACTGGGCTATTATACGAAACTTTAAATGTCGTGGGAAAAAACTGGGGTATTATATGAAACTTCAAATGTCGTGGGAAGAACTGTGGAACTGTGGTAATTTTTTTTTAATGTATTTTGGTCGTCATATACTTTTTTTTGGCTGATTGCATTTTTTTAAGGCTAAATTCGAGTTTAATTGCTTCAAATTTGTTGAGCAAGGGCAAGATTGAAAAAAGAGGACTAAAGTGAAAAAAATGTTGAAAATATGGCAATTTTGAAATTGGGTCGAAAAATATTTTGGTTCCCATATTTTGAAATTATATAAACTTTTGGTCCTTCAATATTTCTAAAATTTAATTTTAATCTAAAATTTTATTTTATTTTTAATTTTTAGTGTCTGCTTTGAGAGAAGAGAGAGAAAGTGGTTATGTTATATTTTGGCGGCAGGGAAATAAAATTTTAGCTGAAGTTGATTTTAGCCATGATAAATATTAATTTTAATATTAATGAGTTTTATTCGATGAAAAATTTAATTGAAAGATGTTTTTTACCTTTTATCTTATCTAATATGATAGATATAAACTCAAGAATTTTTTAAAATACTTGTTGATCTTTGGATTGTTCAAGGTTATGAATGAGTTTATGAACATGTGAGTATTTTCTAGATATTTTAAATTAAAATAAATTAAAAATAAAATTCTTGAGAAATAAAAATAGAAGTTTGATTTTTCAATGATCTTGTGGTCACTGAAAATTTAGTCACGAGACAACATATTATTTCTGTTATTTTTTTTTTTATAATAGATAATTATATTAAAAAAATTATTTTGAAATAAAGAAAAAAAAAAAATTTAAAATTTAAAAATGTTTTTGAAATGTAATCTCTTAACACCTTAAACTTATTTTGAATAGATACTTTCATATTTAAGTATGTATAGAAAAATTGTTAGGATTTAAAGTCTAAACATACTACCAGTTTGGTCATGTTCCTTTAATTTGAGAATCTAAAGAGTGACGATCAAGATCAAAGGAGAAAGCAAGCAATAATGAGACAATATAACTACATGTATGAGCATGAGCATACTCCTCTCACACCATTAGCTTCAAAAAATATTTGAGAATTAAGTCTCACTCTGTGTCATCTCAAAGTTCATCATACTTTATAATTTGAAAATAAAGTGAGACTTTAAATTTCCTGCATACAACTAATCTCTTATAGAAATTTACTGTAATAATAAACTTGCATTGTTTAAATATTCGCAGTTAAATTCATAAATTGCATCAAGCATGAGTGTTCTATTACATTGTTTAGGGGCTACACACTAATTGAATAGTAATTATGCATGAATTGAACAGTAATTAAAAAAATAGGGTTTTGTGAACTTTAACCCTAATTTTTTAATTTTGGGTTTTTTTTAATTAAAACTCAAATAACAGATTTCCCACTCTCCAAAACATGCCTGGGGGTTTAAAATTTATCAATTGAACATAAAAAAAAAATATAATTGTTTAGGAACATTGTACCTTCAGGATTTCCATTTTCAATTTTAAACAATTAATTTGTTTGTTAAATCAAGGAAATAAAACATATATTATAATGATTTAACAATAACAAAACGTACTACCCATAAGTTTTGAAATCTCAATTCAAGAAAAAAATGACAACGTATATATATCTTGTTGTTAAGTTTCAGACAAGAAATCAATGCCAATATCAAAACACGAGAAGAGAAGGTGATGAAAAAGCTAAATTTATATTTGGTTTTGTCTCAAACCATGAATTTGTTTTTGGGTGTTTCTTCTATATTTATGTTTGACAAATAAAACGTGAGATGGAAGAAAAGGTGAGCTTGATGAATTAAAATTTAATGCATGACAAATTAATAAACATTAGTTCAATTTTTCTTTGTTTTCTTTTTATTAGTACTTTGTGGATGAATCAATCAAGACTAGTTTAGTATTTCTTTGATTTTTTTATTGGTATTTTAATTCAGTGTTATCAAAATTGAGTTTTTTCTTTTTCCTTAGGTTTTTCTACATTCATCTTGATGTATTAATTCAACATTATTTAATTTATAATTGATCATGCTTTTGACAGAGAGGGCAATGTTCCCAACCATAATTGTTGACTAAAAACACAAGAAAAAAACACCCTCTAGGATACTACAGAGTCGTTCACGATACAAATAATTTATGACTACAATATCATTCACAACGTAATGTTTATATGTCAACAATAAAATCTATGGTATTTTCCCATTCATTTTAATAAATAGCAAAACAATTATGCAAGTTAACAATTAATTATCTCTTGATTCATGGTGCATGTATATATGAAAGTGTTTTGGGTATGGTTTGTCAATTAGATCCAATAATATTGGATCTGACTACCAAAACCAAACCCAACAGCTTTTGGCAGAGAAGATCACGCCCCCAACTGTAATTTTTAATTAAAAACACAGGAAAGGAACATCCCAAGAATTCTATAGTATTGTCCACAGTAAATTAACAGTTTTTCTACAGTATTTTTTTCCTGTATTTTAATATATAGTAAAGAAACTACAAATCCATAGTTAATTATTTTTTGATTTACAGTGTATTTATGTACATTAAATTATCTCTTAATCTACAATATATTCATATATAGTAAAATCTCATATGTTTTGGAGTTTTGTTAATTATCATGCTGTAACATAAAAAGAAATTTCGTATTTGTTTTTGCGCGATGGTAAGCCTTTAACGGGTGGTGAGAGGTTGTAAACACAATTTATTTTAACATGTTACATTATTTATATTTATAGTATTCTCCATCGTCGACGCAAGTCCGTTGTAGTCTAGTTGGTCAGGATACTCGGCTCTCACCCGAGAGACCCGGGTTCAAGTCCCGGCAACGGAAATTTATATTTTTTTTTGCTAATACAAGGCCAGTATCGTAATTTAGCATTATAACCCTAGTTACATCTTATAAAAACGAAGACTAGATTGTTTTTCGTCCCCAGTCCCTCCCGCCTCCCGCAACCCGCAGCAATGGTCTTTCTCATCTCTTCTTCTCGTAATTTCCATTTCTACATCACTGCTGTTATTGTTGTTGTTCTTGCTTCTTAGTGTTGTTGTTTTTGTTGTGCTTAAATCAGGCTTCAGAGAAGAAACTATCGAACCCAATGAGAGAGATCAAGGTCCAGAAGTTGGTCCTCAACATCTCTGTCGGGGAGAGTGGTGATCGCCTCACCCGTGCCGCCAAGGTTTTTTCCTTTTCTTTTCTTTCTTTATAAAATCAACGAAAACTTAAATTTCTGTAAGTAAATAAATTTCGAACTCTCATTTTATTTTTATTTTTGGTTTGTTAGGTCCTTGAACAGCTTAGTGGTCAAACACCAGTCTTCTCGAAGGGTATGTGTGTTTCTACTGTACCTGTATATATTAAAAAAAAAAGATTAGTAATTTATTTTTTTTGTTATATTGAGCAGCTAGGTATACTGTGAGATCTTTTGGGATCAGGCGTAACGAGAAGATTGCTTGCTATGTCACTGTGAGGGGAGACAAGGCTATGCAGTTGCTGGAAAGTGGGTTGAAGGTGAAGGAGTATGAGCTTTTGAGAAGGAACTTCAGTGATACTGGTTGCTTCGGATTCGGTATTCAGGAGCACATTGATCTTGGCATCAAGTGAGTTTTTCTATGTTGCTTGGTTGTTAACTTCATAATTAAATATTGCGTTGGGTTTATTGAAATTGCTTTATAGTA
Organism: Populus alba; assembly: GCF_005239225.2. Classification (NCBI taxonomy): domain Eukaryota; kingdom Viridiplantae; phylum Streptophyta; class Magnoliopsida; order Malpighiales; family Salicaceae; genus Populus; species Populus alba. Next base: position 16,746,981 of record NC_133289.1, read on the forward strand.
CTTGCTGTGCATGTATGATGGAATGAATTCAATGGGTATCAATGGATTTTTAGGTCTTTAATGGTTGTTGGCTTAATAACGGTAGCATCTCAAATGCTTTGAGTTCAAATTGAACACTTCTGTTTATTTTGTAATCTCTTCTCGCACACATTACTGTATAGTTTTTGTTTGATACCTATTCTAACTTAATAGTTTATGAATAATGCTGTTGTTGTGATTACAACACCTTAGGATTGTCATATTTTGTAATTGTGGATGTAGTTATAAATTAGGTGTCCATGATTCTGCAAAGCACAAATGCTGAATGACCCTATATTGCAGGATGTATTGTTTAGTGATGATGTAGCCTTGCTTAATTTCTCTTATGTTAAATAGAATGCTTCAAACTGGACTGCTTATTATGGGATAATATTGGTTCACATTATATCTTGCACGGTGGATTCCAACGTGAAGTTTTCTGTCATAGGCTTTTAATATTCTTGTAGTTCTACCTTGTTGAAGTTTAATGTGCCAGGGTTTAGTTTGACTTGGTGCACTGTTTTTGTAATTAACTTTGCTATTTAATCTTCTTCTATCAGGTACGACCCTTCTACAGGTATTTATGGCATGGACTTCTATGTTGTTTTGGAACGTCCTGGATACCGTGTTGGCCGTCGTCGTAGGTGCAAGAGTCGTGTTGGAATTCACCAGAGAGTTACAAAGGACGACGCAATGAAGTGGTTCCAAGTCAAATATGAAGGAGTCATACTTAACAAGTCCCAAAATATTTGATCCTAGTTCGTTTCCCTTGTTTTAGTTAAAAGTTTTTACTAGTTACATTTGGCAGGATTGTTATCCGAATTTAAATTTTGTTGATGAGATTTTTGAATTGGTAGCATCTGTTACACAGTACTTTGTTTTCTTGCTTGCCATTTATGCTCATTGGAGTAGATTGTGCAAGTATCTTGTGCTCGGTATTCTTTGCCTGAACTGTGTTTTGTTGTTTGAGCTGGGCTCCATGATTGTTGTTTATGCATGCCTGCATGATCATGAGATCATAATCTGTAAAGGGAGAAATTGCAGATGCTGGTCAACAGTAGTAAGCTGGATGCCCTCATTCGGTGAAAAACGGTTGGCAGTGTATTGAACTGCTATGACCTCTTGTATGGTTTTTGAGTGATGCGTCTAAGAATGACCGCATATAATGGCTGGCAGATTCAAGTAAGAATCACTAATCTACAGTGATTTTTTTCCTTCAGTTTTTTATTTATTTAATTATTTCATATTTTGTTAATTTAGAATTGAATTTCATTATCTGTTTTGTGCCTTTTCCTTTTGGGTTTCTGTGGTCTAACAAAAAGGTTTTGATATTGAGTTGGTTCATGATTTTATCAAGATTAATTTGGTTTGATTGTTAGCAATGATTATAAATGTTGGATCAAAATTGAAAGTTAGGTGAAATAGCAAATATTTAAATAAAACATGATTTTTTTATTTATTTTTGTCAGTTTATTTTGGCCATCAAGCTTTTTTTCCTTCAAATTTATCCTTTTACCTTGTTTTGGTCGGTGATTCAACTTTATGATGTGGCCTGTATTTCTTTCTTTTAAGTTTTGCAATCTATATTGGTGGGATGGTTCTTGATTTTGGAAAAAATAAATAAATTTTGTTTCAGAAAAATTAAAAATAAAAGGATAAAAATGAAAAGCTTGGTGAATAAATGATATGATTTGGTCTACAATTGTATTTTATTTCCCTTTCAATCATTGAGTTTGAAAAAGGAAATTAAAAGGGTTAATTGTTTTGATTTTGTGCATAAAAATGATTAAATTTGGTGTCAAATGTGTCATGGAGATGTTTTTGGTTTTCTATATCGCTTGAAAAGATATATGTTTTGAGTTGGGGATTAATTTCTTGAAGCTGTAAGAGTGTATTTACGAGTGTTGCTGATGAAAAAATAGATTAAAAACAGAGTTTGGGGTTGATAGTGTAATATATAAAATAGCTTTATTTTCCAACCATGGCTAAATTCTGTGCAACAACCTTTGCGTCTCTTGCTTCTTTTTTCATAGAAAAATCATTTGCTCATTTTAAAAAGAAAAAAAATATTATGGGTTTAGGTCATGCAGTTCAATACACCTAGGCTTGCTACTTTTTAAAGACTCAAATGCGCTGGGTTATGTTGACTTGGGTATTTGTTTTTATTTGTTTGTTTGTTTTTTTATAAATAAAATAAATTATATATATATATATATATATATATATATATATATATATATTAAATTCTTAGATTTATTAATATCGCTTTTTAGATACTAATTTATTAAGTTTCATTTAGTTTTTACTATGTTGGACAACAATTTTTGTTTTTTTCAAAACAATTGTTTTATAAATTTTCAAAACAATTAGAATTGATTTTTTTTTTTTTTAACTTTGTTTTTGTCGCTAATTTTTTATTATATAATTAAATAAAATAGAATTTTATAAAAATAAATTTATTGAATTCATTTGAGTCTATAATCAAATCATAAATCTATTGGATTGAACCGATATGAAAAATGAATATCATTTTGAATTTTTATTAATTTTTGTGTTGTTTTCAAAATCATTAAGTTGATTGGATGTTAAATTTGAAATCTGATTTAAATAAGAATTTAAATTGGAAGGTTTTAAAAATGACAATTCAATCAAGTTAAAACAAAAAAAAATACACATTAATGAGACAAATGAATTTTAGTTAAAGAAGTCCTTATTTTTTTATCGTCCGCTTGGTAACGAAAGTAGTTTTGTCTACTGGCTAAAGTTTCCTCAGTCCTAATTCTTTATTCATGTCTTCTAGATGTTTTTTGTTTTTATTAAGCAAATTACAAAGAAAAAATTATTATATTTTCTTCATAAAAAATACAAATATTTAAATTAGTGCTCTTCTTATATATATAAGAAAAAACTAGTGTCATATAATTAATATAATTAAGATGACAAAATTAAATGGTTTATCACAGCAAATGATCATATATTTTTTGAAGTGCATTTTTCTCAACTTCGTGACATGACGTTATGATTTTTTTTAGCATTTATTCATTATTGACACATAATCCTCCTTTTATTTTGTTAAACATATGTATAAAATTTTAAGTTAATAATTATGATTTTTCTGATTGCTTCAAAATACATTAACAATATTTAGTTTTTTTAATATTAAAAAAAATAACCCGACCGGTAGGCCTATTATCTAGTTTGAGTCTATTTGGTATTGCGGTAGCTGTTGTGGTTGTGGTTTGAAAAAAGTTGTTTTATAAAAAGTACTTTTATTTGAGGTTGGTTTAAAAAAATGGATGTTTGGTTAAAACTGTGGTTGAAATTGAGGTTGAAGAAAAAGTAGTTTAATGTGTTTAGTTAATAATGCTTTAGAAATTGAGGTTATAAAATAATTTTAAAAAATATATATTAATATTGATGGTTTTAAATTTAAATATTGTAGAATTAACTACTCCTATTACATTATGAAATAAATAATACTTTATATAAAATATTTTTTATTATTCCATTAAATTATTTATAATTCCAATATGTACAAAATTCAGCCAATAAGAACTACAGTTTTTATAATTTTGTGAGCGTGTAATAAAATTAGATAAAACATTATCAGGTATAAAATTGAGTGAATTTAATTCATTTTATACTAGTTTTTCAGAAAAAAAAATATTGCTCACATCACAATGTAAGTAAATTTAATTTATTCTAAACTAATTTTTTTAAAAAAAAATTATTAAAAAACTGTTATAAAAATAATAAAAAAAAAAGTCACGTGAACAGTGCAAGTGAATTGCACTGTTCACGTGAACAGTGCAATTCAATGGTGAACATTGTTGAAACTCATAAAAAAGCAGTATCTTGCAGCTTTTAAAAAATCGTGTTCCAGCCGCATGTAAATGGTGGGCCCAAGTATTTTAATTGTTAAACAATTTGTAACCAAACAGTATTGTTATGTGTTTTTGAAGAAACGCGAACGCAAACGCGTTCCCAAACGAGCTCAAGTCATCTCGACGTGTTTGGTATTTCCTTTCTTTCTAGAAACATGAACAACGAAACACTGTATCCTCGTACCTCGAAGATGGAAGTTAGGAGTTCAGCCTTCTAAGCCTCTGTCTTGAGCAAAAAGAGTTGTTTATTGGTCCAATACACCATTGGGCTTCGGCATAAGGAAAAATGCCTTTTCCTTGCTTTTAGTTAGGGTTAACTACAAAAACTGAAAAATTAATTAAATTTAAAAATTAGAAAAAAGTTAATTGAAAAAATAAAATTTTAAAAAGAAAATAAATTAAACCAATTAAAATTTTAAAAAAATTGATTGATTTGGTTCGGTTTTATAACCTTGAAATCGAAAAAACCGAACCCAAACCGGAAAAAAGCAAATCAAACCGAAACCAGTCGTTTGAACCGGTTTTGATTTTTTTTAAAAAAATTCAGTTTGATTATTTTTTTTTTATAAAAACTGAATCAAAACGAAAAATAATCACCTCTACTAACTATAGGAACTTTACTTTTATATTTCCATCAAGGTTTTTTTTTCCTGTTGGATTATAGTTATTTCTTCACCCACTCAAGACGTATAGAAAGAAAAACTCCATCAGAATTAAAGAAAAATTTCCTGCCCACATCGCAATCATGTTTTTGTGCGACTCGTTTAATGAAAATGAATATGATTTTTGTCAAACACTCTAATCTAGTGCATCTTCTAGTAAAACCTTAATTTGACCATCAACTATCCTAGATAAGGTAACCACAGCATATGAAGTAATCTTCGGTCCTTGAAGAAATATTTTATATCTTCCACTAATATTTAATAGGACAAGTTCAAACTCTTGTGCCTACCTTTAAAATCCATGTTTCTTATTTCAACTCTTCCATTTTTCAGTTTTTTTTATCTCTTTAAAAATCACCTTATAATTTAAAGGATTAAAATTAAAAGCTTGGTGAAATCGCTTTTAGGATTAGGATCTAGTTTAAAATCCTTTTTTGTCATTTTAATTTTAAAATTAAATAATTTAGTCCAAAATTTTTATTTTATTTATAATTCAGTCATTGGGTTTAAAAAAAAAGATAGAAAGGGTTAAATGTTTTCATTATGCTCACAAATATAACTAAATTTGGTGTTATAAGTGTTCCTCTTTACTAGAAGATATAAACAATTTTGGGTTTTTATATCGCTTGAATAGGTAGATGAAGTTTGAGATAGGTTTTTTGTTTTCAAGGTTTTTTTTTATATTTTTTAAATGAAATTGGTTTTTTTTAGTATAGGGATTAGTTTTTTTGAGGTTGGAAGAGTGCTTTCGTTTGTGTTTTTAAGGTAAAAATAAATTAACAATTAAGTTTTAGATAAAAATATAAAATAGCCTGATGTTCCAGCCACTTTTATAAAGGCCAAATTTTTGAACAACAACCAACTTATCATTTACCACTTGTTTTTCAGAAAAAAATAAATCATCCATTCATTTTAAAAAGGCAAAAAATATCATGGCCTAGGCCACGCATGCCCATGCATCTAGGCTTATTTTTAATGGCCTATGTGTTTTGGCTGTTCATATATAAATAGTTTCTTTTAAATTATAAGATTTATGAATAATGTTTTTTAGATACTATGTTATTAAATTCCATTCAATTTTTACTCTATTCAAGAACAATTGTTCCTTTTTTACAATCCATCATAATCAATTTTATTTATTTATTTGATTACTTTGTTGTTATCACTGATTTTTTATTATATATTTAAAAAAAAATAAAAAAAAAAACAAACTTGCTGAACCTAGTCTGGTTCATGACCCGGGTCGCAGGCTTTTTAGGTTGACCTGGATTGAATCGACGTACTACCACCTCAATATTAGGAAAATGAATGTCATCTTGAATTTTTATATATATAATTAAGCCATGTCTATAACAATCTTCTAGGTTGACTTTCAGCTCATCAAGTTAACCAAGTCACATTATATTAACTCTCACATAGTTTCATTTAAAATCTGACATAAATAAAAATTTAGATTGAAAGGTTTCAAGGATGGCCGACTGAATTGAGTTAAAGTTTTTTTTTAAAAAAAACAATTTAAGAGACAAAAGGATTTTAGTTGGAGAAGTATTTTTTTTTACCATTATATTAAATTATCTTGATGTTTTTTTTTCTTACATGTCTTCTAAATTTATTATTATTTTTTTTTAAATAATCGACATAGAAAAAATTGTTATGTTTTTTAAAAAATTAATTATATTAATAAGGAACGACTTGAGGGGTTTGTTGTTAATGGATAAGAAAAAAAAGTTTGTAAGTTTGTCAAATCATTATATGGTTCGAAACAAGCTCCTAAGCAATTACATGAAAAACTTAACAAGGTTATGTTTTCAAATGAGTTTAAAATAAAAGAAGTTAATAAATACGTTTATGTGTAAAACATAGATAAAGATTTTGTCATTGTATGTCTCCAATTCAATGACATGATAATTCTAGGAAACAATGATTACATGATCAAGTCTACTAAAAAATCTTAACTAACAAGTTTGACATGAAAAACTTGAGTGTTGTAAATGTCCTAGCTAAAAAAAAAAAAAAAATAGGACATATGATAAATTGGTATTATACCAATTTTATTATGTTGAGAAAATTTTGTATAAATTTTTTAAATGTAATAATAGCAGTGTCAAAACAACAATTAATATAAGAGTATATATGTCAAAAAATAGAGGTAAGAGAATGAGCCAATTAGAATATTCTTGAATAATTAGAAACCTGATGTATGTTATGAACTACATGAAACCCAATATTGCTTATACAATTAGTAAACCAAGTAGATTTACTATTAATACGAGGATGGGTCATTGGATAACAATAAAAAAAGTACTCAAATATTTAAGATACATATTAGATTATAAATTATACTATATTGGTTACCCAATGTTATTAGAAAGGTATAATGATGCTAATTGCATATTTGATATTAAAGATTTGAAATCCACTAGTGAATATATCTTCACACTTGGTAGAGTAGCTATGTCATAAAGATCCTTTAAGTAGATGTGTATCACAAGATCTATGATGGAATCATAATTTGTTGTTTTGATAAAGATGGAAATGAAGTTGAGTAGCTTTAGAGTTTTTTAATGAATATTCTGTATTGGCCAAAACTAGTGCCAACAATTTGTGTCCATTGCAACAATCAGTTTGCAATTGAATGGGCATAAAGTAGTATGTATAATGATAAGTTTAAGAAAAACATACATTATAGACACAATATCATTAAACATTTTCTCTTAAATGAAATTATTTCCTTGACTATATAAAGTCAAAGAAAAATATTGTGGATCCGTTAATTAAAAAGCTTATTAAGAGAACTTGTATATAATTCATTAGGGGAGGGACGAACTTAAAACCTTTAAATATGAAATAATATAATGATGGTAACCATACCTAGTTGATTGAAGATCCCAATATCTATGTTCAAATGAAAAACTAAGTTATATAACATTTTCAGTAGCATCTGGAAATTATTATTTTCTACATATTCCTATGATAAAAGTGGTGTTAATTGCAGTGTGATAAAAGAAGAGTTATGCTCTTAATGATTTTCATATTTTCAAATACCAAGTAGAGTATAGAATAATACTTTTAATGAAATATAACCTATAGGAGTGAGAAACGTGGTTGTTTCCTTGAGAATCTTAAAAATGCTAAATTTTTTAAAGCATTTATAAAATTAAAAATTGTTCAAGACCAAAATGAACACAACTATGAGAACATAAAGAAACTCTAGGTAAAGAATTATGTAAGTACTATTGTCTTGATTTGCATAAAAAACTAAATAGTTCAAGACATCGCGTTCATTATTCAGCGAGTAAATAAAATATTATTTCACTAATGAAGGTTCAAATCCAAAAGCTACCTCTATTGATGTAATGATTTACTATATCAATATCTCTTTATGAATTCTTAGAGTCTTTATACCAGCCAAACAATTTTCATTCATGTGAATGATTGTTGGAATTGGTTTTTAATATGTAGTGGGTTTTTTAATGTCAGGTTATATGTGAGGTCCACTTACATTTAAGGTTAAAACCATGTTAGATTTTATAATCCAACATGATTCCTTTAACATGAAATAATAACATTGTTGAAAGTGTGTGACGTCGCGACAATCATCCTTCTAAATCAAGATTTTATGGTGTGGAAAGAACATGAAATTCTTGTTTTTTTTATGATTTAAAAGTTTTAGAGTAGCCACCTAATATTTCAATCATTAGAAGCCCTAACTGATCTTCAGAGTCTAGATAAGAGAACTGATTGTGTGTATTGAGGACAATATCACCCCTAGTACACCTTATCTAAGATAAGTTGTATTGTTTATTTGTCTAATTATTACAAAAGCTCTGTTGTATTTTTTTTTATTATTATTAGTCTGTCTATTGATCAAAGCAAATCCACCCTAATAAAATGGACCATGACTTTATAAATCAAACATAATCATTCTAAATTCAAAATAATATTTCACAAAAATTTATTGTAATAATAAACTTGCATCGCTTAAATATTCACTCGCAATCACAATTAAATCCATAGACTGCATCAAGCAAAAATGTCTAATTACATTGCTTAGGGGTGACACACTAATTGAATAGTAACTATATATGAATTGAACAATAATTAAAAAATTAGGGTTACGTGAACATTAATTCTAATTTTTTAATTCTGAATTTTTTCATAAAACTAAAATAACAGGTTTTCTACTCTCCAAAACATTTCTGGGGGTTTAAAATTTATCAATTGAACATAAAAAATATAAGTATTTAGGGTTATTGAAGGATTTTCATTTTCAAATTTAAACAATTAATTTGTTAAGTTTTTTGATAAATCAAGGAAATAATACATATATTCTAATGATTTAACAATAACAAAACCCATTACCTTTAAATCTTGAAATCTCCATTCAAGAAAAGAATGAAAACATATATTTTGTTATTAAGTTTCAGACAAGAAATCAATGTCAACACCATAACACGAGAAGAGAATATGATAAAAAAACCAAATTTATGTTTGTTTTTGTCTTAAACCATGAATTTGTTTTTTGATATTTCTTTCATATTTGTGTTTAACAGAGAAACATGAGATAGGAGAGAAGGTGAGCTCCATGAATCAATAAATATTAGTTCAATATTTCTTTGTTTCTTTTTATTGGTATTATGTGGATGAGTCAATCAAAGACTAATTTAGTATTTCTTTGATTTGTTTATTAGTGTTTTAATTCAATGCTATCAAAATTGAGATTTTTTTTCCTTAGGTTTTTCTACATTTGTCTTGATGTATTAATCCAACATTATTTAGTTGAAAATTGATCATGCTGTAGCATAAAAAGAAATTTCGTATTTGTTTTTGCGCGATAGTAAGCCTTCAACGGGTGATGCCAAGGTTTAAACATAATTTATTTTAACATATGGCACATATATATTATTCTTATTTTTCTACGCAATTCCGTTGTAGTCTAGTTGGTCAGGATACTCGGCTCTCACCCGAGAGACCCGGGTTCAAGTCCCGGCAACGGAAATTTACATTTTTTTGGCTAATACAAGGCCAGTATCGTAATTTAGCATTATAACCCTAGTTACATCTTATAAAAACGAAGACTAGATTGTTTTTCGTCCCCAGTCCCTCCCGCCTCCCGCAACCCGCAGCAATGGTCTTTCTCATCTCTTCTTCTCGTAATTTCCATTTCTACATCACTGCTGTTATTGTTGTTGTTCTTGCTGCTTAGTGTTGTTGTTTTTGTTGTGCTTAAATCAGGCTTCAGAGAAGAAACTATCGAACCCAATGAGAGAGATCAAGGTCCAGAAGTTGGTCCTCAACATCTCTGTTGGGGAGAGTGGTGATCGCCTCACCCGTGCTGCCAAGGTTTTTTCCTTATCTTTTCTTTCTTTATAAAATCAACGGAAACTTAAATTTCTGTAAGTAAATAAATGTGGAACTCTCATTTTATTTTTATTTTTGGTTTGTTAGGTCCTTGAACAGCTTAGTGGTCAAACACCAGTCTTCTCGAAGGGTATGTGTGTTTCTACTGTACCTGTATATATTAAAAAAAAAAAGATTAGTAATTTATTTTTTTTGTTATATTGAGCAGCTAGGTATACTGTGAGATCTTTTGGGATCAGGCGTAACGAGAAGATTGCTTGCTATGTCACTGTGAGGGGAGACAAGGCTATGCAGTTGCTGGAAAGTGGGTTGAAGGTGAAGGAGTATGAGCTTTTGAGAAGGAACTTCAGTGATACTGGTTGCTTCGGATTCGGTATTCAGGAGCACATTGATCTTGGCATCAAGTGAGTTTTTCTATGTTGCTTGGTTGTTAACTCCATGATTAAATATTGTGTTGGGTTTATTGAAATTGCTTTATAGTACTTGCTGTGCATGTATGATGGAATGAATTCAATGGGTATCAATGGATTTTTAGGGCTTTAATGGTTGTTGGCTTAAGAACGGTAGCATCTCAAATGCTTTGAGTTCAAATTGAACACTTCTGTTTATTTTGTAATCTCTTATCGCACACGTTACCCTATAGTTATTGTTTGATGCCTTTTCTAACTTAATAGTTTATGCATAATTTTTTTCAAGTAAGAATAATGCTGTTGTGATGGCAACACGTTAGGATTGTCATATTTTGTAATTGTGGATTTGTTATAAATTAGGTGTCCATGATTCTGCAAAGCACAAATGTTGAATGACCCTATATTGGAGGATGTATTGTTTAGTGATGTAGCCTTGCTTATTTTCTCCTATGTTAAAAATAATGCTTCTAACAGGACTGCTTATTATGTGATAATAGTGGTTCACATTATCTTGCACGGTGGATTCCAACATGAAGTTTTCTGTCTTAGGCTTTTAATACCCATGTAATTCTACCTTGTTGAAGTTGAATGTGCCAGGGTTTAGTTTGACTTGGCACACTGTTTTTGTATTTACCTTTGCTATTTCATCCTCTTCTATCAGGTACGATCCTTCTACAGGTATTTATGGCATGGACTTCTACGTTGTTTTGGAACGTCCTGGATACCGTGTTGGCCGTCGTCGTAGGTGCAAGAGTCGTGTTGGAATTCACCAGAGAGTTACAAAGGACGACGCAATGAAGTGGTTCCAAGTCAAATATGAAGGAGTCATACTTAACAAGTCCCAAAATATTTGATTCTAGTTCTTTTCCCTTGGTTGAGTTTAAAGTTGTTCCTAGTTACATTCGGCAGGATTGTGCATCTGAATTTAAAATTTTGTTGATGAGATTTTTGAATTGGTAGCGGCTGTTACACCCTACTTGGTTTTCTTGCTCGCCATCTATGCTCACTGGAGTAGATTGTGCAAATTCTTTGCCTGTACCATGGTTTGTTATTGGAGCTGGGCTTGCATGATTGTTGTTTATGCATGCTTGGCTGCATGATCATGAGATCATAATCCTTAAAAACGGTTGGCATTGTATTGAACTGCTATGACCACTTATAGGGTGTTGGTGATTCGTGTAAGAATAACATAATAAATCATAATGGCTGGTAGATTCAAGTAAGCATCACTAATTTACAGTGAGTGTTTTCCCTTAGGTTTTTTTTAGTTTAATTGTTTCATATTTTGTCAAGTTAGAATTGAATTTTATAATTTATTCTTTGTTTTTATCTTTTGGGTTTTTTTGGTCTAAAGAAAATCTTGATATTGAGTTGGTTCGTGATTAATAATTTGGTTTGATTGATAGCAATGATTATAAATGAGAGGATCAAAATTGAAAGTTATGTGAAATGGCAATCATTTAAATAATAGAAGTTTTATTTTGTCCATGGAAGCTTTTTTCTCTTTGAAACTTATCCTTTGAGGTTTCATGATTCAACTTTATGATTTGGCTTGTATTATTTTCTCCTAAGTTACTGCAGTATCAGAAAAATCAATATCCTAACATTTGTGGGATGGTTTTTGATTCTGCGAAAATGAATTTAATTTTGTTGTATGAGAAGAATTAAACATGAAGGGACCAAAATTAAAAGCATTGTGATATGGCAGCCTTTTTAAAAAAATGATATGTTTTGGACCAAAACTGTATTTTAATCACTTTTCAATTCCTGGGATTGGAAAGGAGATGGAAAGGGTTGATTGTTTTGACTTGTTATTATTGTTTTTTTAGATACTATTTTATTAAGTTTCATTTAGTTTTTAATGTTGGACACCAATTGTTTTTTTTTTTTTTTTCAAACCTATTATAATTAATTATTTTATTTTATTTGGTTACTTTTTGCATCACTGATTTTTTATTATATAATTAAATAAAATATAATTTTAAAAATAAATTTATTAAACTCAGTTAAAAGGACTGGTGTATGATTGAGTTATAAGTTTCTTGGGTTGACTCAATTAAATTAATATATCATCACCTTAATATTAGAAAAATAAATGTTATTTTAAATTTTTTAAAATTAAATTATATTTTTATTAATTTTTTGAGTTGTTTTTAAATTCATCAAATTAATTGGGGTGTTCAAGGTTAACTTTCACATTTTCACATGATTGAATTTGAAATCCAATTTATGTAAAGATTTAATTGAAAATTTTCAAGAATGATAGCTTGAATCAAGTTAAAGTGTTTTTTTTAAAAAAAAAAAAAAAAACATGTTAATGAAAAAGGAGGATTTTAGTTAAAGTTCTTATTTTATATCATCTTAATTTATTTTTTATGTTTTCTAGATGTTTTTTATTTTATTAAATAAAATACAAAGAAAAAAACATATTACACTTTTTTTAAAGAAATATAGATATTAATAAGAAAAGGAAGAGTTTTGCTAGGAAATTATTTTGTTTCAATTAAATTTAAATTATTTGTATTCTTATATAAAAAAAAATTAGTGCCATATAATTAGGATAACAAAATTAAATGGCTTGTGGCAACACATTATCATATATATTTCAGAAGTACATTTCTCAATTTCACGACATGACATAAAAATTTTTTTAGCAATTATTCATTATTGACATATATATAATCCTCCTTGTATTTTTGTTAAACACATGTATAAAGTTTTAAGTTAATAATTATGATTTTTCTAACTATTTGTTAACAATATTTGGTTTTTTTTAATATTAAAAAAAATTTCTTCAGCAACTCAAGTTGTATAGAAAGCAAAACTCCATCAGAATTACAGAAACACCAGTCATGTTTTTGTTCGACTAGTTTAATGAAAAAGAAGATGATTTTTATCAGACATTCTAGTCTAGTGCATCTTCTAGTGAAGCCTTAATTTTACCTTCAACTATCTTTGGTCTTTATAGAAATATTTTGTATCTTCCACCAGTATATAGGACAGGTTCAAACTCTTGTGCCCATCTTTAAAATCCATGTTTTCTATTTTAACTTTTTTTTTTTATTATTATTTTTATCCCTTTAAAAATCACCTTACAATTTTAAAGACCAAAATTAAAAACCCGGTGAAATCGCTCTTAGGCTTAGGATCTAGTTCAAAATCATTTTTGGTTCTTTTAATTTTAAAATTATATGATTTCATTCCAAACTTTATTTTATATTATATATATATATATATAATATTTGATTAAATTCCATTTAATTTTTACTTTGTAGAGAATATTTTTTTTACAACCCATCATATTTAATTTTATTTATTTATTTGATTATTTTGTTATGGTCATTGGTTTTATGTTATACAATTAAATAAAATAAATTTCAAAAAAAATAAATTAATTGAACTTAGTCAGGTTCATGACCTGGAACACAGGTCTCTTAGGTTGACCTAAGTTAAATAGATGTTTTGCCACCTTAAAATTAATAAAATGAATGTCGTCTTGAATTTTTTAAAGTCGAGCCACATTTATACCTATTTTCTAGGTTTGCATTAAACTTATCAAGTTGACTGAGTCATATTATATTAATTTCTACATGGTCTAATTTGAAATCTGATCTAGATAAAGATTCAAGTTGGAAGTTTTCAAATATGGCAAACTGAATCAAGTTAAAGTTTTTTTTTTTTTTAAATAACAATTTAAAGAGAAATAAGGATTCTAGTTAGAGAAGTATCTTTTTTATTCTTATATTAAATTGTCCTGATTTGTTTTTTTCATACTTGTCTTTTAAATGCATTTTGTTTTTTATTAGATAAACGACATAGAAAAAGTTATTATGTTTTTTTAAAATTAAATATATTAATAAGAAAAGGAAGATTTTTGCTAAAAAATTATTTATTTTCAATCAAATTTAAATTATTGCTTTTCTTATTAAAAAAAAAATGTAATGCCATGTAACTACGTTCACAAATTAAATGGCTTCTCGCAGCGTATGATTATATATCATTAGAAGTTCTTCTTTCCCAACTTCACAACATGTCTTCTGTTTTTTTTGTTAGCATTAAGATCTCTCTTTTTTTTTATCATTTATTCATTATTGACGCATGTAATCCTCCTTTTATTTTGTTAAACATATGCATCAAACTTTAAGTTAATAATTATGATTTTTTGAACTGCTTGAAAATACATTAACTATACCTTGAAAATATATTAACAATACTCGGATTTTTTTTTTTAATGTTACTAAAAATTGGCCTGACCTACGTGTAGTGGAGGCCAATTATCTAGTTTGTCATCTAAGACATGTTTGATATTTCCTTTCCTCCTAGAAATATGAACAATGTATCCTTGTAGCTCCAAGATGAAAGTTAGAAGTTCATCCCTTTAAGTCTCTCTCCTGAGCAAAAGAAAGTTATTTCCCGGTCAAATACGCCATTTAATTGGATTAAGCTTTGGGCCGAGGAGAAAGGTTTGTTCCTCGCTTTTAGCTGTGAGAACTTCATTTTTATATTTCCATGTGGTTTTCTTTTTTATTAGATTATAGAAAATTCTTGATAAAAATATCATTCCTTTCATTTTTTTTATTCTTTAGTTTTTTTCTTATAAATTAGCTACTACACTTTATCTTTTTTTCCCAACAAGTGATGTCAAAACTTAAATTTAATTATTTAATATGGCTAATTCAAACTTTCCACTTCAATATTTTAGATTGACAAATGACAATTATCGAACTTGATGTATTTAAGTAAAAACTTGGCTAAATTTTCAAGATATATGGAAGACATTTGAAAAAGGTTTTGAAGAGCTTATAGATAAAGCAACGTTGACTTCAGCTTAAAGGGAGGTTATGTAAAAAACATGAAGAAAGGATAGCTACCACTAACAATTATCCACTAATATTTAGATGACATCACTTTTGAGATAATATTCAATTGAGATAATGGTTAACGCAATTATCACCAAGCAAGCATGTAAAACATGCAAAACTCCATCAAAACTACATAAAAATTATTAGAATTGGTTTATAAAATATGTAATGAACCTTTTAAAGGTAAGTTATGTATGAGGTAGGCTTACATTTAAGGTTAAAATGATAATGAAAATGAAGATGATTTTTTTCAAGCATCTTCTGGTGAAGCCTTAATTTCACCATCAACTATCTCCGATAAGGTAAGCACAATATATGAAATGATCTTCGGTCTTTATAGAAATATTTTGTATATTCCACCAATATTTAATAGGAGAAATTCAAACTCTTGTGCCCATTTCTAAAATCCACGTTTCCTATTTCAACTCTTACTGTTTTTCATTTTTTATCCCTTTAAAAATCATCTCGTAATTTAGAGGAAATCCGGGGAAAAGAAACCAGGCAGAAGTTTTTAACTTGCTATGGCGTCCAATGTGAATTTTACCTTGTTTTTATTTTTTTTTTCTTTTAAAATTAATTTTTTAATATTTTTATATTATTTTGATATATTAATATAATATCAAACATGAATTTTAAAAAATAAAAAATATTATTCTAATATATTTTCAATTAAAAAATAATCACTCCCATAATACTAATATCTCTGTTACAACTATCCATAAACTAATAAAAAAAAAGGGCGAGAATCATGGATTGTTTTACGTAAAGGTTAGTGAAAAAACTGAAAAATTAATTAAATCGAGAAAATTAAAAAACTCAAACTGTGAAAAAAACAATTAAATTGATTAAAAATTTTAAAAAACCGACCAATTTAAGTTTGGTTTCGATTTTATAAGCCTAAAAGTTAAAAAACCAAACAAAAAAAAACCGAGTCAAACTGAAAAAACCAAGTCAAATCAATAAATTGAATCAAACTGGTTTTTGTTCTAAAATAATCAAACCAAACCAAAATCGATCGGTTTGAATTTATTTCAATTTGATTTTGATTTTTTTTAACAAAACAACTATTTTAATTTATTTTTTTATAAAAATTAAACTGAACAAAAAAATAATCAACCTTATTAAAACCAGGGTGAAGAAAATAATATGTTCATTTTGAAATCTTCTTTTTCCAAATAATTAATAACAGTAGCTCCATACCACATGGGGATTTGGGACTGGTAATAGCTTGATGGTGAAATGTCTCCACAGCAAAATTGAACACATCAATCAAGCCAGCTTATCTTCATCTTTTTTGGAGAAATCCTAGTTGATCTCAGGAGAGAGAGAGAGAGTAAAAAAAAGACAAAAAAAAAAAGAAAAGAAAGAGGACATGCAAGGGCTTGACTGCAATGATTGTGTTGCCCATGCATGCTTTTGGTCTCTTTGCTGCTTTTATTCATGGAAGATCGTGCCTGTCTGAGACAGCACAGCACAAATTTCCATCTTTATTTACAATTTATTTCTTCATCGTAAATTAACTAAACAAATTATCTTTTTATTATTAATAATTATTAATTGCGTGTACTTTGTTTAATTATTATCCGAATTATCTCATTATGTCATGAATTTGAACACATCACAGCTACAGTAACTTCATCGAAATTGCCTTTAAATGAATCATTATCTTCTTTTTTTATTTTCAATCCAACTTTTTATCCAGTAATGATTGACTTCATTTATTTTTTCCTCCACCCAATTTCAAAAGAAAGGAAAAAAATAATTATTTTTTTAAATTCATTTCTTTTTCATTTTAAAAATATTTTAAAAAATATTTTTTTTATTTATCAAATTAATTTCTTTATATTTTTAGATTGTTTTAATGTGCTAATATAAAAAATAAATTTTTTTAATATATTTTTTAATAAAAAAATATTTAAAAAATCAACTATTACAACATCATTATTAAATGTCAGTATATTTTGAGGATTTTTCTTTAAACAAATATATTATTATGTCCCAGAATGCACTGTGGTCAAGGACGAGTGAAAAGCAAGAGTCCCCAAAAGAAGGGGGACAAAGACCCTAGTCTTAAGCTGAAAGTTACATAACATATGATGTGTCTACGTCATCCCTAAGTATAATCTTGAGGTAAACTACTTCAACGCAATTTGTTGCCTCCATCTTAACGGTCAAATCTTGGAAGGATGATGCGGTTCGTTGCATCAGAACAAATGGGTCCAGAATGCTTTTTGCACTTCACAAATTATAATTTAATCCTTGTTTTTGTGTCAATTCGACAAACAAGCCCTTATACAAAATAATCTTCAATTTACCCCTATGCTTCTCACTTCCCATCAATCCAAACCAATTGAAACAAATTGCAAGCAATTTAGTCTCTCTTTATGTTATAAAATGGTCATATTTTATTTATAATTTAGTAGAATTGGATAGAAAATGTTACGCCTATAGAATGAATAATCTTGGCATTAGGTTTTTTACAGGGGCTTATTTGCTGAACTGATACGAACACAAGGGCTAAGTTGGCGTTCCCACTCGATCTCGTGCCTAGGGCTTTTGGAGTTTTGGTTGGCGTCTTACCGTCAATATAACTCTTCTTTTCTAACATGTTAATTGTTATAAATAATAGATTTTAATAACTATACAGCATGGTTTTTATACCTAGTTCAGTAATTGATCCGAATTTCAAATTTTAATCGAGTCATCAGATTATTCGAATCAATTTATTTTTTAAAAAAAGTTAAAAACGATATAATTTTAGTTATAAATAAAAAAATCAACAAACTACAACCGGGTTTTTGACCGAATCAATCAAGTCATTAGGTCAACCCACTAGGTTTTTTTTTCTTGTTTTTTCTTCAACCCTGTCCAGTTTTAGTTCCGGGTCGGCCCGCCAAGCCGGGTTGGGTTTTAAAATTATGTGTTATATACTTTTTAAAGATATTTAAAAAAAATATTAAACTTTTTTTTTAATATTTTTTTTATAATTCTAATGTAATGGTGTGTGGTATAAAAAAAAATCTAAAAATTTTATTTTAATATATTAAATAAAAACATCTTCCAACCACCACGATGTAAAACAAACTCATCGGCAATAAGTAAAGAGCTATAAATGAGACTTTTTCCTTTCGGCTTGAAAGCAATGGCCCACTAAAAAAGAACGGAGGTCTAACAGAATAATGGCAGCTAGCAAGAGAGTAGGATTTTATATTTTTAGGAGTGATGCTAGGAAGAGATCCTAAACTTCTTCCGTTTTTTTTTTTTCTTACCAATATTTGCTCATTAAATGACATCGTATTTATTATAAAAAAAAAATTCAAATCGTGAAAAGTAATTCTTATCTAATTTAATATTAAGATTATAATTATAAATTGAGTAATTGATAAAATTCTAATTACATGATGACACGTCACTTGATAAATAACTATAGTTTTTAATAATTCTTGGACACCTGCAACATACTTTATTTCTTTTTCAAATTGAGATTAAATTGAGAGTCTATGTGAATGTTTTATTTATTTGCTCCTTAATTCATATTGAACTTAAATCTCCCTTTTCTTCTAGCCCATTGATTAAATGAAGTGCTTTAACTTCAAATAAGTTGAGATCCATCTTAAGAACTTTTTATTATTTATTTCTGTTTTTTCATGATTTTATCCTTAAAAATCAAATTAATTATGAATTAAGTTTCTTGATTTAACTTGGATCCAAAATTTATTGGGTTGTGAGTTTTAAAAATTAAACAAAGTTTAACTTATGTAGGGTTAGTTTCAGATTAATAACTAGATTCATCGATTTCAAAGGTTAACATTTGATGCATTGGATATTGATCTTCATGCTTTTCTTTCATTTCCTTTCAAGTGATCCTTTTTTCTTGCTTTTCTTTCTATGAGACTATCCAATCTTATATTCATTGTCATATAATTTATAAGTTAACCTAGTATATTGATTTTTTTTGTTTCTTTTTAATTTTTTTTCTACAATTTCACCTTTCAATATTGATTTTTTTATATTTCAAATGGGCTCACATTTTTTTTTACCTTTTTTGTTATTATCTTTTTATCATTTTATTTATTTATATTATTTAAATTACTAATTGGTTGATGACCCGGGTCTCAAATTGTTTTTCTTAGTGATTTTTTACGTTACATTTTTTTTTTACTGGCTCATGGTGAGGTGTGTGCCACAAATCTAGTAATCCACTAAAACTAAAGTAGCTCAGGTGGCATTGCTCAATGAGAAAAGAGGGGAAGAAAACGCAGAAGATATATGAGTTTTTCATTGTACAAGGCTCCATTGTTCATTCTCTCACATATTATTGTGGACATGCTATGCAAAATTTTATGTTTTTTCAATTTGGTACTTAAACTGTTTTTTGGCAATTTAGTTCTAATTGAAGACCAATTAATTTTGATTTATTATAAAAATATGAGATTCCGAAATGAAAATGGGCACTAAACATGGGTGGAATGCCATAAATTTCACAAAAGATGCATTTCGGTCCATGAACTTTAAAAATCATGCAATTTCAATACCTCAATATTTTTTCAATTTCAATTTTGGTATAAAAGTTCATTTTTTTTTTTTTTGTCCTTGGTCAAGAAATGAGAGAGAGGTTGCTAAATCCCGGTGATAGAAAGAGAAAATTATCATTAACACTGATTAGGCCATAAGAAAAGATGATATTTGTGTCAAATGGTTTCATTTGATGAGGGATATTATGTCTTTTGTACCTTTAAAGTTTGTGAAAAACACATGTGAACTTGGGTTGATTTTGGTTTTTAGGGTGGTTTGTTGGGTTTTTCAAGGTAATAAAATATGTTTATCATGATTCTTACAGTGTTTTATAAGTGTTTTGAGTCAAAATGGGTTGAAAAACAAGTTTTTGGGTGAAAAAACTTTAACTTTGATTTTTCTACCACCACATTGGCTGGAATTTAAACAAATTAGATGACGCGTTGTCAACCTCGGTAAGTGATGCATCATTTGAATTTTTTTTTTCAAAATTCATTCATTCTAGTTGCAAACTAAAAATGAGCTCAATCATGCGGGGTTGAAAAAATGGGCCAGGTGAGTTGGCTAGGCTTGCCAAGCCGAACAACACCTAGCATGTGCTCTTTTTTTTTTTTTCTAATTATTTTTTTAATGATTTTTTCTCTAATTTTATTAATTTATATTTTAATTAGTACCTCTTTTCTTTTTCATTTTGTTTGGAGAACCTCTTTCAAATAACAATTATTTTTTTAGTTATGCATTTAAATTTGAAGAGTTCTCTTAATTTATTTAATTTCATGCTTGTATAAATTTTCTGATTTCAGCTTAGATTTTTTAAACTAAAAAAAAATGCATTAAAAAAACATGTATATATAATATTTTTATAAAAAATAAAATATTTAACCCATGATGGAGCATGGGGTCACATAACTAATATTTTTTTTAGAAGTTTGATCATGTATTTCTATGTCCATTTAAAATAACATTATAATAAAATAAAAGTATGCTGACATCAGTGTTGAAGTGGCTCAAAAATCTCAACTTTCAAAACAGCTCCAAACTCGTGTACTATGACACCGTAATAATATAACCTTCTGGGAGTTCCTGGCAGCAGCCTGTTGTTGAGCAATCGTGTTTGGTCAACGAAGAAGATTACGTGTAAAAAAGATTAGAAGAAGTCAAACCAGAGAACCACTAGTTCCTACAGTATGCTAGCCCGCATGCTATTTTTCCACATATTTAGGATGACCAAGTCTCCAGCTGCTCAAAAAGTCGCTAACAATCATCATAAACATAAAGGATGCGGACAATAGCCTTTACTAATCATGCGTCTTAAACAAAAACCGTTCCCGTACTACCATATTAAAAAATATATTAAAATATTTTTCACTTTTCAACAGTGAAGCGTAAAGCGTGTTCGTTGTTTTTTAAACTATTTTTTATTTATAAATATATTAAAATAATATTTTTTATTTTTTAAAAATTATTTTTAATATTAACATATCAAAATAATATAAAAATATAAATTTATTTTTTTAAATACTTTTAAAATAAGCTTAATTTATAAGTTTCATTTCTTCTATGCGTGTAAAGTCTTCATAATTATTTATTCACCTTTTTCCTCTAGGTCTTTGTACTGGGATTTTGTGAGATGGCTAGTGATGATAGCTAGCTAGCTAGCATCGTGTGGTTAACAACTTCCCGTGGACAAGTTGCGCAACGTACCAATTTCCTGACAGAAACTTGAGGTTAGGACAAGACAGAGACATAGAGAGGATTGGTTCCTTCCCGGAGGCGAAGAGAATTTTCTATGATGACACTGATGGAAAATGGCAAGCCCTTTAAACATTTCTTTTATGGCTTCTTCTGCTATCCTTTTCTTGACGATTAATTAAACTACAATAAACCCAGCAGCGTAGTGAGTTTACCTGTATTAAGTGAACTGAGTAAAGATGGAGTCCACTCTCTTTAAGTAGAATAAAAAAAACACGCCTCATAAAGAGCAAAAAAAAAAAAAAGAAAAAAGAGAAAAAGATAATTTTTTTCTTGTGTCAAATTTGTTCAAAATGTTGATTTGTCTTTAGAGTAAAATTAATTTTTATACCTGAGTATTAGTTTAATGTTAAAATATTTTTTCAATATCATAAAAACTTTATAGCAAGATAATTAGGATAAATTACCAGTGAGTTAAATATTTTTTTTTTTAAAAAAATTATTATAGTTTATAGTATTTTTCTCTCTTATACTCTAGTAGTTTTACTTTATGATTATGATATTATGGTAGTAGTTATTTTATAAAGTGTTTTTTTAATATATTAAAATAATATATATTTTTTTTAAATTATTTTTAATATAGTACATAGAAACAATTTAGAAACATGAATAAAATTTAATTTAAAAATATAAAAATTGCAAACACGTCGGAATAATAAAAATGCTCTAAGTGTACAAATATCGGGTTCAAAAGTTTGTTATTGCTTGATATTTCTTTGAATTGTCGTCTAATTTTGGACTTTGGAAATTGATTGACCCTTAATGTCATTGTTTCCACGGTATAATGGGGTTTGAGATATTATAATTATGATTGTGATTTAAAATATTTTTTATTAAAACAATATATTAAAATAATAATTTTTTATATATTTTAAAAATTATTTTTAGATCATCACATCAAAGTGATTCAAAAATATAAAAAAATTAATTTTTAATAAAAATTAAATAATTTTTTTTGAATTTTTAAAACATATAAATTAAATTGTGTTTCCAAACAGTCCCTCGTATCTTCACAGCACATTACAGCCACCATTCAGCAAGGATTTTAGATGATAAATTTCGTTTAATTTTTGTAATTAATTTTTTTTTTCTATTTTGACATTATAAAACAATGTGTTTGATCCAGATAAATTCTGGTTTAAGACTTTTCTTGTTTTACTCTATTCCAATCTAGCTTTTAATTAATATTGGATTCCACTGCTCTGACTATTCTACAGAAAATTCAAAAGAACTTACAAATTTTATTTTTAATTTATTTCAAATGTTATTTTTATTTATTTATTTCCTTGAAACTAGAGACAGTTTTAAGGTATTAAATATGTGTTTGATATTTAGCAGTTTTTGCTATTGTATTTTTTTAAAAAAATATGTTTAGTTAAAACTACAAAGTGATGAATTTTTGTATATAAAATAAAAAAATAATAAGTTTTTATAAATAAAAAATATATTATTTTAAATTATACAAAATTAAAATTTAAAACACAATTATAAATAAGATCCAGCATAAATAAAACAAACATTCTCTGGAAAAGCATTTTAGACTTTAAATGAGTGTTAGAAAACAATTAATTACCACTATCAAAGAAAAAAACAATGAGTTACAAGGTAAAAATAAAAAATTGAAAAAAAAAATAAAAATTATAATTTAATTTAAATTCAATGGATATTAACCCAATTCAAACAACATATATTTTTTTTATAAATAATATATATGATATAAATATTATAAAATTCATTATCAAACTAACATTTTTTTTTGTTGAATATTAAATAATAATTGAATAATAAATAGTATAAATTCAATGAATAAAATATAAATTTTGAAATTTCTTATTTAATAAATAATAAATAAAATATAAATATAAAGAAACTCGACCGCAGATACCGATTATCATCCCACTCCTCCTTAAAACCGTCAATAAAGTAGGTGGCGCGAAAACAACGGTCCCTCTTCTTAACTGAAAAACCGCCTCTTGCATTCCTTCCCTCTCCCTCATTTTTCATTCAAAACCTTCTTTTCTTTTCTTTATTTTATTAATTTACATGTTACTCCCCCTCCCTCCCTCCTCCCCCTCTCTCTAAAACTACAATCGCTGCACTCCCCTCACCGGAATTTTCTCTCCCCGACCACCGTTGACTCTCTCTCATCTTTGTCTCCGGCGATCTCTTGAAGCGGCCAGAGTCTTTCTCTGTTCAATTTCCGATCTTTTTTCCAGGATACTGAAGCGGTATCAACAGAGTTAATTATAATTGATAAGTCTCCTACTTTCCATCATCAAAAGACAGTTTGACTTGTGTCAGTAGTGAAAGGTGAGAAATCTTCCCTTCCTTTAACATAAATATATTAAATTTTTACCCTTTTGCCAGTTATGGAGAAACTTTGATCTCTTTCTTTCTTTTTTTTTCCTTTTTGGGGTGATGGGTTAAATTCTGTTTTTAATCAGAATTTTGAGAAATATAAAATGTTTGTATGGTTCATAGTGTATCTTTCTTCTGCCATTTCTGAGAGATTTATACAGTTCTCTCTCTCTCTCTCTCTCTCTCTCTCTCTCTCTCTCTATCACTGTATTACCTGTCTTCCATACCAGAGACATAAACCTGCCAAAATAGATTCTTTATGAAAAATCCAAACTTTTCATTAAATCTTTCTGGGTTTTCATGGATCTGTGCAACTAAATCAAGAAATAAGGATTCCCCAGTGGTCAAAACGTAAATAGTATAATACACCAAGCTCTGCACTTAAGGGAATCAGTTCTACGATTTAGTATAACTTAAACAGATTTTTACTACTGTGAATTAATACTTAATAATTATGAATCAGTGAGTGTGAGTAAGTAGTAGTAGTTCATGGGGATGGGCAATGATCTTGCTTGCACGTGGTCCTCCATGTCTGTTCCCATATCCCCCAAGAACATTAGCACCTGCAACTTCAATCTTATAATCATTAAACTATTTTAAATTATTTGCATAAGAACAGATCACATTATTTCCATTGTTTTTTTTTTTTTTTTTTCTTGTACTCTAGTTTCACTAGATGACAATTCAAGAAAACTCAGGTTAGAAAATGAAGAACAGTTGAAATTAATTCACCGTGGGATCCCAATGAGGTAACTCCTTGTTTCATTAATGCCCATCACAATTTATATTTGAACAAATATCTGTCATTTTATTTCTCATCCAAAAACATGTTAAGAACACTTGCGATGGATAGAGTCGATTTGGACAGTTAGTGCAGATCACACACAATTACCTTATTTTACAGACTTTTAAACCCTAACGCCCATATTAATGGGAATCACAGTTTCATCCTAAGATACAATGTTTATGTTTATGCTAATTTTAGCACAGGGAGTTATGGATAAAAATATAGAAGGTGAAACAAATAATTATTTTTTCTTTGTTGATGTCTGCTAATACGCGTTAGATTTGAAATTTCATGTAAAACTTAATTTATTTTTATATTTTTAAATAATTTTAATATGTTAATATTAAAAATAATTTTAAAAATAAAAAAATATTTTTCTAATATATATTTTTTTAAAAAAAACTCTTTTTACACCCACACCTCTTCATCATAAAATGAAGTAAAAAGAGAGGGAGAAGGAAACGGGGAAAGAGGGGGGTAATGCTGTGCTGGTGAGTGTACCTCAATTGCCAGCCCAGCCGACAATGGCAATCCCGTGAGAGGGAGTAAAAAAAAAAAAAAACAAGAAAGAAAAAACAACCATTCTTATCCTACGCACCCGTTTTTGTTGTCTTTTATCCTATCCTATGCCTCTCCATCACAGTAGTCCACTCTTCAGTCTCCCCATTTTCACAGGGGACCCCTTAGACCAAGAGTTAGTTTTATTTCAACCCCCAAAAACAGTGATGACCGTTAATGAACGTTGTGCCATTCTCCGGATTTTTCTGTGCCACATTTTGGCCCCAGATGGTGTTTTATCGTAACCATTGCTTAGACTCTTTGTCATGGCCTGATCTGCTTGGATTCGGGCTTATTTTGATGAAAAACCAATACGCACTTGCATTTATTTATTTTTATTCTCAAATTCATAATCTTTCAGATCCGAGTCTCTGTAAAGATGTAAGCTTTTTTCAATTTTTGGGGTTTCTTTTTCTTTTTTATTGGTTTATATTCTTTGCTGTTTTTACTGCCATCCTCTAGTATCTTTACTTTTCTTTTCTTTCTGGTTATGTGCATTTGTGGCAGATTTATTGCAGGGAAAAGGATCTTCTTTATGAGCAATTTGTGTGATTCCTTTCAATGTGGTATACTTGAAAATGAAGCTGTCAAATTCGGTTGTTTAGTTATGTGAAAGAATCCATAAATGTGGTCTAATTTGGATAGTTTTTGATGGAGGTGTGTGAATTAGAGAAGCACACAGGAGTTCTTGATAAACCAAGACCTCCCTTGGTTTCAGCTGAAAGAAACAGCAATGCAACCGCAGCAGCAGCCACCCGCCGTCCTCGGACGAGGGAAGTTAGTTCCAGGTACAAATCATCCTCTCCAACAACACCTTCTGTTGCTAGGCGTTTCCCGTCACCATGCCTCACTAGAACATTGCCTACACCTTCCCAAGTGTTGCCTAAAAGATCTCAATCGGCCGAGAGGCGGCGCCCTTCATTTCCACCTTCACCCCCAAACCCCTCCACACCGGTTCAAGATTCATCAGTAGATGTGCAATTTCCATCTAGAAGGCAAAGTTCCGGTGGCCGGTTACAAGAGAGTTTATGGCCTTCTACAATGAGAAGTCTTAGTGTTTCATTTCAATCAGATAGTATTTCTATTCCTATCAGTAAGAAGGAAAAACCAGTTAATAATGTCACCTCCGATCGAACATTGAGGCCTTCTTCAAATGTAGTTCATAAGCAGGCTGAAATGCCTACTGGGTCCCGAAAGCCTACACCAGAGAGAAAGAGGAGTCCTCTTAAAGGGAAGAATTCGCAGGATCAATCAGAGAACGCTAAACCAGTGAATGGCTTACATTCTAGATTGATTGATCAGCATCGATGGCCTAGTAGGATAGGTGGGAAGGTATCTTCGAATACATCATTGAATAGAAGTGTGGATCTCACCGATAAGAGTGTGAAATCTTTGTCAACTCCAGTTAGAAT
Source organism: Populus alba (assembly GCF_005239225.2). Lineage (NCBI taxonomy): Eukaryota > Viridiplantae > Streptophyta > Magnoliopsida > Malpighiales > Salicaceae > Populus > Populus alba. Next base: position 16,773,560 of record NC_133289.1, read on the forward strand.
TGGATTATCTTCACACAGGAGAACTCCCACACCTGATAGTGTAACAAAACCTTTACAAGTTTCTGCTAGTGATACTGCGAGGTTATCGCTAGAAGAAATTGGCATGGTGTCCGAGGTGAATTCAGTTGGTGATAAATTGCAGCGGATAACTGGGGCTCAGAAGCTTGTTGCATCAAGTTTATCGGACAGAATATCATTGGTAAGTCCTGCATTTAGATCTCAGTCCTTGCCAACTCCTGGATCGCGTCCTGCATCACCAAGTAGGACTTGCATCAGTAGAGGTGTAAGTCCAGCACGGACAAGACCATCTACTCCTCCTACAGGGGTTAGCCCATCTCGGATAAGGCCATCAAGTGTCTCCAGTCAATTCAATAATTCTACTTCTGTGCTTAGTTTTATAGCGGATTTTAAAAAGGGGAAAAAGGGTGCAAGCTATATTGAAGATGCTCATCAGATACGACTTCTATACAATAGATATTTGCAGTGGAGATTTGCTAATGCCCGGGCAGGGGCTGTTCTTTACTTTAAGAAGGAGACCGCCGAGGTAGTAATCATTTAACGACTTCCTTAGAATGTAGGTTTCCTGAATCTGCCATTTATCTTAATGTTTTGTTAATTTCATGGAACTTATGATGCCATATTTCATGTGGGCCTTCTTCCACTAAATATAATTCTAGCCATATGGTGCCTTTAGTCATTATTCAAGGCAATATTTTCTTAGTTTCATTCCTTTTTAGTGGCTACAGCTATTAGATTTCTTTTTATTAAAAAACACAGAAAGTTGTATGCTTGTTTCGAGTAATGCAAAACCATTGGGAAAAAAGAATGGTGTTCTGGTGAAGAAAAAATAGGGCTGGTTGTTAAATGCACCGCTATTTATGGTTTGATAGGCCTTTTATGTTTCAGTGATTTTTAATTGAAGATGAACCTTGGCTCATGAATAGAGCATGCTTAAGCTTTTGTTCTTAAATTTGATATTCAAAGAGAATTTCCTTTTCTTTGATGTTTTAAATTCACAAAACATGTTTTGATGGTGCAGAGAACCTTATACAACGTTTGGGACACCACTTTAGCTTTGTGGGATTCGGTAATCAGGAAGAGGATCAATCTCCAAAAGCTAAAATTGGAGCTCAAACTGAATGCAGTATTGACTGATCAAGTAATGCCTCTCTTTACCATGACGTTACTGTTTTGGTATTTCACAACATGATCTAATTGTTTCTATTTATCTGCTGAGTGGTTTTCTCTGTCAATATGTTGTAGGTTGTGGTTCTTTATGGCAACCAATATGTGTTTTAGATTGATTTATTTCGTTCTGATCCTTAATTGTCATTAATTTAATTTAAAATTATATAAATAGAAGTTGCAATCATTTCTACTCGAGGGGAATGAGGGAAAAAAACTATATTCAAATCCATGATTGTAATGACCTGCAACAAGGGATCCAGGTTCTGTCCGCTGAATGTGGATAAGCACTTTTCATTAAAACACCTAACATGGAGGTAGTATGTCAAGTGTTTGGGAGAAAGATGAGTTTTAGTCCTATCTAAATGTTCATGCTATCTGGCATCAACTTAGATTGGAATTGTTTAAGGTTCTTGCAACATATAGGGTAAGCAAATATTTGTGACGAAGCACCTGCCATCGTAACTTATTGTCTACAGAAATGGAAGAGTAGGGGGCTTCTAACCAATCATGTGCAAATATACGCCTATATGCATCTGAGAGATCTTGAATTATATGGACAGATCAAAGGTTAACAGTTGTTGAATAAGGGAGCTTTGAAAAGCAGTTTTTCGAAGCTATAAGTAATCACTTGGCAATTTTATTCTCAGTGAAATGTGGATTTGTGATATTTTTGGCGGGGAAAGAAAAGTGTTGATTTGAAAAAGAAAAAAAAAAGTGAATTGCTATCCCTTCTCTTCTGTAAAATTAGTTTCATGGGATTTGAATTGAAAATGATAATCCATTTGTTTCTCTGAGGTAAACACCACCATGCTCCTGTTCTATGAATGCGTAGTGCCCAAAGCATGGTGAAGTTGGAAAGATATGGTTGAATCGAATGTACACTAGAGCATTTGAAATTTTGAAAAGCAGTGAATGTATAATTTGAAATCTATATTTTTAAATAGAACATTGTAGTGGTTTGGGGATCTATGAAAAAACAAGTTCTTGCACAAGGAGCAAGCCAATAAAATGCAAGGTTGTTTGTTGTCTGAAAAATAATGTACATGTTATTATTTGACAAAATGTGGTTGCTTTTCATGTTTTTAATAGATAAAATAGGGTCTTAAGCTGGTTTAAAATCCAACACATCGGAAGAAGTCTCTGCTGTTGTAGGATCAAGTTGATGTTGAAGAAAACCAGCTTAGTTTCCTGTTATATTCTCAATTATATAGATGTACTTCTTACAAAGAAACATGTTCATGTGAAAAAGATACCAAGTTCTTTATTCATGCATCATTTCCTAAACTAGTTTCGAACTGAGGTTTAGTCTTGCTGAGTTGAATCCAATTGAGTTACCCCATTATCTAATTGCCATGCCAATTGATTCAGATCGCCTACCTTGATGATTGGGCTTTACTTGAGAAAGATCATATTGATTCTTTATCTGGGGCTGTGGAAGATCTGGAGGCAAGCACTCTTCGTCTTCCAGTGACTGGTGGGGCAAAGGTATGTTTTGTTTTAACAGAAAATCAGAAGTGATTTCTGGAGAGAGAAATTATGGACATTGATGTCATTATTGGTGCTGTACTTTTTCAGGCAGATATAGAATCTTTGAAGGTTGCTATTTGCTCAGCTGTTGATGTGATGCAGGCAATGGGATCTTCCATATGCTCTTTACTTCCAAGAGTGAGATACATGTCTTAGCTATCTCTCTTTCAATTTTGTCAATTAATGCATAAAGCATGATGACGAGGTTTCCCCCCTTAGTTCTCATTTGAGCTGCATGTTCATTTTACCATTATATGAACCATGCATCGTTGAGGCCATCACGCAATCAGTTCCCTCTTGATGGTTGAAGTGGATAACAAGGGAAGAGATAGCTGGAAATAGATTGGCATATTGAATTTTTATTTTTATGATCCATGCTCACCTTGTTGTTTAAGCTCCCATTATGACTAGGAATCACTCAGTTGAAGTGCAAAATCAAACTCTTATCAATTCTTTCATGGATTTTTCTTCATTTAGTTTAACTCTTTAAATTTTAAATTGAATTAATTCCATTTTAGGCAACGCTTCTCAATTTCCAATGCTCACCTCAAACTACATACAGTTGTTGCCAAAATTATTTGCAGATCTAATGCTTATTTGTGGTTCATTTATTATATTTTGTGTTATAGGTGGAGGGGATGAATGCTTTGGTTTATGAGCTCGCCATTGTTGCAGCACAAGAGAAAGCCAAGCTTGATCAATGTGAAGCTCTATTGGCGTCAACAACAGCTATGCAGGTGAGAACAAAAGCCATATTTCTCTTTAAGCAAGACAGTCTTTTGGTTCTGACCATTAGAAATCTTAACAGCTCATGGATCGATTTCCTTTTCTGTTCTTTTTACCAAACTTCTGTCTAGAAACACTTGAGAAAATTATTTATTGAGGATGGAACTTGATACAAGTAGATAAGTTCAAGCTTTGCTTTGGCTTGAAGAATCCCATCATTTGCAAGGTTCCGATAAAACCCAACAATCCAATCCCAGCATACATGTGCTAGAACAAGCTTATATTGTATTTCTATGGATTGATAAACTGTTTATATTCCGGCTGTCATGGCCACTTTAAAACATGTTTGCTGCATGGTGGGAGTGGTTAGGCCTGGATTTGAGTGTTGCCCCTGTAAATGCAGAACAAAATCCTTATCAGTCAATAAATTGCTGTAGCATTACCTGTCCTAACAGAACTTGTTCATGCAGCATCATCCTCGTTAAGTTGTATCAATGGTTCGAGCTTTTTATTTATTTGATATGGTTGAGGAATGGCAGTGCTACCTGGTTAGATATTCAAGTTGTTGGGATCAATCAATACTCTCTCTCTCTCTCAATCTCTCTCCCTCCCTCCCTGTCGCTCACGATTGTCTTCAACAGAGTAATTATTACACATGTGGACAATCTGGTCTGTCCTCTATCAGACTGGCTGGCCTAGATCAGTCCACCATTACTTGTATGGCTTGAAAGGATGGTCTTCTAGCAAAAACAAAAAGTTATATTTTTTGTCCCAGGGCAAGCATGTAGCTGGGGACCTTGCATATACATACGTACAACACCTGTGGAAAAAATCAAAATCATTCAGTTTTTCAGTTTTTCTAGCTAGCTTGTCGTGCACATTTTTAGGGTATTTTTTTTCTTTTATTTTTTTAAAAATATTATTGTCGTGGAATGTATATATTGGATATATCTAATTGCTTTCAGCATCAAGCAGGTAGAGGAGTACAGCATTAGGACTCATCGTATACAAATGAAAGAAGCTCTGGAGAAGCAACCACCACCACTCATGGCCATGAAAACACCTTCATGGCCCTGATCAACCACTAGACTAACTTTTCTTCACTCGGTAGAGATAAAATTACAGGGTCTTCTCTGGTCAATTGTAAATTGAATTTTTTTTCATCTTAACTTCAGTGGGGAAATTTATTTTGTTTTATTCTTTTTTTTTTTTTTAATTCCAGTAGTGAGCCTTCGGCTCCATCTTTTCCTGTAATTTTCTTGTATCAAGGGAATGGAAAGAAAATGAGAAGGAAGGAAAGGATTGGAAATTCAATGTAGAAGCTGATCTCAGATAAGTAAAAAAAAAAGTTTCATATCCTGTGTTTCCCTGTATACTTAGCGCGCAAAATATATATATATATATCACAACGCTGTTATCTTGTGGTAGTACTCGTCAGTGGAAGGAGATGAAAGAAAATAATATGTTTGGTGTTGATATTACAAATGCTTTTTTCAGCAAAAAAAATTGGCTACAAAAGCAAAGGCATTAATTATGCTTTTTTTTTTTTAAAGAGCATTTTTCAGCTGAAAAACACAAGTGTTGAATTTGATTATTAGAGTATAACCATTTAGCCCATGTTTTGTTGAGGGTCAGCTCGGCTAAGAAGTTAATAATTGCATAAAAAAATATGAATTTTGTTATTTTTATTTACTAGTAATGAAATATTTAAAATGATGATTACAAACTTGACTTGACCATCATAAGTGTTAACAAATAAATAAAAAAATTGTGTGACTTCTTTGATCTAAGAGACAAGAGTAAATTGGTCGGCTTGCTTAAATGATGATATGGTTAAAACAAATTATAAAGCTGTCATTTTAATTTTACTTAACCCTAGTTAAAAAGTGAAACAACAAAATATCAAGGGATTAAATAAATAAAAACTTGCAGGGAGAGGGGATGAAAATATGACAGATTATATTAACCCGGGTTAATAAGTAAATTTTTCAACCCGAGTAATGAACATGATCATAATAAGTTAACCTAATTGGATAATATGTTTCCTTTCCTTTCTTTTCTTTTCTTTTCCTAGAGGGGCCTTGATTGAGTTTTAATTGACCATGAATTGGATTAAATTTGGAAATAAATGAAGATGAAAGTAAAAAAAAAAAATCATATTGTATCGACTCTAGTCAATTTAAATTAATCAACAAGATTTATAACTTAGATCATGGACATGATTTCAGTTAGGCATAATGTTTTTAAGCTAAATGATAAAAAATAATGAAACTATATATATATTTTTTAAGTTAAATAAAAAAAAACTAACAATAATAAAGAGTTAAATTGTATTTTTTTCTTAAAATGCATTAAACAAAAAAAAAAAAACCCTAGATATTATGTCTTAACTCATCAAAACTTTGATCCGTACCAAGATCTAAACCATATCTAATATATTTTTTTCTTAAGTTTTTGATGCACCAAATCAAGGAATATAAAAAATTACAAAAAAATCCTCCTAAAATAGAGCCCAAAACCACAAGCCTTCTTGTTTTTATAACAAAAATAAAATTAAATGATGTGTTGTTTGTTTGCTCATGTTTTAATCATTACAATAATAGTCAGAAAATCAGGGCATGCTCATTTCCCCCCCTAAAAACTCATTTTGTAACCCATTTTAACCTCATAAAAGACCATCAAAACATTTATAAATCAATTTATCAACCTAAAAAACCTGGAAAACAATCATAACATACGAAATCAAACCGGATTATATTTTTTATCTTGTTTTTGATACTTTTTAGGTATTATTGAGGTTCTAAACAATCACCATTAAACTATTTTCTTCAAATGGAACCCATAAACACCAAGATAAATCAATTTGGTGATCGTATGTGCGAAAACAATGAATTCTCTTTCTATACTAGAATTCATTGAAACTTTCTCTATCTTCACAAACTAGAGACTTGAAAATAATAATAAAAAATTTTATACTAAAATTGAATTAAAAAAATATAAGTAACCGAACAATTCTAATTTTTAAAATTGAAGGGCTAAATTATATTTTTCTCACCAACTTTAAACACATCACCTTTTCTTGGCGTCTTTTCTATGTTGGTCCTTATTTTTTTTTATTTTCTTTCTCTAGTCAGCAAATATAAATCAATTGGCTATTAACTTTGCAACTAAAAGACTTAAATGATGAAAACAAAAGTTAAAGGGTCAAAATAAAAAAGATATATATAAAAAAAACTGCTCTCATCTATAATGCATTATCATCCATAATGCATTATGAGTCTCTGAACCAACACCACCCTCACTTTTTAGTTTATTTCTCATTTTAAGAAAATATTAGTTTTTTTTTTTTTGGGAATCTCCTAATCTTTATATTCATCTTCTTTTTATTTATTGGAATCAAACATCCCAATTTCCATAACATAAATTACATAGTCTATTAAAAAATAAAATATCTTAAAAGTTAATAAATTTATAAAAAATATATATATAATCAAAAGTACTTTGACCAATAAAAAGTCTTTATGCTAGAGACACCAACGAAACGACATCGCAAAGAGGTCAGTCACATCTCCACGAAAACAACTTTGTCGTTCAACATGAAACAATAATCGTTTCGCATTAAAAGAAAAAAAAAAAAAACAGAAGGAAAAACCCCTGAAGGCTGTAGGCTGTGGCGGTGGTGGTGTCTCGAGGAGAGCTCTCTTCAAGTCTCCAGCTCCACCCTCTCCCCCACTCTCTTCTTCGATAACAACCAACCAAGCAGCAACAAAAAAATGAATAACCAATCCTCAGTTGCATAGGAAATAGCAGAAAACACTCAGATGTCTCTCCCAAAAACCATACTAGCATCATCGGCAGTAGCTAAAACTTGCTATTACATGCCTCGTACCCGCGATTTCTTTCTCAATCTCCTCAGAAAAGCTGCCACTCTCTCTCACTTAACCCAACTCCAAGCCCAGCTAATCCACCACAGCCTCCTCCTAAACGACATTTCCATCACCACCAAACTCACCCACAAATTCTTCGACTTCAACGCCACTCTTCACGCTCGTGCTCTCTTCTTCTCCGTCCCGAAACCGGATCTTTTCCTCTTTAACGTTCTCATTAAAGGCTTCTCCACCAATAACAAGCCTTTGTCGGCGATTTCTCTGTTTACCCATTTGAGAAAAAGCACTCGTTTAAAGCCCGATGATTATAGTTATGCTTTCGTTGTATCGGCTGCGGCGAGTCTTGGGGATGCTAGAATTGGTGGGATATTACATGGAAAGGCAATAATTGATGGGTTTGGTTTGGATTTGTTTGTTGGGTCTGCCCTTGTCGACTTTTATTTTAAAATTTGGCGGGAAAATTTAGCTATTAAGGTGTTTGATAGATTGCCTCAAATAGATACTGTTTTGTATAATACAATGATATCTGGGTTTGTTAAGAATTCTTGTTTCGAGGACTCAATTAGAGTTTTTGGAGATATGGTTTTGGGTAATGGGCCCAGGTTTGATTTAACTACAGTTATAGCTGTTTTACCTGCTGTGGCTGAGTTACAAGAGTTGAAATTAGGCATGCAAATTCTGTGTTTGGCTATAAAGTGTGGTTTCTATTCTCATGTTTCGTTGCTTACGGGCTTGATTTCGTTGTTCTCGAAATGTGGGGAAGTTGAGATTGCGAGGTTGTTGTTTGGGGAGATTCGTAAGAAAGACTTGATTTCTTGTAATGCAATGATTTCAGGGTTTACTTGCAATGGCGAGACTGAGGATTCGGTGAGGTTGTTCAAAGAACTGCTTAGTTCTGGAGAGAGAGTTAGTTCAAGTACTATTGTGGGGTTGATTCCTGTGTATTATCCTTTCGGTCATTCATATCTTTGTAATTGTATCCATGGTTTTTGTGTGAAACTTGGTATCGTTTCCCATTCTTCTGTTTCAACTGCATTGACTACTGTTTATTGTAGATTGAATGAAATGATATTTGCAAGGCAACTATTTGATGAATCAGCAGAGAAGACTTTAGCTTCTTGGAATGCAATGATCTCGGGTTGTACCCAAAATGGTTTAACAGATGCAGCAATCTCCCTTTTTCAGACGATGCAAAAAAATAATGTCAATCCAAATCCAGTTACTGTTACCAGCATTCTTTCGGCTTGTGCTCAAATTGGAGCCTTAAGTCTTGGAGAATGGGTACACAGTTTAATTAAGAGCAATCGTTTTGAGTCCAATGTCTATGTTTCAACGGCTCTGATTGACATGTATGCAAAGTGTGGGAGCATTACAGTAGCTAGGGAATTATTTGATCTGATGCCTGAGAAGAATGAGGTGACTTGGAACGCCATGATTTCTGGTTATGGTCTCCATGGGCACGGGCAGGAAGCACTAAAGCTCTTTTACGATATGTTGTCTTCTTCTGTTAAACCCACTGGTCTCACTTTTCTCTCTGTATTGTATGCTTGCAGTCATGCTGGGTTAGTGAAAGAAGGAGATGGAATTTTTCACACTATGGTTCATGACTTCGGCTTTGAACCATTAGCTGAGCATTATGCATGCATGGTTGATATCCTTGGACGAGCTGGACAATTGAAAAAGGCTTTGGAATTTATCAAGGCAATGCCCGTTGAGCCTGGTCCTCCTGTGTGGGGTGCCCTGCTTGGAGCTTGTATGATCCACAAGGACACAAACCTAGCTCATGTAGCTTCTGAAAAGTTATTTGAATTGGACCCAGAAAATATAGGATACTATGTCTTAATGTCGAATATCTATTCAGTAGAGAGGAAATATCCACAAGCTGCTTCAGTAAGACAAGTAGCTAAGAAGAAAAGGCTAGCAAAGACTCCAGGCTGTACATTGATTGAGATTGGTCAGGTCCCACATGTCTTCACATCTGGTGACCAGTCCCATCCACAATCAAAGGCAATCTATGCAGAACTAGATAAATTGACTGGAAAGATGACAGAGGCAGGATTCCAGACAGAGACTACCACTGTTTTGCATGATCTGGAGGAGGAAGAGAAGGAACTGACAATGAAGGTTCACAGTGAGAAGTTGGCCATTGCCTTTGGCCTTATCTCTTCTGAACATGGAGCTGAAATTAAGATTATCAAGAATCTCCGAGTTTGTTTAGACTGTCATAATTGGACTAAGTTCTTGTCAAAGATCACAGAGAGAGTTATTGTGGTAAGGGATGCCAATAGATTCCATCACTTCAAAGATGGTCTCTGTTCATGTGGAGACTATTGGTGAAAAAAGATGTCCTGCTTCAATCTTTTCAAGTCATTTCAGGATAGCAGATATTTTCTGGTAAGTAAATGCTTTTCAGGTTGTGATACCATGAGAGATTAAACAAAATAACACTTACAGTCAATTTTGGTTCCCTGGGTTGCCACTTTTGAACTTATCCTGTTGCTTCTAGGTAATCGTAGGAAAATTTCTTAACAAATCTATGCGCTGCATTTTAGTGAAAAAGGAAATTGTGCTTCAAATAAGATTAATGAACTAATTCATGCATTATTTTTCCTCCATGTGCTTTGTGTATCTATCAACGAAATTCTCCACTGCTTTTTTGCATGCTGTTTGCATTATCTGGAACTAGAATACGAAGGTTGTTTATTATCCTCCCTCAGTTATCTGAAATTTAGTTTATTGAAGAGTTTGGACAAGAGCCAATTGGAAGTTCTTTTGGATATCAGTAAATGCTATTTTGAACATACAATGATGAACAATTGCTGAGGCTTGCATCATGGCTATTCTCAAAGAGAATAGAAAATGTCATCCTTGCAGCCACAACCTTAAGATAAGCGCATAAGCCTCAAATCTTCACTGTAGGTTTGCCTTTCAGACTGACCTTGAGAACTTTCATACATTACCTCCTTTTCCATTTCTTTCCCTCATGGAATTAACGTTCTTTTCCCGCAGAGATTGGCATAACATATACCAACTATGTTTGGTGTGTGCTTTTGGGACCTCATCAGATATTCAAGGAACAAGCAGAAATGGACTGCGGTATAAATAGATAATGGCATGTTCCAGCATAGGATCCTTAATCAATAAAGGATTATAATTTGAGTTCTTCTAGTGAAGATCTTCCCAGAAACACCAGGCTTGCTTTGACATCCATGTTCATGCACTTGGAGGTTTCTTGATTGACAAGGAACTATGTTTTCAAACATATTAGGTGAATTTTTAATATAAACCATCATTGACACATGCTCTATGACTTATGAGAGATTTATTTACTGGCCCAGGATGATTTGTGAGACTTTCAAAGATTAAGATTCTTGGTGTTTTGAGATAGGTGCAGTGGCTAGAACTTTTGCAATCCAAGTGTATAAAGCAGAATTATGCACTCCTTGGGGCTGTTAGGGTGAACGCGTGATAAGGAAAATGTTTTTCATTTCAAATACAAAACTGGGTTCAATGCTGGGTTCAATGCTCGTTGCTATACAAGATTTTCACTCTAATTTTATTCCTTGGGCATCTCCATTTTGTTGGTTACATCGCATGTCGTATTCCCATAGAAGCAATATGTACATGTATATTCTAGAGATGCACAAATCAACTAGAAAACAAGCACACATTTAACAGTTGATTCCACATTGCTTGGTGTCAGGTCCCTTGGTTTTCATCACAAATGGATCGATTCGGACCCATAGCAAGGAGAAGATGGAAGCCAAGAGCACTGACCATATGACGACAATAGTGGGTGTCCTGTTTTGCCTCCCCATTAGACCTTTGAGGAATGGGTAGAGATGGACAATCACCCAGAAGGCAAAGAAGAGCTTCCCAAATAGAGGTCCCCATGACTGATACCCGTTGTTTATGGCATCTGAGACTCCAGCAACAACTCCAACGAGGTTGATGATTAAGATAGTGGTTGGAGGGATAAGCAGGGTTGTCCATTTAAATGCGTATAGTTCTCCAAAATCATCATCATCTGTTGCCTTGGACGTGACAGTGAAGTTTGTGTCGATACCAGCTAAAACTTTCAAAAGACCTTGGACAACAGCAAAGAGGTGAGCTGATACACCACCTATAACCCAGAATTGCTCGTTTCTCCACCATTCCTCAATGCTTACTCCGCTCCATCTTAACTCAAGAATACCCGTTGAAAAGATTGACAAAAACAAGCCAATGAAGAAAAGACTTGCAAAGGTGCTTATCTGGATCACAAACAAATTGAGAACATGTAATGATATTGTTATAAATGAACGAAATCATGTTCTCGTGTTAACATAGCATTTGAAAACATCTTATTGTTACTTCAGAGTTCAATTCCAGTATCGTTTTTTATAATGGTCTTGCCTTTTAAAGCTTTCCGTTATGTTTCAACGGAGGAAATAACAATTGTATCATTATTACCTCTGGCATGATGAATTTATCAGTAAGCAGGCAGATGGCGGGGAGGCAACAGTAGGCAACGAGTGCTAAGGAAGTGAAGGGGTAGATAGTTGTGTTCACATATGCAAACCTCTCGAGCCACTTGAGCTTTCCTTCCTTGTAGCCATACAACACAGGGCTGTGACGACTGAAGAAAATCTCAACAGAACCAAGAGCCCATCGAAGCACTTGATTGAGTCGATCTGATAGATTGATGGGAGCTGAGCCCTTAAATGCAGCTAACTTTGGCATACAGTAAATAGACCTCCATCCACGGCAATGCATCTTAAAACCTGTCAGAATATCCTCTGTGATTGAACCGTAAATCCAGCCCAGCTGCACAGGAAAAGGCAAATTTATTCAATGGAGAAACTTCTAAGCAACAAGTAAGCTTTCTTTTCAATCTCAATTACTCAACGCATTGTGGAGATACAGAATTTTTGCTGTTTACATTACCTCGAGTCCCCATTCAGTTTTGTCTTCATACCCACAACTGATCACATGGATGGCTTCTTTTAGCAGAGCCGCTGGACTCGAGGAAGGAGGTACGCCACCCTCTTCCATTAAAGTTGAAGTCACAAAAATTGCTGACTGTCCAAACCTCTTTTCAAAATTCATTTGAGACATCAGTTGCTCCTTCTCGTTATCCATTCCTGTCCAGCATGCCTTATACATTAGGATGAGAGAAGGGAAAGAAGATTGTTGGGAAATCAGTATGAAAAGAATGTTATCCAGTTAAAGATCTTTGAAAACCTTGCAGGCTTGTGCCTTCTCCAACTGCACCATTCTTAGCATTCTTCTTTTTGCGACGCCCAAAACATGGGCAACAGTCACAGGTCACCATCTTTGGGCGCTTGGGTTCCTTTGGAGGGTCGTACCCATACAGAGCTTGCCTTTTGAAAACGCATCCTGTACCGACGTACACCGGACCTTGAATTCCATCTAGACCTTTCATGTTAATCTGCAGGCGACACAGAGAAACAACACATTATCTCGCTTTCCACACGCACGGCGTATGAGAACATACACAAGCATGGGTTGTTTTTAGTCCAGGATTTACATCAAAGAAAACAGTATTCCTGTTGGCGTAACGATCATGTCTATCAATGCCATCGAATCTTTGAGGGAATTGCACGTAGCAAACTCTCTTTCCAATCTGGGGGTCCATCAAGAAACACATAGCCTCTCGAACGGCCTTGCTATTGTTTATGTAATGGTCACAATCCAAGTTCAGCATGAAAGGAGCATTGGTTAGTACTGCAGAGACTCGAATCTGAAAATTGCAAAAAGTAAGAGGTGAGAGAGCTTGATGCATCACATGCAGGGCTTTCAAAGGTGAGAGAACTTGATGCATGTAAGATAAACGAATTTTTCTCAAGTTTATTTACCAGGGCATTCATGGCACCGGCCTTCTTATGATGTGAAAAACCAGGTCTCTTCTCACGAGATACATATACAAGGCGAGGGAGCTCATTTCCTTCAGTGTCATGGCCTCCACTGTGACCAAGAAATACTTGAATCATACCAGGGTGATCCCTGGTATTGTTTCCAGGCCATGGTGTCCCATCTTGCATGATCCACCCCTCTGGAGGAACCTTCTGTGCTTTTGCTACAATTGCATTTATCCTGACCTTGAATTCTTCATATTCTCTCTGCCAAAAGACCAAAAATCATAGAATGTTAGCTAAAATAGATTGCAAGTACTTCAAGCTTTGAAAAATTCTATAGGGTTCTCCACTAACTACAAACAAACCTTCATAGCTCGACGTTCCTTGACAAAGGTTGGCTGAACTTTGTCCTTGAGATAATCGATCTTCAGAGCAAAGTAAAACTCAGGAGCTCGAGGTTCTATGCTATATTTCTTGCAGAATGGAACCCATTTTCGAGCAAATTCAGCAGTTTCAGACATGGCTTCGAAGGTGCACATGGAAGCGCCATCATCAGAGAGGTAACATGAGATCTTTTCAACTGGGTAGTCCATGGCCAAAATTGATAAAAGTGTGTTACCCGTAACAAGAGGGGGTTCCTTCATAGGATCCACAGTACTGACAAAGATATCAACTGGCGCTAGCATATTGGGCTCGCCTTCCCGTTCGTATCTGCGTTGCAAAAAAATATCAGTGGTTTTTTTCTGAAACTTGATTTAGCAGGAAAAGAAACCATTGGAGTCGGTTTTCCGAACATATAAATCTTGAAAATTCCAAATTTGTTATGGTTTGAGAATTCTATGGACCTGAGAGAAAGGCGATCCAGATAAGTCTCGCGATCAATTGGCAACCACTTGGGGAACTGATCAAGAATCCACGAAATCGCAAACCAGATTTCACAGACTATAGATGTCAGCCATAGCCCAATTGCATCATGCACCGGATGCAAAATTCTATAGCGAAGAAAGAAGGCAAGTATGATCAGCCTAGCAACAATAACCATTCTATACGGATTGATCTTGCTCGACGCAATTGGTACTTTCCTGGAGAGTGGCTGTCTTGCCTCGTCTAACCTGCGATAATAGTTCACAACATATCATTCAATGTCAACTGATGACTTCGGAAGAAGGCTAATTTGTCGTTACAAACATGGCAAGATTGGTCTAGCCATATCCTACTATAAGAAACTGGATACATACATGGCGGCTTCCGCATCATCTTCTTGTTCAGGCCCCAGATTCCCTTGCTGCATTTTCCAATCATCCATCCTCTCTTTCCACCCTCCCTCTTTCTTTGCGTCCCATCTTGCGCTTCCTGTTTCGTGCAAATACATGAAAATCATGTGAGATTAATTATCGTAATAATGTTTCGGTTAATCATTTCAATCAATGCTTGTGACCACAAGTAAATACCAGGTTCAGAAACTGGATATGGGTGCACTCTCTTGTGAAGTGAAGAAGGTAGCATCTGCTCTCCATGAGATCCAATAGGGAACTCCCCGCTCACCTGCACAGATGTTAAACCATTTATATATATATATATATATATATATATATATTCTCTACTTTAAATTTTCTAAAACAAATCCATTGAATTGGAACCAAAACAAAATTAAGAGCAGCATCACTTACAGGTCTTGATCTGATACCAGTTATGACTGGTGGGAAGTGGCTGTTTTCTTCATCGTCATGGCCTCTTCCATAAGTCATCTTCCCATGAAGCATTGCCTCGGTGAGGTACTTATTCTTGTCTTGCTCATCTTCAATGATGAACTCGTGTTCAATATCATCCAAATCATCTTCATCATCATCCCCCTCAACCCTTGGACTCCCTACACAAATTTCTCAAATAAAATCAACTTGAAAAATCCATGCCAAGACAACACTGTTATAGCTTTGGGCTACATATATAGTTTACCTTTGAGACGCTTGTATCTAGTCTTGCACTGAGGACAGTTTTGACTCCCTTCTCTTCTTTCGTACTCGTAGCATGGTCTACACGCAGGAAAACCACACTCATTGCAAGCCACAAACAAATCACCATCTACAGTTAGGCCAATCTCATCCCCACATATCTCACAAACTTGGCCATCCAAGTTCTTCAAGGGTTTATGCTGCACCAAAACAAAAACAAACACAAAGAAGTCACTTCATGCATGGTTACTTGCTGCAGGCTCTTGTCTGAAGTATATTTTGCTAGTGTTTCGTACCTCTTCATGGCCATGTATGACAACAAGCTCGTTGCGGTTGTGAGAGCCAGCGACAAGTCCAGCACTGGCTTCCATGTTGAGCAATGGGAAGGGGCGAGAGAGCTACGTATTGGGTTGAGAGGGGGTGAGTGTTTCTTTTTTATGAATGGAAGGGTAGGGTATAGAAAGTTGTGCTGGATCTCTTGCTCTCACCTAATGTGGCATGTTCAGGGTGGTGGTGTGGAAGTTGGTTGCAGAGTCGCCATTGCCTTGAAGTTAAGCTTCGTCTATTTTTCAACTACCGTGCCCTTCTCTTATGCCTTCTTTTCGACGACCAACTCGGTGTCAGTATTATATCTATAGTTTTCGGATATCTTTTCTTGATAATTTATTTTACCTCTTTTGTATTTTTTTTTTAAAAAAAAACTTGGAAAATGAAGTAAATCTTACACTGTACGTCCTAGTAATTAATGGCTTCCCTTTAACTACACTTATTTTTTATTTTTACTAGTATGTTTGTGTTTGTGTTTGTTTTTGCGTTCGCTATGGTTAACCCTTCACAATAAAAAAACGCAGAAGTTACTAGAAGTAAAAAAACACAGCAGAAAAGACATGAATTTACTCTTTTACTTTTCCTTTTTGCAGTAAAGCTTGGGACCAAGAGGTTTGTTCTTTTTGTGATTCCAGGTTCAAACTTTAGGTTGCTCATATGATGGTCACTGGAAGCTTACATGGTCGTTAACTTCAAGGCCCGTGGAATTAGTCGAGATGCACGCAAGCTAGCCTGAACACCCATGTTAATAATAATAAAAAAAAAACCCATTACTTAATATTGACATGGGTGTGTTCTTGTTTGATTCAAAAACAAATTAGAACGACTTTCTTTACAGCAGGAAGAGGGGCATGGATTCGGACTCGAATTTTATTGCTCTTTGGAGAGGAACTCAAATGTTGTTCTTATACTAGCAAAAACCGAAAGAAGAAAAAGGGAGACCACGTTAATTTGTACTTGGGATTGACATTTGGGCACAGTACTAGTTTTGTAATTTTTCAAGTGAAGATCACTTGGCGTTTGAGTTAAGCATGCATGCTCGTTAGTCGCATGCTGTTTAGGCTGAAGGAAGCCGAAGACAAGTTCTTGGTTAACACTGAAACAGTTCATGTCTGCTTCTTTTCTTTTTCTAATTTTTTTTTTCATTACTTTTTGTTAATTAATTGTTTCTGTTGCTCAAAATACTCTTGGTAATCGTGGCTCTACCAAATTACTCAAGGCCTTTTAGTAATGGCTGTAAACTTGATCAACTCAGACTCAAAATCTTATCCCTCTCTTTTGACTAATGCTATTCATGATGAAAAACCACTTCCGAATTCTTTTTCCAGAACAATATGATGATTGGTATTATGAAAAATAATGATTACAAACATGTTTTTCATACTAAATTAAATATTCCCAGTTGAGTTTATTCAGAGGCCTTTTGAGATTACATTCTAAATAAAATTTCTCGAAATTTTGATTTTTTTCATTTAAAATTATTTTTTATGTCTTTTTTATTTTAATATGCTAGTATTAAAAATATTTTTTAAAAAAATATATTATTTAAATACATTTCTAAACAAAATTCATTTTAAAAAAACAATGGTTCCTGTCTATCAACATTAATATTAATTTGAAAATGGATTCAAGATGGATAGAATTCAAGAGGAATGTATTACTTCGGTTTTACTTCATTCTCAGAGGAATGCTATTTTTGATTTTACCTTCATTGGAAATATAATTATGATTATTTTTTAAAATAATTTTTATTTAAAAATATATTCAAAATAATAATTTTTTATTATTTTTAAAAAAATATTTTTAATATCAATATATCAAAATAATCTAAAATTATTAAAAAAATATTAATTTAACATAAAAAAAATTTTTTAAATTTTTTTAAAAACACTTTTAAAAAACAAAACAAACTTGACATTTATTTATTTATGGCAGGGAGGTTATCACTTATCAGCACAAAATAGCATTGCTACATTGAATTCTTTGTTAAATCATTAATAGGAATTTGATTTTCATGGAGCACAAGATATTTCCACTTTTCAGTTTCTTGTTATGAGTGAATTACTAGTTAAGAATCCCATGTACATACATGCATACATACATTAGCCGAGGCCCTACTATCCGCCAACCGGCGATACTTGGTACAGTTCAAAATCCTTCCCTTTCAAAACTTCCGCAGCCCGTCAACTGTTAATGCAAGCTGAAAAACACGTGAATGAGCATGCTTAGAATGCAAGAACTTTAAACTCAAGTCATGTTCCAATCGTTAGTTGGGTATGTTAGAGCTTCTCCATCTAGACAGTGTAGCCTCTCCTACCTGCACACAAGATTTGTATTTGTGAAAACTTGCTACATCCACGCAATGTAACTGTTCGTGATATGCTTGTGGCAATTTGGCACAGGCAGTGGCTGTGTTCATTTTTTTATGTCAATTTAAGAGATTAAAACTACGACACTAGAAAGAAAAGCACCATTGTTTAAGAAAGTGAAGTACCAACCTTGTATTCTTATCAAGACACGGCTACAACATCTTGTATCCGACTTGAAGCTTTACTCGAAAAAGACGCTTTTCCACCTGGTAAGGAAGGGTACAAAGGGCTGCCCTGTCTGGGTAAGCTCAACACTTCCGCTGATCATAAAACTAAACAAACCCCGGCTTGGTTAAGCCTGCTTACTGAGCTCGTCATTCTTCGCAACCCTTGTTCTTTGCGACTTCAACGCACCTTTGCTGCCATGCCCTGTTCTTGTTGGCAAGAAGCTTGAACAAAGAAACTCTCTAACCTCAGCTTTCTGCTCACTTGTAGTGAATTACTGGCCTTGTCCTTGAGCAGTCCTTATCAATACCTGCCAAATGCCCAAAACTGCCACAAGCATTCCTCGCCTTGTTCTGCTCAAACCCATGAACTTTTGAAGATCACAAACACTGTTACATCGACCACTTATTCAACCATCTATAATATCTCACTCCTCATCCACTACTTCAAATGCCAAGACAAACCGCATGGAATCAAGTAACTACTTCAGTTGCGAATAATCCAACCTCTGGAATGGCAAAAGCATCTTGGAAGTACCAATTACTTGAAAGCAAGTTTGTCCACCAGTCACCCTCTTTCCATTCCTTTAACCTGTAAGCTCTTCAAATTTAAGATATAATCTTCCCGGATTTTTTTTTTATTTTACCAAGGGATTAAAACTTCCAATCCCAACAAAATTGTCTCTCCAAATTACTACCTTGAGCAGTTGACTGCATGTGTCTATGAAGTCACCATCTACAAACAATCCTCCCAATTAAAAACCATATCCAGCAACTGCAGGAGGAAGTTCTCATGACTTCACCTTTTGACACCCTATCCAGCAATCATGGGAGGAGGTCTCGCAACTGTACTTTCTCAAAAATACATAACATTCTAGAGCTTTTTGTTATCCAGTCTCCTTTGAGCAAAACACTACTTGCCTAGGTATGTGACCTATAAAATGGCAAACTATAATCACAAATAAAAATAAAAATAATATGAAACCATGTTGTAACAATCACAAATTCACATTCTTGGAACAGCATGCTCATATAACCACAGTGGTCATGAATTTAAAGAGGATCCAACATTACACTGCACCCTAATCTGCTTCAAACTTTAAAAATAAACAAATGAACTTATAAGTACTATCTTGTCTAACCTCACAATTATTCAGATTATAAAGGGGTTAGTATGTTAAAAAATAAAATTATGAAATAATGTTGTTGAACATGTCATATTAAACTAAAGCTATACAAACACCAGGATCCCAAACTTACCTACAAAATGTGATCGGGACCAAGTGTTCCATAATTAAAACCCCTTGTAAACTTGCATGCACTCATACCAGCTGATACTTCATTTGCAGCTGACTTGTTCTTTTTCTTGGGCGGTTCCAGAGCTTTCTGTAGAATAGCCTTATTTGGTACCAGACTAATGAATATGTTCCTATCATGGAAGTTTTTGCTCTCCTCAGTAGCAAGCTGCAAATCAGAGCATAAAATGAAAGTTATAATGCAAAATTAAATGAAGAAACAATCAATATTTCTAAGATTATGAAAACTGAGAACAGACACATGATATGCAGGGAAAATACTGGTAAAAAATAGCACAATTGTGAATTGTTGCTGAATGGCCTTCAGTGTGTCCATTTGAAAGTATAAAAGCTAATATTCACTGCTATTATTATAAGCAATTTTGCACTGTTCTCTCAAATTTGGTCAGCCTAAGACATGTAGATCTAGTCCAGCCTGGTTTAGAAAATCTCCCATAAAAGACAGGCTCTTTTTCTATTCTTTTGTTTTTTTTCATTTTATTAACCCTTTGCCAGAACTTAACACTTAAATAGAATGAAACAGAACAAAGTATCCAACCACACTCAATGCAGTTATCGAGACGTTAGGAGTTTCAGAATATAGTGCACATCAATCTTCTTGTATCGTGTATTATTATTGTTATTTTCTTTTGGCATAAGCACATCAAATACTTCATTAATACCTCTCCAACAAAATTTTGGATACGTCTGATGAGCTCAATTGCAATATTTCTGAACTCATTTTCACGCCAATTCAAGTTCACTATGACTTTAACCTGAAATAACCAAACATAATAGATGAATCAAAAACAAAAATCCAGCAAATGGAATTAGTTCATGCAGGAATAGATGTTAAAAGAAAAATAAAGATGACCTTGTCACCATCTTTCAAAAAATTTCAAGCAGCTCTTAAACGCGCATCATAATCATGTTGGTCCATGTTGTAACTGTCAATAGAATTAATAAGAGTAATCATGTTAGTTTAAGTTAAACATAGAATGCATAAGTATAGCTTATAAGTTAAATTAAATTATTCTTGAGCATTCTAGTGAAGATCTTGAAGAAATCACACAGCTTGAAACATGTATACTTCATTTCTGAATGATTGTTTTCTAATTGTTATATTTCCAACTTCTACCTACGATAGCGAGGATACCATCCAGGCAATATTGACAAAAGAAGAAAATTGAATGAATATAAAGAAGGGCATTTATAAATTTAATTGAGCGAGCGCCACCAACCTCATGACCAAGTGGTATCTAGCTGCTTCATAATTTGCAAAATACAGAACCGCTCCTATAGTAAAGCTTACCTTTTTTTGATGCCACCTCAAATGAAGCGAAAGCATATGCATAGACAAGGCAGAAATTTTATTTGCTGTATCATATCTTTCACAGTACCAAGAGGCTAATACTCCTGTGAACAACATACACATGGAAGTAGACTCCACCCACATTTTGTCATTTAACTTCTTAGCTTTCTATTTATTAATAACAAGCTTCCTTTCAGCAATGTTGATATATCAACTTTCAGATAGGACATTAACAACTTGCTAATCAATGTGAAACTGTGCCTTAGCAAGGATTTTTCATAATAGCATGAAAAAAAGGTTATATTTTGTAGCTATCAATGACAGTTAGCACTTGGTGAACAAACACTAACAAAGTCACAGCAAGCTACAAACTGAATAAAGATAAATGAGATGGCAGCTAAATGAAAAGACATGTTAAGACTACATTACTTACCCCATTTTAAGCTCCTTTAAATACATGCGATTTGTTAACATTCAATAGCACAATTTGGTCAGTATACATTCTCGCAACAGAGAATTTAGAAATGCAGTAAAGCATCAAACTCTAAAATAGAAGAGGCATTCACCAGCACTTTTCTTCTGCTGTTCTCTCTTTTTCTTTTGCGGTTCATATCTAAATTTGCTGAAAAAATAAGTAAATCAAGATTATGACACTTTTCAACTGGCAATGCTCACAATGCAGACATTGAAGGAGAATATCTACTGTAGAATTGTACAGGGCATTGATTTTGAACAATGCCATGCCTAATAAATGGGATTCACCATCCAAGCAGAAAAAACACAAGCAATTTCTTCCATCCTGATATTGCTCCAGCAAATTGCCTTATCCATAACTCAAAATCTATGGATAAGCACAAAAAATAGGGTGGTGCACTTTCATTTTAAGGAGTTACATGAAGAAAAGAAAGCCAAAAATAGCTGAATGCCTGATTGAAAGGACATAGTGATTCAGTTTTAAAGAGAAGATAGACCAGCAGGCAAGCCATAAACTTTACAGGTCAAAATGTAACCATTGGATAAGGCATATGGCATTTGGTAAAAGAACTACCAAGTACAAGGGCACAGGTTCTACTATGGAAAGCAAACACTCTATGCCCTAAAGATAACCCATGGCAGAACCAGAAGTGGCCGCTAATAAATAGACCTCCATGCTTCTCTATAAACAACTGGTATCAAAGCAGGATACAAAATCCATGCTCTAAAGAATACAAATCCCAAAAGAAGTTGTACTGAAAACCCAATTGGAGTTTTTTTTTTAAGTTTTATATCAGGCTTAAACAGATTAAAAGAACCTAGTTATATATCCTGCCACCCCTAAAACCTGTAACTCAAGGGATTATCAAGCCCCCCGACAGCAAATATAGAAATCTACATTTTACATAGTTTATTGTTCCCAGCATGGTATGAATAATTCTGATAGCACAAGGAATAAAAAATGACAATCTCAATGCTCATCGTTTGAGGAGATTTAGTATAATGATGGTTAACCCTAATTTTTGGCAGTATATAATATCTATAAAATGCACTACTTAGTTCATCTTTTTTAATAGAAGCAGAGAAATATTGAAGATGTAAAAAATTTAACTGCATAAACATACATGTACCTCATTTCAATTATTTATAAAAGGAAAATCCAGGGAGCGTCATACTTGTAATCCATTATCCTGAGAACCAGAGGGTCTGCATCTGGTGAAAACTATCACCTGCGCAGAAAAATAACAGAAGCTCAGATAGTGAACTTTGTTGCGTGTCAGATAAAGTAGATAGTTGCAACAACAACAGAAAATGTCCCGCGTCCAATTTACCAGCCAAAGAGGAATATTTGGGGTTGGGGGGAGGGGGGGGGCGCGGTTCAAATGCTTTTAAAACAAAAGGAAGGGGCACAAACTAGAACACTTACTCTGTTAAGTGTTACAGACAAAACAATCAAACAATTCCCTATGAATTTTTAATCAAGAGCATGAAAAATCTTTCACGACTCATGCTTGGACAAATTCACTGTTGATGACCTTGATAAGGATATATAAAAAAAAATTGGGCATTGTCATTCCTAATTTTCATCATCCATTTAAAATCTGCCATTTTCACAAAAGTTCATAGGCAAGAAAATATATCTAAGCATGGTTGCTAATACTTTTTGAGGAAGAGAAAGCAAGAATGCAGTCCGGGCCAGCCCCATTTCCCACGGTTCACACTATATTCCTCTTTATACATATAGAGTTCAGAAATTAAAAATTATTTTAAAACAATTGAAGAAAAAAAAAAATCAATCAATAACAAACCAAATCAAGCTCAGCATCTTCAGCCATTTGAATTGCCTCACGTACAGGTACCACTCCAACCTTAAATAAATCCTCACGATCAGTTCAGCAATTAATCACATTCGTAATTAAAAGGATGGAAAAAAGTACGTAAGCAAGTTAAGTGAAAAGGAAAAGGCGAAAAGAAAAGAAAAGGTATCAATTTTTATTTTTTTAAAAAGAAAACAACGCTCAAAGTTCCTTTTTTGTTTATTTTTTTCTATTCCATTTTCTCAGCTACCAAACAGAAAACAAAAATTTGAATTTTAAAACTAACCATATTCTGTTGCTGATCAATGAGCCTCACAGTAGCTGAACTACAAAAAAAAACTCTAATGACAATTCATTTCATTTCAAAGTCACAAAAAAAGCATGCAACAACAACAATAATAATCACCTGATTCTAGATTTATCAAGAGCCTGATCTCCATCAGAATCACTCTTCCGCGGCCGCCGCGAGTCACCGTAGGACCGTGGACCACCGTAATGGGAGGTGATGATGAATCTGGGAGAAGTGTGGGATCGGAGCCCGAATAGCAGACAGAGACAGGATATACGGTGTCATCTTGGTGGCGGTGATACGGGTTAGTAGTGGGAAGCAGCTGCTGCCGCTAGTGCTGGTGATACCAGCCATGGCTTCTATTTTCGTTTTTTTTTCTTCTTTTCTTTTTTACAAATTTCGGAGAGAGATAATCTTTCCTTATCGGGACTGAGTTTTTATTTTTATTTTTGGAGAAAAAAGTGAGTTTAGCGAGTGTGTATGCGAGACAGTGGAGTGGCGCAGAGCTTGTCACTGTTGGCTGGGCTCGTTAACAGAGAAATTTGAGTCTGCGTTTCTTGTAGCCCATTTTTCCAGCCCATATAAACTTAAAAGGCCCGATTTAGGTGTGGGTTCATAGCTCCAATTCTAGCATTCTAGATTCCATCTATAATGTTTAAAAATATGGATACATCAAATTTCTCAAAATTGAATTAATAATAGACAATCAAATAATTAAAACCGTACCACTCATGTAATATGGACATTTCATTAGTTAAATTATGTATCGAACTAGTTTGTATTTTTGTATTCTGGTACGGTTAATCTAAAGTTTTTTAAACATAGAAAAAAAATTCAAATCTTAGAAAAATTCTTGGTATTATTATTAAACCTTAAAATATAATTTTATTATTTTTTTTAAAAAAAAATTCAATTAATATATGTTTTATTTATCTTAGTCAATATAATATTTTTAACTGAAAATATTATTTTTATCTTAAAGAACAATTATAATTGTTAAGGTAAGTTAAGAAAAAAAAATCAAAATAATATTTTTATATTTTGTATGATTGAAAGCTAAAATATTTATAAATATAATAAAATCATGTTTCAAATCTATTTAAACATTTTAATAATAAATAAATAATTTTAATCAAATTTTTATAAATAATTTACTATTAGTATCATTGTTTTTAAATCAAATAAATAAATATTGAAAAATAATTATTAAACTTAAACTTAAGATTTATAATAATATTCAAGAATTATATCAAAAGCCTAAATTAAGTGAATCCCAATAAATGTTTTTTTAGATTTGACATCATAACCCAATTAATTTTATGAGTTTAAAAACAATTTTGAATAACATATAATATAAAAAAAATAACCTGAATAACTTAGTTGACTTTATAAATATAGTTTAATTTAGAAAAATTTAAAATAATATTTTTTTTAATATTAAAATAGTAATATATTAAATTAATAAATCAGGTTAATATATCAAATTTATAACTTAGATTATAAAATTTAATTTTTAATTAATTCATAGTATAAAAAAAAGAAAAAAACCGTGGAGAACAAAAAAACCGAAGAAGGGAAATCAAATCACAAAAGGTTTAGTAAAGCGGCACGTGAGTGTCAAGGCTAGTAGCTGTCGCTTGTTGACATTCCGCCAACAGAGAAGGAAGTGAGTTCACCAAACCTGAGTGGGGCCCAGAGGATTCGCAGGTTAAGGCAAGCACCCAGCTAAAACTAAACAGAAAAAACCTGTTGTCTCCCAGTTTTGTTTTGGAAACGGTGGGGAGTTTAGGAAAGGTATTGTGAAGTGCCGATCTTGTCCTTGTATAATCCTTCCTTAATGCGACCCGGAAGCTATCAGTGGCCAAAACGTTCGAGAATACGGTGAAAATCGTGTTCTAATAAAAATTTTATTTTTTTATTAAAAATTATGTTTTAATATATTTTAGGTTATTTTAATATTCTAATTTTAAAAAATAAAAAAATATTATTTTAATTTTTTTTTACATAAAAAAATATTTTAAAAAACAATTATAACTACACTTTCAAATAGAAAATTAGTGGGCTTGTGTTTCTTTATTAATCCACCCAAAAATAATAATAAAAAATAAAAAAAAACAATCCTCCATAATTTTAAACTCAATTATATATATATATATATATATTATATATATACTTATAATACGTATATACTAATCAAAGCATACCATTATAAAACAACACCAAATATGTCCCGCATTAACCATAAATATTTGTTGTTCCTTTGAAGACATATGAACTTTTTTCAGAGATCATTCACTCTAAACTTGGCGAGAGATTTTTTTCTTTTTTTACATTTAATAACTAATATCTTCATTAAATCATTATACAATATATTAACACCTTACATGAATAATAAAACGCTGGGCTTTCGTTTTTATTTTCAAACGTTTTCCTTCCAATTGAGTCATTCAGCCATTCTATAACATAATTAGATCTGAAATTATGATAAACATACTAAATTAAAATATAAAGGACTGGAATATAAAACAAAGATAAAAAATATAGTTAATTCAAATTCATGATAATTTTTATTTTGATTTTAAAATTCATTTTATTTTATTTTTTAGTCCCTGTGTTAAATAAAGAAAAAAAAACTCACCAAGAACATATAAAATAAATAAAAAGGTCATTAGTTATCAAGATTTCAGCTATAAAAATGATCAAGTTTCATGTTAAATGATTTATTTGATTAGATGAGTTCAATGATGATAGTTGTTGGATTTCACATTGCCTAAAAAAATAGATCAAGCTCAAGATAAAATATTTTTTCAATTTAATTTTGTGTTTTTTAATTGATTTATAAGTGTTTTTAGTTAAGATATTGGTTTATTGTAGTTTATAGGGTGTTATAAGGTGTTTTTTTTTTTTTTTGTGAGGATGGATTAAAAAGTGGATTTTTAGGGAAAACTCCTTAATTTTTTGAACATCATAGTGGTGTCTAGATTCCAGGCAATTATCTAACAAACGATCTATTCCTAGCACATTTACACTTGGACTTTTTAATTCAAGCTAGTTTAGAGCAAATAATGTGTTTTCCGCTCTTGATGTAAAAAAAAAAAAAGGAAAGAACTAGGTGTTGCGGGGGGCTGAGCTTATAAGCCCATTCACGGCTTTTTAATTCAAGTTAGTCTAGCACAATTAGTTTGACTTGCTTTTTTTTTTTTTTTTTGTAAGTGAGCTTATGTAATTGTTTTTAAATTACTTTCTATAGAATAACCAATTTTATGACTCAGATTATATGTTTTTGCAGGTTAACTTGGGCTGACTCAGATAGTTTTTATATTTTTTTTAATTTAAATATATTTTTTTTCTTAGTTTTTTCCCTTTAATATTAGAGGTCGATTAAAAACAAACATTCATAATTTATTTTGATTTACTTTTTATAAGGTTATTCACATACTCAAAACCTAAATAATAGATTTTACAAGTTAAGTCGAGTCAATTTCAATTTGTTATCATCTCAATATTAAAAAATAAATATTATCTAATTTATTATTATTGTATCAATAATTAAAAAAAATATATATATTATACATTATATTTTGAGTTGATAATATTTTTTTTTATTAGAAAACAAATAAAAAACACATGCTAATAACATAGTCCTAATTCTAGCATACAAGTTTGAGCCCAAATAAACTTTATATTTTTTTAATTATTTTGTAGTGATAAAGGGTTGTTCCTTGGAACTTTTGATTTAAAAAAAAAATGGTGTCTCTAGTTTGGGGAAGGAAAAAAAAAAAGGGGGGGGGCTTTCAGGTTACTTTTCATCATAAAAAGCAAGTTTTGCTATAAATTTCACCAAATCCCATCCGATAGGAAGGGTCACATTGGTCAATTAGCCATACAGAGAATCTAGCTAAAATTCCCAAACGGACAAGAGGACACTCCTAAACACAACAGGAGATAAACCTCGAAAAGTAAGGAAAAAAAAAAAAAAACACTCAAATATAGAGGGGTTCGGTTTTTTTCTTCTTTCCCCGCCGGCCTCACACTCCTCTTCTTTGCTCTTCGCAGAGGAGAGAGAATACCCCCCCCCCACCTCCCCCCCAAAAAAAAAAAAAACCTCTCTTTCTCTCCCTACCAAACCTTCTCCCTTTATCTATCTTTCTTGATTCAGCTTTTGCTACCACTACTATCATCACTAGCAGCACCATCTGTTACTCTCCTTTCCTTTTCCTTCTTTTTTATTGGACAGTGGAGATTCAAATTTAAAAACTAGTGAAAGATCGAGTTATGCAGCAAGGTGATCGGACGGTGTTAAGCTTAAGACCTGGTGGCGGTCGAGGGAGTAGACTCTTCAATCCTCGCTTGGAGCAGTCATCATCTTCTTCTTCTACATCTTCCTCCATTTCTCTTAGTGATCTCCCTCACTTGCGTCCTCGTGGCGGTGCTCCTTTTCTGAAGGTCTTTATCATTACCTTTCTTTGGATCTACTCACTTAGCTATGTAAACATGTTTGTTTTGATTTTATGCGATTGGCTTTTTGGGTTTTAAATTGGTTCTGCTCTGTTAAGCACGGATTTGATTTCGAAGAAAACCTGGATCTGTCACTTATTTTTTCATTGCTTATGATATCTAATTGCTGTTTTTATTTGTTTTCTGGGCTAAAGAGTGGTCTGGGATTTTATTCCCGGATGGATTTGGCAACTGTTTTTAAAATTGGTATCCAGCAATCTTCCATGTTCTTAAACTGATGTTCTCAGTTATTCATCTATTGAGAGTCGGATTGTTAAGTAGTTCAACGATGATGAAAAAGGTTATTCCATTGTAAGCATTGAAAAGGTCGGGAAGTTTTAGTGTCCTAATTCTTGGTGGGCTACTTGATATGTGTACCTGCTGTAACTATGGATAAACAAAAAAATGTAAGCTTTAGGTGGACATTTAGATTCTTAGTAATAGTGATGATGAAACCTTGGAAGTTTAGTTAGGTTCTGCTTTCCAGTTAATTCTACTAGATGTACTAGATGTGGGTGCTAGCTTGCGGTTTAGCATTGAGCTTCATATTCTGCAAGGTTGACGCTCAGCTTTGCATTTTCCTGTGGTTTATTATATCAAAAGGAAAGGGGCTTTTGAATTTGTGGTCGGGCCAAGCAAATTGTACCATTTCTATTTTCACCATTTTTTATTCTTCAAGTCTCCATATTGAACTATATCAAATCCATTGACAACTTGAGTTTAATTGTCCATGTTAATGATCTCACGCATGCCCTTTTCTGTCATATTAGAAGCCAATTATGACAAGTCTCTTAACTTGGTTTGATTTATGTTCTAGTTGAACTCTTCTGCCCCTTCATCTTTTATTTTAACGAGGAAATGAAGCTGCATGATATCAGTCATTTTTGTGGATTCAAGGCAATAGCTATATAATATTAATGTATATTGGTGGCATCTGTTGCAATACAGCATCTTAGTTTTGCAAGCCATGTCGTACATTTTTCTCATTGAAGTTATTGCTGGAGGTTTTCCTTCATTGCTTGTTTAATAGCCTGTTTTTTTTTTTTAGCATACTCAACCTTGTTGATTTTGTTGCAAGCTCTTGACTCCAACCATTTTCCTCTTATAGACTGGAGACTTGCGGTTTGAGGGTCGTGACCATGTGCAGTACACTAGAGACCAGCTGTTGCAGCTTAGAGAGGTAGCGATTTTAAATAAGCCAGAGGATGCTACTAAGCCTGTTGATATTGATTTTCCATAGAAGAACCTGTGATTCTTGGCTTGTATGCTTTTTTGAGTAGTGTTTATTTGTTGGCATAAAATATCAAAAACCAGTGTGAATATATGGATGATGTTTCATTTCAATCCTCGGTTTTAAAATCTGGTTTTCCTTTTTTCATTTTCATCCTTTCTAATCACTTTTGCGTTCTTTTGTTTTCTTTTCCATTAAGTTTTAAAATCTGGTTTCATACACATTCTGTTCTGAGGCATACTAATGTTTATAATGGTGAATAAAGTGTACAAATGCTGTAAATAGCATGGTTATGGGTCATTCTTGTCAACTAAGATATATTTTGGCATGATTCATCTATTTGTCATTATTTTCTCATAGGCTATTGTAATCTCTGATGAGATTCTAAAAATCAAACAAGAAATTGAAGCTGAGTTTTTTGGCGGAGATCAGAGCTGGAGTCGTGGAGAAACCAATGTGAGTCCTTTTTCCATTTTGATTGGCTTCCTTCTTAATCTTTCCCATTTGTTGCTAGAAGAGGCTGATGGCTTAAAATAGTATTGGATAAGAGTGGAAGCTAGTTATTTGGATTGCATCAGACGTCCTTTCTGGTTGATTGATGGTGTTTATAGCTGTGATTTCTTTTGCTCCTTCCAGCCTCCAACTCAATCTCAGAGTCGTTATTCTGAGCCAGACAATCGTGATTGGCGTGGTCATTATGCACATGCTCAATTTTCTCCATCTGGAGAGGAGAGGTCCTGGGATTCTAATCGAGAAAATCGAGACTTTGGTGGGAGATATGACTCCAGGCAGCAAGAAGGCAATCAGTCTAATCGTCAAGACCAACTCAATTCCCAATTTTCAAGAGCACAAGTCTCTTCTAATCAGGTAATTTATTTCTCCTTTTATTTGTTTATTGTAATCTTTTTAAATTTTTTTTATCTATACAACTATTTTTTTCTCATGTGCTATTCTGATACACTTTTGTTGTAATTTGTAAATCTATTTAATGCTG
Organism: Populus alba; assembly: GCF_005239225.2. Classification (NCBI taxonomy): domain Eukaryota; kingdom Viridiplantae; phylum Streptophyta; class Magnoliopsida; order Malpighiales; family Salicaceae; genus Populus; species Populus alba. The sequence continues at coordinate 16,803,467 of NC_133289.1, forward strand.
TTGTTAGATTTAGAGTTTCTTCTGAAGCAGAACTTCTACCTGTATTGAGAGCAATAATTTACCATCGAGATTTCTAATTTGAATCCTTTTCTATTGTATATCGTCGAAAGTTTTACCAAGCAGTTACGTTGCAGATGCTCTTGACATCAACCATATCATCTTTGATGAAATGCATATTGTTAGAAGTTTTCTTTAGCTTGTTGTTGATCTTCTAATTAGGAACAATGTACTGGAAGTCTAGAAGTGCAAATTTTTCTCTTTGTTTGAATTTCAGCTCCACTCCACTCTTATGAATATGCCACTTGTTTAACTTTGTCTCCGTGATGATTTCTGGTAACTGGTTTATTTTATCATCATCATCATTATGCTGTATTCTGGTGCTTTCTTTGTACAGAATTCTGTACTTGGGTGCACATTTTCTTTTAGCTTCAACATCCTGTATTTTCTTTTAAACCAGGGAGGACCTGCTCCTGCTTTGATCAAGGCTGAGGCGCCTTGGTCTGCCAGAAGGGAAAATCTTTCAGAGAAGGACCGTGTCTTGAAGACTGTAAAAGGGTAATTTAATTTAATGATTTTCTATGTGTATCTTTTTATCATCGGAAACGATCAAAATAGGATTTGTGTGTGGCATTTCATGGTCATGGATGAATGCATTAAGGTATGGGGACAAGCATGCTTGTGCTTGTACCCAAGACATGGTTGCCAGCCCAAGGCATTTTCCATTCCAACGAGCAATGGTTCTATATATATGTATTGATAGTGTGGGCTTGTTGGTAAATTGACAGCATTTTGGTGATATTTTATACCTTGAATCCTGGACACTTTCCACAAATTGCTGTCATCTTGGGTTTATGCAAATTCTTTTCTATGTTAAAACTTGTATAATTTGATTTTACTTTTGAGTAACAAAAACACCCATGAATTTAATTTTCTACTGTAATTCTGGACGCTTTGAATTTGCCACTTGTTAAAATTGAATATCAAAATGTACTTGGTATATTTTTTTAAATTTAAGGATTTACCATGGTTTTAAAATGTGCTCAAAGTATATGGTACGCACTATATTATAAATTGGATTTATGAATGTAGGAAATTTCATTATCCTCGAACTGGTGATTTATTACAAACAACAAAGAAAACATGACAGCATCAAGTAGTTTAAAAGTATATGTCACTTTGTGTATTTAGTGGTTCGTTTTTTAATTTTTTTAACCCTTGTTGTTTCTCACTTGTTAATTTGCTGGATATACTCATCATTTCCTTTTGTGCTTTTAACTATTTGGATTATATGGTTCTTTATGTGATTCAGGCACATGCTATTTACATTAAAATAATCGAAAGTGTTTGTCAAACACAATTACCCATGGTAGTTGTATGCTGAATGCTTTCTGTTTTTTGTGCAGTATACTGAACAAGCTTACCCCTGAGAAGTTTGATATTCTCAAGGGTCAACTTATCAACTCTGGAATTACATCAGCTGATATCTTAAAGGTTAATTTTTTGGTTCATAGTTCTTTTATTCCTCTAGATTTATAGCAGCAGCCAGTTGAGCTTAAGGTTGGCTCTTGGAATGCAGGGTGTGATATCACTTATATTCGATAAGGCTGTTCTGGAACCCACATTCTGTTTCATGTATGCACAGCTGTGCTCTGATCTTAATGAAAAGCTCCCCCCATTTCCATCAGATGAACCTGATGGGAAAGATATCACATTTAAGCGGGTACTATTAAATATCTGTCAGGAGGCATTTGAGGGTGCTGATGAACTGAGGGAGGAAGTAAGGCAGATGACAGGTCCAGAGCAAGAGCTTGAGCGTAGGGATAAGGAGAGACTGGTCAAGCTCCGCACTCTTGGAAACATCCGTTTGATTGGAGAGCTTTTGAAGCAGAAAATGGTTCCTGAAAAGATTGTCCATCATATTGTTCAGGTTAGCAGTGAAGCCTCCAATTGTATAACACCTCAGATGATACTGGTGGGGTTCTTTAGGATTGTTTACATCTACTTTGCAATGTGAACAGGAGCTTCTAGGGCATGATAATAAAGTTTGTCCTGCTGAAGAAAATGTTGAGGCCACATGTCAGTTCTTTAACACCATTGGTAAGCAGCTTGATAAGAGCCCAAGGTCACGGCATATAAATGATGTGTACTTTGGTCAATTGAAGGAACTGTCATCAAATCCCCAGCTGGCTCCTCGACTGAGGTTCATTGTTCAAGATGTTCTTGATCTGCGGATGAACAACTGGATTCCCAGGCGTGAAGAGGTAAGACTTCTATCCTGTCAATTTCTAATTTAGCAAATAGATGCTGTTTTTTATGGGAAAATTTCATTGGTTTGTCATTGCAGATCAAAGCGAAAACCATCACAGAGATACATGCTGAGGCAGAAAAGAATCTTGGGCTGCGTCCAGGTGCTGCTGCAAGCATTAGAAATAACCGAGGTGTTATTTCTGCTGCTTCAGGGACTGCTGGCCCTGGGGACTTCCCCATCAACCGACCTGGCACTGGGGGCATGATGCCTGGCATGCCAGGAGCTAGGAGAATGCCTGGGATGCCTGGAATTGATAATGACAATTGGGGGGCACCTAGAAACCATTCAATGCCAAGGGGTGATGGTCTAATGCAGCCTGCTGAACGCCTCCCATCACCAAGTTTTAACAAGTCAAGGTCAGTAAACACGAAGCTGTTACCTCAGGGCGGTGGTGGTTTTATGAGTGGAAAGAGTAGTGCCCCCTTGCAGGGACGTGGTGGTCCTCCATCTAGGCCATCCAACTTTCGTTTTGGTGCAGAGCCTCCTGCTCTAGCCCCTATACCTAGTAAAACTCTTCCTGCCCCTTATGTGCCTCCAGTTGCAGATAGACCAGTTGTTCCAGCTTCCAGGGTGAATCCTGATGAACTTAGGAGAAAGTCTCTCTCGCTCTTGAAAGAATATTTCAGTGTCTTGCTTCTGGACGAGGCATTGCAATGTGTGGAAGAGCTGAAGTCTCCAGCGTACCACCCCGAAGTTGTCAAGGAAGCTATCTCCATTGCATTAGAGGCAAATCCACCACGAGTGGAACCAGTTTCCAAACTTCTGGAATATTTGTTTGCCAAGAAGGTCATCACAGTGAAAGACATAGGAACTGGGTGCTTACTCTATGGTTCTATGTTGGATGATATTGGCATTGATTTGCCAAAGGCACCATATAATTTTGGTCAAATTACCGGGAAATTAGTTTTGGTGGGGGGATTGGACTTCAAAGTGGTAATGGAGGTCCTTAAGAAGATGGAGGATGATAAGTGCCAGAGAGCTGTATTGGATGCAGCAACAAGGATCATTAGTTCAAGTCCGGATGGGCAAGTTGTATTAGATACTCAAGCATCCGATATTAAGGCCTGCCAGAGTTTGTTTTAGTTACAGTCTTACCATTCTGTTATGTGACTACTTCAGCATCTGTATCCAACCTTGTGCATACGTTTAGATCCCGATGCTCCGCCTCCACCATTTTGAGGCGAGCAACTTGTAATATGTGATAGGGTGGAGCTGCCAAGAACAGGACATTGTTTGAGCTGTATATTTTTTTGCCTGAGGTCGTAGTGGGGTGTTATCGAGAAAAGAAATCAAAGCATAATGCTGTTGATTTTGGTCTCGAGTATGGAAAAACAAGTGCCTTCAGCTCGAGAAGAATGGCCCTTCAGAAGATCCAGTTGTTTTGTATTTGATTAGTTATCAATTTTTTTTTCCGGACTGAGTAATTTAGTTTATTGTTTGAATTAATCAGTTCATAAATCAGTTTTGATGTTAGCCTGATTGCTGGTGCTGTATGCCTGGTTTTAGTTGGTTTTGAAGATTAATCATTTCCTTTTTCACTTGGTTGATTACGAGCACTTGGAGAATATTTTGAATTATCTAAATCTTTTTCACATAAATAATCTTTTATTCTTCGAATTATTTTTACCTAAATTATAGATTGGGTAATTGAATTAAATTTTTACCCATGATTCTATTAAATTTTTAACCTAAAATTCCTTTGAGAATTTCAATTAACTTCATAAAATCAGGTTCAAAAAAAGTTTTGATTATGCAAAAGCAATATATTTTTAATTTTTTTAAATTATTACTTTATATTATTTTTATGTGTTAATATTAAAAATTATTTTTTAAAAATAATAAAAAAAAAATTTAATAAATTTTTAAATAAAAAATATTTAAAAAAACAACAAGCATTTCTTTAAACCTTTAAATTTGAAGATTTTTTTATTTTTTTTCTTCAAATTAATATTTTTTTGGTATTTTCAGATTATTTTAATATGTTAATGTTAAAAATATTTTTTTAAAAATAAAAAATATTATTTTAATATATTTTCAAGTAAAAAATATTTTTAAAAAATAACTATTTTCAAACACGTTTTTATTTTCTCTCGTGATGGCTGCACTTCAGCATGGAGAGTGATTCTCTTTGACTCAATAAAATATAAAAGAGTATTAAGAAGAGGATGTCCTTTTAATTTCAAAGATAGAGTTAAATGATTTTTTACTTTTAAGGATAATAAAATATTTTATCATGTATAACTTGGTAAAAAAAATAATAAGACCCTAGAATGATTATCAAATGACAAATTGATAAAAAATAAAAATACTATTTTATCCTTAAAAGGCATCATTTCAAGAGTATTTTCAAGGGCAAAATCATTATTTCACAATTAAAATTCATAATAAATAAAGGTATATATACAATAAAAACACTATGCATTTTAGCTTTTTCTTTTCATGAGAGTCCACATTAAATTTTAAGAAGTTATTAATTGATTTGATAAATCAAAGTGTGAAATGTTCCGAGAAAACTCTTTATTAGGGTTAAATGTTTTTTTGCTTTTTAAGAGCAACAAAGTTATTTTACTGTATTTATAATGATAAAAAAACAATAAAATCCCTGGACAATTATTAAATGATAAATTGATAAAAAAAAAAAAACTATTTTACTCCTAAAAAGACAATATTTTGGGAGATTATTCAAGGCCAAATTATCTTTTCACCAATAAAATTAGGATAAAAAAAAGATATATATGTAGTAAAAACATTATGTACTTTAGCTTTTCTTTTAATGAGAGTTCACATTAAATTTTAAGAAATTATTAATTTATTTGATATATTATTTATGATAATAAATTCAAGTAAGAACTTGATTTTGATTGATAAATTTATTCTATGTATCTTTATTTAATAAACTAGATTTTTGATTCATACATTAATTGATGTGTCTTTATTTTGTTTGATTTATAATTTTAAACTAATTCATGTAAGAATGTTTTTTCTAAATTCTCTCCAGAAATTCTATTCAAGATTCCAAATTTTGTCAAATGCAAAACAAATCATAAAAAAACATTATATTTTATTAATTTTTTTCTTATGAAAAATAACACGAAACAAACCACTATATAAGCTTCCGCCTCCTATAAAATGAGCAAACTCAACTACAGAGCCGGAGATTCTCCCGCGTTAAGGAATTTTCAAAATACTTCAGAAAGAATGGCCTCTAGCGAACCAGCAACGGACACCAGAACGGCATCATCACCAACAGATGACCAGTCACTGAAGCTCGCCGTTGCAATTTCACTTCTCCGATCAAAACTTCTTCAAAAACAGCCTCCCCCTCCTCCCCCTCCCCCTCCTCCTAGCAATCCTCCTTCAGAAACCGACGTTCTTCGCTGGAAACGAAAGGTTTTTTCATCATCTCTATTCTCTGTTTGGTTCACTATAAAATGCAGACGTTTAAGTCAAAATGAATGCGATTAGGTTTTGAGAAAACAAACAGAGTATAATTGCTCCACTATTGATTTCTATGTTTTTCTTGAAAGGCTAAAGAGCGAAAACAAGAACTTCTTCGACTGAGAGAAGATCTCAGGGAAGCTGAAGGTTCTAGAATATATTTCTCTCTCTCTTTTGGTTTAGGTTCTTGAATTTTTTAATTTTTCTGATGTTCTTTTCTATTTTGTGTTCTAGATGCTTCACAGTGTGATTTGTTTCCTCAAACTGCGTTATGCAAATGCTATTTCTTCGATAATTTGGGGAAATTAAGCCCTAAGCCAGTCGGAGACGGCTCCGATCGCAGATTTAACGATATTCTTCGCCGTCGATTTATTAGACAAGGTCTCATTATGATTGACATACGATTTTCACTCTTAGGTTATTAATTAGTTTCACCAATCAATCAATTCAATAACTTGATTGGATTTTTGAATTTTGCAGTGCGGATAAAAGAAAGAAGGAAGAGAATAAATAATTCAAATATAAAACTACGCTTTTCAGGTAATTGGGCTTATATTGACTCTTTTTTTTACCTCAAATTAGTGGCATTTTGATTCAAATGTGCTTAATTGAGTTAAGTCCTGTTTATTTCTTTCCTTGTTGTTTATCCTTATGATTTTTTCTTCTTTTATTTGTTGCTTAATTTACTTAGATATTCGGAAATTTATGAAAAGAGAAAAATTCAAGTACTTCAGAGCAATGTGGCTGCACATTTAGACCTTTTCTTGTTACATTAATAATGGATGTTTTATTTATTATAAAATGGCAGATATATGCAGCAAAAATGAAGCAGAGCAACTTAGGGCCGCCGTTGATTTTCTTGTGGAGCTTTGTGACACTACTTCGCCAGCAAGAGTGAATTACTTACTATTGTTTGCTGCTTTTATTTTGTTTTGTTTTTTTAATATTCTCACACTAACCATAAGACAACCATGTTACTTGGTTGAGTTATCTTTCATGTTTTGATTCTACATCTGTTAAATTTTGCAGGTAGAGGAGGCTAATTTTGCTAACTGGTCACACCAAGCTGCAGACTTCATTTTAGGTAATCACAGAGTACTTTTAGATCCCATTCCACAAGAAAGTACTAAAAATAATCACAATCAGCATTAGCATCTATTTCAACAGAGTAGTGTTTAATCTCCATGAAATAGCATTTTCTTGAATTTATAAGTACCTTGAATGGCATATTTATGGCTTTAAAATGCTTTTTGATTAGTATATTTTATTTTCTTCACATGAGTATTTGTAATTTTTTGACACTGAGATCAATAGATATTTCTTTTCTTTTCATCGCCCTGACCTTTGATACATGTGGAATAAGCTTAAAACATCTTCAGTTGACTTTTTTTTTTTTGTTATTTTAGGAAGTCACAAAACCTACATATTAGTTCATTAATGATTACTCCATGGAAGTTATATGATTGATCTAGTAGAATATGATAAGTGCAAGGATTTGGGAGGCAAGAACAACGAGAGGAATTTATAGACACCTTTCTGTTTATTTGGAACAAATATGTTGGTATATTAAGATGATTCAAATCCGATTTGAATAACTGTGGAGTGTCCCAATCAGCGTTCTAATGAATTTGAACAAAATTCGACTCAGTTTGCCAGGCAGACCTCCAGATTTGTTATCATATTCAAGAGATTTATTTGGAATTTTGTTTTAGGATTTGGTGTTTGCTCTATTGCAAGTGAAGGAATTGTGATGGAAAATGAATCTACCATCAGTTCCTTATTTCAGGAATGAGTTGGGTGCAATCCCATTGCTGCTGTTATATTGTGTAGATTGGTGATTTTGCTTTTAACTTTCACGAAGGAAAAAATGTGCAAACTGATTGGACATAATGCAGATGCAGATAGAAAGGGAAGTATTCTCGCTGTCTATGCTATAATAGGTATGACACACCTCTAGGATTATAAGATATAACGTGAACTATTTAATGTTCTCAACCTAGTTAAACCTCATAAGTTAAATTGAATGTGTCGACGCCATGAAACATGATGGTATTCTGGCTATATCCTGTATGAACTCATGCAAGCCGTGGGAAAAAGTATCATAGGATGAGGGGAGGAAGAGGTTGGATTTGTCCTCGGCAGCAGTAGCTGTCGATTAATTCAAGTGGAAGTCGCTACAGAGCAAAAGTGGGTTGCAGTGCTGTTAGAGGACATAATATCTCAAATTCTCAATGGATTGATTATTGGTTCTAAATGGTGCTAGTACCTTGAAAATGTTTCAAGTAAGTGATTCAGAGTAGTTAGTGATGGAGAACTTGTAATAAAATAAATAAAAATATGCCTATTTATTTTACTAGCCAATCTCCATCAGATAGGTGCTAGCATTTGTTCAATCAAGTACCAGACGCTATCTGGCATTTGTTCGATTCAGTACAAGAAAGTTTTAGGTTCAAACATTAAAGTTTGAATATTTTCTGCTTTCTGTTTTATTTATGTCTAGTGATGGACCGATAAGCTTTGCGTTGTCAGACTCTTTTCTTTGTACTGTTTCTTCTCATTGATAGATTGGTTAGGAGCCATCATATCTACCCGCAATCACCACTTCTGCTAATTTTCCCCCCTGTTTCTTATGCTATTTTCAGTTTTAATCTTCTCCCTTTCTCTTGTAGCATCATTGAGGAACCTGTTATCAATAGGAAATAACATTGAGCTCATTGAAGGGATTGTCAGTCGCTTAATTGTGCGTTTAGTTAAAAGGATGTGTTCCCCTTCACATGGAGATGGTAAGCATTTGGCTGCCTTTGGAACTTAAGATGTATTAAATCTTAGTAAATACACATGGTATTTAAACAGTAGGAACTTTGATCTTTTTTCAACCTCTCTTTTATTTGAACTAAACTCTTGATTTCTTTGCTAACAAAATTGTAAGAACACAATGTTTTGGTCTGTTCCAATGAGTGATACTATAGGTTGTTTTATATTATTGCAGTTTTGGCTTGTTAATGAGTTCTTCCTGTTAATAACTTGACATGCTATTACAGAGTCACGTCAAACTGACACTGACACCCAGCTCTATATTCAACAATTGATCCGCAAGCTTGGATGTGAACCTCACATTGGGCAGCGAGCAATACTTTCAGTTTCTCAAAGAATTTCCATGGTAGCAGAAAATTTGCTATTCTTGGATCCATTCGATGAGGCCTTTTCAAACATGCATGAGTGCTTGTTCATTATGTAAGTAATCTATGGTAAGATTCACAATCATGATCATCAATTCCATCCCTAAACCTAACCCTTTTTTCAAAACTAAGCCCATTGAAAGGCCAAAGCCTGTTAATTTAAGTTTGGAAACAGCATATTATCATGAGATGCTAATCCGTGCATATTTCTACTGGCTCAACTTATCCATTATATCTTATCATCAGACATGTCTTTGAGGATAATATACGAGCTCATTTTGAGTTGTACTTTCATTACTATGGAAATGCCATATTGGTTCTTCCATATAGAACTCAGATGCAAGTATGGTTTTATTTATCCTATGATTACCATTATTATTTTAACTTTTTGTGGATGACAGGATCCAGCTTATCGAGTTTTTGATATCAGACTACTTGTTAACTTGGTCGAGGGACGAGGGCTTTGACCATGGTATGTATCCTTACAGCACTGGTGTTTGTTGATTAAACTTTCCTGTTCATTTCGCACTCTGGTTTCATGCTAGCTTTTTTACAATTAATATTTCTCTAAAGCTGGATCTGAATTTAATATATTCTCAGCATTGAACATTGTTAGTATACTCCTCTTTATTGGGTTCGAGATCAAACTTTATAAGCAGGCATCAGAAACCATACACATGACATCCGATAGTTTCATTGCAGTTCTGTTTGAAGAGTGGGTGACCTCAGTTCTCCATGCTCGTAAAGCATTAGAACTTCTTGAGAGCAGAAATGGGCTTTATGTTTTGTACATGGATCGAGTCACAGGTGAACTGGCTAAACATGTGGGCCAGGTTTCATCATCTCAGAAACTCAGCCAAGATATTCTTGACAATTTATTCTGCTGACGAAAGCGTGAATTATTCAAGATATTCTTTAAGGAGTATGCTTAACGACAGACTAGGAAGCCCCTTGCCTATCTAAGATCCAAATAAAGCCGACTTCTGGAAGCATTGTATTTGAACAGATAGATGGAAAGATTTTATGCAATTAAGAATTATCTTCCACTTTCGGCGCTGTCGTGGTTTCTTGACATTGCACCACTGCCTGGGTAGTCAATATTTGACACCAGCATCAGTGATAATCCTCCATCCTAGCTTCTTTTCGAGTCTAGTCTGCGTAGGTCATCGGGGCATTTCATTCACCCTTTGGATTTTATTGGTCGGGGTATCCTGTAGAAACTTCGAAGCTAGGGCTTAGGATAAAGAGGTCTTAGCTTAATTTCTCTCCTGACATGTGATCTATGATCCTGTTCTGCCTTTTCTGATCATGAAATCAAACGAAGTAAAACCATTCTCTTCCATGTTCCCTCTTCTTTCTGGAAAGTGTAGGCTGTATTTCTTTCTTGTAAAGTAGCTTTTAAAAAATTATTTTTTAAATTTTATTGTGTTTATTTGTTATTAGAAAAGTTGGTCATCAGAAAACATTTTTAGATTAATGAAACACACTTTTCAATTAAAAGAAAACTTAACTTGGTTTTTAGAAAAGTGTTTTCCTTTTATTTTGGACGAAAAACACTTTCCGGAAGTTGTGAAAAATTTAGAAATGTTATATTATTTGTTGATTATATTAAATTTGATTCTCAAACTTTTAATTGTTATTTATTTTATTTGAAATAATTTATAAAATATTAATTATTATTATTTTAATTTCTTCATCTTTCAATTTTTTTTATTTTTTAGATTTGATTTCTATTATTTTAATTATTATTTATTTTATTTGAGATAATTTATGAAATTATATTGTTTTTAATTTTATTTTTATTAAACTTTTTAATTTGTAAGATTTGTTACTTGTTATTTTAATAAATTTAAGAAAAATAAAATATTAATAAGTTATCTTCCAGTTTATTTTTCATGACATAACTAAATACTGAAAAATATTTTTCAACTTATTTTTTATTATACTATCAAATATTAGAAAATATTTTTTTAAAATTTATTTTTTAAAAAATTTATATTTAAACAAAAAGTTTATTTTCCAGCAACAAATGAGGTTAAAAACCGTCTATCCTTATTCTCTTACTACTGGTATCGACCTGCTGGGCTGTTGTCGGTATCTTTCCACCGGCATCCGCGTGCAGCGGCACTTTACAAGTCGGCAGAAGCTAATCCGATTGTCATAATATTGGGCCCACCTCAACCACCAAAACTTGTTAATTACTTGAGGAGATATTTTAATGACCATCCTCTATAATATCTCCTCCTTAATTACATAGTTCGTAGCAACAGACATCATAGCTACTTTTGCTCAGAAGACATGACTCAAATCACACATGTATTCACTCTCCTGCTCTTCAGCCTCCTCTTGCTATCTCAATCCCTTCCAGGTTCGGCTGTCGGCAGGCAATTGGATAGAGCTCTTACCAAGTCCCAGCTGCCTCAGGGAAGACAAAATGACGTGATCAGTGCATTGCGGGGTCGGAAGCTAGGAGTTTACATCAGAAAAAAGGCCCGTGGCTATCCACGCACTCGTCGCAAATCATCTGCTATCCGAACCCGAGTTCCTTCCAGCCATGTGATTGGTTCTGTTTTTGCCTTGCTCGGTTTCTTCCTGCTCTAAGTCTTGGCATGATGGTTTATCGTCCAATTTGGTGAAGTTGATTATTCAATGATCCTCATATCGTGGCTTTACACCAAGTGGTGCTTTTACCATATGTGAAAAAAGATGTCTATTTTTTAATGTTTGCGTGTGCCTTGTGTTTTATGTAGATTAACACAACTCAAAGTGTATTTGCATAGACAGAGAAGCTGGTAAGTAATAGGGAGTTGCTTTTACAAGTACCTGGGCTGCTATTTTTCTTCAGCCATGCAGTGAATAAAATATTGCTTTTGCTCAAAATTGTATTTTCTTGTGTAAAACAACGTGACAATGTTTTTAAGAAAATAAAATATTAGCCTATGTTTTGCGTATCAGGCTTAGCGGTTTGCCTTTGAGCTTTGGCTAACCACCTTTTTTATTTTATATTTTTTTATTAGCAGTATATGATATTAATGTTAGCATGGGGCCTGGTATTAATACTCATCATCTTGTTTTGGACAAATATGCAAATCTTGGGGTCTAAGTCACCCTTCTCCTTTAGCATTGAGTGTGACATTAGCGGATAGGATAAGAAACCGTCTAATCAGCCTTAGTATGATGAAAGCTAAGCTCCTCTTGTTTTTAAATATATTTATAGAACACACGCACACATGCTAGTAGCTTTAACGTGTCCAGCAAGATGATAAGCTTTCCTGTTTGAATAATACAGTGGAAATATGATACAAAGTTGTAGAATACAGCAAAGACTACTGTTATATTGGGTTTTTAAAATCGCAGTGGATTGTGTTTTTGAAAAATTTTAAATTATTTTTTTTATATTTTTGAATTATTTTAACATGTTAATTTAAAAAATATTATTTTAATATATTTTTAAATAAATAATAATAATACTTTAAAAAATATCTACTATAATTCAAAATGCATTCCAAAAACACAGGCACTTAGATGTATTATGATATTTCACCCTTGGCCGAGGTCTTTTCTATTACTTGATATTTGTTCAAAAGATAAATATAAAAAATGTTTAATTTTTCCTACCAAGAAAGTATGGCCGAACCACATCCTTATCGATTAGGATGGCCCCACCACGACTGAGTTTTTGGCTCAACTGTCAAACACAGGCATAGGATTTACATATAATATTTTCTCAACACCTTTCTTCACTGATTTTCAAAGCCAGCTACAATCGATCATTCTTCATGTTCAGGAACTGGGCCCCATCAAGTCCCTCTAGATGCATTAATTTTTCTCGAATTGCTTCTATACCACATGGCATGTGAAGTCAGCCATCAAATTTGCAAACTATCCCACGATGGCTTCCATGGAACTGTTATTTGCTTTGTCCAAAATATCACATGCTTTGATACCATTTGTCATGTGGATTAATTTCTTGTCCAGATTTCAACTCCGATGTTCCAGTTCAACTCCCATAAGAGCCCTTCCTTTCTTTATCAATTCACTCTTGTTTTCCTAACAACTAACTGATTCCCTTACCAAGAGGTCTTTACTACACTCTCTTTAATTGCAAGCAAGCAAAACTACACAAGGAGAAAGGAAGAACATGCGTAGAATTAAGCACAATAATTTATAGGCAATAAACCAGCTTGTGTATATCTCAATTAATTTTATGAGTCTTAAAATTAACGATCATATGAGTTTTTAGTAGTCATTATATAAGCATTTACAAGACTTGAATATGAGACTACAGAAAAAATAAATCTTTTAGTTTTAAACTCTTATCGCTGCCACTTTCTACATGGTTTTATTAACTCTTAGCAAACAAACATTACGTGGACTGTCCACTGTCTGCCCAATAATGTGTTTTTTTTTTAGTAATTTGAGGTGTCCGGACCAGCTTACACGCACCACGACTAATCCCCGTAATCCAGCCAGCGCATACTTAGCATATTCCTCGTAACAGCATAATACACGGCTGCTCTTTATTTGCAGGAATCGAATGCCAAATGCTGCTAAGAAGGGCTAGAATTGTCGTCCATCTTGAACGACTCATCCATGGCAAGATCAGGAGCCAGTACCCTGGAGAGGACGTGGAGTCGGTGTCGATAATTTTGACAAGGAAGGATAAACAAATGTTGGAGAGAAGATTTATATGCACTCATTTTCATGCTTGACATATTCACCTGGTTATCTTATTAAATATCATTAGTGTTTTTTAGTTAGAGGCGAGGTGAGGAGAGGGTATTGAGTGATAAATTAGGTTGAAAGGATTTATTTGTTAAAAAGGATAGAATTTATTTTTTAGAAAAAATAAAGTTAGAATAATAAATTACTATGAAAAAGAAATTATAAAGTTATTTAGTTCCCCCTCCATTACCGGGGTGAGACTTGAAGGAGAATGAAGATTGAAAATATTTTCCTGAACATGTTATTAATCCTCTCTTCTCCATTAAAAATAATCTTCCCCAACAAAATTAAAATACCATTAACCCTTCCCTTCCTCTCCAATCTCTTATTTCCCAAACAAATTGTAAGGAAACAAGGAATCTGCTCAAGTCTAAACAACTTGCTGGGGATGGCCAACAATTTATCACATTATATCAAGCTGTTGCTCTCTCTTTACTCTCAGCCATTTATGTCCCACAAGACTAGATAGATAAAGGAGCAGAGAAAATGAAAAGGTTTCGCCAAGAAAATGTTTCAAAGAGATCTCAGATCATATGATATGATGATTACTTCATTACAGAATTGGGAAAAAACAACCTTGCTCGCACCTGAAAAACTCAAGCAGAACCTATCTAATGATTTTGTTATTGTTATTCTGCAACCTAAGGCAGGGTTATGGAGAAGCATGAAGAACTAGAGAAGAGGCATGAGGTTGCCGCAGCATAACAATACAGAAATCCAACATTGGATTAACTACTACAAGAAAACTTTCCTAGGCAAGAATTCAAGGTGATCTTATAGATCATTCAACAAATTTTTTTATAAACAAAGATGATATGCTCTGATTGCCTGCTAAATGGCTTCATTCCAGTTAACTAACCATTCTCTCTCTAGCCCAACCCATAACTGCTAAATGGCTTCATTCCAGTTAACTAACCATTCTCTCTCTAGCCCAACCCATAAAGAAGACTCAACAATCTTATTTTCCAGGGCTCCCAGTTCAGGCAACTCATTCTTCGCAACAATTTATGCCTCTAAACCTGAACTAAAATCCATGAACATGGGCTGCGGATTAATAAAAATGTCTAACATGTGAATGAAAGAACTAGGGAAGAAGAACTTCATGGCTAGAGATATGAACAAATGAATCCAAATCGGAAAGTAGACTGCTCATATCGATCAAAAAAATAAGTAAACAGCAAACCGCAAATCCCTGTTACAGCCTACTCTGTTTGTCTGAAGATGGCTAAAATACTTAACAATCAAAAAGTCTCAAGAGAAGGCTATTTTGCGAGATTGAGAAAATTAAGATGCTAAGAGGTGAGAAGCCAGTAAAAAGTATAATCATGAACACTCAATAAACAAACTATCTCCGATGAAATCAATCGAAAACCCACAACACCAAATCACAAGAAAAAAACATTTGGAAAATTAAGAGCATTTCCATTAAAAGAAACGTAGTTTAAACACAACATACAAATTCCATTGAGGAAATGGCGTTCTACAAAACGAAAGGGACTCGTTACCGATCACTGCTACGCCGGGGCATAAAGTGGACGCCTGTACTCATCAAAATACTCATTGCGATCGATAAACACAATAGCATAGAGAGCATAAATTATTCCAGGAACGTAGCCTAAAATAGTCAGTAACAAGCAAATGCAAAATTCCACCTGCAGAAATAATAATAATAATAAATAGTTATCAACAATATTAAATTTCTTGGATCTAAAAAGAATACAACAGAGAAGAGAAAGGGAGAGGCGTACACTGCAGCAGCCATGCCTGAAGCAAACACCGAGAGGAGGGAGCAAGATGGCGATGAGGATTTCGCAGCAGATCTCACAACGACTTGGCATTTTCTCTCGCTACAAAGGCTGATGATACAACTGCAAGATTAAAATCCAAAAGTATTTAGGGTTCTTAATGGAGAAGAAAACAAACATGGGACCTCGTATTAAATTGGGAATTCAAGGACGGTGGATCACAAATTAATTAAAGGACAACTACTTTCTATATATTATAAATTATGTCTAACATGTTATTCATAAGAGATCCATATCTCAATGCATCACATGTTCTTTTAATTTTATAAAGATTTTATGTGTTTTAAGATTTATGTTAAACATCAAATATTTTAATCTTGATAATATATTTCATTTGGATTTAGTGTTATAAAAAGTACAAAAAATCTTATTTTTTTTATCAAATATTAACCACCTTGATCCAACCAAACTTTATTAATACTTATTTCAATATTTATTTTAATTTTATTATAGTTTATATTGATCCTGAGTGCATTAGATTCATGTATATATAAACCATTCGTATAATTATTGGATTCATAAAAGCATCATTATTATAAAAGAATAATATTTGTGCTCAATAATAAATATAAATCCATTTAATACTAAATAAAATGAAAATAATATCTTAAAATAATGAACAAATTAAAAATTATAAATTTATAGTATTAACCTATTAAGCAAAACAAAATAACTAGTTCATATAACTAATGCAACAACATTTGCTTCTTTACTGCGTTATAAGTCCACTTTGCCTTCAAATAATCTTCTATTTATTTTAGTTCATATATGCAATTACAAATGTTAAAATCATTTTCGATATCCGATACCTAAGAACTACAATGCAAAGTAGTAAGATGGGTTTTCAATTATAAACATATCTAAAGTAAAAGCTTTATTAAACTTATTTACCTTTATAGTTGTAAGGTATTCTTTACAATTCCTCCTCTAATGTTCTCCCTTGCCACAATAATAACAAATGTCTTTATCTTTCTTGATGCCCCTAGTAGGTTTGTTTGCTTTAGAGACAACACTCTTATTCTTCTTATCCTTTTTATTAGACATTTTAGAAGACTGAACTAGAAGGACTGTGCTTTTTTCTTTTTTAAAGACCCCTTCAGTCTAAAGCAATTCTGATAATGTACTATCCAACTTGTTCATGTGATGGTTTATAATGAATTGTGAAAAGTTTCGGGGTAATGACTACAAGATCAAGTCAACATTTAACTCATGGTCTATGAAAAAAACCAATTGGCCCAATCAATATAGTCAATCATTTTCAAAACATAGATGTTCATTGAAGAACTCTTTCTCATCTTCCAACAGAACAATTCCTTAGAGGTCTCATACCTTTTAGTTCTACTGGCCTTATTAAACAATTATTTGTGATGCATAATCATAGTATGGGTATCAATATTTTCATGTTGTCTTTGTAGTTCATGTGACATACTGGCTACCATCACACATACAATCTGTTGATTGTCATTAATATGACGTTGATGTTCATTTCTAACTTTTTCTTTAGCATCCTAACAGGGGCATTTAGAATTGAATTTTCTAGAACATACCTTTTTTCTTGCTTCAGATCAATTCTCACATTTTGATGTCAATCCAAGAAATTTGGTTTAGTAATACGTTACTACTCATTTTGATCTACCAACCAATTTATATAAAGATAGAGAGTATTAGTTCCATGCATATATATTTAAATTTCAAATTTAGATAAGGTCTTCAATTTTAATTTGGTATCTCATTATTTTTTTTGCAAATTAATAGCTCTTCCTATTAATTTGAAAAATCTCGCTTAGATATTTCTAGCGGGCAAGGATTTAGTTTTTAATGTTAACAAAAAAATATAATCAAGTAATACTTAATTACATCATCCCAGTTTAATTTCTAACTTATGGTTCTTAATGTATGTGACTCATTTGGTTCCTAATATGTTAGTCTAAATATAAATTATAATTTTAATTAAATAGAATAAAATAAATTAAACAATTTAATTTATTATCAATTCAATAATTGATTAATTTTTATTTGGAGATCAGGTGCATCATCTAGAAACTTGTCATGATGTTTAAAATATTAGAAAGGTTATTAATGATTTAACTTAACCTTTCAGTGACCGGTTTCTTACTATAATTAATATCATTTCATCAATAATGTTTTAATTTAACATTAAAGCATGAAATATGCTTGCCATGTAAAATCATGTTTGTTATCTACATAATAGTCATTGATCATTTGAATAAGATTTGAAACTCCTTTTATATCTCATTCTACATTGACCAATGATTTCTTAGTAAATGTTATTTAAGAAAAGATGAAACATTTTTCCTAATTCATCTAGGGTGGTGAATCATTTTTTAATCACTTAAGTATCTTTATATAATTCATGTTATACCCAATGTTTGTCACCTCGTTACCTCAATTAAAATAACATGTAACATGATTAAAGCATAACATTCTCTATATAGAGATAACTTAGTGATCTTAAGTTTAAGAATCACTTACACAACCGTCACGTGAACCTTTCCATAGACATATGTGATTTCTCCATATGAAATTTTTATGCGAGTCAGTTCAGTGTACATGTCTTATAATAAGCACCTACATAATAGTTTTAGGTATCTCTTATACCTCAGTTTATAAGAACAATTGCTTTTTTTTATAAAAGGAAGAACATAATATGTATTAGTCTCTACATGTATAATGAATATCTAGTATCTAAGAGAGCTCCAACCAAGAATATTTTAGTAACAATACTTTGTTGCAATGTGAATTGACATGATTAAAAGATTAATGTCTTATCCCAAGTGGAGGAGTGTCGAAGTAATAAATAACCCGGCAAGACTAGGGTCGAACTACAAGAAGGTTAACTATATAATAATAATAATAATAATAATAATAATAATAATAATAATAATAAGTTAAAGAGGACTTTGAGATGTAAGATTAATGTGAGGATTAAACAATAATAAAACAAATGTCAAGGTTAGAGGATCCACCAATGGTATTTCAAATAAGTATAATATAAACTCTTTTTATTACTCAACTGGAAACCACACACAAAAAAGGTTCCAATTGGATAATTTGTCATTAATAGCTCATTATAAATTTTTAACATGATCATATTAATTATCTTATTTTAGTAACATCATATTTTTAATTATTGTCAGGAATTCATGATGCTAACTTATGTTAACAACAAATCAAGTTCCTTTCATAGCATATGTGTAGGTTATACCATAGGGTTGGCTATGAAAGTGCTAAGTATTTGTTGTACCAAGAGTTATACAACACAAATCTAGATTAACCATTTAATAAGCAAGGTATTAAGAATTGATAAGATAAAAAGATAAGACATGTTAATAACAAACTTTATTGGATATAAACATTAAAGTCCATGTTGAGTTTATATTATACATATTTTAACACCATTAGTAAAACCTTTTCATCTTAACATAATAAACTTAGCTAAACATAAAGAAACTAGATAAGAACATAATTATGATAAAAAGCATAAACAACAGATTAATGAAAGCAAAACTTAAACATTATAAAAATACAAAGAAAGAAGCAAGAATAGAATCTTGATTTGAAAACCAAAATGCCTAAATGCATGACAAATGTCTCCTTTTATACGCTAAAATTTTAAACTATTGATTTAATGACTAATTGTTGAGTGAGTGACCACCTTTTGACTTGGTAATAATCATTACTTTTTTTCTACAGAAAACGTCATTGCTAACATCAGAATTTGAATAGATAGACTCATGAGGTCATTTAGACTTCTAGAACTCGAGATATAGGCTGAACATTGAATAATATATGGACTGTAGGATAAATTCAGACTTTCAAATGGCAGAATTGAGTCTTGGACTCTTTATGAAAGTTTTAGGCCCATGTATTAACTTTTTAGCCATATAAACCAAATTGAAATCCAAGATCTACAACTCTAGATATGACCTAATGACTGGACTGTGTTTCAATTTGAATTGAATCAGCATCTGTTTTCTAAGCTTAACATTTTCTTTGTCCTTTCACTTTCAATAGTTAATCACATCAATCAATCATTTGAATTGTGAGATATGCCTGAATTTAAAATGAGCATTTACCATAAATTAAAGCTATCTTATATTATTAGACTTATTATTATAAAACATGCTCTAGTTAAAGAGTTATGGAAACTTCAAGTGCAAAATAAATGCACTCTTAGTGACAAAAAAAAGTAAAAAAGTAACATAATTTAGCAAAAACAACAACAAAAATTTGAGACCCGATCTACTTTTCTTAGAAAGATGACAAGAAAAATACAATCCAATGAAATTCCTTGTCAAATAAAACTCATTGAAGCTAAAATTGATTGTTTTGGCGAAAAAAATGTAGTTAATAAACAACCTTTTTTTTCCCTCACATGTTTTCTAGCAAGTTTCTTGCTCATCTCTTAAACTTGGGGACCACAATGTGAACAAAATAAAATTTTTGTATAAAAAACTAAAATTAAAGGGATTAAAATGTAATAAAAAAATTACAGACTACAATGTGAACAAAATATATTTTATGGATAAAAAGCTAAAATTAAATAGATCAAAATGTATGTCAATGAAGATTGCAAGGGTAAAAGTGCACTTTATCGCGTGAATTCAAGAAATGGCATATGGAAGTTGTTTAGTTTTCATTTTGGTCCTATTTCTTTTAATTTTATCTTTATACTATAAATTGAAGCTTAATATAACTAATTAAGCCTTCAACAAAGTTCAGAAATCTTATTGAAACCTTTAATCCTCAATCAAATGTCAATGTAAAAGACTATCAATTAAAAAACATAATAAACATCGCATGAAAGAATGCAATCAAGAAAAAAATATCTAAAATAAAAAATATTTACACAATGTAATCCATAATAAATTGTGATAGTATGGCACAACAACACTCGTTAGCATTAAAAATATGACACCAATTATTTTCCTTTGTAATTGTAATATATATATATATATATATATATATATATATATGTGTGTGTGTGTGTGTGTGTGTGTGTGTGTGTGTGTGTGTGTGTGTGTAGAATGCTTTCATTGTGTACATTTTCGGAAGAGTAAACATAAGCGATGGGCATGAGGAAGCAAGTTCATTTTCAATGGTGAATAAATGTTTACCAAATCCAAAATTGAAAGTATATCTCATATCTGTTGGTATGATTATGCACAGAGATTCATTGGAAGTTGAGCACTAAAGAGTGATTGTTTATTAGATAGTTTTTGTGGTTGTGGTTTAAAAAAAGTAAAGTGTCATTTGTTTACGCGGCTGTGGAAGCGTTTCAAATAAAACGCAGCTCTTGCATGTTTAGTAAAGAAAAAAAGGGTTTTACTATTCATAGGCCCCGCCTTTTACTGCATTTTGGAAAGCAAGGTCAATCAAAGCAGCTTCCCACTACTTTTGTTGCAATTGTGTTACAACACAATAAACAATGGCGTGCCTTGCAGAAACACAGAGGAAGTATTCAACCAGCTCTTGTTTTTTCCCCTTCCCCTTCACCTTCTCCTTCTTTTTCTTCTTCTTCTTCGGCACTATGTCTCCACTATTTTGCAATATGAACAATGGAGACATGGTCTTCTCCTTCTCCTTCTCCTTCTCCTTCTCCTTCTTCTTCTGCACCATGTCTCCACTATTCTGCTATGTGAATGGTGGAGAGCAACTCCATTGTTAATGGGTCTAACCGGGTCCAGTCCAAACCTAAATGCATTGAACTGAGTGTGACCCAGTAAAATAAAAAAAATCCGAAAAAGTTTCTCAAATATTGTGTTTTATTTGAAAAACTAATTTTTAACATGATTCAATGGCACTACATAATTACATTTGAAGGAGATCGTATGATGGTGTAGTAATTGCAGAATTTGATCGTAATCCCAATTTTATTCCTCGTGATATTTTACATGATATTGTTGCACGTTAAGGAAACCATGGAAACTGTAATCCTTATTGAATAGATTTCATATGTGATGAAATTGAACATAGTTTAATGCAACAATAAAAAATATTTTATATAAAGTATTGTTTATTTTATGATGTAATAGCATTAGTTAAATCGTTAATATTTCAATTAAAAACCATCAATATTAATATATGTTTTTTTTAATTATTTTATAACCTTAATTTGAAAAGTATTTTTTTAACTAAACACATTAAACTATTTTTTGTTCAATCTCAATTTCAACCACGGTTTTAACTAAACATATATTTTTCTAAACCAATCTCAACTAAAAATACTTTTTATAAAACAACTTTTTTTAAATCACAACCACAATAGCTACCACAATACCAAATACACTGAAAAAAAGTGTGGTTAGTTGGATTTAGATACGTGTTTGGTAAAAATTGTGGTTGAGCTTTATGTGTAGCAAAAAACATGTATAAAATGTTTGGTTGTGGTTGCTTTTTAATAGTGTTTTTTACTTAGAAATACATCAAAATAATTTTTTATTTTTTTAAAAATTATTTTTGATATTAGCGCGTCAAAATGATCTGAAAATGAAAAAAATAATTTGAAGTAAATAAAAAAAATTTTAAATTAAAATAAAAATACTTTTGAAAACGCAAAAACAAATAGAGTTTTACAAAACATAGTTAAGAAAACATGTAAAAATTGCTTCATAAAAATTGCATCTCAAACTCAATATTTTTGTGGGCTCCACAGTCTAAAACGTAGTTTGGTGTTTACCAAACACCTAATTGTGTTTTTTACACCACAAACACAAAAGCTACAACTAAACAAACAGACCCTAAATATTTAAGAGTTGGATAATTTTAAAAATAAAAAAAGTATTTTTATAAATAAAAATTATTTTTAACTACTACTACCATAATAAATACTTTTTATAGATAATTTTCTTTGAAAAAATCTTTGAAGGTGCTTATGACTTCAATGCAAGGTTGTCAATTCCATTCCGTTCCGCCCAGAATGGCCGAAACATTCCATACCAATTCAAAAAACGGAACAAATTTCATCTTATTTTAAATCTCGGTCCGTTCCGGATTTTTCGGCAAAATTCCGCCTGAAACGTTCCGGTTTCATTCCACATGTTCCGTTCCACTCTTGAAAAGCCATTGAATCAAATTGAACCTTGCTTAATTTCATTAATTAAACCACCTGATTATAAAAAACTTTTTTCATTACTATTTTCAATAGCTATGATATTAATAATAATATTGAAAATTATTATTACTATTTTCATTAACAATGATATTAATTTTTTAAAATTAGATTTATCACTAATATATATGGTTTATATTCATGTTTTTTTTTCATGTTTATACTTTGTAGGAATTTGAGCAAAACAAGAGATACTTTAGATTTCATTAGCCACTTGATAACATTGACCTAACTTTATATTTAAAATATTTTTGTTAAAACATTTTACTTTCATAATATTTTGATATTTTGTTTAAGTTGAATTACTTTAAGTTAAAGATCTATTTAATCTTAACTATTTAGAAATATTTTAAATTTTAAAATTATATTTGTTTGGCATTGTATTTGTATTGCATAATTTATAATTAATTTATCTTGAATTTAAATTACGTTTGTTGAATATATATATGTGTGTGTGAACAGTACAACCCCAAAACGGCACATCGAAACACTTCAAAACTGAAATATTTTATTTTAATTGAAAAAACAAAACACCTATCAAAACAGAATTGATAACCTTCCTTCTCGCTTCAATGTACTCTTATTTTTCCGGGACTGGACTGAAATATAACACGTGTTGACTTCTTGGTCGTGTCACATTCAAAGGTGAAAGATAGCACGTCTTATCTCCTACGAACGCTGTCCACCATCTCTGTACTCATTGACCATTCATATCACGCCACATCAATTCCACACGTTTTTTACTTCGGTCTACTATGCACTGCACTTTATTTTAATATTTTAATAACTCGTGCGTTCAGTAATTTTCTTTTTGTTACTGCGTTCCAGCTTCTTTTTTAGAATTATTTAATTTTTTTTAAAAAATTAAATTTAATAATTTTTAATATTTTATTATTGTGTTGATGAATTTATTCATACAGCAAAGAAAGTCTTAAAGTTACTCATTAATTTTTTATGCAATGTTTTCCTTTTTTTTTTTTTTAAATAAATAGTTAATTTATACATTAACAAGTATTATTTTAAAAAATCAAATACAAGAGAATTTTTTTAATAAAAGTCTCAAATATTTATTTTTTTAAGAAAATATTTGACAGTGTTAAAATATTTGACAGTATTTTTTCAAAATTTAAAATTATTTTTCATGTTTTTAAATTATTTTATATATTAATATTAAAAATAAATTTTAAAATTAAAAAAATATTATTTTAATATATTTCTAAATAAAAAATACTATAAAATATAACTTTTAATAAACTACTAAAAAATCACCAAGTAGCGGATTAGAAATCACCAATTAGTGGATTAGTGAAATCAACTTATGTACATTTTTTAATAATAAAAAATATAGTTAAATGAATCAAAATTTAAAAGAAAAATTGTTGATCGAATTAATGTCAATCTCAATTTTTCTTTTTTTAAAGAAAACACGTCATGAACAGGTTTTGAATTGACAAGTCAACACGTCAATACAATAATGATTAAAGTACAATGATTGTTTAGAAGGGCAACAGTAATACGAGGCTTCACGAATTGAATTTTTATCCATGTTAATTTTAAAAATTTCTCACGCCAAAGTCCAAACAAAGCACTATCTGCCCAAAACATTTTTACCTTTCTTTTTATTTGTTTATTTTTATTATCACCATTCTATTTAGAAATTGATTGTTTTTATGATTATTTTTATTTCTAAAATAAATCACAGAAACATAATTTTTAATAAAATATAAAATGTTAATTACTGTGCATGAGACCCATTATCATTTACATTTTGACCGTAGGTTACTCGAAAGCAAATATAATCTCCTTCTCCCCGTATTGTGTCTATGCAAAATGAATTAATTCAGTCTGCGGAACAGTGGAGAACATCTTTATTATTCATTTAATTACTGTGTGTGGAACCCACTATCATTTAATGATGGAACACAAGGTTGTTAAAATCGCGATTCAACGATTTTACGAGTCAATATAGACTAAACATGCTAAATCATTCATAAAACTCGAAAAATAGGTTAAATCAGGTTAAAGTTGGGTAAAATCGTTAAAATCAAGTGAAATCATGCAAAAACACGATTTTACCACCAATTTTATGCTTTCAGCATAAAACAATAATTATGAGTCATTGTTCCCTCCAGCTCTATGTGTTAAGTGATTATTAGCCTGTTACACAATTCAAAGTACACACATAGAATAAAAGTAAAAAATAACACGTTGTTTCTTCAATTTTCACAGGAAAAAATCAAAATCCCTAAGCCACTAAATCCTTATTCTCCTTCTCTCAGCTGTTTAAGTTTCAACAATCAACCATCAGTCCACCACTAACAAACCTCCTTTTAACCGGCCACCATGAGATCCATATTCCAGACAACAACAACGGTGACTCTCTAGTCTCCATCAACCCTTGTAAGTTATTCTATTTATCTTTTTACATCTTATGCAAATAGCATCATGATTTAGAGTCTAGAATAATTTATTTGTAAAATCATGATTTAGGATAGTGGAACAATAAAAAATATATGATATAAAAGATTATTTATTTAGTGATGTAATAGTAATAGTTAAATATATACTATTTAAATTAAAAACATCAATATATAAATCCTTATTCTCCTTCTATTAACTATCCAAGTTTCAACAATCAACTATCAGTCCACCACCACCAACCCTTCTTTTCACCAGCTACTGTGAGATCTAGATTTCAGACAACAACAACGACAAGCTCTCTAGTTTCCATCAACCCTCGTAAGTTATTCTATGTATCTTTTTTCACCTTCTGCAAATAACATCATGATTTAGAGTCTAGAGTGATTTATTTGTAAAATCATTATTCAGGTTAACAGACCAATAAAAAATATCTGATATAAAGGATTATTTATTTAGTGATGTAATAATAGTAGTTAAATATATAATATTTAAATTAAAAACATCAATATATATATATATATATATATATATATTATAACTTCAATTTGAAAAGCATTTTTAACTAAACATATTAAACTACTTTTTATTCAATTTCAATTTCAATTATAATTTTAACTAAACATATATAAATACCAAATCAATCTCAACTAAAAATACTTCTTATAGAACAATTTTTTTTAAATCACAGCTACTTGATTTATCATAATATCAAACACATTCAACTCCTTTTCAAAACAGAAAACTAAGTAACAAAACTTTTTTTCTTTTAGTGCTGCTGAGAGATTTTATAAAAATTTAATTTATTTTTTTTTAAATTTTTTTATATATATTTTAAATTATTTTAATATATTGATATAAAAAATAAATTTTTAAAAATAAAAAATATTATTTTAATATATTAAAAGAAATTTAAAAAATAATCACTGACTTTTTCCCAAAAAAAAAAAAAAAGGTTCTCTGCCAAAGCATTATCTCTCTCCGTCTCACTTTGTCCCAACTTTTCATCTTTATCTTCTTCCTCCACCGTCTAAAAATCTCTAAAGCTAATTTCATTTCTCCGCAACCCTCTTCTTCTGCTTCCATGGAGTTCAAGTTTCGAGCTGGAGACAACAGGCCACCGGTATGCTTCTCCCCGTCATCTAGTATCGGTTATTTTTACGAACAAGCATTGCGAGGTCCGTGCAATTTTCTTTTCTTACCTTCATTTTTTCTAAACCTCTGTTTGGTTCCTAAGAAACTGAAAGGAAAGAAAAGCATAATAATAAAAACAGCCTTGATCAATTCTTAAGTTTTACAGTACCGCTTGATTTTTTTTTTCTAATCAATAATTTATTTTCTTGAAGAGTTTCTTGATTTCCAAGTTCATTGTGGCTCAAATGATGGAAGTTTGCTTCCTTTTCTTTGATTTTCTTGGGAACCAAACACCATCACACCTAAAAAAAACCCTACTATCTTCTCCGATTGAAGCCCACAAATTTTTATGCTTTAATTTTCTCTTCTAGCTTCCTATCCAAACGCTGATCCGCGACAAATTCCCGAGCCAATGCGAAACGAGTTAATCCTGCGCCGAATCGAGAAGGAGCGTATCAGAGAGGAAATAATTGCACAAGAAATGGCGTGGCGACGAGAGCTGGAAGCGGAGGTGAGGAGGGAGTTGATGGTGGAAAGAGAAATGGCAATGCGAGGAGGACGAAGGATGTCTTTTGAAGAAAGATTGACAATGCAGTTTGATTCGAGGAAGCCTCTGCTGCCGGGTCCTTTCGTGAACCAATTTGATTGTAGCTGGCCCGAAGATCGTTTAGCATTTCACGGTCATGGGGTGTCTTATATGTTGCCGCCGGTGCCAAGGTTACCAGAGTCAGAGATGAAACCTTCAACGGAAAATAACAAGGATAAAGTAATCGTGCTGGTCAGTCTTATAAAACTCTTGCTAATGTTCTTAGTTTTTTTTTTTTTTTTTCTCACTCATAGTTTATTTATTTATTTATCCTTAAATTCCTGCATTATATTTTTAATAACTTGCCCGTCTAGAAATCTTTTTTTTTTTTTTTTTTTTCAAATTAGGAACATTTTTTTTTTTGTTTTTGTTTAATGGTCACAAGGATAATTGAGTATCATGTGAATGCCTTGCTTGTGTGAATCTCTGTTGATTTTCAGCCGTGGTTTTCTTTTTCTGGCTTGATTTGGTGTTTCATGTGAAGTCTTTTGGTCACTTGAACCTGTATTAGATTTAGTTACTAACATGTAAGGAGGAAAGGTTCTCCTCTTTTCCTTTTCTTTTCTTTTTTCTTTTTTCTTTTTAAAAAAAAGGCTTGGAAGAGTGTTCTTTTGTCTATTAAACATCCAAAGATGAAAATTTATTGGCGATGATATTAGCACTCCATCCCTTCATATTAGCATGCCTTTATCAGCTTAGCCAAATCTTGCGCTTTAACTATGAATCATATATTACGCCAAACACATAAACTCTCACCCAAACCTGTAAAGAATAAAACAAGAATATTTTCTTTAACTAAACTTTATACAAAGGAGTTGCTAGATTTCCGCTATTCTATTATGGGTAGTCTAATTACAAAATAAAACTAAATACAATCACAGTTGCCCATCTTGTATATCATAGTTTAGAATGCTTCCTTCCCAAATGGCTTTGTAAATACATGTGTGAGTTGATCTGCTGAAGAAACATATTTTGTTTTAACTGAACCATCGTTTATCTTGTCATGAATAAAATGATAGTCTGTCTCTGCGTGTCTGGTTCTTTCATGAAAAACAAGATTGACTACTATATATAAAGCTGATGTGTTATCACAATACAACAATGCTGGCTTTGAATGCAATATTCTCAAATCCAACAACAATGTGCATAGCCAAGATAATTCATAACATGTACTTGTCATGACTGTATTCGGCTTCTGCTGAAGAGAGGGACATGATCTTTGTCCGTGAAGAAATAAAGGAAAATCCCAAAAAAATACAATAGCTTATAGTGGATCTACGTGATGTTAGATATCCACCCCAATTCAAATAAAAAAAGCTTGCAAAGATAAAAGTATTTTGAACCAAAAAAGTTGAAATTTTATAAGGGCTCCAAATATCACAATGAATTAATTCAAAAGGTCTAATGGATGAAATTGAACTAACAGAGAATGAAAGTCGACTTTGCTTTGCAAGTGCACAAACTTCACAAGCATTATTCAACAAAAAAAGAAAATTTAATAGGTTCTTTGCCATAAAACCTGATCTAGAGGAAGACAAATGCCCTAATTAGCAATGCCACAAAGCTGTGGAAGAGGGGACTTGAGGATTGGATGGACGACAAGAAGTGGTTGCGGCTGATATGGAGATCGTGGTTTGTCTGATGCCACTGCAACCAAGTGATAAGTCCATCTCGTTGTTTATCCTAATCAATCATCATCTTCATTACCAAGTCTTGCAAAATGTAAGGGAAAAAGGTTACCGAGCAATTCAAATCTCTGGTAACTTTGCTAACAGGCATTAAACATTAAGTCCACCTTAAAAAATGGTGCACAAGCAATTTTTTTAAAGTAATTGCAGAATTTAAAGGTAAATTTCCAATGGAAGTAATAGAAGCCTGTTCTTCACTTGGTATAATGACTGATGGCAAAACAATATTTTCGCGACTCGACAAGTAGAGTAGAAGAGGAAGTAATGTGGTCTGTCGTACCACTATCAATAATCAATTGATAGAGGCTTAACAATGTTGGTAACAAACATGGGGAAGTGTCAACAATATTAGCTTTTGAATTGGTAGGGGAATTGGCAGGTTGTGCTGTTCGTTTTCCTTGCATGATGAACAATATTTGCTGAATCTGCAATTCTGAAAGCCCATTTGTCACTGAAGATACCTCCTGTATTATTTGACCCTTCTTAACATTGTTGGCAGAAGACTAATGGCCATTATTGAGCTTGAAGTGAGCACTTCCTTGGGAAAACTTGTTTGATGTATGTTTAGGGTGTTCTGGTGGTTGCCATTCAACTTCCAGCATGTTTCTTGCACATGATGGTCACGGTCACAGTCACGGTCACAATAAGAGCAGTGCAATGGCTTTTGGTTAGAAGCGATGGAACGAGAAGAACTACCCTGTCCATGTCTAGCCGCCAGGGCTGCTGATTCAGTCCTTTGCTTATCCATAGTTGAATTCTCTGTTGTTTCACGGGTACTCCCTAGACTACACTACTTCTCTTCCTGTACAATAGAAGCATAGGATTTAGCAATGTCAGGTAATGGATTCATCAACACAATCTGACCTTGAATTGCACTGTAGGATTCATTGAGTCTCATAAGGAACTGCATCAGTCGATGCTCTTATGGTCTGCTCCATAATTTGCATCAGTTGATGTCTCAAGAACAAATGGTATTATTATAGGATCCCAATTCATTCCATAATTTTTTAAGTTTCGTGTATTAGGCTATAACAGTCATCTGATCTTGAGCAAGACAAGCAATATCTTTCTCAATCTGAAAAATATGAGGAGTGTTGTTTTGAGAAAAACAATCCCGGAGATCTTCCCATACCTCTTGTGCCGTGACCAAAAAAATAACACTATCTGGAATGTCCTGTGTGAGTGAATTAAGAATCCAAGATAGAATCATATCTTTGCACTTTTTCCATGAAGCATACTCGTTTGGCTTGTCTATGGTAGATAGCATTATGGTGGTTCTGTCTATAAAACCCTGTTTGGATTTGGCGTTCAAAGAAATTGTCATGGCCCTGCACCATGTCAAGTAATTATCCCCATTAAAAGGCTTGGAAATGAGTACCATAACCATTAAAAGGCTTGAAAACGAGCATCATATCTTGATGATCTGAATGGTGCAGAAAATGTGGATTGGTTGAATCAAGTTTGTCTTCATTCAAAGGTTGTTGTTCCTCCATGATAATAGGAAACATTCAGAAAAAGGTAAGAATAGAA
Organism: Populus alba; assembly: GCF_005239225.2. Classification (NCBI taxonomy): domain Eukaryota; kingdom Viridiplantae; phylum Streptophyta; class Magnoliopsida; order Malpighiales; family Salicaceae; genus Populus; species Populus alba. Next base: position 16,833,410 of record NC_133289.1, read on the forward strand.
AAGCTTGTGTATCATTCCCTCCTCTGATATCATGTAAAGAATAAAACAAGAATATTTTCCTTCAAAATAATTGTTTTGCAGTAGGAGACTAAACTTTATACAAGAGAGTCGCTATATTTACACTATTCTATTCTGGGTAGTCTAAGTACAAAAAAAAAAAAAAAAAAAAAAAAAAAACTAAATACAATTACAGTTAATGAAATATATTTAGCTTTGAATGACCATATATTTCTCAACAAAACCCATTCATTCTTAGTTTGCACAAAGTTTTTTTTTTCGTGCTCTAAAATTTCTGACAGCATGAAATTTGGAGTGCATTGATTTGTTGTTTCTTTTTCCTTATGAGCAGCAGGACCTGCCTTTATAATTTGAAGCAGCACAGATCCATTCATCTAAATGATAGGGGGTTTTTCTTACTTAAATGGTAAAAATACTTTCGTTTTTTAGCAAAGCATTAAATTATACTTTGCACAAAAAAGGAGGTACTTTTTATTATTTAAGTGACAGGAAAGTAACTTACACAAAGATACTCAAGTGTGTATTAAGGGAGCAGTGAGTAAAAAGGAGTTTTTTAAGTGCAATTTCATCCAAATTGAAACCCTATTATACTTTCAATTCAGATGAAAAAACACTTAAAAAGTTTTTTTCCCCACCATCACCTTAATACCAAACATCATCCTTGTACCGCCTTTATACCAAACACACATGAAAACATGAACAGGAGGAGCATATAGAAGGCCATATTTCTCTCAACTGTGCTGCTCGTACAATCAATCTAGCCATGCATAGATTGAATTAAATCTCAATTGAGGAAAAAGTTTATTTTTAGAGAAATTAGTTTGCAAATTTGATAATGGAATTGCATAAAAGCAATGCATGACAACATTCTCACAACAACAATCCCATGAAGGAAAACAATTGAGAATCTCAACCAATTAAACAACACCCAAATCTTAAAATTGATGTTTATTGTGAAGGCTACAAGTGGAATATTAATTCATGGTTTTAGGCCAATGTTCTCGAAGGAAACATTGTTGAAGGAAAATTGTGTCCTTTACTTGTTGTGGTAATGAAATGTGATAGGTTGATAAAGTAAACATGAAAATATATGCTTATGAAAATTCTCTCAAAGATTGAAAAGGAAAAAAACTTTATGTAAGCTAAACACATGATAAATATTTTAGGGAGGAATAAAAACTACCATTGTCGATTGAGCAATGCCATTATTGGCCCATGATTTACATCTAGGCTTGCTGCCAATACATGTGGTGGCTCTACTTGTGATCCAGCAAATTTGAAGTCTGTGCTTAAGGGGCATTGCAGCCATTGAGTAAAGATATCTTCCTAGTTCACTGTAGCTCTATTGTCTGCTACAGCAATTTGTGATTGGTCTTTCTTCATCTGGGAAGGGGTGATCTACATTGATGGCTTCATTGGTCCCTTGGGCTCTGATTTTTCATTTGCAGGTTTACTTGGAGAACGCTGTTTTGTGTATATGCAGCAATTATTTGTACTTTCCTTCTAACTTTTTTGGCTTCATGCAGGCCAACACTAGTTTTGTGAAAGATGTTCATTTACAAGTGCACTAGTGTTAACGCAGATTGTCAATGAAAATAAAATAGTTTTGCATCAGGATATCTTATAAGCTGTGTAAGCCATTGTAAGCATGCTTTAACTTGTATATCACCTGGAGCACTGCTCACTGTCTTCTTACAGAGTCAGTGTTATTGTCCCTAGATTTTGTTTATTTTTGTTCCTAGAAAATGATAGACTTTACTAATAAAATAATGTGATTTAAACATTTTACATGATAGTAGAGTGTTCCAATACATTTCTAATTATTTTTTCTTGGAAGTGACATGACCTTGCGCCTCTATTCTTTGTTAAAGATTGAAAATAAAGGAAATTGATGCGTACTTGTCTAACTACCTCCACATTTTTTGGTCATCATTATTTGACAACGTAGTTTCTGGAACAGAAATACACTAATAATTTTGTGTTGTGAAACCTGCAGCAATAATGATGAATATTGCATAAGAGAGAAAACAAGAAAAATACACAAATTTAACGTGATTCGACAATATACTTGCATTGACATGAGTGAGGAATTTTTATTTCATTACATGTCAAATTACGGTAAAGGGGTATTATTAGCAATTACTAATACCCTAGGGCAGCTAGGGTTTACTATAAATACCCCCGCCCCTCTTGGTTCGCTTTGCTACCCTCACTCTGCTCTACTTCACTCCGGTATCTATCTATAAGCTATATATTACAACAATTTCCACCTTGACAAATATCTACCTCGTAGGAGAAAACTGAAGTAACCATAACCTGGAACTCCACTTGGGACAATAGGCTGGGAGGTCTCTCATCTAGCACTTGGAAACATTAATCAAGTTCATGCAATGCTTGAACTTATTTATAGTAATAGGCTTTGTCAACATGTTTACTGCATTCTCAAAAGTGTGAACTTTCTCAAGCAATAGTTCACTAGATGAAACCAATTCCTTGATCCTATGAAACCTCACATCTATGTGCTCGATCCTTGCACGATACATCTGGTTCTTTGCCAAGTATATGGGCATTTTGACCATCACAATGTAATCGAACTCCACCTTGTTGAATACCTAGCTCCTTGACCCAAACTTTAAGCTATAAGGCTTCTTTGTCAGCCTCAGCCACTGCCATATATTCTGACTTATTAATAGCTAGTGCAACTAGGGACTGGAGGACCATAGACATCTAACATACCAAAGTAATTACATGTGGTAGACCCTTAATCATCCAAGTTCCTTGCATAGTTTGCATCCACATATCCCATAACTGAAAGATCACTTTGTTATACATTATGCCATAATCTGTAGTATCCTTTAAATATCTAAAGATCCACGTGAATACATCTCAATGATGTCGTCCCAGATTTGATAGAAACTTGCTCACTACAGTGTTTGCTTTTGCCAAATCTAGTCCTGCTCAAATCACAGCATGCATTAAACACCTCACTGCATTAACATAGGAACCTTTGACATGTACTTCATCATATGTCTTTGGGCACCGAGCGATTGATATTCTGAAATGATTCGCTAAAGGTATACTCACTGGTTTTGTATTATCCATACTAAACTTTTCTAACACTTTTTCAACATAGCTACACTAGTGAATATGGTCCTTTCATTACTGTCATGGCATTTTCACTCACCATTAGTACTCCACATTCAGATTTGAAACTGAACCCAATACGGTCTAAAGTGCCCAATAAAGTCTGATTCTTTCTCAAATTTGGTATATGTCTGACATCATACAATGTTCTAATAGCATTATCAAACATTTTAATCTTGATATTTCCTATTCAAACAACTTTGCATGGATTATCGTTACCTATCAGAATAGAACAAGAATTAACTAACCTGTAGGTGTCTAATCAATTTTTATTGGGTGTCATGTGATAAGAGCATGCTGAATTCAATTAACCATGAATTTGTGAGATGACCTGAATTAGATGAAGCATAAAGCATATCTCCAATACTGCTCTTTGAGTCTTGTTCCATTCACAGACTTCGATGTGCTTTCTTTGTTCTCTGTATCTTTCCTTTTTTTTTTTTCTTTGAATATTCTCATTTTATGTGTCTTATTTTTCCACACTTATAAGATTGTATGTCCGTCCTCTTCTTGGATTTAGATTGAGCTTTGTTGTTCCTTGATTTGCTCTAGGACTTGTTTCTCTCATGCTTTTGATTACTCCTAACAACCAGCCCTTCACCTTGTGAATTTTCATCTTTAGCTTTCTTCCTTATATTAAAGCTTAATGGTTTACTTATGATCTCCTCCAATTGGATTGTTTCTTTCCCACACATCAAAGTTGTAACTAAATTTTTGAACTTAGAAGAAACAAGTAGGGAATTTAGTAACATCAATGTTTTGTTTTCGTTGTCGAACTTTACATCAATTTGCTTCAAATCACTTTAACAATTTGATTGAACACATCGATATGCTGATTCAAATTTTTGCCCTTTGACATCTCAAGATAAAATAGTTTATGCTTAAGATAAAGTTTGTTCGTCAATGACTTGGACATATACCAACTTTCTAGTTTTTTCCCAACTTTCTAGTTTTTTCCCAGATTGTTGTTGGTGATTCCTCATCCATGATGTGATACATAACGTCATCATCCAGACAAAGCCTAAAAGTTGTCACAACCCACACTTCCAGTTCCTGCCAATTTGTGATGTTCATGCTTTTTGGTTGTTTTTCATATAACACCTTCACCAAGTTTTGCTGCACTAAAAGAATTTTTACCCTATGCCATAATTTGAAATGACCAGATCCATCAAACTTGACCATGTTGAATTTGCATAAGAAATCCTTGACATCGTAGCCAGACTTTGATATCAATTGTTGTGAAACGTGCAACAATAATGATGAATATTGCATAAGAGAGAAAACAAGAAAAACATACAGATTTAAAGTGGGTCGGTAATGTGTCACTAAATGTCAAATTACTGTAAAGGGGTATTATTGAAAATTACTAATATCCCTAGGACAGCTAGGGTCTTCTATAATATCTTCGCTCTACTCAGTGCGCCTCGCTCCCCTCGCTCCGCTCTGCTGCACTTTGGCATCTATCTATGAGCTACATACTATATTATTTTGCACATTTAAGGGGGTCCTTTACACGTGGAGGAATTTTGTATTCCGGTAGTAAGACATCTAGAAATGCATGGTTTTGGTATTATTTCTCCTCCTTTCCTTTTTCTCTGCTCCACTCCTTGGAATCTAACAGTTGATAAAAAAATTTGGTTTTTATCCTTTCAGGAAAGAAAACATGTTCTTTTGAAAAATGTGCATTGAGATGTCATGATTGCTGGTATTTGAAGGTTAGAACTTAAACGGCTATTCAAGTTAGTGTGTTTGTTAATTAACCTTTTTACATGGTGCGATTTTTTGTGAAATGTACTAAAACTGGTTGTTTCTTACTTGGCCTGAGCTATCACTTTCATTGGTACACTTCTTGTTTGGTTTAAATGCACACACAAGTTAATTTTAATGTACACAATATACTATTCTTGTTCCCAAATGCTATAGCATTTGCTTATAATCTCAGGCCTAACTTTACTAGTAAAGATTGCTCTGCTCTATTGGATGAGAGAATCTGCAACTTTGAGCCGTGATGCTTTTGTAGTTGGTCATAAAATTTTGGTATTAAGGCAGTGTGATCTCTATGAGTTTTTGGACCAGAAAATTATGACATCATACTCTCTTTAGAATGGTGGTTAGATGAATCTTTAGAATGGATGTTAGATGTATCAGTTTTTAAAGAGAGGATGGTTGAAAAAACAAAAATGCATAGCCAGTGCTTTTGTTGGATGCACAATATTTGAACACAAGTCAAGTTAGAAATATATAAAATCTAGAATCTAAGATTCATTCAAGTTATACCTAATAAATTTAAGTGATGAAAAACTTTTCTGTCATGACAGATTTCAAACTATATTCTTATCAGTTTGGGTCAAGATTCATAGCATTATTTTTGGCAGTTGTAAAAATCTTGATGAATATGGTTTATATGGCCAATTTTTTGTTGAAATCGTACAATTGAATCGTATCGTGATTCGAGTCTTGAGAAAACCTGTTGGAGGAAGTCCTGGATAAATTCTCGGTGATGCATCACAAGAAATCCTTACCTCCATCACACACACACATGCATGCATGCGTTTATAGAAATGTTGGTTTTTCGCTGTTTACTAAATAATTTTAACATCCTGCTCGCCAATTTGTGCTGGGTTAAGAATAGAAAGAATGAAAAGAAAATAAGAAGCCAATGAAGGTCTTTCAAAGTCCACGCATGACTTGGGAATATAAAAGGCAAAGTTTTCAAGGTCTTTCAAAGGAATGTTCTTCATAAACAAGCTAAATTTTGAACTAGCGTATTCCTAGTCGCACCTGCAGCTTTAAAGGCTTAAATGTCTTCAGCCTTCTTTTCTTTCTCTTGTTGGTGCCTCCCTTATATGGAGTGGGACCCGTCACAATTTGAATGAGTGGTGGTAATATATGAAATATCATACATGACTGAAAACAGGAAATGTAAGATCGATAGATGAATGGTATGGACCGTGGACATCATAAAATAAACAAACTAAAATCAGAAGCCATTTTCCAAAGAGTTTGCAATCTCCATTATTGGTCAGATTAGTGTACATGTGAGTCTCATGGGCGTCATTGGTTTGACCAAGGAAGATGATTAAAGCTTTTGAAATTGAGAAGAGAAGAAAGGACACAGTTATGGAAAAAAAAACAATTTCCTTTTTTCTCTGTTTTAAAATTGCCAAAGGAATCATTGTTCAACTTTTGTTCAACTAACAGCCTTAATTGGTAATTTGGCTAAAATGAAGGTGACTTCAAGAAATTTTACTGATCACTTCAGAATTTACTTTTTGTTTTTTTGATCTCTGTTATCATTAAGTCCATGGTTTGAACCGTAAAGAGAAACGCTAACAATTCCACATGAACCAAAAGTGCTTACCCTCATTGCGCACCATTAACTACTGTAATTCATCTGGCCTTATGTGTGAACTAGTGTGGTGGTTCTCTGAAATGGTTTCAAGATTTACAGATGCTAAGTGTGATAAGTGCATAATGGTTGCCTGCTCTTTCCTGGGCTCTTTAGAAATTTATCAAAGAAGTTTAAGTTTTTTCTTCATGGTGAATCATGTCTGGTTGTGTGCCCTGCAATTGTTGCACTCTGCTATTTATGTTTCTGTTAATTGAATGTCGCACAGAGGAGAAGCAGAGGTCCCCTTTAACATATGCAAGTTATGTTAAGAAAAAAAAAGAGGAAGAATGAAGGTACGTTTTAGACTTTAGTTAGCTCAATAGCATTACTGTTCGTTGTACTAATTAAGAAACCAGTGACTTATTTGAGATGGACTAGTTAAAGGAACCCTTATTCTGAGCAAGCATGTTTGTTGATCATAGAAAGAGGATGTCTGTTTTGGAAGTCTTTACCGGATCAGATGTTTGCATTTTAATTTCCCCTCTATAAATCAGCATGTTATGGCAGAAAATGACGAGTGATAGGTGGATATCCTTGTTAAAATTCTATCACCACAAGTTTTTACTAGTGTCAATAAGTATTCAATCAATGTACGCTTTGATTTTGCACTTTTTTTAAATACAATCTGATTTATTGTATTTTATTAATTTTTGTTTTTGTAGTAATCAATGCTTGAGCATTGGAGCATGGATCTCTCTTATTTTGAGAAAAACACCAATGAAGTTTTCACCATTCATAAGGCAATTACTGTTTCAAATGACTATGGTTATGTGCTTACTATGTTTGAGTGTTGTGTTGCAGAAGAAACCGGATCCAAATCTTTGTGGAGTGAAGAGGAAGGCTGTAACACCAGTTGCAGAAGGTGTTGGTGAACTTCCTTTTGCTGGTATAAAGAAGAAACCCAAGGAAGAATGGAGTTGTGCCCTATGTCAGGTTAGTGCTACAAGTGAGAGAGGTTTGAATGAACACCTTCAAGGCAGAAGGCACAAGGCCAAGGAAGCAGGATTGAGAGCCCAGAAGATGGCGAGGAATCCCAATAAAGCATCATTGCCAAAGGAAACCACAAAGACAGCTAAGGTCACCATCCCCACTGCAGGCTTAGAAATGGAGGCAAAAATCGGAGATGAATCTCTTCAACTTAACAAGAGTGATAACTTTTCAAACAAGAAAATTGAGAACAAGGAAGAGAGAGGGAATAGAAACGATGTGCAATTAGTGCAGAAAAATCAGCAACTGGAGAACTTGAACAAAACTATGGCAGTAGCAGTTCAGAGAAAGGAGAGGACAACAGAGATTAAGATGAAAAAGAAATTTAAGTTCTGGTGCGAAATGTGCCAGATTGGAGCCTACTCTGAAATGGTGATGGAGGCTCATAAGAAAGGGAAGAAACACCTGGTTCGGCTTCAGAAATCTAGTCAAAACAGTGAAGCAGTACAGGCTGATAAGAAGGCAAAAGATTCAGAGTCAGGGGCTGAAGGACCAAAAGATTCAGAAGTTGGGGTTAAAGAAACTGAAGATTCAGAATTTGTGGCTGAAAGAGCAACTGATTCAGGACTCGCTGCAAGGGGAGCAAACACAGAGAGAACAGAAACTGCTGTTGCAAATGCAGATGAACCACGTCCACCTTCTACAATAACAATGGAGGAAGAAGGGGTGCATCAGTCAGAAACAACAAGCAACCAAGAGAAGATGAGCAAGTGAAACAACCATCCAGCAATCTTCAAAAAGTTTAATTTATCGTAGACATAGGTTTGGGGCTGTAAAGGAGTGCTGTTCTGTAGCATATTCGAACCCCTGTTTTTTAATTCGAGTCGTAAAATTGTGAGACGATGCCTGCAGATCATTCAAATCTGGAAACTCGGTAGATTAGATAGTCTCCTTGACAAGGTCTTTCGAATGAAATGTTCTTCACGCTGACGTGACCATAGACTCTTAAAACTGTTGTGTTATCCATTGCTGTAAGCTGTATGTATTTATTTTTGCCGTGGGATGGTGTTTTCTTTTTAATTTTAATTATTTTTTGTTTTTAAATTATTTTATTTTTAAAATTTTTAAATTATTATAATATGTTAATGTTAAAAATAAATTTTAAAATAAAAAAAATCTTTTTAATGTTTTTTTTTTTATTTAAAAAAAAAAAAAACCTTTGAAAAATATATCTAAACCTTTTGGAATAGTAATGTTCTTCATGCCTTGTACCATGGCATCTAAACCCTTCACATGCTTTTTACAGTAAAACAACCGACCGTGTGCGCTTGCGATTGGTTGACTCTTTTTCCCTACCATCTACACTGAATAAAACTTTTCTACGAAGTGAAAAGGCCCACCTATAAGTTCAACTCTATAGTAGTCAGCGATATGCCACCAAGTTTTTATTTTTCTTACAAAAAATAAATAAATTAGATATTGATATCTTATTTTTTATTTTTTTAAAATATTATGAATTCAAAATTAATTATATATTAAATATTTTTATTTAGAAAAAACATGTTAAATTAACTTAGATTATTCTAGGTTAACATATAACCTAGGCCAGCAGGCTTTTAAATCCAAGCTCATGTTTATAGTTTTTTTTTTTTTTTTTTTAAGGGATGGATGATATGTTGTCTATCTTTCACCCTAGATTTGATTATCAACATGCTAAAAAATTAGTACTATGATTTTTTAACTCAAAAAATCTATTTTTCAATTATTTAAAGCAAAAAACACATAAAAAAGTCCAAAAACATGTAAAAATCAATTTATCAACCCAGTAAACCCCAAAAAAGCTCAATCACAAAATCAAACTAAATAGATTTTCTCATCCTTGATCTAGATCTTGTTTTTAAACAATATTAAAGCTTTGAACAATTATTATAAAACACCCACCAAATAAAACTCATTGACACAAATTTAAAATATTTTGATAGTTGGAATAGGTGTAAATGGTGATTTTTTCTATCTAAACCAAAATTTAGTAGTTCTTTCTCTCTCTCTCCTCTCATAGAAAAGGATTGAAAAATAAAGGAAATAAATTTCGATACTAAAATTAAATTTTTTAAAATTAAAAGGATCAATAACATATAAACCAAGAAATATGAAGAGCTAAAATAAACTTTTGTATGAAACTTTGAAGCTATCATCTATTTTACATGTTATTTTCACTTTGAACCTTAAATTGAAGCTTAAAAGAGCTTAATTGTATCAAAAAATTGAGAATTAATTTTTTTTTTTTTAAATCTAACTATTAAAGTACACAGTTATTCGTGAGAGAAACCATAAAAAAGCTTTAGTGTATAGTATTTGTTAGTGAATTGTTCTTCCACCGAAAGCAACAAATAATAATCTCCATTGATTGCACTCTCCATCTCCATTCATTTATGAAAGGAACTCACTAACCACTATCGTTATGCATGGCTTGATGAAGAGAGCAGGTCCCATCAGCTCCATCTTTGAAGGCATTTCCCTTCCTCACCAGCACAGGCCCGATAACGTACGAGAAAAGTAACTTCATTTCCAGCGGATCACAGACCTACCTATCTTGTCAAAATACAAACTATCGGCTGTAGCAATTACAGCACCAAGATTCGAAGTCCATGTTTCTTTATGGAAATATGGGTGCTGCTGATAGGTTTTGAATATGGCAAAAGCCATGAATATAATAAAATAAAATTAGTTGGGAGTTCATGTAATCCTGTTATATAAATTTAAAATTATTTAGAGATTTATTATCTAAAAATATAATATTTTTTGACTTCAAGTAATTCTTTAAAGGCTAGGTGACATATTGTAAATTACAAATTGTTTAATTGTCAGGTTTCCAACAATAATCCATACAAATCACAATTGAGAAATCTTTTAAATTTCTATTTAGGAGAAATAGATTGTTATGCCTAGAATATTAACTCTTTATTTTATGATTTACATAGTTTTTTTGTTTAACAAGCAACCTCCTCATAATAAAAGGCATAACCTACTTATTATAAGAAAATCTGAAAAACCCTATAAATTAATAAAATATCAATTCCCTTCTAAATAATATACATACATTAAATCAAGACAATTTTAAAAAATAACTCAACAAAGTCCTTGATTTTTCTAAATCTAAATACACACACATATACACACACATATTCTAGTCCTTATTTTCTACAATATATATTTAATCAAGTCATACTTAATTAAATCATCCCAGTTTAATTTCTGACTAATAGTTCTTAATGTGTGTAATCATTAAGTTCCTAATATATTATCCCAAATATAAAATCATAATTCTAATTAAATAAAATTAAATAAATTAAATAATTTAATTTATCATCAATTCAACCATTAATTAATTTTTATTTGAAGATTAGATGTATAATAAAGAAAAGTATCATGATTCCTAAAATATCAGAAAAGTCATTGGTGTTTGACTTAACCTTTCAGTAACTGGTTTCTCAGTGTAATTAATATTCTTTCATTAATAATATTTTAATTTAACATTAAAGTATGAAGTATACCTGTCATATTGAATCATGTTTGTTTTCTATATAATAATCATTGATTATTTAAATAAAATTTGAATCCTGTTTCAAATCTCATTCCACCTTGATAAAACATTTATGAGTTAATACTATTTGAGAACAAATATAATAATTTTTCTAATTCATTTAAAATGATGAATCCTTTTTTGATCACTTAATACCTTCATATAATTCATGTTATACCTAATGTATGTTTTTTTGTTATCTCGATTAAAATAATATATAATATGATCAAAACATAACATAATTTAGTGATTTTAAATCTAAAAATCACTTATACAATCATCACATGAGTCTTTCCATATATATAAATGATCTCTCCATATAGAATTTTCATGCGAGTCAATTCACTATACATGTTTTATAATAAATATCAACATATTAGTTTTAGATATTCTTTATATCTTAACTTATACAAAAATAACTAACTTTTTTAATAAAAAAAATATAATATATATCAATCTTTACGACACTAATAAATATCAATTATTTAAAAGAATATCGATCACATATTTTATATTTTTTAATTAATATTTTGATGTAATAAAAATCCCATAATAATAACAATTTTATAATTTGCAAAATATTTTTTTCCTTTGAACTTCATCTTTACTCTAAATTTTTTAATTTAATATTATATAAATATTAAAAATAAATTAAATTTTTATTAATAATAAATATATATTAATATGAATATAATAATATCATTTCTATCAGGCAAAATCTAACAGCCGCTGCCGGTCAAGAAAGTCGAATGATACAATAGTACAAGCCTATTCAACAACCAAGAACACGAGGCAAAGAAACAAAATTGAGAGGAGCCCCACATCAATTAACCAAACCTAAAAGCAACTTCTTGAAATATTCTTGACTCCTAGTTCTCCTTCTGACCAAACTACAAGAATTATTTACAAAAACTAATAAATAGATCTAATGAATTTAGCAAACACATTGATTTCTGAACAATGGGCATCAATTTCTTCATTTCATCTATGTTTACAATATATGGAACTATCTTTTTTTTTTTTTCCTTTACAAATAGAAACAGGAAAACGAGAATTAACCATAACAAGTTGAGGCAAGGGATACTTTTCCAGACTTGCCACAATAGTCAATACAGCACCCTACAACTGGAATAATAAGAATGGACTCAAACCCTCAAAGCCACCTGATCTTGCCAAGTAATCTTCCTCTTCCCTGCCCTGCTGGATCCATTTCCAACATTCCTACAAGCTGATAACTTCCTATCATTATGCATCTCATCACTTGCACCTCTCATCAAACTAATTTTTGGCTCCTCTGTTCTCAACATGTCACCGTTAACATGTTCTTCCTCTTCAGTCTGCAATGGAGTTAAATTATGATGTTAGCCCAAAATAGAAAGCAAATGCACGTGTTCAACGCTCGGTAGTTAATAACAGTTAATAAATAATTACCGAAATTTCGTTCAAGTCAAAAATTGGGGTATTATTTTGAACAGTGGCTTCCTTGACACTGCAAGTCCTTTCCTTCTTGTTCAGGTCAGGAATTGTTGAGTTTAGCAATGCCACCTCCCTTCCAATGTGAGTCTTTTGCTTCTTGTTTAAGTCAAAAATTGGAGCAGGGTTTCGCAAAGTGGCTTCCCTTTCAATGTAAACCTTTCCTTTCTGGTTTAAATCAAAACGTGGAACTGGTGGTCTGAGAGAAGCATTATTTCCACTAGAGTTCTTCTCCTTTAATTTTTTACTAGCAGTTACTAAGTTCTGTGGTTGCACAAAATTTTGCTCCATTGGGGGTTTCTGAGACTTGTTTTGTGTCAAGTACTTGTATCGTCGTCTCAAAAACCTACAATTCACAAGGTAAACACCACCCAAGTTTCAACTTTAATATCTGATTACGAGTCTATGCAAATATAAAAGCATATAAAGGCAGAATACTTTACCTGACTTCAGCCATTAGGGTCAATTTTTTCTGTCTCATCGTCTGCAATTTCCTTTTCTTGGCTTCTGTTTCCTGAGAAATGCTTAGGATTATAAATCTATCTATAAACAGTTCTATGTTGCAACCTAAGATGGAGAACTTAGAAGAACTACATATCAAGTAATTAAAAGACAAACAAACGGACCCAAAAAGGTTTTTCTGTTGAGCATCCAAAGGGGAAAGGTAGGGAACCCATAATATTGGGAATTATTCAACCGGACAGATAGGAAACAGGGGTAAAAGCTTTTTTTTTTAATAAACCACACAAATCATCTGTGTGAAAACCAAAAAAGCATACAAACACATGCCAGGGGATACAATCAAAGAGATTAGACACTACGAATTCAGGAATTAAACCCAGAAACAGTTGCCAGATAACAAGTCAACTGATCTGTATGGATGCTGATTCAGGACAAGAAACGTGTGAGATCATGAAAAGATACCAAAATAGCACAAAATCCACCCTCAGACAAGCCTTATAAAGCATTTGGCTTAATAAGCTGCGGGCTCAACCCTTCCCAGTATCTAGCTTAGGAGAGGCAAGATTCACATAAATACTGAAACAAATCAAAGACAAGTCCATTTCTCTTGTTATTCTCAATAATCTAAGCAACCAAGAGAGCATATGAACAAAACCCAACAAAGGAGATCTAACAAAACAGCAGATCTAACAGAAAACCCACAAAGAAATCAGAAAAGCTCGAAAACCCAGAAAAGCTACTACCTTGTATAACTCATCATAGTCCTGCATAAGACTCTGATGCTTGAGCATGATCCTTGGATCTTCATACATGGCAGCATATGGAGGAGAAAAGTCCACAGCAGCAACAGCAGCTTTCATCTTCTTCATGGTGAGAAAAGATAAAAACTAGCACTCAGAAACTGAAAGCAAAGAAGAGGCTTTGTATGTTTGATGGATAGGAGGAGAAGAATGAAAGGAGAAAGATGAGAAAGGTAGAAGAAATAAAAGGTTAGACAGAGTTTTAATGAGAAAGGAGAAAGAGAAAGGGATGGGCAAGAAATAATAAAAGATGAGATGAGATCGAGAGGGGCGAGGGTAGTGACGAGAGATGAGAGATAGAGAGGGGAATGGGAAGGTTCTCGCTTTCCTGTTTTCTCTGCGAAACTCTGACCAAGCCAAAGAAAACCCGAAGAAGCCCACATAATTCGGTGAAAAAAATGTGTTCTTTTGAGACATGAGACAGTGATGAAGATGGGATTTTTTGGGGGGTTGCAGAAGGGTATTTCTGGCATACTGAATTATGGGTTTGAGAGGTGAGGTGGGTTTGGTTGGAGGACAACATTTGAAGACATGCCATTAGAAGACATCTTATGATATCCTTCTTTCTTCTCTTTCTCTTTTCTTTTTTGTTTTTCTTCTTCTAAACATAAATTCTGGTCCAGCTGGGCCATTGAAGAAAGAGAAAGAGAGAGCTGGATGGTGTGGACTCTTCTTTGTTTTTGAGAATGGGGTGCGTGGAGTTTCCATGTTTCGTCCTTCTTTCTAGTGGCTTTGTGTTTTTTAGCTTCTGTACAGAGAGAGAAAGAGAGGGTCTTTCGCGGGTCTCTTTCCCCCCCTCCTAGTGAGAGAAAGTGACAGAGAGAGAAAAGCTAAGCAAATAGATAAATGGGATGATGCTGTTTTTCTCCTGTGCTTCTGCTGCTGCAGTTATTGCTTGTACCTTATTCTTAGGCTTCGGATTGCGGTCATCTCTCTCTCTCTCTCTCTCTCTCTCTCTCTGTGAGAGATGCTTTTCATTTCCCCATTATTAATTTCATACACGCACACCATGCTTTTACTCACGTACCCCTTCAAGGTTCCTCTGTTGTCAAGGATTCCTTCCTTCTCCCCTTCTCCCTGTTTTTCCTCCCACGCGGCCTGCCAGGATCCTGCTGTCAAGAAGTAAAGAAAGAGCAAAACCCCAGTTTTGGCTTCAAGTCAGAAACAAATTTGCCAGGGTCAATCTGTCATCAATTTTCAAGCCCGTTAAAAAATGAAGTTCCTGCAGGGAAAAACTAGTAGTAATTCTGAAAAATCCAACCTTTCTAGATTTGTGATGCACACCACCCTACAGGCCTAGCCATTAGCCAACTTGCATTTGACAAAGAGCAGAACATGGAATTTGATAATTGCAACCAGAGGCAGGCTCCTTGGAAAAGAGGTTGAAATGATGCTATGCTTGATTTCCCACTTGAACATAACATTTTCTTTCTCTATATTAAATCAACAATCATGTGATGGCCACTCCAAAAATAAATGATGACCACATCCTTTCCATGATGGGGTGCCCGTTTCAAACTTGAACGCCACCCACCATTGAAGAACTCAAACAAACATGCACAGGTCACACGGCTGCTTTGGATGCTAGAGAAGCCAAATTTACCAGCAGGGGTAGAAAAGAAGGAAAGAGTAAAAGCTGCATCTGGGCTTCGATTAGTTCCCTCCTGTTGCAACTTTGTCGTTGGCCAGATTACTTTTTCTTTTTTCCTCTTAAAAAATCATGATCCATAGGGAGATTGACAATGGAAGATAAGGATTACTGTTGGCTGTATTATCTGTTTAAAGAATAGACAGGCGATGAGGTCTCTCTCTGTTGCCCTTTTCATTTAACATTTGAAGCAACTAGCAAGGTTGTTGGGTTGAGTGAACCTCCAATGTATCAATCTATATTCTATATACCCCTAACCCCAGGCCATGGATTTGTTTAGTTTTATTGAATTTTTTTTAATTTGTTTTTTTATTTACTTATATATAATATATTTAAAAAAAAAATATTAAGGATTATACAGAAAAAAATACTTGGTAATATTATTAAAAAAATGTTATAATCTTATTAAAAAACAATGTGAAATTTAAATGGTCTTTATTCTTTTTATTCTTCTAATTACGTCTCAATGCTATAAATTAAAACTATACTAAGATCATGTTTGTTTCTTGAAAAGTAGTTTCGGGAAACCATTTTCCAAACTTTCTTGTGTTTGTTTATCATTAGAAAAATTGGTCAACAGAAAATACTTTCCGGTCAAAGAAAAACACTTTCTCGTCAACGGAAAACACTTTCCGGTCAATTTCAGTCAAAGAAAAATTTGACTTGGTTTTCAGGAAAGTATTTTCCCTTTAGCTGTGTTTGTTTTCCGGAAAGTAATTTCCGGGAAATCACTTTCCAAACTTTCTTGTGTTTGTTTGCCAGTAGGAAAATTGGTCAATGGAAAACACTTTCCAGTAAAAGAAAAATTTGGCTTGGTTTTCAAGAAAGTGTTTTCCTGAAAAATTTGGGGGGAAAACACTTTTCGGAAGTTATGAAAAATTTAGAAATGTCATTATTTGCTGATTATATCAAATTTGATCCTCAAAATTTTGATTTCTATATATATTTTGTTTTGAATATTTATTTTTCAATTTCATCTCTTAAAATTTTATTTTTATATTAACTTTGGTCTTTATTTTTATAATTGTTATTTGCTTTTTCCTTATCATTTTTTTTATTGAAATTTATTATTTATCAAATTTAGTCCTCATTCTTTTGATTATTACTTATTTTATTTGAAATAATTTATGAAATGTTGATTATTATTATTTTAATTTCTTCATCTTTCATTTTTTTTTAATTTTTTAGATTTGATCTCTATTATTTTGGTTATTATTTATTTTATTTGAGATAATTTATGAAATTATATATTTTTTTTCAATTTCATTCTCATTCAACTTTTTAATTTGTAAGATTTGTTCCTCATTATTTTAATAAACTTGAGAAAAATAAAATATTAATAAGATATTTTCCAGCTTATTTTCCATGACATAACCAAACACTGGAAAATGTTTTCCAACTTATTTTTCATTACACTACCGAACATTAAAAAATACTTTTTCGGAATTCACTTTCCAAAAGAAAACTACTTTCCAGCAAACAAATGGAGCCTAATTAAATTGACTCATAATCAAACTCTACAATCTCATCAAAACCTTTATATCTCAAAGAAATACAAAAAAACATAATTATTAATTGAAAAACACATAAAATAAAACATAACAAAATAAAATTTTAAAAAAATCAAATTAAAAGGAGTTTCACCATTGTAGTTTGGAGAGAGCTATAATGCATGTCTATTGTTGAAAATAACTACGCTTTTAAGTTTTTTTATTTATTTAATATACTTATAATATGATGTATTTTACTTGAATTAAGTCAAAGGGCTTGAAAATCAAAATACACAAGGTGGTCTTATCTTCGCCCAATACTTTATTGTTGACATGGTTTTTCTTTGTTTTTTTTTTTTCAAAGTAAGACAACTTAAATTATATAGAGGTTTCGACATGTATAAATTCAAAGACAAAAGTAAAAAAAAGAAAAGAAAAAGAAAACTAATTTACTAAGCCTTGTGATTCATAGACCTATTTGTGAAGCAACAAGGGGCAACGATCTCAAATTCATGTAGGGTTTAAAATGCAAAAGCTAGCTATTAGTTAACAAAGCAAGTTGCCAAATTAGCTAAAGCCATATAGCCAGCAAATGTCAATGAACTACATAATACTTCAATTTAAATTAATATTTGATTTTTATTTATTTATTACACTCCAACATCCAATGAGCTTGTACAGGCTTCTTGTAAGAGATGTGCCCAGCAATGAAGCATAAGTTAATTGGTCTATGAACAGAAAGGGCAGGTAGCCACTTTTCCATGATCCAATGAGGTTGAAGTCTTCTCACGTGTTGAAGACATCAAAGCGAACCATAGACCACTCAAGTGGTTATGGCTGCTCCACCAAGCTGACCATCATGGTCATAAAACATTAGCTTACCCGTTGGGGACTTGGGGTTGGACTTTCTGTATGTATTTTGTTTATTTTTGTTTTTCAAAATAATTATTTTTTTTATTTTAAATTAGTTTTTTTATGTTTCTAGATTGATTTAATATATTGATATTAAAAATAATTTTTTAAAAATAAAAAAATATTATTTAAATATCTTAAAAATAAATATTCACTTGGCCGTTGGGCTTGGGTTGGACCCAGTCAAGAACTTAGCAGCTACTGCGTGCATGGCAACATTATCTCAATGGGCTAGGTTGCTTCTGTATTGTCTTTTTCTTCTTTATAATGCAAAGCAATAACTGTTACAAACAAAAGCATCCCAGCTACCATTGCATCTGCAAATCAAACTGGGCCAATCAGTTCATCTTGAAGTGTCTGATTGCCGAATTAATTCTTAGATGTTTTAGAATATATTAATTATTGTTTTTTTCAAATATTTTTTTTTATTTTAAAAAATTATTTAACATCAACATATTAAAATAATTTAAAAACATAAAAAAATATTAATTTGATGGAAAAAAATAAAATAAATTTTAATTTTATTCTAAAAATATTTTTAAAATACAAAAACATAAAACTAAACAGTCATTTATATACATGATGCAACAAGAAATTCATGATATTTATTGAGTTAAATTAAATGTTTGATATTCAAGACTTAACTAATTTTATATATACTTTGGTAGCTCATAATTAAAATAGTTAAATTCTTTTTTTAGAAAAAAGTCATATAAAATAAAGCTGAGCTGGCATAAGGATAGTCCAAAGTGTGTTTATATACATGTATATATTAGAGGAACTTCTAAAATGGATAAAGTAAAAAATCATATTTTTTTTATAAGCATATTTAGAAATGAAAAATATCTCTTGTTACAACAAAATTTTATATATTTCTTTTTACAAATTGAGGTAGAGAATTTTTTGTTTGCGTATTGCATGTTAATAGTGTTTTGACAAAAAATAAAATAAAATGAATTATGTATCATTGTTAACTTAAAAATAAATTTAGTTTTATTATAAAATTAAAATAAATGTGATAATAAATAATACAATATATTTTTAATAAGTTAAAATAAATTATTGATCATTGTTATCCATTTTGTAGTTATGGATGGATGAAATCATAAATGATTTTTTTATGTAAAAACTATTTTTTTGAATAGTTTGAACAGCACGTTATACGATATGCATGTATAATATTCAATTAAGATAGCAAAGACACCATAGAAAGCTTTATAAGCTAAAAATTCTAATGTGAAAAAGTTTATAATTAACAAATTCTAAATTTCAAATAGTCGATTAAAGAAATATAATTGACTAAGTTCAAGATTTTTAACTCATTTTGCATGATATTTATGCTGAAAAAAGATTTCGAGTAACTCTGATTATTAAAAAACTACCATGAATTTGAAAAGATTTCAAGAACTACTTTATACAATGATAAGAATAATGCCTCTTCTTCAATTTTGTTTAATACTTGGTTGTTAAACTGAATCAAGCAAGTCAGTCAAATTCTACTTGCATGTGGTGATTTTGATCAGCCACGAGCGGCAGTAGTGTTCTTGATTGGCAATTTTGTCTCTCAGAAAAACCTTAAAACTCTTCTGCTTGCATTAATGGATATTTATAGATGGTATGGCATTTGATTCAGTGACCATCTGAAACGACAATTAGACAAGAAGAAGTTGCCTTCAAAACATAGTTCTTACTTTGAATGAAGGAACCCTACCCTAGCAAGCTACCTCACCCATCATTTGCATGGGATCTCTACTTGTTCATGGATTGCTCCACAGATCAGGCACTTTCAATCTCTCGCCACCGTCTCTCCAGCTTTTATCAAGATTTGGGTAATTCTTCTCCGGCTAAGAATGATCTGAAAAGAATGAAAGCTCTTCTAGGTTGAAACAAGGGAACTTCATGGCCTGCTCCTCTCACAGTTGCGAAGGTTAGCCCCTTGTAAACTTCTGTCCATCCTCCGACCTGCATCATAGGTTGAACTGTAAGTTGATTCTGCTATAAAATAGTAACTAAAATCAAACTTGAAGAGCAGTTAAAAACTACTCTCATGAGACACTTTGTGCATTACCTGGTCTCCTGAATACCAAGGATACCACCTAGTTTTAACAGGGAGATTAAGGTGGCTGAGGGAAAACCTGGTGGCAGTCACCGGAACCACCGAATCTGTATCACCACTGCATCAAGAGAGAAACGAAGTCATCAAGTAACCTATGAAACTCCATCACTCTGCCATGGCTAGTGGATGTGAAAAACATATGTTGATGGCCCAAAAGTTCAGTATCAACTCCAGACAACCAATCGGAAACTCCCCATTGACAGTCAGACACTTTACTTCTCTAGAGCCCTATCTTTTACGGTAACAGAATTTGCAATCCAAAAAACAAGACGTTCAATCGATAGTTATTTATGTGATTCGACACCTTTCACTTTTGGAAAACTGTATCTTTCCGTTTAACAAATTAATATCAACAACATAATTAACCAGTGATATATTTGTCAACTGGAACACATCAAAAAATTACCTGAAAACCCAGATTCTTAAACCAGCTGCAATTAGATCCTTGTATATGGGTAACATAGAAGATTCAGAATCCTTCCAGTTTTTAATAAGAACATCGCTGCCAAATAAAAATTTTTATCATGCAGATCAAAGAAGAAGCAGAGTATCATTTCCTCAGTGTTTTTTTTTTTTTTTTTCAATTGCAAAAAATATAAAGTTGGCAGAGGAACCACGATATACCTGCAAGCAGTCCACTCGTAAGGAATTCCAGTAACATTAGCATGCATTGCCTTCTGCACTTCAGGTCGATTAAAGTATTTTTCTGCATATTTCTCAGTACATGGATCATAACCAGAAACCCTTCTGCGCAGCAGAGTATTTTTCAGCCTTACAGTACTGTTTGGCAGTTGCATACAGGATGGTGTATAAATGCTGTATTGATCAATATCCCCAAATTCATGGTTCATTGCATAAGCCACAGCATCATCACATTTGTTAGAGGTTGTGTCTTCCGTGAAATTGCAATTGTCAAGAATTGCTCGATAGGTCCGATCCGATATCATTGAATGCGTCCACCAAAACGCAACAGTTCCTATGCTATCATAGTAGTTATCCGTGACTGCATTTCCCACCTGTAGAAACATTTGATCGCTTGAAACTTAGTATTTTCTTGAGCTTGCAGTCAACTCAGCCCTCCGATATTTTTCAAATTTGCAAATATATATTTCACTCACAATGAATCCTTTGAGATTGATGATGGGATGTGGATATGCTTTATTATAATCATGGATTTTCTTTGCCAACTGGGGAACATAATGCCCTAAGCACATGAAAATAAGATTAGAACATTAGTCTAAACAAAGGTATCAGTATCCCAAGATTCTTAAGAAACAAATATTTAGTTTCTTTATGTATTGCTGCTTAAATACCTGCATAACTTTCACCAGCAATATAGAATTCTCTATATTTGTATTGAGGAAATCTTGACATCCATCTTGTAAGAAAAACCAGAGCATCTTGAGCTGTGTCATGAAAGGGAAACTTACGATCACATGAGATGAGCATGACCAATTAAATCTGTGTCAGTAAATGTAGTAAGTATTATAGATGATATAATATAATAAACCTGTCCTTTTGTCGCCAGAATCTTTAAGATTGGAGCTTGTGTTTGTGTATGAGAATCCCACACCAGCTGGTGACTCCAGGAAAAGAATATTTGCTTCTGTAAACATATAAAGCACAATGATTTCAACATGAGAAAACTTCAACAAAGTTGATGAGTTAATATTTTTTTTTGTTATAAATTTTTATAAATAGAAAAGATCTTAAAAATAAAATTGATATGATAAATATGCTAAATACAAAGGACTTGAGTTCAACAGTTAGCCAGGTTCAATGCAGCGCGAGTCTGATAAATATGTCAAATCTAAAGGACCCGAGCTTGATGATTAGTCAAACTAGTTATTTTTCTATTTAAGAGACCTACAATACTTATTATTTCATTAATTATATATAAAAGATATTTGTTTTTCATTAAAATCATTAAAAGCAGGGAACTTTTATATTTGTCTTTCATTAAAATCATCGAAAGCAGAAAACTTTTTAGTCCTTCTCGTTTCTGAAAACACTAAGGGTCAAGGGGTATAACCGTATAAATAAACCCTAAACCATTTAGATAAGGGTTGAAAATTAACTTTTCATCCCATAAGATAAACTTTTATAGATTTTAGAGCATCTCTCTCTAGAATATTACTATACTTTCTCTCTCTAAAAAATATTTATTTAAAAATCAGAGAATTTCCACATCCATTAAAAAAAACTTTTTGCAGGTATTAGCCACAAGTTGTTTTGGTTTACTAAGTACTAAGTACAAGTTATTAACCATCTTGACCGGAGAATGGGTAAGATTATTGGCACCAATTAATTAACTAATTATCCAATTTGAAAACTCTATTTGTAAGCTATTGGAGTTTGTGACAACATCAAAAAAATATACAATGTTTCCTATGAAAAAGAAATAAAAAAAATATATTATTGCATCATAGTTTTTAATTACCTTTATTCCATGAATATTTG
This sequence comes from Populus alba, assembly GCF_005239225.2. Classification (NCBI taxonomy): domain Eukaryota; kingdom Viridiplantae; phylum Streptophyta; class Magnoliopsida; order Malpighiales; family Salicaceae; genus Populus; species Populus alba. The sequence continues at coordinate 16,855,834 of NC_133289.1, forward strand.
TTCATATAAAGAGATAAACCAGTTCTGTTTATCCGAAACGGTCCGATTTCTTCTGATGCTCCATATGCAACTGATGAACAACCTGGTCCTGCACACACATGATTAAATATCGAGATCCCTGTGATTAATTATTTTTCCCATACTTAAATATTGGAAGTTGAAGTTAGATATGGAAATAATGACCGGAAGCAATTTAAAATTACTTAGGCATAATATATCAGTATTAAGAAAAAGGTAGGAACTAAGATTATTGGTTTCCCATTGCACTAAATTAATGCACGAATTATTCACAAAAAATGGGTAAAATTAAGAAATAAAAGAGGAAAAAAAATAAAATGGAATTTTTTAAAATTTTTTTAATGTCAACATATCAAAATCATAAACAAATATTAATTTAATAATTTTTTCAAAATAAATTTACTTTTAAAAAACATATATAAAGGAAATTTTAACCTCCAAATCACAGAGCAAAAATTTCCAGTAGTACTCTTTATTCTAAAATGTCAATAATTGAACAAATTTCGGTAAGTTCAAATGTCACTTTATTAGTTGTTGAAATGCATTTCCCGTCCCACATTAATATTATATACTGTTGCTGTTCTTTCTTTCTAGTGCTTTGTCTTGATCTGAGAATTTTCAAATTCCTCCTCCATTTGTAGGTCACCAGGAACCATCATCATCACCACCACCACCACCACCATCATAATCATCGTGACCATTTCTTCTTCTGAATGCGCGTGCTTCAAAGAAAGAAGTTACACAGACTCATAGTTGCCACAAGTTTCTATCTTCCACTACTTTTTATTCCTTGTCTGAACGATCGAGGTCAACTCAAACAAGCAAGACAAAAACACCAGTGAAAAAGAGAGGGAAGCATCCTTTTTCTTGGAAACTCATAATAATAATATGGAAACCATTGACGACATAAAAAAGTTGGTTCACTTTATGGTGCCTTTTTGGGGGGGTGCTTTCTTTTGCTTACTCTATGAATCACAAAAAAGAGAGAGAAAAATCGAAAGAAAGTGACTGAAAACTCACGGTGCTCGGCCCTTATGAGATACTGGGGCGGCTGTTCTAAAGGTGGAATAAAACCCTAAAAAGTCACAGACAGAGAGATCACGAGAGCCCATTTGGCTTTTTTTTTTGGGTTTTTGTTGAACCTATACAGTCGTTTTTTCCATTCTTCAAAGGCTAATAATGACATTAGTAAATTTCATCATGCAAAAATACTGATAGAATGGGGGCGGGAATTAAGGCCCAGGACAGAGTGTGTTATGTGTTGTTGACTGACTAGTGGGCATGTCGTCATGAGCAAGAGGTCAGGAGTGGGACTATACTTTGGCATGCACGTTTCCTTCATTTATTGAGAGGCACAAATATTTTGGATCATCATTATTCATAAAGGCATTATTATTCAAAATAACATCAGCAAATAACTATTAAAGATCCTTGCTTAACTCACACCAAATCATAAATGGTGAGATAGAGCGAGTAATTAATTAGCTTCATGGAATAGTTGAAAATGGTTTTGACTGCTACTTGCTTGCATCTCTCTCTTTTTTTAAACTCGTTTCCAAAACAAAAAGGGAAGACGATCGAATCCTTGAAGGATACTTCTGCTTAAAGTCAACCATATCAAGCTATGGAATTAATTAAAAAAAATGCAGTAGAAATCACAATTGATTTGATCCCAGTTAACACTGTTCTTTCTCGTTTCCTAGCGAGGATATATAGCTTGATAATTTATGCTGTGTACTTCAATGGAAACAGGTTCATGTCAAGATGATGGCCAAGAAAGCATACAAGGTACATTCAAGGAAGAGTATAATTTAGCTAGTTAAGTTAACTGACCTCCATTGAGCCAAAGAACGAGAGGTTTCTTGTCAGGAATTGCTGTAGCTTCTGTCAACCAGTAAAAGAGTGCACGCCCATGTTTCTTATTGACAGTAACATAGCCAGAAAACTGTGAAAACGTGACTGCTGGTTGACCAGGGAGAGCTGAGATTCGATCTAGTTCTTGCTCTCTATTCAAAGCAACAATGGTGGTGGTGAGTGAAGATACGAGAAGCAAGGACAAGATCAGGAGATGGGATTTTGTTTGAACTGCCATTGCACCTTTCACAAAGAGAGAAGGGTCCCTTCTCTCTTTCAAGAAACTATGAAATAGTAGAAGACACTGTTGCTATAGATACTGTGAGATATTAATACATGGAGCTGGGTGAGGCGTTGATGCCTCGACTATGGGTTTCCAAGGTAATTACTTAAAGTTTAATGTTGCTGCATTTCTACACCAGTAGTGGAGGTTGGGGACCTAAGTGGACCTCCTTTCTCTCTCTCTCTCTCTCTCTCTCTGAGATTTTTGAGAGGAAGAGACGCAGAAAGAAGTGAAGATGGAGCTAGATCAGAACTTGGCTAGGAGCCACCCAGAGCAGGGATCATAAATGCATCGCAAGTCCCTCTCTCAATCTGAGCTGTACACAGTACTTGCAACAAGCAACTAGAGCTGACCAACTAATTTCTTATTTGTTATCTTCACTGTATTAAGAAAACAGGTATTAAATTTGGACCATCTAAATAAACAAATGCTCGAGTAATGGCGGATATTAAGTGTTCTTTTCCGGGGGGGTTCTTTCATCATTAAAATATTGTTCCGGGTCAGTCATTTTTTAACAAAATTTCATGCATATTAAAACAACAAATTTACCTAACATCAACAAAATCTAAAACAGTTGATTAAGAGATATCTGGTTATTGACATATTTAATTAGATATTTTCATAAATTTTTTGATTTATATTTTGAAATATATCAAAATATCATGTATATTACAACCCGTATTGAAACACGAATCAAGTAGCTAGTATATAATACGCCTTGCTGACAATATTTTTAACAGATAACGCGAACATATTATGGTTTCTTTTGATCTTAATTACAAGCCTGAAAATAAGCTCTTATAAAGTGCTGCTGTGCAAGTGCAGGCTCCCTCCCTTCCTCTTTCATCCTGTGGTCCTCATCTAAAGGGTATACGAAAGAGAATTTAGAACTCATCAAGATTAATGGCTGTGGGGCTGTGATCTCTAACAGCCTGTTTATCTGGTTCCTCGAACATGGCAGAAACAACGGGTGGTAGCTTGCTAGCTAGCTACCGAGCCTGATCAATTAGGGTTCAACAATTAATATCCAAACAAAACGTCCTTATCATGGACGTCGTCCTGCTCTTGAGAGGGAAAAAAACTTGCTAAATGGCGAAAGCTAAATTGTACAAGTCAAAAATAAAGGCAAAATTACCCACTACCAATTATTGATAACTGAATTTTAACAAGTCAAAACCTAACAAGCACATCAACTTATCCATACAGTAGCATTGGCATGTGGGATTGAGCAATGAGTTGTTAAACTGGAACTTGATTATATAATGATAGATGGAAAGATCCGGAGGGTTCAAATAGTTGACCAACCTGCCGCTCTCTCTGTTAAATTAATATATATCGTTGCTATTCATAATGTAACACATAACTTTAATTTATTAAAAAGTTTGAATAAACCATAGTTATTCAACCAGGTCTGAGTTAACTGGTCGATCTAATGATTCACAAATCCAAATCTTGATCTAATATGATTTAGGGCTTCTTTTGAACCTAACAAGACATCGACACTTAGAAACACCACCGTGCATTCAACTGAAAAAATCTCATCCATAAAGATTAGTTATTATCATTAAACACTTACAACCCTTTTTGTTTTTTAAAAAAATTCAACATCTTGTCCCTAATTAACCAATATCACTGCATTTTTTTTTTATTATAGGCTAATTGAGTTAACACTTTTAAACGAATAAAAGTAGAGCTACAGACCTTGAAATTGAGTAAGGATGGATCCAAATGAAAGGTATGCTTCTCCTCTACCAAGATCAGGTGGTCTTCAATGACATTTATATTAGAGTTGCTCTGACGAAACCTTGAAAGTGGGGTAACTCAGTCATCGATGGTTTTGATAACAATTTCACAAAACCACTATATAATATTTTTTGTATTTTCACACTTCAAGCCTTTTCAATGGGTTTTTATCAAATGTTGTCCACATTTCTCTCAAGATCAAAATGCTATAAATATGCTTCTTGGTCTCTAAGTTTGGAAAACCACAAAAACAAAAACCAAGTTTGTTGCAAAACACCATTGTAAAACCAATACAAGTACAAAGCTCACATCTATAAAATGTACTCCCAAAACCCTCTTATTTTGTTCAAAGGGCTAATTTTTGATCAGTTTATGTTTGAATTAATCAAAAATCCGAGCAAAACCCTATAAACACCCTTGGAAAATCAGAGCAAAAAGGAGGAAAATGGAAGAAATGATTGATAAAGGAACTCTAAGTTAATAGTTATGGTGATGTGGTTTGTTGGAACTAAGGAAGCATGTTTTAAAGGCATAAAAGGCTATTTTCTGGGTTTGGTAGCTTGATCTTCATTTCTGTGTTTGCTGGGCAGTGTTGTTCTTGTTTTTGGATAGAACATTGCCTTAACTCTATCATTTGGATCAATTTTGGTTCAATTCTTTACACAAAACCCTTTGGGAAACTTGATTAATCAATAATATAGAGTTTATTTACATCAATAATATGTTTTTATTAGGTTTTAATCATAGGGTTTTGATTATGAACCAAAACTTATTTTGATAAAATCATAGTTTTTAAGTGATAATCGAAGTGCATGATTTCTAAAGTATTGATCATTGCATGATTTCTAACATATTTGTGTCCTTAGTTTATCCATATATGGTCTGACTTGAAATTCATGTTGCCGCGTTTATGTTGAATGTTTTCAATATTCTTTGTTTTTCTAGGTTTTGATCCGTTTTGATAGAGTTTCTGAGTTTTTTTAGTTTGATTCATTTTAGATTTTGGTTTAGGTTTTGGTTTGTTTTTTGGGTTAAACCATGAACTTTGGTTCTGTTTATGGTTGAACCAAAAGTTTTACGTCAACTTGGTAGGGTAAAATTTTTTTTTTTAATGATTTTTTGACTTGTTGCATATGAACCAATCCTTATAAAAATTGCATTTTAAAAACAAGAAAAAAAATATTTTTAGCATTGTTTTAGAAGATTTTGTATTTTTGCATTTTTGGATTTTACATTAAGTTTGTAAAATTCCTTAAGGATTTCACCAATATTTCGATAACCCTAAAAATTTAAATTCCTAAAAATTATTGGTTAACATTTTGGTATAAATGTTTGACCTACAAGTACACTGATATTTAAGGACCATGAGTTGACTAGAAAATTTTAATAATTATTTTGGATGTTTACCAAATTTAATTGGAATTATTTTTCACCATAATATACGAGTTATGTAAAGCACTTTCGCCTCTCAGGATAGGTGAACCTAGCCAGGGGACCTATATAGATTCTTTCTATAAGAATTTATCTAAGCATATAAGTCCATAATAATTTCAAAATGCTAAATTTATTCATGAGCGTAAATCTTTGTTCTGAACCATAGATTGATCACTGGTTAGGAATCCATCAATACTTTTAAACCACATTTAGATCATATAATGTAGCTTATCTTAGGTAAGATGTGCTAAGGGTACTAATACCTTTCCTAGCCATAACTAGTTCCTTACCCTGGAATTTCAGATAAGACCAGTCCACCCGAGTCTCCTAGTTACCCCCAACCAAATTAATAACTAAGTGGTGACTCGTTGACATCCCGCCATGCCATACGCGCTACATACAACAATTAAAATGAATCTTAAGGCCTTCATTCATATGCATTGAGACTATGAGGGATCAAAGCAACCCAATTTGAATTCACTTACTTTTACAAAAAGGCACATTCCCAACACCCAAATTAACACTACTAGAAAATTAAAAAATAACAATAGAAATGAAAATAAAAAAATTATCTTGTCATAGTTTACCGACAAAGATCATAATAAAAAACTTCTATTAGTGTTTTTCAATGAAATCAATGATGGAATAAAAAAAATTTAAAACAATTTTATTAGTATTTCTAACGTGTTAAATTGCTGACTGAATTGCCAATAAAATTCTCATCAACAATTTCAAAGGGAATTAAAACCCAAAATTCTCTCTACCCTCCATTTCTTATTCTTCTTCTTCTTCTTCTTCTTAAATCCAATTTAAACCCTAACCCTAATTTCCTTAAATTTCTAATAGCCCCCTCTAAAATTTAGCAACCTAACCTTTCAGTATCGACACAACTTCCCTCCATTGGTTCCATTTTTTATCAAGCTTCACTCCATAAATGAGAAAACCCGTCTATTTTTCTAACACCCATTTATGTTTAAAGTTAATTTATTCAAAATTTGTTTGTTGAATTTGTAGTTTACATATGTATTTAAATGTTTTACTTATTTTATAATTTTGTTGTATTAATGTATTGTTTGTATTTTAGAATTTGTTTGGGTTTTGAGAAAGTGGATTTAGTTTTTCACTTGATGAAATTGAGTGTGATTTTATAACTTAGTAGTGTTAGAATTGAAGAAATGATGGGCAATTTAATGTGTATCAATTATCTTTTTTTTTTTTTGTCAATTGTATGGTTAATTAAGTTATAAATTTAGGGAAATGATTTTGTATCAAATTGATTATAATTAAATATATTAATTTAGGTTGAATATGTTTGAAGTGAGTAAATGATGGACAATTAGTTGAGTTCCACTTAATTTAAGTCAATTATGGGTTTTTTGTTGGAAACTTATGTGTGTTAAAATTGAAGAAATGATGGGTATCACTTGATGTTATTTATTTTTTATTTGAATAAATATTTGGTTGTTAGTTAAGTACTTACTATTGTTTTATCAATTTTATGGTTTAGTTGACAATTAAGATTTAATATGCGTGTTTTAACATATGAAGTGTCTGTTAGTTATTGGATCATGAATTCATTTTTTTTTATATAAATAGTTGAATATATTAGTGATAATTATATTATTAATAAATTTATTTATTTATTTATTTTTAAGGTGATAATATTTGTTAATGTAAAAAAAGTAGACTTTGTAACATCAATGATGCTTTTTTTTTTTTTTTTCCAAACAATGCGAATAAGTGTATTGTACACACAATCTTTTCTTTAGAAAAAATCATAATATAATTGCTTGATTATCTGTTGTCAAAACAAAACCTAGAAGTCATGTCTAAGTAATTGAAGATGGTAATGATAAAGTGATTGAGAGAGACAATGTCTTTCAAATGGATGAGTTAGTTGATCTATATTGAGTTGCTCCATTTACCGAGTTAGAAAATATAAATTTTTATGTCACTTAAAATACTTATGTTGAGGTTGATTTTGATGAGTTAAATATAATAATAAGTAATAGTGCACATAAAAAAGTAAACAAAAATGATGAGAATGACCATGAATTTAACCAAAAAAGATGATGTTAGACATGAAGAGATGGACTCCGAGTAAAAGGTGTTGAATTGATTTAAATGTGATACTTCTTTACGTAACAAAATTGGAAATGTTTAAGACATTTGTTGGTGCTTTAATGCATTATATTTATATTTATTGGATAATTTTGTTATATATATGTTTTTCTAATTTGTGTTCATTGTTTCAATCATCGCACAAGTGTTTTTATTGTGATTGTGGGTTTATTGTGAAATTATTGGCTTCAGGGTTATAACAACTACACCAAAAAATATTAGTGAAAACGCTGATATAATTGTAAATGGAAAGGCAATTTCATTGGTATATCTATTGGTAATCCTATCAGAATCTTTGCTCCTTTCTGAAACTTTTGACAAAACTTATAGAATGTTTAGGACATGCCAACAAAATTAGTGATGGAATATGTTTTTTCACAATTTAGGTGGCGACGAAGTTTTTAATAAAAAATAGGAGGTAAAATCAAACAAAACATAACATGTTTAGCATAACAAAGTCTAAATCAAGGCCAAACCACTACATTTCATATAAATCAATCTCATTCCCATCCCTTCAACCCCATCAAGGGGTATTGATTGTTGACTTGTTGACCTTATTCCTCCTCAAAATCTTTCCTAGCAACATCGATCATACTTTGGGTGCTACACAAAAATATAGACCCCAACACTATGAAGTATATGAATATGCTTAAAAACAAATTAACAATAAATAATGATGTTATAAACTAAAGTGGAAAGTCTAAAATACCTTACTAGTATGTCAAAATTGGTTGAATACTCGTTTTGTGTGTGACTCATGCATTGACATATTTAGTTGAGTTTCAAGTAAATGTGCATCTAAGCTACATGCCAAAGCTGAAACCTTATGAAAGAAGAAAAAAAAAATTAACTATCAAATCTTGTCCAAAAAAAGTAAGTGGTAGTGAATTGTAGTGGTAATATTTGATGGTGACACTTTTATATTGGAAGATGATAGTTGTTATAACGTTTCTAACAAATATTTTTTTTATTCAATAATAAAATTTTGAGGCTAGTTTACGCATCAACCAAAACTAAAACCTTCTTTCCCAAATGATCTTAAGGATGCAAGATTATAAAATAATTTGAAACAAGTATGTAACAAAATACAACCAACTATTTATGTTAGTTATTTTGCAAAGAAACAAAATACATGAAAAAATAAATATTATCATATGAATATTTAAATATAGTAGAATATTATATAATAAAAATTAAATTTTTATTTCACATATTAAAATATGAGCATTTATAGTTGAATAACAAACCATGTCATTTTTATTAAAAAATAAAAAAATAACAATAATAAAAAGATAAAAAAGTCTTGAACCTCGAACCTTTTCAAGAAGGTGAACATTTGTTAACAAAAACAATAATTACAATAATAAATATTGTTATATTAACATTATTATATTATAATAACTAGAGGTATATTGAAATTTTGATAACGATATTTCAGTATCATTAGAAAATCTTGACAATACAAATCCAATAATACTAAAAACGATCATAATTAGTAAATAAAATGGCTTACTCTAATCATCGTTGATAACCTTCATTAATATTATTGGATTTGTCTCGTCAAAATTTTTATAACCATATTAATAATATTATTATTGGAGCCTCCAAAATTTTAGTATTTTCATCCATAATTGTTCGTGTTATTCATAAAAAGGATGCTGTGAGAATATTTTTATTCGGACTTGCAGATTTGTTACACTAAATCTGTAAAGTTCGTGTAAGAATAAAAGAAGAGAAGGGAGAATTATGAGTGGACTGAGCGCTGGCGCATGGCTCGGTTGGGCTCGCTGCCTGACAGCAGGTCTCGTTGCTGGACAGCAGGTGCGCCTGGACCTGCTGTCATTTTTTTTTAATTTATGTTCTATCACTCACAGTCTTTAATTACACGTATTGTAATTATTGAAGGAGCAGTTAAAACATTTCACCAAGAAAATCACCAGCTTCCATATCTGCAAAAACGAAGCTAATCAATATTCTTAACTTATTCGTGTATTTTCATAAGTTTCATTTGGTATGATCTGGTTGTTAACTACTGTAATCTGTTTTGATTGATTAACAAACGTTGCTAAAGGACACATGTTCAGATTCTGACATTTTTAACGTTGATTTCAAGCTTTTTAATCAAGTTTCATGGGCGCTGAGCTTCAGATTGTTTGCCCTTCTTTCACCCATCTGTCGAACATACCTGTTCCTGTTTTTTACTCTGAATAGACCTTGTTAGATTTCCTACAGAAGTTTAGAGAAAATCTAATCTATACCTGTAAAACTCCAAATGAAAAGGAAAAAAAAAAAAAAACATTTTCTCTTGGATCCCATTTGAAATTTATTAGGGCATGAGCTAATGCATGATCTCAGCACTTCAGTGTTTGACCACACGCGAGCTAATACACGCATTGGAACCCAATTATCCAAACTTGAGCTACCTTGATAAAAGAAAAAAAATAAATGAACAAAAAGAAGTCTTTGATGGAATGCTTGAACCCCACATGCAATAATGGTGTTTTCTCCTATACTCAAACAGTGAATCACAACACCCCAGGCCTCAATGGTCAAGAGACCTAATTATATGATATGATCTTCTTCGTTGCTTGCACTGTACACAAACTCTTCATCCAGATGAGATCTGCCCATGATTTCCGAGATGTGTTTCCTCTCTCTCTCCGGTCATATATTATATCGACGTGCACACTCGTGCCCTAGTTAATGTGATCAATGCAGGCGTGAAAACTCACTCCTGATCATCTGCAAGAAGAGCTCAGACCACTGGACGTGCCATGTCTGATGTTAAATACGAGAATATGCAGAGATTAAGGCAAGAAAATAGTAAGCAAATTCCACATCTGTACATGTTTTCTGTTTCATTTGTCCCCTATCCATTAAATGGCATCCTCTGATGATTTTGACTTGCTTTTGGGGTTTTTAGGTTGGAGTAGACAAGAAACCAGAATCTATTGGCTTGAGTTAAAAGTTTCGAGGCTGTTTTATGAGCGGTGGGCTGGGAAATAAGGGTCTTGGCAAGTGGGCACAGGATCGTTGAAAAAGAACACTTTATTTCTTTAGTCGTGACTTCAACCATCACCTCCCAACGGCTACGGCGCCGGACTTTGACCAAAAATATATAATCTTGGCAACTTGGGAGAATGCCAGTTTTCTGAGCAGTTGTGCTTGAAGATAATATATCTTTTTTTTTTTTGTACAGCCGACACTTTTTTTCGTAGCATTTTTTATTCAGAGATCATTGGGTTTAAATCCTCCAGTGTTCACCAATTTCTATATATATTATATAATAATTAAGCAATTCCATTTCAAACTTAAAACTTTTGATATTTTATTATCATGAATTTAATTAAATTATGTGAGAATTGTGATAATTTTCATTAATAATTAAATAAATTAAAAAAACAAAAAAAATATGTAGATTAACTTGACTAGCTCGCCAAAACCAATAATATAAATTATGAATTTTAATTTTTTATATAATTAATAAATAAATAATAAATAAAATTTATTTATTATAATTCAATAATAAAAAATAAAATTAATAAAAACTCATATGTTAAATTACTAAATAAAATAAGAAAAAACCCAATAGACTAAAATTGGTTAGAATCTAAAACATGATTTTTAGACACGACCCGCACGTCAACCAACTCATCTGCAGCAGAAAAATTATTATAAAATATAGTAAAAATATATTACTGTTTATATAAATAATTAAACCAGCTTCCATATTTTTTAGTCGTTGTGGTTGTGTTTATAATAATACCACATAATTATCGGGTAAATCTACATGAGAGCATTTCTTTCCTAATATATTAAGGTGAAAGCCATTTGCGAGCCATAATTGTAATATCCAACTTTAGGACGTCAAACTAAGCAACAATATATATCATATCAAAAAATACAAAAAAAAGAAAGAAGAAAGAGAGAGATCTTTCCATGTTGATTACTATATTTATTTATTTATTTATTGACAGATTTCAAAAGGGACAAAATCTATACTGTGCTGTATTGTATACCCGCTTTGATGTTTGAATGAGAGTAGCCCATCATGTACCACTCTACTAAAATCTAGAGAGAAAAACAATAATCTCTTCTTTCTTCTTCTTTTTTTTAATTTATTATTATTATTATTTTTTTGTCTATACTTGAATATGATGATTCACAGTCTTTAGATTTTTTTAGTGTATAAGATGTTAAGAGAGAAAGGGCTGCTAAGGTGTAGTTGGTGAAAATATTGATTTGAAAATCTTGTGTTTGTTTATTGAAAAATAATTTTTTAAAAAAAATAAAATTTTAAAAGTTGGATATGTATAATTTTTTTTATGTTTGACAATATTATGTAAAACAAGTTGGAAAATAATTTTCAGTATTTGACTATACCATGAAAAATAACTTCTAAATATTTTAATTTTTTAAACTAGTTTATCAAACATATATATATATATATATAACATTGAATATAACTATTTGAGCATTTATTATTATTATTATATGTAACTATATAACCACTTATAATAAAAGAATAAGATACAAAAAGTACAATTGTGGAAACAAAATTATTATTATATATTTAATATATAGCTTATTTTTATAAATATAAATATACATATAATATAAAATATTTTAAAATTTGAAGTAAATTTTCATTTTTAAAACTCAAAATAATTTTTTTTAAATTATGAAAAAAAAATTAGTTAATGATATTAATAACCAAGAGTTTTTATTTTTATGAGGTTGTTGAAAGAGACTAATATGTGGAAGGTGTATTTGTAATGTGGTTTATTTTTATGTGTTAAAGAAAAGAAATAGTATTTTTTGGAATTAAGAAGATGAAAACACTTTCTCGGGCAAGAAAGGGCTTTTTTTTTTTTTTGTTGGTAACTATTCACTACCAGACAACTCGCTAAATATCAACGGAATCCCGATGACATATTCTGTCGGTCCATTTTTCGGTCGAAATACCGATGGAATATTTCCGTCCGTAATTCGGTCGGTAATTGACGGAATCTAACCGTCAGGACCGTCGGTAATTACCGACTGAATTACGAACGGAAAGTTCAGAATTAATGAAAAAAAGGGCGGATACTTGAGCTGGAGGTTTTGGCGGTAATTTTTCCGGACAGAAATCACACCGACAGATTCAAAACCTGGGACCCGTACGGGTGAAGTGACCGGTTTCACGCGTAAAAAATACTTGACGGAAATTCACCCGATGAAATTTGAATGCCAGATCCGTATGGTGACGTGACAGGTGCAACCCGTAAAAAAAATACCGACAGAATCACCCCACACAAAAAAGGGATTTAAAAAAAGCAGGTCCAAGTGGTATTTAATTTTTGATTGAGCAAATTTTTTTGGGTGACTGGTTGCGTGGGGGGCGATATTCCCGGGCGGGACTGTTCACAATTGTTAGAAACAACGGTTCAGACATTTGGACACTCTATCGGGCACTTTTTAGTATTTTCTGTTGGTGGAGGGTTCGTTTCGGACTAAAATCATTGGAAGTTTGGATAGGGGCGGCCGGCGGCTTATACCCCGCGGGGGTGGCGAGGCGGTTGGACTTTTTGGTGGGGGCCGTTGCCGTTGGGCGGGGGTGTTTATAGTGTTTATGGGGTCGACACTTCCCCATTTCTCCTTATTTTCTTCCTAATCCTAAGTCTACTCCCATCTGCAATATTACCAGCCCCCCCTCGGCCCCCAAACAAAAATCTTTCTCATCTCAGCTGTTGTATTTCTTTGAAGTTTTGTGGTCACAACATCCCGTGTTCTGATTTAGCCGACGGATTTTAGATCAATTTTTGTAAGTAATTCTATCTTTTTAAATTTTAACATTTAAATGTCAATTTTATTTGTTTTTTTAGTATATGTATTTTTATTAGTAGATGTACATGTTTTATTGTTATTTCTCAACAAACTTGGGTAGTTTATGAATGTATATATTTTATACCTGTTATGGGGTTTATTTTAGATTTTGTAAGATTGTATTTGTTTGTAAATTGTTAAAACTTTGTGGAATTACCCGAATTACATGTTATGTTTTGGAAATAATTAATAGCTTGCTTAATGGGGTCTTTTTTATAGTTTTATCGAATGGTATTGCAGAGTGGTAATTTCTGTTAATTTATATATATATAATATATATATATATATATATATATATTAATTTGTATGGATGTTGATAAATGATAATGAATATTTAATATATTTATGAGAAGTTGTGATTGGTTTTTGTTGGATAATCTCGAGGTAAAGTAATATATTTACAAGTTTATTTACCTAACTTAGTTAATTAATATATACATGATGTCATCACAATTTTTAATAGAGGTTCGATAGAAGTCTTGTCATAATTTTATAGAGGTTCGATAGAAGTCATTGGATGATCGTTCATGGATGTATCTAGATTCACCCAAGGATTGCGAAGGGATGGATTATTGTAACGGGGTTCAGGGTTTTATTAATTTCGCAACATCTATTCCCAAAAATTTTACTAGAGGCGATATAGGTGTCCATGCAGGAAGTGTCAAAATAAAAAGTATCTGCATCCAGATGTTGTAATGATGCATCTTGCTACATAGAAGGGTTTTTGTGGAGGATTAGCGAGGTGTTAGGTATGGGGCGGGGGGGGGTTTTTTCACATGGAGAGGTATTTGTTTAGTAATAGGAGAATGGGGAGAAACGGTGGTTGGGTCAACTTCTAGTGCTAGCAACGTGCATGAAGCGGTAAAAATGACACACTAATCCTTACAGAAACATGGTTTGGATGCAATGAGAAATGAATCAAGGTAATGTTAGTCAATGTCCAATCGTAGAAGAAGAACTTAATGTAGAGGCAGCTAGGTTTTTTGATTTGTTGAAAGATTCTGACAAACCATTATGGGATGGCTGCACAAACCACAGTAAATTGTCTGCCATGGCACATGTGTTCACCATCAAGTCAGCTCACGGGCTGAGTGAGGCCGGGTATGACAAAATTATTGATTAGGCAAGAAGCATTTTAACCTGAAGAGAACAGGCTCAAAGAGAACTTCTATGCTGGAAAAGTCGAAGTCCATGATGAAACCCCCTTGGTTTAGGATACCAGAAAATTGACATGTGCCCTAACTTCTGCATGTTATACTACCTTGAAAATGCTGAGATGACCGAGTGCATGACATGCGGGCATTCGCGTTACAAACCTAGAACTAGCAGGGGAAAGACTCTAGTGGCGTATAAAAAAACTTCCTTAGATATTTCTCGATCACACTTATACTGAAGAGGTTATTCATGTCACGAAGGACTGCTGAGCACATGACATGGCACCAAACACATGATGCGGTTGACAGTGTAATGGTGCATCCTTTTGACGGTGAAGCGTGGAAACACTTTAATAGTGTGCATCCTGACTTTTCAGCTGAATCAAGAAATGTCTCTCTTGGGTTGTGTACAGACGGATTCAACCCATTTGGGTCATTTGCTGCTTCCTATTCTTGTTGGCTGGTCATACTCACAGTTTATAACTTGCCACCAGGAATGTGTATGAGGCCGGAGTTCATGTTTCTATCTACTGTCATACCCGGACCAAGCAGCCCGGGGCGGAATATAGATGTTTGTCTTCGACCGTTGATAGATGAACTGGCGCAGTTGTGGTCCTCTGGAGCTCTGACTTATGATATATCGAGGAAACAAAATTTTCTTATGAGGGGCGGCTTTTGATGTGGACTATCCAATGATTTTTCAGCTTATGAAATGTTTTCTGGTGTAGAGCACACATGGGAAACTCGCATGTCCATACTGCATGGAAAACTAACAAGGCATTCATGCTAACAAAACAGAGGTAAAGCTTCTTTTTTTTGACTGTCAACCCTCGCTTTCTTGCCACTTAAATCATAGGTTCAGAAAAGAACAAGAAAAGATTTCTTTTATTGGCAAGAGTAAAAGAATGTTACATCTCCCTGGCGTCGTTTTCTGGTGAAGAATTGCATCATGTTTGTATCAGAAGTAACGGTGACATTAATGTTTTGGCCTTCAAACCAGGTAAGCAAAAGTTTTCTGGTTTTGGTTTGACCCATAATTGGGTAAAGCAAAGTATCTTTTGGGAGCTTCCTTATTGGAAGACCAATTTTCCTCCGCCATAACGCTTGAACGTCATGCACATCGAAAAGAACGTGTTTGAAGAATATTTTCAACACCGTCATGGATGTGAAGAGGAAGAAAAATGACAACATCAAGTCTAGATTGGATATAGTTTTATACTGTAACCGTAAAAATATGGAGTTGGTTTATGAGGAGTCACGGGTCGTAAAACCAAGGGCAAGCTTCGTGTTAGAGAAAAACACACAACTGCTAGTCTACAAATGGCTTAAGAGTCTGCGTTTTCCGGATGGACATGCATCGAACATATCAAGGCTTGTTAACATAGAGGACTGCAGATTGTCTGGAATGAAGAGTTATGACTGCCACGTGTTTATGCAAACACTCATCCCATTAGCTTTTCGTGATTTGTTGCCAAAGGGAATATGGGATGCACTGACGGAGATCAATCATTTCTTCAGAGATATATGCTCCAGTAAGTTGAATGTTGAGCATATTGAGAGGCTTCAAACGAATATCATCGAGACACTATGCAAACTTGAGATGATATTCCTTCCTTCATTTTTTGACTCAATGGAGCATCTCCCTATACATCTACCGTTCGAGGCAAAAACTGGAGGACCGGTCCAATATAGATGGATGTACCCATTCGAACGATGAGATATTACAGTTGCAATGGAATTCATATCTAAAAGTTTTTTCTATGTTTTTCTTAATTGGAAATACTTGAATTGTAATTCAATGCATGTACTTGTTTAATCTCAAGAAAAAGGTTAAGAACAAGGCGTATGTTGAGGCTTCGATATGTGAGGCCTATATTGTTGAAGAGATATCAACATTTATCTCGTACTATTTCGAACCTCATCTGAGAACAAGAATCAATCGCGTTCCACGGCATGACGATGGTGGTGAAGTGCCTTCCAGTGGGAACTTGTCAATATTCTCCAATACTGGACGACCCACACCTAAAAATGTCGTACGAGGAAGATATTTGTCGGAAATAGAATTCAAACAAGCACACAACTATGTTCTATTTAACTGTGATGAGCTGAAACCATTTATTCAGTAAGTTTATATATGTGTAATACTAATTAAACTTTGTCAGTCAAATATTGGTAATTATATATATTGTGAAATCATACACTCATTATCACTTGCAGGCAACATCAACAATATTTGCTCTCCAATAACTCACAGCTGATCGACTCCTAGATCTTTCAATTACAAGATGAGCAATTTGCTGCATGGTTTAGAACACATGTAAGCACTATCACAAACTCATTCTAACTTGCAAAATTACTGTACGTATGCATGCCATTACAAGATTCTCGTTCATTTACCGTTTATTGATGTACATTACATGTATACAAGGTTTATCAAATGGGAAGAAGTGCGTCTAAGTTATTGTCTTCACTAAGCCTCGGGCCTGAAAGAAAAGTTAAGTGCTACAACGGGTATTTTGTCAATGGATATGTTTTCCATACTGAAGAATACGAGCAAGGAAGAAAGACATACAACTGCGGTGTTTGTGTTAAAGGATCCCACAGTAGTGAGTTAGAAGTTGGACTACTATGGTAGATTAGAAAGAGGTTGTCGAACTACAATATCATAGCGAGCATAATATAGTGTTTTTTATTTCAAAATGCTATTGGTATGACACGATGGGACAGAGGAATCAGATTTGATATGCACCATGGTCTGGTCGAAATTAACTCAAAAGCTAGACTCCGCAACATAAACGATGTCTTTGTTTTCGCAAAGCAATGTCAACAAGTTTATTACACATACACCCCTTCATTTAGAAAGGATCAATCAAGAGTTGATTGGTTGTCCATTTTAAAAATGAAACCACGGGGTCGTGTCGAGGTTGTTCAGGATGAGAACGAAGAAACAAGTGTGCGGGATGAAGTCTTTCAAGTTAGTGAGTTGGTTGAACCATATCGAGTTGCTCATTCGATTGAATTGGAAGAAAATTCAAATTTTCATGTTTCCGATGATAGTCTTGTTGATGTTGACGTAGAGGAGTTGAACGTTGTTTTGAACTCTAGCGGACAAGCAAATATTGATGAAGAAGATGATATCCATATTGAAGATTGCAATGAAGGTGATGGCTATTCAATTGATGACGAAGAAGAAGATAATTCAGACTAACTATCAAAATGAAGCCCTGTCTAAAACCCTTTTCTTAATGTAATTTACATTATGGATGATATATTTTGAAACATGAAATATATATTTATTGTTTAAGCACTGTTACTATTGTTTTTGTGCGATGGACAGTTTATCATTGAATTTTTTACAGGAAGGTAAACAAAAAATACAAACACAACACTTATTGTACATTGAACAATCACCGACGGACAGATGTCCATCGATATCTCACAGAGAGTTCGAAAATAATTACACCGAAATGCCACAATCACTGACGTCCATGCCGATGGAAATTAGTCCGTCGGCATCTCACAGAGAGTTAAAAAATAATTACACCGAAATGCCACAATCACCGACGTTTATACTGATGACTTTAGCGACGTCCATACCGACGGACAGACGTCTGTCGGCATTGCACAGAGAGTTCGAAAATAATTACACCAAAATGCCACAATCACCGACGGACAAATGTCCGTCGGCATCTCACAGAGAGTTCAAAAATAATTACACTAAAATGCCACAATCACCGACATTCATACCGACGGAAACTCGTCCGTCGGCATCTCACAGAGAGTTCAAAAATATTTACACCGAAATGCCACAATCACCGACGTCCATACCGACGACTTTATCGATGTTTATACCGACGGATTAATCCGTCGGTAAGTTGTCGGTGGACAAATTTTACCGACAAAAATACCGACGAAATGCATGAATTCCAATGGGTGTGAATTGAATGCACCTCTGATCATGTCATATTACCGACGGAATCACTGATGGACCGCGAAAAAGTTGGAGGGCAATTAAAAATTTCGGTGCGAAATTCAAAAATTATCGACGAATTGTTGACCTTTTACCGACGGATTTAAAAAATTAATAATATCTTTTTAATATCCTTCGGTAAATCCGCCATATAACCTATAACTTCCAGCGCCCGCCGCTTCCCCTCATTTTTTCTTCTCCTCCGCTACCCTTTAATTTTTAATTTTTTGCTCTCAATCCTTCAAGGCTTTCACCTTGAATCTCTTGCAAGATTTGAATAAAGGTATGTGGTTTTTTCTATTTTATTTTATTTTCCTTTTATTTTAGTTGTAGTTGTTTTTATTTTTTTTATTTTGTTGTTTTGGTGTATTTTTTTTGTAATGTAGATAAAGTTTTGAATTGGACATATTATTAAGGTATGTATATTTCGTTCCTTTTCTTGATGTAGGTTTTTTTTTTGAATTTTTTGAAATTTTTTTATTGTTGTGTTGTTATAATTGGTATTAGTTAATTTATTGGATATTTGTTGTTAAAGTTGAATTTAACTTAGAATTAGTAATTGACTATGTTAGAATAATTAGTAATTTTTACTCTATTATTGCATGATTTGTATTTAATTATTTCCATTGATTTTAATTGTTAGTATATATATATTTTTTTAATTTATTGAATATAATTTATTGTTGTATTGCCATATATAATTATTGATTAATTTGTTGAATTAATATTGTTAATGTTGAATTTACCTTAGAATTAGTGATTGCATATGTTGGAATAATTAGTAATTGCATATGTTTTTAATTGTTAGTTTATATTTTTTTAAAAATTTATTGAATATATTTTATTGTTGTATTGCCATAATGAATATTTAATAATTTGTTGAATTAATATTGTTAATGTTGAATTTATCTTAGATTTAGTAATTGAATATGTTGGAAGAATTATTAATTTTACTCTAACTTGATGATTTGTGTTTAATTGTTTCTATTTATTTTGAATTTATAGTTTTGTTATATTGACATAATTATTGAATAATTTGTTGAATTGTAATTGTTAATGTAGAATTTACCTAGGATTAGTAATTGAATATGTTGGAATAATTAGTATAGATTGAGTCAATTTGTTGTGGCTATTGTTAATATTTGCAGGTTTGTAGATTTGAGTAGTATCCAAGTATAGGGGAGGTGCTGCCGAATTTTTTTTAACATTTCAATTGAATTATATAATTATTTATATAAAATTGGTTAGATGCAAAGAATGAAAACCAGAGCTGCACGTATGGTCGCATCTAGTTCGTCTAGCAGTGACGAAGACATTTCCTTAGGTGCCTCTCAAGAAGAGGCACCTACACCACTTGCGCCGTCAGCTGATGCTGCCTCTTTCAGCGATGTTTCATGTTGCAGAAGCGGCATGCCTTCGCAGCGGAATTGATGGACCTGCAAGTACGAGGCACAATGGAAGGACGATCTTTCAATGTAAGTTTGTTAAGGTTTTAATTTTTTTAAAAAAAACAAATTTAAAACAAATTTATGAAGTCACTATTTAATTAATTTCAATTCTTTTCAGGTTCACAAACACTAAGGCCGCCCGAGTAATATCATCGGCGTTTAAAGCGTCGATGCAGATTCCATTGTTTCATTGGAGTCAGATATCCAAGCATCCTAAATGGATGCCTCAAATCAATGCATGGTTTTCCAGATTTGAGGTTCGTGTTAATATATAATTTTCAGCTTATTTCTAATAAATTCTTAATATAATTGTAAATAAATTATTAACATTTTTAAAAATTATTTTTTATACACAGAATCGATTCTGCTGGGATGAGGAACATAACAATGTTGTGAGGAGGGTGTGGGAAAATCACGCGGCAACTAGGTAACATCGAAAACAATACAACTTTTTTTTACAAAAAAATTTATGTTTCGAAATGTAATTTTCGATTGCGTTAAGTAGGTTGCGTGATTTTTGGTACGAAGCCCAAAAAAAGGCAAAAAACACTGCGAGGGATAGAGGGTTCCAAGGCTGGAACAATGTTGCGGTTTGGAGGGATTTCAAACCGATATACATCCTGGAGGATATATGGCCGCACTATCTTAAGCACGTGACGTCTGAGCGGTTCACACGACGCTCACAGTCCGGTGCTGGCAACCGAAATCGGCCAATTCATGGCTCGGTGACAACGCACACCGACGACCCCGTTCTGTTTGCTGCACATACAAAACGGATGATAAGATTAATTTAAATGAAATATATCGATCAATTAATTTGTTGTTAATAAATTTTTTTCATTATAGGCTACGTCTCTTGGACATGAGCCGAGCCCTATGGAGTTGTTTGTGGAGACGCACGTGCAAAGTCAAGACCGCCAAAAGGGGGTGCAACAGTTCGTTGACAGCCGCACTCAACATTTTGTGGTATGTTTATTCATCCATTTTATTTTGTAAGTTATTATTATGTTTATTGAATTGAATATAATGATTACTTTTTTTATTTTCAAGAGACCTATAATAATCGGTTGAGGGAGACATACGGGGACGATCATTCGATCCATCCGGAATTCGATCTGGATTTGTGGATGGAGGCTGGATTGTCAGTTGGACCCGATAAGAATCGGGTTTATGGGCTCTCCGACACTAGGGCCGACAACTTGCGGACAACCCGTACTGCTTCAACCGTCGGGAGCTCCCAATCAGTATCGAGCTCCCAATCTAAGGAGTTCGTGGCCTTGCAACAAAGGTGCGACCACCTATCAGAGGCGTACACAAAACTCAAAGAACAATACACAACAAAATCTGCACAACAAAGAGCGGCCTATGAAGAGCTTCGTCAAATGGTCATAAACATGTCACAAGGTGAAACATGTGCACCCAATCCAAGTTGGCCGCATAACAGCCAGCCTCCTCCTCCTTCTGATCCTCCTCATCCTCCTTTATATTAATTTTTGATAAACTTTATTTACATTTAAAATTTCATTTAATGTTTTTTTTTGAAACATTTCATTTTGTAATGAATATTATTTATTTTTGATTTTTTGTTTTTGATGCTTAATATAAATTTTATTTGCATAATTGTTTTTTTATTACCATTAATTTATATCATTTTATATTATGTATTCTAAATAATTATAAAAAAAATAATAAAAAAAATGACAAAGGAATTTACCGACGGAATACATCCGTCAGCATTAGACAGTAGCCGCGACCATCACCGATAAATTTCCAGACGGATAAATTCGGTCGGTGTTTTCATGACTCACCAACAGATTGACCGACGGATTAATTCCGTCGGTAAGATATAATACCGACGAATTCACAGATGGTATATTCTGTCGGTGTTTCAACAATTCACCGACTAAGTTACCGATAGAAAGTAACCGTCAGTGAATTGTGATATCACCGACGGAATAACAATCCGTCGGTATTATTGAAGCGGGGAAATTTTTTTTTTGCCCGCAAATTCCGTCTGTAAAACCGTCGGTAAATGATTTCTTTGTTTTTCTGACCGATATAGCAACGGAATGGGCAATCACCGATGAAAGGTAAGCCGACGGACGGATTCCGTTAGTAAATATTTTACCGATGTACTATCAATCACAGACCGACAGAATATTTTCATCGGTAAAACTGTGAATTCTTGTTGTGATTTTTCTGGAAAATAATTTTTCAGAGTTCACCAAATATTGAAAAGTTTGAAAACTACTTTCCAAAGAGTGGTTTTCTTGAAACAAACAAGGCCAAAGCCAACCATCATAGACCGATAAGAAGAGGGTGGACCATGCATGACCATTCCTTGCATGCAATTCTAGTTTCTAGGCCTTAAATTTGCTTTATTAAAGCTATTAACAATTATCCACACAAATATATAACATGATCAAAGGTTAAAAGCAGAAGTCCAAAAATATTTGAAGGAAAGTTAGAAAATGCATGAGATGCTTGCACCAAGATATGAAAACAAGTTTATACTAAAGGATCAATAAGATCATTTTAAATTGGCTATGTTGGATCTGCCTCATTGTCCTCTTTATAATAACTTTCTATATTTGTTACATTTATACCTACTCCTAGTGAAAAATCCCGAACAACTAATCTTAGGTGAGCTTAAAATATTTATGCTTGTAATTCCTAAAGTTATTCTTGTTTCCTTTTAACCATGCATGTAAGATCACTAATCCATTGGTTAAAAGGAAGTTATAATCAACCAAAAGATATGGTGTATGGTTTATTTGTGATGAATTCATTAATACCATTATCCCATTTAAATAAATGTTTAAGAAAGAAGTTGTAGTTGATATATAGAAAGGTGTCCACCAAGAATTTTTGAAGATCGATGTGATTTACAATAAAAAACATTATAAGAAAATGGTCAGATATAAAAAGTAAATTTGTAGATTTTGAATCAATCAAGATATTTTAAAGCATAAAAACTAGAAGATTGATTTTTCTTTAAGTCATCATGCTAGCCATAAACCAAATTGTAAGTCTATAAAGTTCATTATCTGGGCTACCATTAGGTAAAATGGCCCTATTGGTCACTTTAAAAAGAACTTGATCCAAAAAAGATTGGTTGATCAAGAACCCGTAAATATTGCTATGTTGTTATGGCTAAATGGTATCTCATATTGCTTATTGGGTGGAAACATCATATCTATGTCCACATGACCTTCTTTAAACACATCTTCCCTAAAAAGAGGAAGCATTAGGTAGAGGGCAACATCTTTCAAAGTGATGGTTGTGTCTCTTGTTTACCATGTTTGATACCTAAAAAAGCTTTTCATTTGTTTTTGATTTAGGGTGTGTTTGTTTTTCAGAAAATGGTTTCTAGAAAATTACTTTCCAAACTTTCTTGTGTTTTTTTTTCATTAGAAAAGTTGATCAACGAAAAATACTTTCCAGTCAACGAAAAATACTTTCTTTTCAAAGAAAAAATTTGACTTGATTTTCAGAAAAATATTTTCATATTTCCTACACGTGTCAAGTGGATCTAATACTATTCTCTTTCTACTACAGTTTTGTTTAAATGATATTGTTATCTTAAAATTGAAGAAATCTTATTCAACTGCTATGCCTATCATACATTGTTAAAAACCTCCAATATTATACTCAAGTACTCTCCATGTAATAATCCCTTAGGCTGCTGGACATTATCAATACATCCTTTGCTACTCCTGTGAATTTATCTCCAGTATTGGGAAATGGGAAAATGGGATTTATAGCCCTAGAAGAATTTACATGAAACCGACCTGACAATAGCCCTTGAAGATTGAAAGATTATTGGTAGTTAGCCTTACTGGTATCATAAAGATAATTAATTCAAGCTCCACAAATCTTAAAATTATTGAAAGTTTATATGGTTGTTAATTTTAAAACTTGAAAAATTAGTCAAAATACACACAAGTTAATCTATATATCCACGTTAATAATAATAAAAAGAAATTAGTGGTCTTGTTAACTTACCAGAAATTCAGAAAGCTCCAATTAGATCAAACCACATGTATGACCATGGCCCTTTGTGGCATCGGCTTTCGGACCATAAAATTGCCACGCCATGCAAAATTCAAAGCAGGAAAAGCAAAATATGGTCTTAATGCCATTAGGGATGAATGGAGTTTTTGACCAATTTCTTTGCAGTGCTAAGGGTGGTGGAAGATTTTGTAGTTTGGAAGGCGAGAAAAACAGGTTTCCAACTCTTAAACTCTTACTTCATTCATGTCTTCTGTGTTCACTGATTCATCAACAAGTCACTCGGCTCACCAAAGTGGCTAAAACTAACTGTTTTAGTTACCATATTAACTATCAAGTCACACGTTCGATTAAATCCATCTCTTCATTATGGAAAATTCTCTATTCTAATTAGCCTTCACAGGCAAAGTTAATGAAATGTTGCATTATCAATTCTCTATTCTAGTTTGCAGATTCCTGCAATGACTTGTTTTTCTAGGCAAAGCCTCTCAGCCCTTTTAACCTCTTTTTTTCCCCCCCGAGTGAAGCTGAACAGAGTTGTTTCTGATTGTTTTAGAGGAAAAAAGAATCCAATATGCAGCGTTTCTGATTCTAGATGGGGTGTGGCAAATCATGCAGTATTCAATTATTTATACGAAGACATCAGTTCTTTTTATTTTTTATTTTCTTTTTATGAGAAGTTCTTTCTTCTTCTTGATATGGTGGCTAACCAGGCAACATTAATAGAAGCATCACCTTAGAATCATCTTTCTTGTTTTTATATGAATTAATATTTAATTAGTTGTTGGCTTGGTGCTTCTTATTATAAGAAATATAAAATCAATGGGAGAGGAAAGGATGAGAGCAGAGAGATTGAGAATTATTGCTTCACAACCGTAACTTCTATTAGGTTGCATGCAAGTATATATATTAGTACAGGGGTAGACTTTCCTATTTACAGAAACTCGGCACTGTAAGGTAAGTCCAATCAATTACATGTATTACAAAGGGAATGCCAATTAATCATTCTAACTAAGGAATGTAGTTGCTTGAGATTCGGAGACTTCCAAGGCTGATGTAGTGGAATCAGCAGATTGCATGGGACTAACAGATTTTATAGGATTTGTTGCTGTAATTGTCTCTGCAGGTGTAATATTCTCTTTACCCCCCCTCAAGCGTAACGGAGCAGCGCGAAGATTGAGCTTGGACTTAAGAAAAGAGAATCGATCACGACTCAAGCCTTTGGTGAATATGTCAGCAAGCTGATGAGAGGATGGAACATAGAATGTATGGAGAGATTTACGAGCAACTAATTCGCGAACAAAGTGATAGTCAATCTCAATATGCCGAGTGCGAGCATGGAAAATTGGATTGGCAGCTATGTGGATAGCAGAGATATTATCGACATAGATGCAAGGAGTAGTCTGAAGAGGGATACCAAGTTCGCGAAATAAGAATCCAAACCAACAGATTTCAGCAGCTGTGTGGGCAAGGGCACGGTATTCAGCTTCAGTGCTAGACCGAGAAACAGTAGACTGTTTCTTGGCAGTCCATGTAAGAAGATTAGGGCCGAAAAATATGCAAGCACCAGTGGTAGATCGACGATCATCAACAGAGCCAGCCCAATCAGCATCAGAGAAGCTGCGTAAAGTGAAGTCATCGGACTGGTGAAACACAAGACCTTGCTCAACTGTACCCTTAATATACCGAAGAATACGCTTGACAACCTGAAGATGGGAAGAACGAGGGTTGTGCATGAACTGGCACACTTGATTGACAGCAAATGAAATATCAGGTCGCGAGAGAGTAAGATATTGGAGGCCACCCACCATGCTGCGATAGGTAGAGGGATCAGATAAGGGATCTCCATCCAAACAAGAGAGTCGAGTGTCAGACGGTAACGGTGTAGGACATGGTTTACAATCAGTCATATTAAATCGTTTCAATAAATCAACTGCATATCTAGTTTGAGAGAGGAATAAATGATCAGTGAACCGTGTAATTTCCATGCCAAGGAAAAAGTTAAGCTCACCCAATCGGCGACTGTCAAAGGTGGAGCACAATTGATCAAGAAATCGGTGGACATGCTGGAGTTCAGAAACCGGTGACAATGATATCATCCACATAAACAAGAACATAGATGGTGCTGGAAGAGGAACGATGAATGAAGAGTGATGCATCAGATTGACTATGGGCAAATCCCTGAGCAAGGAGAAAGGCACTGAGACGTTGGAACCAAGCTCTGGGAGCCTGCTTAAGGCCATAAAGAGCCTTATGGAGCTGACAGACAGCCTGAGGACGTGAAGGATCATGAAAACCAGGGGCTGTTTCATGTAAACTGTTTCTTCCAAGTAGCCATTCAAGAACGCATTCCGAACATCAAGTTGTTGAAGGGACCAGTTACAGGACACAGCTAGAGACAGGATGGTGCGAATGGTGGCCGGTTTAACCACCGGGCTAAAAGTCTCTGCATAATCAAATCCTTCTTGTTGATTGAAGCCTTTGGCGACAAGGCGGGCCTTGTAGCGATCAACAGAGCCATCAGCTTTCCTTTTTACTTTGAAGACCCATTTGCAGCCAACAATGTTCATGTGAGAGGAGGCGGGAACCAGAGACCATGTGTGATTCTGCATGAGAGCATCATATTCATCCTGCATGGCTGCTTGCCAATGACTATATTTGGAAGCCTGGGTGAAACTTGTTGGTTCAAGGAACATGAGATCAGAGCAAGCGGCAGAGAGAGCCTGGGGTAAAGGGTGCGGAGTGGTGTGAGAGTAGAGAGGTTTTGGTTCAGGACCAAAGGGGATGATGGTCTTGAGACTCTTGAATTTTTGAGGAGGTTTAGTGTATCAGGAGAGTTAGGAAGGAGAGATGGGTCAAGAGGGGAAGAAAGAGGTGTTGACACGGGTGAAGGGGTTGTGGTGTGGATGACAGGCGTGGTGTTTGTAGTGCTGGTTTGTGGAGGATGGCTGGATTGGCCTACCATGGTGGTGACGGGTGACGGAGAATTAGGGAAAGGAACGACTTCTATTGGACTAGGAGAGAGAGGGTGGTGTCGGGGAAGGTTGTTGTGGGTTGACAGAGTTTGTGACCAATGGAGAGGCAAGGATAATGGGTGCAGAGTGGGTTGGATTTGTAGAATTGTGGGTTTCTTCAGAGTACAAACCGGGCCCAACATCAAGGTGAGCAGTAGGTGTGGATCGAGCAATTGAAGTAGACTGAAGTTGTGTGTAGGGGAAGCTTACCTCATCAAAAACCACATGCCGAGATATATAAATCCGACCTGAGATAGGATCAAGACAGCGATAGCCTTTGTAATGATCATCATAACCAATAAATACACATGGAGCAGATTTGAAGGATAATTTATGCCTGTTGTATGGGACCATATGAGGGAAACAGGCACATCCAAAACTTTTGAGAAATGCATAATCCGGTGTCCGTTGAAGTAATTTTCTCATAAGGAGATATGTGATCAAGCTTAGGAGTTGGTAGGCGATTAATCAGAAAAACCGCAGTAGAGAAGGCTTCAACCCAAAAGCTGTGGGGCAAACGGGATTGGGCCAATAAACAGAGTCCCATTGCAACAATATGTCGATGTTTCCTTTCCACCACTCCGTTTTGTTGAGGAGTGTATGGACATGAGATCTGATGAGATATTCCATAATCACGTAAAAATGTCAGAAATAATTTGCTGGTAAATTCACCACCACCATCAACCTGCAGTTGTTTAATGTGAGAGCTAAACCGATTTTCCACCAACTTTTTGAAGTGAACAAATGTAGTAAAAACATCTGATTTCTTAGCCAATGGATATAACCAAGTAAATCGAGTATGATCATCGACAATGGAAAAATAATAACGATAGCCAAAATTTGAGGAGATTGGTGCAGGACCCCATAAATCAAGATGTAAAAGTGCTAATGGAAATTGAGCATGAGACTGCCTGTCTTCAAATGGCAAACGACAAGATTTTCCCAACGGGCAGATATGACAATTTTTATTGGAGACAATTGCACCATCAAGTGGTAAGTGGTACTTATTCAACAATGTAGTAAAGACTGAATGAGATGGGTGTCCAAGTCTGGCATGCCATACATCTTGTGTTGTACGCTTTCCATAACAAGCGATTCGACGAGCAATAGAAGAGGATGTCTGAATGTGATAAAGTCCATCGTAACTACTGCCAGTAAGAAGTACCTTCTCCATTTTGTTGTCCTTCACAGAAAAAACCATTAGCATCCATTTTAAAGTAGCAATCATTATCACAACAAAAGCGACGGATAGAGATCAAGTTTTTGCGAATAGCAGGCACACACAAAACTTCATTAAGATTTAATGATTTTTGCACCCCGGTCAATTGTGTGTTGCCAATATGAGTTATTGCTAAGTGATTGCCATTTCCAACAACAATTGTATCAGTACCTGTGTAAGGATGAGCATCGGGGAGGGAGGTTGAGTTGGCTGTCATGTGATGAGTAGCACCTGAATTAAGACACCAATTGATATTTTCCACATCAGCAATAGGAGAAGGAGAGGTGGTAAAGTTCTCTGCCATATATGCATGAGGCCTACGGTCAGGACAGAACCTAGCTATGTGACCCGGCTTATCACATCGAAAACAAGTGACTTCACTGCGTTGGGTATTGGAGAATCGGCCTTGAGGTGTTGGAAGCAGAGGAGGACGCCCATCAGAGAGAGTTGCAGGAGAAGAGGTGGGGAACAGCAGATTGAGGGTCGCGAGGCTGAGAGTTGCGGTCTGGAAACCAAGCCCCTTGAGCTGATTCCCAATGCCCTGTTCGCCTTGCTCCACGCCCTTGATTCCAGTTCCTGCCACGACCACGTCCTCTTCCAAATCCGTGATGAAGATTGTGATTATGACTAGGCATGTTTGAGTGGAAGGGGCGTTCTTTGACCATACGGTCAGCAGCCATAGCAACTCCTGAAGTCATGGTAAGGGACATTCGTTTCTGTAAATGCTCTTCTCTGAGAGCTAAATCATAGAATTGATCAAAGTCAATATCCGGATGCAAGTGAAGCGTTGTGGCTAGCTCTTTGTATTCAAGGCCAAGTCCATCCAAAACATAGCTGATTAATTCATCATCGTCCATGGTTGCACCAGATTGTATGAGAGAATCAAAGAGTGATTTGGCATAATTGAGATAATCAACCACTGTGGTGCTGCTGTCCTTCCGGAGAGTGCGAATTTGGTCTCGAAGAATCCGTACACGGGTGCTAGCAAGGGGTGAGAGACGCTTGGCCAACATGGTCCAGGCTTGATGAGCAGTGGTACATGGGATGAGAAGTGTTTTGATGGAAGAGGAGGAAGTTGCTTTGATCCAACTCAGGACCAATTTATCTTTTGCTAATTCTGGGTGCACAGAACCATCTTCTTGCACTTTGGGAGGTTCTGTGTTATTTTTGATGACTGCTGTGAAGCCATGCATCTCCAGTATGTCTTCAAATTGGGATTTCCAACTCAGGTAGTTGGTGCGATCCATGGGGACAGTGAACAAGGATGAGATATTGAAGGAGGTGGGCAAGGAGTGGGATGAGATTGGAGGTGAGGAAAGTTTCGACATTTCAGAAATAAGTTTTGGCATATCAAGATTGCTCGATTCTCCAGTTTTGGGTGTGTTGGCCATTGGTTTGGGTAGGATCGATATTTTGAGGGTTAGCTCCAAAGAGCTCTGATACCATATAAGAAATATAAAATCAATGGGAGAGGAAAGGATGAGAGCAGAGAGATTGAGAATTATTGCTTCACAACCGTAACTTCTATTAGGTTGCATGCAAGTATATATATTAGTACAGGGGTAGACTTTCCTATTTACAGAAACTCGGCACTGTAAGGTAAGTCCAATCAATTACATGTATTACAAAGGGAATGTCAATTAATCATTCTAACTAAGGAATGTAGTTGCTTGAGATTCGGAGACTTCCAAGGCTGATGTAGTGGAATCAGCAGATTGCATGGGACTAACAGATTTTATAGGATTTGTTGCTGTAATTGTCTGCAGGTGTAATATTCTCTTTACTTATTCTGTCAAGTTGGTTCTTAATTTTTGTTTGAAGTCCATGTCTCTACAAATGGATACCAGTGATAATCAATTCTCTCACAGCTTTAATCTTGGAAACAAAATGCAGAATCTCAAGCTTCTCCTCCAGAAAGCGTAAACAGAGAAAATTTAACCAAAATTTGAGTTTTTGCGGGGCTTTTTCTTGATCAGAATTGCTGAGACAACAAGACCAGTAGACTTCTTTCACTTTCTAGCTTTCAACAATGCACAAGTATGAGAATGTGGCAAGTCATGTTCAAATCTTGATGCAACCATCAAAACAAGCTAGTTCATTTGAAGCTCTTAGGATCAGGCTCCATGACTATGAGCTACCTAGCTTTGAGTTTTGCTTCTTTGTTTTTCTTTTATAATATCCTTTTCATTGTTACCACGACTTACTCATGGTTCTATAATACGTTACAGATTATCAGATATTTATCCAGCCCTCGGTATTATTTTGAGGTCAATGATCACGCTTTTGTTTTGATTCTCTGTTTCTTGTGTTTCCAGGGACATTGGAGGAGAACAACAGAGACAACAGGTGGTGAATTATCATATAAGCCTCCAATATATTCCAAGTACTCCTGCTTGAAGCTCCTTCACTGTTCGTATCATATAAACAGCGAAGGAGCACCCTAAAACTTTTATCATCTAGTATATTGTTTTAGTCTCACTAAAGATATGACAGATGCCCCACGTATATATATTAGACTTGAGATTCCATGTTCATTTGAATCCTGAGAGGGAAGGGGACGGGTGGGATATAAGAATGGGAAAAGCTTCGACTGCTTGGACAGAGAAACATGTCTGTTCTTATCACATTGGATTGTTCGATTTGATCAATTTTTTCTAGCTTGTTTACAGAAGTTCTGTTGATTATGGTTTGATATAAGATCATATATTTAATCCACGTTTACTCGTATAGCCAACAAAAAGAAAAGAGAATTTTTATTCTATGAAATATTTTTAGTAAAAAGATAAATAGTGTCGGGAAACACGTAATAATGGAATGATCCAAAAATAAAATATAATTAGAGAAAGCCTCGTAATTAAAGAAAATTGATATTTATTCAAGTTTTTTAAAAAATAGTCAAATTAATTCCTTTGTTTTCTTGTGTAGCATCATCAGTTATACATTATTTTTACATCACAACCGAACTTAACTTGAAATGGTTGCTCCAAACAAATAATAATAAAAAAACATATAATCAAGGGATAAGGAGGCTATAAGGATTGATCATTAAGCCTCATCATCTCCATTTCTGGCGATTAAAAGAAAGAAAACGTTAAGAAACTTGAACTTGTTCACGGATGTTCTTAGAAATGGAAGAATCCACGGCATGTTTGGAAAATGCAGGAGGTGAACGTGCAACACTCCCAGCTATATTCATCCCTTTCAATTTGCAAGTCCCGGGGGCTCCTCTCGGTATGTAAGTGCATGGATTGGGACCTGATGGCGTCACTGGATCTTTTGGGAGGGACTGCAACAACAACCCCTCTTGCTTTAGCAATTGGTATCCTAATGGCCTCGTTGCACCAGGTTGAAGAGAAGCTGAAAGAATCGATAAAATGAAAAAAATGATGAACTTGCTTTCCCTGTGACAGAACCCCATCTCTTAAAAATTACCAGAACGTTGTTCTTGAAGCTTTTCTCTTTTCCCTCCTCTATTCACCTAAATGCGGTATCTTCTTGAGATGGAGGGAAATCAGCTCTTGATTTGGTGCAGCAATGAGAATTAATGGTCTCATATATATATAAACGGAGAGCCCCAACCTTTGCTATAAGTTTGACCGTTAAATACTTCTGAGTTTGACCTAGCCATGGGTTTGAAGGTTGAAAATAGTGTTAGAATTGATCAACATCCGTTAGCTTAGACCCCAGATTTACCGTCATGCAAACCGAGGAAAAGTTTCTGTTCTATAAGTTGACCCCCCCCAAAAAAAATTTCGTTATCAAAGGCCAACAATATTCAAGGAATTTAAAATCATAATAAGATTATAAATTAATTTAATTTTCAGCATTATAGTTAAGCTAAATGCAAGCCTTACTTTGGCGTGGGAAAAAGGCACGACTCGCTCAAAAGGTTCGAGGTTTTCTTTATCATTGAATTCCAAATTGGAGAACCGTAAGTTGTAAAATTGAATTCAAATCGGTGAACCAGAATCTACACGACTGCAAACAGTGGTTTTGAATATTTTGACTTCTTTTTAATGCTGCTCTTAATTAATTATTAAATGGATCTTGCATGAGGGTTTTTTTCATTAAAACTATGAATTCTTTCATCCATAGATGGATTTTTTATAATACAAGTAAAAGCAAAAAATAAATTTAAAATTGCATGGGTTTTTTTCCCTAAGTAAATAGAAATATCATATAGTTTAATAGATCATTTAATTGATGCATGAAGTTATTTAAATAGTATAGATAAAAAGAAAACAATAAGGATTGATACGTACATTATAATTTCGATGACTAGAAAGTTGACTATAACAGCCTAGGATTTAAATATTTTGGGTTTTTTTTTTTTTTTTTTTAAATAACACTCTGAAAATATAGCAGCGAAGCAAAAGAAAGATTTCATAGGCCAACATGTTTTGTTCGCTGGTGAGAGTCCATTGTCGACACCACCATCTCTTCGGCTTTTTTAACCAGAAAAACAAGGGTTATCGTGTTGTTCTTCGAAGAGAGAGAGGGAGTAAGATGTTAATTACTATAACCAATTCCTTATCTAATCAGATTCATTGAAATGCACTTCAATCTTGATGCAGTTATGTAAGCACATTTTCATCTCAGGCAATATCAGTTTCCATTCAATTTTTGATGGCGACGTGCCTTTGCTTGATATTGTTGCTTATATGGTGGATGCACTTTTGCTATAGAGTCGGTCTGTCAAAGAACCATCTTACTTTAAAAGCTTAAACTGTTAGATGATGTTTCAGGATATGATTTATATTATTCTCTAACATACTCTCTCAAGTGAAAGCTCTTTGGACTTGAAACTTGCACAGGTTCATACTACTTTGTGTTTAATTTTATCAAATAAATAGAGATAGTGACATTTAAACTCGTGACCACTATGTCATTAAGGCTCTGATATCATATCAAAGAACTATCTCAATCCAAATACTTAAACTGTTAGATAAAATTTTAAAATATAATTTATATTATTCTCTAACTCACAATTATTGCGTCCACTTATTTGTTTTATGCAGTCACATTGAGGGAATGCTTTTGTATGGGAATGTTCTTCATCGAGATCTTCACGCCACGTCACTATCTCTTGCTATTTGTTTCTATTGCCCAACTCCCATTTCTCTGTTGGCTTGGAGATGTTGGTGTTTGGGAGATTATTTTTTAAATAATCATATGCTATTAGTGTTGCAACATTAATTTAAGTTGCACTTTCTTTTATTGACTTGGATTTTGCAATTGTTTTTTACAAGATTCCTCTCAAAAAATAAAAGAAGCATGGCAAGCAATATTCTTGTTGTTAGTTAAGTAGTGTCTTGGCTCTTGATAAAAGTTTTTATTCCTTATTTGAAAAAAAAAAATGGAATCCTTTTTTGCTCTTGATAAAAGTTTTTATTCCTTATTCTATTCTCTTCAAGCTTTAAACCATAAATTCAATCAAATCCATCTATTATATTCTTTAATTTGATTCTATAAATACTTGAACTTAATCCTTTATAATCTTCTCTTTTGAAATGTGATAAACCTTATGAGAGTTATAATTATTATGAAATGTGATAAACCTTACGAGAGTTATAATTATTATGAAAGTATAAGTGGCATTTGAACCTTTTGGGTAATTTTTGATTGAGAGCTGAGAGGTTTAATTTGAGCATTGAAAAAGATTGTGATGGGTTATATAATCTTGAGTATAGAAAAATACTATGATAGCTTTTAATCTTAGTCATGTCAAAAGATTGTATAAGGTTTTCTAATCATAATCATTGAAAAAAAATTAGTGTAATTAGTAAGGTTTTTACTGCTAAGAAAATTGGTAATTAATTATAAATACTTGAATGATGATTCAAGGAGTGGAGTAAATGGTTGTTTGAAATACTATAAAAATCATTGCATTTCTCTCTTACTACATATCTCATTGTATTTGTGCATTGATTAATTGTGTAATGTTGTTGATGAAAAATATGGTTGTGATTTTATTAAGTTCGTAAAATTTAATTTTGCCCAACTCACCCTTTTTTTAGGTATTATTATATTTTTTATTACATTATGTAATTTTAATTTTTTTAGAGGTTAGTATCATTCATCTATAATTCTTTTTATTTATATTAAATATAATAATTCATCTATAATTCATTCATCTTTCTAGTTTACCCGAGCAAGTCCGTGTAAGTTACTTTCAAAGCTTGAGTGTCAAGTTGACTTTTATAGCCTTCTTTTTTTGTGAGTATTTAGGCCATAATGAATACCATTCTAATTAGGAATGAATAAAAAAACACCTTGCCTTATGACAACATCATGTGTTTTTTCAAATAATCATGACACATGTTTTGATTTTTTTTTAGGATAGTTTTCCTAACAAAGACTTTGCAAGATTTACATTGTCTTTTCAAAAACTTGAAATTTTTTAATGTTATATCAAATAAAAATGTTCATGAAACTCTTATGATTTGTATTAGTTTTTGAAGAAATGTATTTCATCATGATAATTGGTTTAGGAGATAGCTCAATTAGCATTGGGTTTAAGAAGGATCAAATACTTGTTTGAAGTCTTATATTTAGATTTTCTAAACATGAACAAAGATGAATATCTATTCATTTCATCACGACTCTCATAAATGGTTTTTTGAGAATGTCATTTATTAGTTTTTTTCACTTGTTTGATTAGAATGAACTTTTTAAGACACATAATAAAGGATGGGTTTCATGGCTACCAAAAAAAGAAAAGGAATTAACAGGTTCAAATGGTGTTTAAGGGTTTTTATAGGTCCAGGATTGCTATCGATCACTTATGTCCCTTCATCCTTATATGTTATTAGAGATTTCTTCTCTTAGAAGTTGAGACAATAAATCTTTTTAGATTTTTATTTTTGACTTTAAATCTTTGATTAAATGTCTAATCAATTTTTTTTTTCTTGAAATATCTTTATCAGCTCATATCATACTTTTTTATAAGAATCAAAATACCAATGTCCTTTTCTATTTCAATCTCTTGATTGAAAACCCAAGCATGTTTCTTCCATTTACAGGTTTCTCAATGATTTTCTTTTTCTTCGCTTGTTGAAGCTGTAGGAGAAGCCTTTGTTTGTTTTCTCAAATTGGAACCGGAATGGATGACTTTTGTTGCCTTGAGCATAAAGACTTGATATTTATGACATTTCATTCAAATTGGATCTTTGTAATTAAACAATTAGCTACCTAGCCATTATTGACTCTCCTCACTGCCATTTTTCTGGCACACCATCAGTTATAATCCAATTAGATTTAACTGCTGCTTTTCTACTCTTTTTTCTTCATTTATGTAATGTTTTTGCAACAAATCATAATTCCAGCGCTGCCCACCAACACTCCCAAATAAACACACGCTGTTATTTCCATTTTCTTTCATTATATTGACCAATATATACACAACTCAGGTTCAGAAGGGCAGTAACAGTATGTGTGCTCCATTGTATGCTGTTTCTCAAGCAGATTCTGTTCTTACCTGTTAACATAAATAAATCCGAAGTCCAGACATGTTTTGTGTTCCACTCATCACTTTCATTTCTTTGATGCACATACTGGTGTTCCTTTCGTCCAGAATGTTTTTTCGCTAATTATTCATAGTTTTTTCTCTTTAATCTTCCATTAATATATCTCCCTTTATCTTGTGATTCAGGGGGACAGACATGCAACCAATGTGGCAAGAATTCTGCAAGCCCACAGCCTATTCGATGGAAAGAAGAAAGGTCTTTGCTTTGTTGTTAAGGCTTGCAAGCATGTTTGCTCATGCGCCCACTTCATCTACTTTGTTATAAAAATATTTATGCTGAGGGGCTATTACTCTTGTTTGGAGATGAAGGACTCTGGTATGCTCTGAAATCTCCTTTGCTGACTGTTTTGAATCAACTTTTTCATACGTTTAAGAATATTTTCAGATGCTTTTCCTTTTTTACCTTGTGTGTGGTTGTTATCTATTTATTGAAATCATAGTTTTGAAACCTGGCTTGACCTAGCGGGTTGATCGAAACCCAGCTGACTTGGGACTAGAACCGGATCGGGTTGAAGAAAAAATAAAAGAAAAAAAACCTGGTGTGACTCTGCTGGATGACCTGATGACCCGATTAACCCAGCAAGATCTGGTCAAAAACTTGATTGCAACCTGTTGATTTTGATTTGTTTTTTTACTAAAACGATGCTGTTTTAATTTTTTTAAAAAAATTGATCCAGACGACCCGATCAAAACCAAATAACCTGGTCAAAACCTAAAATACAGGTCTTGAACCGGCCAGGTCTAAAAACTATGATTGAAATTGTCATCTTTATTTAGTTTCTGAAACCGTTCGTTGTTACAGAAAATAATTTTATTATCTGTAATGTTCATATCTTCCCAGAAAAACTAAACTAAAAAAGTTGCATCACAAGATTAAGTAATGTATTAAAATAATATTTTTTATTTTTTTAAAAAATTATTTTTAAGATTAATATATATCAAAACAATTTAAAATATATATATATAAATAATTTTTTAAAAATATAAATTTGCCAATGTTTCCAAACATGGATAAAAAAATCGAAAAACAACCATAAAAATTGTTAAAATAAGCAGTGAATCATTCTTTATTTTAAAATATTATGCAAGGACAGAAAAGGAGCAATAAAAAGGTGAGGAGGTTGGTAAGTGACCGGTGGTTGCTTATTATTTAGAAGTTTAATTACGGTTTTTTTTTAAAATAATTTTTATTTAAAAATATTTTAAAATAATATTCTTAACATTAATATATTCAAATAATTTAAAAACATAAAATAATTAATTTAAAATAAAAAATAAAAAAATTTAAATTTTTTAAAATAATTTTGAAACACAAAAATAATCTTTATTTATATTTGCTTTTGTGATTGGATAATATTTTTTATAAAATTTTAATTTTTTATTTTAAATAAAAAATTTTATGATTTTAAATCATTTTAATATATAAAAATAAAAAAATATTATTTATATTTTTAAATTAAAAACACTTAAAAAAAACCGCTTTTACTTCACCGTACAACCATCCCCCACTTGAATTAAATACAAATAAATAATAATAATAATAATAATAATAATAACCTCGTATAAATAACGGAACATTCAGAAAACCCCAGCCGGTCAGTTTTCTTTTATTCTTTTCTTTTTCAAATCTCGGGTTCTCAAATTGTGAAACGGAAAAATCGAAGGTATGTTATCTCTTTTTTTTGTTTTTTTTAACCCCTCGCTCAGTTCCTTCAAATTCTTGTTTCTATCGATCTTCGCTAAACCAATTTTCGAATTCAAGACAGAAATATGTAGCTGATTCTTAAGTTTCCTGTTGTTGTTGTTGTTGATTTGAGTTGCAGGTTGGTTAGTTTGTTAAAAAGAAAAAATCGAGGATGTTAGAGCAGTTGTTAATATTTACTAAAGGAGGTTTGATTTTATGGACATGTAAAGAGCTCGGAAATGCATTAAAAGGATCGCCCATTGATACTTTGATTCGATCTTGTCTGTTGGAAGAACGATCCGGTACAGCATCCTACAATTACGATGCCCCTGGCGCCTCTTACACCCTTAAATGGACTTTCCATAACGACCTTGGCCTCGTTTTTGTCGCTGTGTATCAGCGAATTCTCCATTTGTTGTATGTGGATGAGTTGTTGGCGATGGTCAAGCATGAGTTTTCCCAGATTTATGATCCCAAACGTGTGGAGTATTTTGATTTTGATGAGACTTTTAGGCAGCTTAGGAAGGAAGCGGAGGCAAGGGCAGAAGAGTTGAGGAAAGTGAAGCCTGGGGGGAAGGGCGTGAATGACGGGAGGAAGCTGGTGATGAAAAAGGGTAGTGGGTTTGGTGGAGGGAATAAAAAAAATAAAAGTGAGGCGAATGAGGGTGGTAATGGTGACGATGGGAAAGGGAGGAAATTGGAGAATGGACACTCCAATGGGAATCATAATGCTGCTGTTGTTGAAGGTAATAGAGGGATGGGTCTCGCGAATGGTAAAGAAAATGCGAGTTCCAATAATGAGGCTTTTGATGTCACTAAACTTCAGAAGCTGAAAAGTAAAGGTGGGAAAAAAACTTCTGATACTAGCGTTGTTAGCAAGGGTTCCAACGTGGACCCAAAGAAAAAGGTAACAAAGAAGAATAGAGTTTGGGATGATTCACCTAAAGATGCGAAACTGGATTTTACGGATCATGTGGAGGAGAATGGGAATGAGAATATAGAAGTTGTGGCAGCTGATCAAGGTGAAAGCATGATGGACAAAGAAGAGATTGTCAGCAGTGACAGTGAAGATGAAGAAGATGAGGAAGTCAGTAAGGACAGCAAGCCTGATGCTAAGAAGAAGGGATGGTTTTCATCTATGTTCCAGAGGTAAATCTCATCATAATTCTTAGATTGTTATTTATTTCTTTGATTACTGGTTCATTACCTCGAGTATCATTAAGGTACTGGATATAGAGTATCTCTTCAAGGTCTAGGTTCTTAACAAACAGTATGTTGCATCTAATCACTTTCACTCGTGCTTCTGGGATTGGTGTTGAAACCATGTTTTTCCTTTTGAGTTTTAAAGCCACGATTTCCTTTCTTCGTGAATAGTGGGTTTCACATGGTGGCATCTGAGGCAATTGCGTATCAATGTGCTTTCTAATGTTAAAGACACTGGCAATAACTATTATCGTTTGTTTTTGGAATGTAAAGTTAGTTTTTGGGTAATTGAGAAGTTATAACCCATCACTATCAATTAAGCTTCGGTAGGTCCCTTAGTGTTCTCTGGCATATCCATGATGTAGAAAAGTTCAATCTTATTCTATCCTTTAAAGAAGCAAGGAATTTATCGTGTCATAGGACATACCAAACTGTTCTATTTACTATAATTTAATATCTTGTTAGAAGTTTACTCCATGGGATTGATATGTGTTGTGAGGCTCGGTATACTGGAGTGAAGGCTTGCCTAGTTGGCTTGTTGTTCCCTCACCATGACTGATGCTTCCACAGTTGTTTATGTTGTCTCTCCTGCATTATGAGATGCCCATCAAACGTGGTGCGTGAATCTTAAGACAGAATGTGGGAGGCTACCAATAGATATGCATGGTTTGACTTTGTCAACCTGTTTGTTGGCATGTGTATTGTGCATAAAGTCCTTTTTTAAGAGAATTTTCGGAAGCATTTCTCCTTCTCAAATCAACCAAAGTTGAATCTGAGAACTTGGACTAGGCTTTTCTTCCTTGTATGATCCTTACATCGCTTTTCTTATGCTTTCCTTGGCTCAGTATTGCTGGTAAGGCAAACCTGGACAAGGCAGACCTGGAGCCAGCATTGAAAGCTCTTAAGGATAGGCTCATGACCAAGAATGTGGTACATTATCGTATTTGCTAAATATTCTGTTTGTGAATCTGTTCTGTGCCAATCATACTTTTCTATCTTACCTAACATTCTTATGGAGTTACTGTGCTGTGGCAATTTCAGGCTGAGGAGATAGCAGAGAAGCTTTGTGAATCAGTTGCAGCTAGTCTAGAAGGTAAAAAGCTGTCATCTTTCACAAGGATATCTTCAACAGTGCAGGTTTGTTGCATCAAGACATTGAGTTTCTTCATTTTCCATCTTTTCTGTTTGACTTAGGAAGAAGTAATAGCTCATCTGGTATTATGGCTACAGGCAGCTATGGAAGAAGCACTTGTTCGTATTTTAACTCCTAGGCGTTCTATCGACATATTAAGAGATGTACATGCTGCAAAGGAACAGAGGAAACCATATGTTGTTGTTTTTGTTGGTGTCAATGGGGTTGGAAAGTCCACAAATCTGGCTAAGGTGAAGCTGAAGCTCTTGTGGTTGTAATTATTATTGAAGAATTATCATCGAGGCATGCTTCCTTATTGGGTAGGCTGTTTTTTCATGTCACGACTGCAGGTTGCATACTGGCTTCTGCAACATAAGGTCAGTGTTATGATGGCTGCTTGTGATACATTTAGGTCAGGAGCTGTTGAGCAGCTGAGGACTCATGCACGCAGACTTCAGGTACGGAATTGATATCACATATTAATATTGATGATGTTATCTGGCCTCTTTATCCAGTGTTTGTTTCTGTGATTCATACCTGTAAGGAAACTTGATGTGATACTTTTTTCCCTGGTTAGATCCCTATTTTTGAAAAGGGCTATGAGAAAGATCCAGCGGTTGTGGCAAAGGAAGCAATTCAGGAGGCCACACGCAATGGTTCTGATGTTGTTCTTGTTGATACTGCTGGTCGAATGCAGGTGCTTTATGATCTAATGCTTTATCACTGAGATTAAGTAGAACCATCTGGTGTAATATAAATTATGATATTGTTTGATTTCCTTTTTTGTCATTTTTGCGAAGCAAGAATTGTGCTAACTTTTTTTTCTTGTAAAAGCATATATAACTATAAAATGCTAAATTGAATACATGATGAGATAAATGGAATAGAAGAACTCAATAGGATCATCCCTGTTTTAACAACAAATCTTAATAACCCAATGCACCAGGCAATATTTTTACCTCATGTGCTTATCTGTATGCTTTCGTTTTCTTTTTCTAATTCAATGTCAAGTACTTCAGGACAATGAACCATTAATGAGAGCTCTCTCAAAGCTAATTTACCTCAACAATCCTGATCTGGTCTTGTTTGTTGGAGAGGCCTTGGTTGGAAATGATGCTGTTGATCAGCTATCAAAGTTCAATCAGGTTCAGTTCTTATAACCTGGTTTTTATTGTGTTATTTATTTTTCTTGCATCCAGATTCAGATTATCGAGCAACATTCCTTGCTCTTTTTCCTTGCAGAAATTAGCCGACCTATCTACTTCACCCAATCCTAGATTAATTGATGGGATTTTGCTCACCAAGTTTGACACCATTGATGATAAGGTAAAGAGTTACAAAAAGCAGTCAGATTTTTTCTTCTTTCTAGCTATTTGTTTTATTTACCATCCAAATCTTGTGTGCAATATTCTTTAATGGGTGCAGGTTGGAGCTGCATTGTCGATGGTTTACATCTCCGGCTCACCGGTCATGTTTGTTGGCTGTGGTCAATCTTACACAGATCTGAAGAAGTTGAATGTGAAAGCTATTGTCAAGACACTCCTTAAATGAGCGCGTTCCTCCTCTGATGAAGGTTTGTGGAGCGAATGCTGTTCCCTCTCAGTTTGCTCATGGTCCTGTTGCGAATGATTAACTTGCTGCCAAACTTCTGTATTTGTCGTGTTTTTCAGTTTGTTGTTGGGGTGAATCAGTCCCTTGAGGCTGTTTTTTATGCTCATTGTTACCGTCTTGTTCCTTCGCTTTGCTGTTGTGTTCACTCTCTCTCTCAGACGCCCGCCTACACATGCATGCGCTCGCGATCACCGGTTTTAGAAAATTTGATTTTATTGATTCAAATCAATTAAAATTTTCTAGATTCAATTTCAAATTTAAACAAATATTCAACTTCTAGAAATAACATTTTGATCTAAACTTTTCTACTCAATTTTTTATTTTTGTAATCAATAAATTTTTTGATGATTAAAGATGCTCCATCCCGCACTGCAAGGAATCAAACCAGTACAATGTATTAGCCCTCAAGTTCGTAATAAACCCAACCCGATTTCTAATACATCTAGAACCAGTACAATTTATTAGTCCTCAAGTTCTTTTCCATTATGGAACATTGAAAGCTTGCATGCTGTTTCAAAATTTTATGGACAAGTAATTCCCAAAAATAAACATTTTTCCAACTCTTCTATGTTTGAAGAAATTTTGAGAAGATGATCCAAGTCATTTGTTTTCCACGTCTCAGCGAGGAAAAAAACATTCGCTCAAAAACTCATAAAGCTTTAAGAACCCAAACACAAGGTGTATTAGTTTCTACAAGATTTGCTATCTACAGCAGGGTAATCCCATCAGTTGATCATGAGTTATTAAAACCTCCCTTGTTGCAAGTCAGAGGCTAATACTATCTTGTATATTTTATTTTCTTAATTATCTCTTCAGATTCAGCTGTAATTCAGTTGCCTTTGCAGTGCAAACAGCAAGCGCTTCGACGGGATTCAGCCATCTCCGCAACTTCAGGATTCATTCCTCTATGCCAAGCATGATAGAATTTCAAGCGAACCAGAAAGTCTGCAGTAATAGAAGATTTCTCAGCCTTGATGTTGTAGGGCGTCTGCAATTGCATTTCTAGCTTCATTGCACAATACTGCAGCATCACTCCCTTCTATGGGTTTATGAATGATAACTTTTACAGACCCTGGATTCAATATACCCTCCAATCCTGCAGGCATGATTTTCCCCGTTCCAATCACGGTAATAGGTACCACTGGCACTCCAACTTTTGCAGCAACACTGAAGGCACCTTTCTGCATATTATCAGCAACAGAAAACCATGAATAATAGAAAACAAATCAGTTCTTTTATTCATCCAGAACCGTTAAAACAATCATTCAGAGGAAAAGGGATGCTAAAAACTTGAGGCGCACAGGCACATATAGAAGGGAGGGGGGATGGAAGGGTAGTAGAAAGGCGTAACCTATCCTATTGGACCAAGCTATATTAACTCTTCAAGTGGTTTGAGAATGTAGGAATTAAAGCTGCATTCGAGTATGGAATTATTGGCCTTCCCATGTTACTCTTGATAACCATAGTGTAATCCAGAAACAGAGAAAGTATACAACACTCCATCTCTGGGTATCAGTTTCTCAAACAGCAAAGATGATGACACCTAAGGAAATTAAGAAACAGAAATGCAGCTAAAAAGCTTCTAATGCGGGTTAAAGTGCATTGGTAACCCGTACACATTAGATAAACAAAAGCACAGATATACTTGTAATGCCGTATTAGCGTGTCAATACTCCACTAAAGTTTCAAAGTCTATGATCCAACCAGCTGAGCCAAAGGTCAAAGAGCCAAGTTCATTTCTTCTTGATTCTCAACAACCAAAAACTGCTCTAATGGTTTCTCAATCTTTTGAAATGGAAGAAGTTAAATCAAATCAGCCAGCAAGAATAATAAAAATTATAACATGATCTCACCTTGAAAGCACATAATTTTCCATCTTTACTCCGTGTTCCCTCTGGGAAGAAAAAGACAGAGGCCCCCTTCTTGAGTAGATCCATGCAACGCTTGAGACATTCCTGTATAAACATAGCCATCGGAACTTCAAATCTATGTTCAACAGTGACAACACTAATTCACCAAGAACAAAAGAAAGAAAATAAGATGACTGTAAGTTGTCACCTAGCCCTGAAAGAACACAGCAGCATAAATACTAATAGCAACAGAGAAAAGAAACTGCTACCATTTGGCTTCTACTGTCCATGCGCTTCAAGGGAATGACACCCAACATAAGCATAGCCCACCCAATAATGGGAAATAGAAATATCCCAGTCTTACTGATGAACTTGAAGCTTCTGCCAAGAGTAAGAAGAGTATATATGTCTAGAAAACTCTGGTGGTTTGAAACATATACAGCAGGAACATCTGGAGGGGGTAGATTTTCCAATCTCTCATACTCAATTTTAAAAAATGGAGCAACAGTCAGTGATGCCCAAATTTTGGCAATGGAAAATTGAGCTTTTCTTCGGTATTGATCAAATAAGAGCACGAAAGGATGTTGTGCTATCATCAGCACAATAAGGAAAATGGCAGCAATAGCAGTAACAGCATAAAAGCCTATTCCTCTAACTTTTGACCCAAAGGTAATATCTGCACTTTAAACAAGTTAAAAAGAAAGATGATTAGCATAAGGTTAAATATAAAACCAAGCAACTGACAAAAGGAATTCTTGAGAAACCTGATAATGGATAGGCAGAATCTGGGATCCCAGTTCCAGCAAGTTCCGATCTTACAACTACAGGTCTGGAAGCTTTAGCTTGTTTATGGACCATTGTTTGATTGAACTCCTGTAAATAATTATACCATGGTACATAGACATGTTTCCTTGGAATGCAGGATGCACCATTTAGAGTAGCTGTAAAAAAAAGTGCAAAACAAAAGGATTCATAAGCCTCACAGCACAGGAGCAATTAATTACAAGAAAAATATTGGATTCATTTTTTTTTTTGAAGTTTTCATTTTGTTATTTCTTACTAGGTTAGATCTGGAAAGGGTACGATATGGCTATATTTTTCAGTATCCAGTAGCTTAATCTTTCTTACTAGCTAAATTCATCCTATTGCCAGCTTAAATGAGCTCAGAACTAAAATGATGTCTGTGTGCTACAATCTTTGGTTTTGGTTATTGTATTGTCTGCTATTTACCAAATTTGTCAAATTTTAAGAGCACATCAACCTGTAAAAGTGATTAATATAAAGATGCTGGTACCCGTTTCTAGGCATCTTTCTCTTGGATATTTAAAAAGACTTCCATGAGCAGAAACAATTTTTCTAAGAAAAAGGTCTTCCTACCAGCAATAGA
The DNA here is from genome assembly GCF_005239225.2 of Populus alba. Taxonomy (NCBI): domain Eukaryota; kingdom Viridiplantae; phylum Streptophyta; class Magnoliopsida; order Malpighiales; family Salicaceae; genus Populus; species Populus alba. The sequence goes on from NC_133289.1 coordinate 16,900,360, forward strand.
TGGTCAATCATCAGCCAACTGCAGTAAGCAAGGTGGTCTGGGTCATGCAAGGGGGGTTACATCCTCCCTGCTCCACTTTTAAGCAAGATGTTTAATCGAAAAGACAGGAGCAGGTGTATTCATGGATACAAGAATCTAAAACAAAGCATGCCAATAATTCTTTTTAAAATTTTCATAGATGCAGTGAATGTACAAACGGCTATAACCCCACTAAATCAATGTTTTAGGAAAGGGAATTCGGAGACAGCCCTATTCTTCAAGCCACGTTAAATGTTATCACTGAATTGTTGGAGTAGAGAGTTTCAATAGATATCCCAAGCATATTGAACAAGCAGTGAAAGAACTAAAGAAGATGAAGTCATATGTAAGCATCCAAATGAGACTTATTGAAATAAGTAGTCATTTACTTGGAAAGACACATGTACACAGTAAGTTTAGACAGCTAGGTGGCTACTTACAGTTATATGAATTCCACAGTACAGCTTGTTTATATGTAGAGCACCCAACAAATGGTTCTTTACAAGCACGGAACTGCATTAAGGAAAACATACTAAATAAAGTCCAGAAACAAAGTTTTAACAGTGTGAAAGGGCAAAGGAACTTCTTCTAATACATAAACTCCATCTATGAAATTTAAATCAGCATACAGAAAGACAGGCTAAAGGCACATATAGAGACAAGTGTGTGTAGAGTGAGAAGAAGCAGGTGGGGTTGCAAAATCCCAGAAGAAGAAATCTAAAATCATAATCTGCAAAAAAAAGAACTTTACTGATAAAACACCAAATCCCAAAATAGGGGAGCATACCAATATATAGAAAGTATGGACATTAAGGAATGTAGGTCTACAATATGATAGGAGAATAATGCTTCAAATCTCTAGTTGATTAAACCCCAATTTGTAAGCCGTGGATGCAGATGTAGCATTCCAGAAACACAACACCACTAAACATTGTCATAACACAATCCAAACCCCTTCAACTCACTGAACCATCTGGATCACTTTATAATCTAGCAGTCACAAAAAAACACAAGAAGCTACTAACGACAGTTCATACATGTTGAACTGAAGGCTAACAAATGACTGTGTCTTCGACACAAAGCCAAGGCAAAATGTGAGGGGCGCAACCCCTTTGGTACAATTGAAAAGCTTAATCTATTTGACTGGCCCCAAAATCACAGTAATCAAGATCATGTATGGAAAAAAGTAGAAAATCATCAGACAAAAGAGAAGCAACAGCCAAAGCGTGTGGTTAGACCCATTTCAGGACAAGTAAATAGGAGCAAAGACATCTTATCACCGCATGGAAAATTAACCCCTAATAATATACAAGGCAATTGATTAATTAAACAAGCACATAAAAGAAGAAGAAAGTGGAGAGAAATACCTGCAACAGAGACGGTTGAGAAATATTGCTCGATCGTTTATACCCTGCAGAGATATGACAAATTGAAACAAAATTATTATTAATTTTTTTTATTTTTCAATAATAATAATAATATAGATAGATAAATGCAAGTAAGAGAAATAAAGAGAGATGGATGCATACGGAGACGAAGGGGGCAATGGAAAGGGTGAGATAGAGAAGCAACCATTTCCATTGTATTATTATTGTTTAACATTACTACCCAATCACTCTGATTTGATTTCTTCACCTTCGCCCTCTCTAGGGTTTAGTGGATTCGGATTTGGAGGGAAGAGGCAAAACTAAGTGAAGGTCTTTTATTGCCAGTTTCTAGGTAGATAGGGACTGTTCTTTATCCTCGTCTTCCTTTCTTTTACAGCAGCAGATTAATCTCCCTCCAACCTATTTTTATTCCTCTACTGTTTGTTTTTTTTGGTCCAACAAATTTCTCACCGTCGGTCTATGCGATTGAATCTATAGAAATTCTTAATTTCAAAAGTAAATGATTAAGAAAAGCTATAAATATTATTTTGTATATAAACTAAATTACATCCACAACTTTACTGCCAAGAAGATCACGATACTAATCACAAGCGACCACCTTGAGAAATCGAAAGCTTCTTTATCAACTCTTTGATATCACAAGCTGGTCATCAAATTTTCAAGGGAGCAAATATGGTGATGGTGGTGTTGTTAAATATTGATTTTTTTTTTTAAATCAGTATTTTTTAAATAAAAAAAAAGTTCATAAAATAACATAAGTAAATCAATACTTTTTTTAATCTCAATCAACAAGATACCCATAAAATAACATCCTGAAATCGAGTAATTTGTTTTGGGTCTGGCTAAAAATATTTAATCTTCAAAATATTTTTAAATTTAGATCGTTATAATTTCATTTCAACAATTAAACTTCAAAATATAATCCTCAAACTCTACAATTTGATTTTTTAAAAAATAAATTTTAAAAAAATCATTAATTGAATTTGCAAAGTTCTTAATAAAAATAATGTTAATGCATTTGTTTTTTATGATTAGTTATCGAAAGCAAGCAACCATAAAGCAATTATGAGAACCTTATGATTGCCGATGAAAACATATCGATCAACTAGAGGCAATTTAGCTTAAAGAAATGAATTGCAACCAATAGTCAAATAATGATTTGGGGAACTCCATCAAAGCCATGAATAATATTCGATGAAGATGTGGCCACATGAGCACCTTTTGATGGTTTCCATAAGAATGAACATGATTATATCAATTGAGGGCAATGATGCTAAAAAAAATCCATAGTAGTTGATGATTTGGTGAATTCTCTCAGTTATCAAGAGTAACACCATCCTTAAAGAACATGGTCTAACTAGAAAGCATCTCTATAGCTAAAAAAGTGATTTACCATTTGAAAAATGATCATAATACATGACGAATATATCACCACATAAGTGTATTTTGATGAATATGAAAGGGTGTACACAGTCAAATCAATTGGAGGCAATTTGAAACAGTTCTTTGTAGTAGAGAATTTAATGAACTCTTTTAAAAGGATCGCCACTTCTCCATTAATGTAGACAATGAGTGCAATTACACACAAATACCATACTTAGGGGCAATGTCAAAAAAAGTTTCTATTACTGAAAATAAGAGGCAACAAACGCTATGAAAAGACAGAGTTATGCTCTTCTATTCAAGCAAGAGATTTGCATATGGTAGGCTCAATCGGGTCGATGAATCAAGAAACCATAAAGGGACATAATTGATAAGTCTCGTTATAATTGAAGAAGATAAATGTAATGTTTTTTTTTTTCAAAAAAAAAATAAAAAGAAAAGGAGGAAGATAACAATTGCAAGTGAAGCTCTTTAATTTGGACATATTTTACCAATTTTCATTATCAGGTAAGTCAAGCTCAACTATATAGTTATTGAACCAATTTCATTTTTATTTAGAAAAATCCTAAGTTGATTTTTTTCATTTCATCTGATGGATCCCAAGATGATCCCATTCATGTTTTAGTAGTGTGGATCCCAAGATGATCATGTTTATTTCATCAACATAAATCCTCATATGATTATTTCATTTGCATGAATCTAAAGTTGCTCTTGTTTGTTACATAGATCCTAAGTTAATCCTCTCATTTATTTGGATCCCAAGTTGATCCTTTCATGTAGTTTCTAGGTGGAACCCTTTTATATAAATCCTAAGTTGATCGATTCAGATGGATCTCAAGTTGATCCTTTTTTGTATGGATCCCAAGTTGATCATTTTATATAGATCTCAAGTTGATCCTTTAACAAGGATCCCAAGTTGATCTAAATCCCAGAATGATCATTTCATTTTCATTTACATGGATCTCAAGTTAATCCATTCATTTTTATTTGTATGAATATCAAGTTAATCCTCTCATTCATGGTCATACATATATGGCTTTATTTTGCAAGATGTTTAGTTTCTAAAAAAAAAAAAAAAATACCCTATTTCTGTTCTTTTACAAACTTATTAGACAAAGTTAAGGGAAACTGAATTTTTACTCATCCTTGTACCATAAATATTGTAAAGAGGGGGTAATTGTTGTAACTCCTTTTTAACCCCTTGTTTTCAATAAATTTTCAAAACAAAAATGAAAAAAAAAATATAGAAATGCAAAAACAAATCCTAAAAAAATATATTTTCAATGTAATTTGGCCAATATTCTATCATTTCATAGTTTTTGATCATTTTGGTATCATTTTCATGTTAACGAACTTTTCAAAAAAAAGAAAAAAAATTAATTAGAAGAAAATCAGTAAGATTTTTATTAGTGAGTATAAAATAATTATGGAAGAGATAAGATTAATTTGAATTTTAGAAACCCCACCTCCAAACAATTCAAAAATAAAAATAATAAAAATAAATGAATGGGTAAATACAAGAATAAAAAGGAAGGTTGTGAAATGTTATAGAATAAAAAAGGTCAAAAGCTTTTGATGTTAGTATAAATAAGAGAGAGAATGAACAGTGTACGGAAGGAACAATTTAAAAAATTATGAAAGAAAAGTTCAAGAAGAAAAAGGCAGAAAACACATGAAGTGAGTAATGGACGATAACAACAACACAACCCTTATCACCATCAACCGTGACCTTCATTAACACCGACAAAGATTTCCTCTTTAACGATAACAACAAGCCACTTCATTGTACATGAAAATAGCCTTTCTTTCAACCTCCACAACCACCAATAATAGCAAGTAATGATGATAAACTAAAACGAGAAGCAATCCTATAAAAAGGAGATAGCAAAAGAGAGTATAAGCTTAAAATGGTCAGATCTCCCTCATTAAACCTCTATTTGTCTTACCACTTGCCAAAAAAATAAAAAGGGATTGATGGTTTACCTTATCTTGCGGGTCTCAATTTGTTTAGGTCATCGGTGCGTGACTCAATGCACCACCAGCCAAAGACAAACGTGAGTTACCCTCCCTGAAGCTATTTCATTCTTATTTAGTGATCTTTAGTCGATTTCAACTAATCTAGAAGGTCAATTTCAAACCCAAATATGTTTTAAAAACATGTTGATGAGATTTTGTGATAATGTATTGATTATTGGTGTTGATTTACAATCTATTATGAATGATTGAGATTATTAAGAATTATTATTGGATACGTTCTTGAATGATAAGGGTGGGTTTGATTTATGATATGGTGATGTAATTACAGAGTTTTTTGTGTGACAAAATTAATTTGATTTATTAGGTTGATTTTTTGTAGTGGTTGTTGTTATGATTGTGTAGTGTATTTTTGGTTTTATTATTATTAGTTGACAAACGATAAAAAAAAAAAAAAAAAAAAAAACAATGATTTTATCCTAAGAAGTCGATCTAAAAATAACAATAAAATTCTCTTACAAAAAATATATTTTCAATTCATAAATACTTATTTATGGTTTTATTAACATTTATTGACATAAGATAAAAATCCTCAAGGGGTTTTATCCTTAGAAGTCAATCTAAAAAATGATAATAAGATTGCTTTGGAGAAAAAAAAAATTTCAACTCATAAATATTTGTTTGAGGTTTTCTTACCGTAGATTGATATAGGATAAAAAAAACCTCAACAGTTTCTATCCTTAAAAATCAATCCAAAAATGATAATAAGATCACTTTAGAAAAATATATTTTCAGCTAGTAGATTTTCATTTGTGGTTTATTATTATAAATTGACATTAAATGAAAAACAAAATCTAAAAATCGTTTTTATTCTAGAAATAAAAAATACTTTTAGTGGACTTTATCCTTAAATTCGATTAAATTACCTTGAAAAAAATATTTGTAAGTCATAAATATTCATGCATTTAGTTAGGAAAAATAAACTCTCAACGAGATTAATCCTTAAAAGATGACCAAAAGAATAGTAAAATTACTAGTAAAAATATTTTTTGCTCGCCTTTCAATTAAATAATTATTGAAGTTTTGGTTAAGGATTTTATTATTTATGATCGACTAAGAATAAATAGACCAGCATTTGGCATTATCCTTAGAAATTGACTTAAAGGATAATAATTTTTTTCAATATGTGACTTAATCATAAATATCCACCTAAAAAATATTTTAATAACATGTTAATTGTATTTATCTATAAAAGCAATACAAGATAAATGAATCATCACTAGACATTATTATATAAAATTGTTTAATGGGTAATAGAAGCAATTAATAAATGATTTTATATTTCATAATAAAAAAATACACATATATTAGTTTAGACAAACCTTAACATGAAAGCACACATTTTATCATTAAAAACAAATAACAACGCATCTTATTTTACGTAGGATGTATAAAGATAATGTTTATATTTCCTATTATATAACCAACTTCTTACTCAGAACCTCTGAAAAACAGTTAGGGTTCCTAGTTATCATAAAACTAGATGGCGACTGATTTTTCATATTCTTACATGTTTAACCTGTATTTCACCTTGATGTCACTTACAACAGAATACAAATTCCATTGGAAAAAACCCTCAAGCACAATTTACATTGATATCTATAACATAAAAGGCCTTTTTTGGAAGAATACATTAGGAGATTCTTAAAGAACATCTTGGATTAGCGTTTGTACTCCTATAGGCCTATTGAAGTACCAAATACCCTACCTGACCTGGCATAAACATTATATAATCTATATACATATCATGTCTTTAAAGCTATATGTTTTAGATGTATGCTTAATAGCATGTAATAGATTTTGTAGTTATAGACTCACAAAACATGGTTCTTTGTAAATCCAAACAAACTATATTGGATAAAGTCAAAGTTTATCGGCTTCAACTGCTTACAATTGTAATGACAAAAGACCATCTTTATTTTTCCTTTCACATTCAAAAAACAAATGAATCCCTTGCAGTTTATTTTTGAGCTCGTGTGAATTTTTCTTCAAGAAAACCTTGACTAGGATCACACCTCACACTTGGAGAAAGTAAAGAGATTAGAGTTTGTTTGAAAGTGTGGTTGTGGTTGTTTTTTTAAAGTACTTTTCAATTAGAAATGTATCAAAAAAATTATTTTTATTTAAATATATTTTTAAAAAAAAAAAATTATTTTTGATATCATCGCATCAAAATGATTTAAAAACACCAAAAAAATATTAATTTAAACCAAAGAAAAAAATAAAAATAAAATTTATTTTTTTCAAAAACGCTTTTGAAATGCAAAAACAAATAGGGTATAAAGGTTGAAAGGATACCAATGAAAATCTAAAAGGCAAATAGCCCAAGAGAATATTAAGAGGCAAGTGATAAATAAAAACTCGAGAAAAGTCATGAGAAATCTAAAAGCAAAAGAGCCCCCAAAAAATCCAAATATTGAAGGCTTGTCTAAATCAAAATTAAAAATGACAACGTCATGACCAAATAAAAGTGCTCCACTAAAACAATAAAAAGAATGCAAGTCAAAGAAATATGACAAGGAAAGACTGAAAGATATAACAAGTCAAACAAATGACAGTGATCCTAAGTCTTTAGTTGATTGCCTCTGCCAGCATTACATACATTTAAAAGTACTTTTTAATTAAATAAGCAACTTGGATCAATAAGTGACATTCTCAAAATACAAAGAAGTTTTTCATAAAAACCATGATATTGTGAACAAGCTACTTATTATTAGTCATGTTGATAGAACAAGCATTTTAAAAAAAATAATTTTTTTCTAATAAAATCTTGAGCTTTCACTCGAGCCTCTTAATTTGAAACCTATAAAACAAAGGTCACCTTGTCACATTCCTTCACCAATAACAATTTAGCCTACATAAAAGACCAAATCATCATTTCCCTAAAAGTTAACAGAACAAACCCTTAGGGAATAACAAGAAATTCAAAAAAACATTTTAAACTTACATCAGGTTAATTTCTATTTTCAAAATGCAAGAAAATCATTTGAGCCAGAGAGACAACTTTGAGATAACATTTTTTTCACAACATATACCTTGTCAATCATCAACATGATACCTTTTAGCTTTGAATGGTGTGTTTTAGGTCTTTGACCAAAGAAGTTTATTTTCCAAATGCATCACATGTGTGTTTCATCTAAATTGATCTTTAATTAATAAATAATCAATTAAAGATGTTATTCATAGCACAATAAAAATTCCTAGAAAAAAAGGGTTTTTATTCCCCTAAAAATTTATATAGTAATAGAATTATGGCAAGGCATGAATCTCATACCTGATCTCACTCTACCAGAGACTATGAGATAAATATAACTCTTGGCGTATATAAAAAAGAAAACTCTTCTTGTAAAGTAAAACCAACCAATCTTTTTTATGATCTTATGGCATCCAAATCTGTTCATTTGATTTTGTTTCTCCTCCTCCTCCTCCAAACCCTAACTCCTACACTCCAATTATTTGTAATTCCAATGGGACAAGGGATGAATACCTTATCACTTTTCAGCCAAGAGACGCATGCAAAAGTTGATGTTAAAAATATTACAAAATATCTTTGAGATGAGGGTACAGAATCAGGTCACTAAACTTTAAGAATCAACTTTTTAAAATTTTACCATTTGGTAATGGCCATTTATGATCCCAAAGATACTTTCATGACAGGGGTCCTTTTGTTTATTAACGCCATTTAAAAAACTATATTGGCCAAATAACATAAGTAGAAAAAAATTTGGTGAAATAATTGTTATATGTCACAATTAGAAAACTCTAATTGTGACATTTAAAGCTGTTGTGATTATGAAATGTGATAGATAAATTACATTGAGAAGAGAAGAGAGGGGAAAAAAAAAAAAGATCCTAGAAGCACACTAAAGCTTCGATTATAACACCACCAGTATTATAAAAAAGATCTCTTTTCAATGACCAATAGAAAGATCTCAACGAGATAAATTCAAATTCACCAAGGAAGGTTATCAATTATGACCCGAGTAGGCCACACATGGTGGGTGACTCACTTCCTTTTGGGTGGAATGTGAGATCCACGTTTTCTGATTATACCGATAATGTCGTTATTGGAGAATTGGTGAGTTTACGAGGTCTCTTTCTTTTTTTCTCTCTCTAATTTCTCCTCATTGTAATCTCTCACTTACATTTGGAAAAGGAGTGTGATCCACTTCGATCACTGTGCATCATTGAATTCATTGTCTACAGTGATGGAGAAGTGGCGCTCTAGTGTTTTCACTTTTTGAAAAAGTTCATCAAATCCTCTACTACTAGGGATTGTTTCAAGTTGCCTTCAACTAATCTAGTTGTATTTTAACCTTTCAGTATTCATCAAAATGCACTTATGAGGTTATATATTAATTAGGTATTTTGATCTTTTTTCAAAAGGTAAATCGCCCTTCATCCATTAAGATGCCCCTTAGTCGAACCATGCTCCTCAAGTGTGGTGTTACTTTTAATAACAGAGGGAATTCACCAAATCATCCATTGATATAGATTCTTTCAAACATTATTACCCCCATATCGATGATTGTGTTCATTGTTTTGGAAATCATCAAAAGATGCTCATGTGGCCACATCCTCATCTAATACCATTCATGACTTTAAAGGAGTTCTCTAAATCATTATTTGACTATTGGTTGCAATTGATTTCTTCAAGCTGACCCTAGCTAATCTTTATGTTTTCATCGACCATTATAAGGTTATCAAAATTGCTTCATGATTGCTCATTTTTTAGTAACCAATCATGAAAAGCACATGCATCAACATCATCTTAGTCAATAACTTTACAAATTTAATAATTGATTCTTTAAAATCCTTTTTTTTAATCAAACTTTATATCTTGAGGATTGTATCCATTCAAGTCTAATTATTGAAATTAAATCATGGTGATGTAAATTTGAAAATATTTGTGAAGATTAAACTTTTTTGGTTGAGAACCTAAAACAAGTCATTTAATGCCAAGATGCAATTTTACAAGTGTCTTGTTGAGTTGATCGAGATTGCGAGAAAGAATAATTGGATTTAAGAAAGGAAATGCAACCATTCAAGTATAATATAGGTTTTTTTTTTCTTCCGAAAAAGAGAGCAACTGATTACTTATCTAATAGGAAGTCATTTTTTGGAAAGGAAAGGTTGCATTCCAAGGTAGATTTCTGGTTTTTAAAAAGGAGAGCAGCTGATTACTTATATGATGAGAGGTTATCTTTAGAAATAGTTGGTTAAAAACTTAGAAGAAGGTTTTGGCTCTTCAAAAGGAGGAAGACTTGCTTGAGTGTGTTCATTTATTGCTCTAATAATAAGTATGAAGTAGAAACATTTTTTTCTACACCATCCTCCATAAACAAGATGTTTTAATCAGAAATGACTTTCCAAGACATGAAATGTAGGTTAAGTTTCATAGCTATGGGAAAAAAGATATGTGAGGCTCAAATAATTTTTGAGATTCAAAGATATAAGATTACTTATTTAGTGTAAAAATCTTTTTAGGCTTGACACCTTGACTTTGTTATTTTAACAATTGATTTCATTTCAATCTCAATTCTGCCAATTATATCTGGTGCTTTATTGTTCACATTTTATCTTTATACTTAACATCATCACGAATGACACTTTAAAGAGCTATTTGGCTTTCTTCATTCAGTTCTTCTTCTTCTTCTTTTTTTTAACTTTTACCTTCTTCTTATTATTATTTTTTTAGTGCAAAGTTAATTTCCTTATTGCAAGGCTTGACTTCTTGATTGTAAGATTGCTTCTCTTGATGACAATGCTTGATCTTCTTGATTATAAGAATGATTCTCTTGATATCAGGGCGTGATCTCCTGATAAAAGGATTGAACTTCATGATTACAAGGCTGACTTCCTGATGGCGGGGCTGACTCTCTTGATTATAGGGCTTGATTTCTTAATTACAAGATTGTTTTTCCTGATGGAAGAGCTTAATCTTAACTGGAGCCTTGCTAGGCTCAAAACCTTATTGAGTTCTTATTTGCTATAGTATTGTTGGACTCTTTCTTGCTAAAGCCTTGTTGGGTTTGAAACCAACAACTAAAATCTCATTGGACTTTATATAGGATTTTTACCTGTGTTTTTTTAGAAGATTTTTCTGCAAAAATATTGCACAATGCTATATATTATGGGTTAAATAACATGCAAGCATCTTTCCATGTTTAGGAATATAGGCCTCTCTTCTTGCAATTCATCTTCTTGGTTTAATGGTAGGAATTACTATTTTTAATATGGCCTTTCATAAACGCTTGACTTGCTAGCTAGCTGTAGATTTTCTAGTTTTTTTATTTATAATATGGTCTTAACTTTTTGTAACAATTATTGTCTCTTTTTTATTAAAATGGGTGTTCGGGTCAGCTTGCGCGCACCTCGACTAATCCCACGGGATTTTACCTTCATTACAAAGAGTTCTATTCTGTTGGCTATTTTTCTGAAAGTGACAAACTATCTTTCAGCCATGATGTTGCCTTTCTTCTAGATGATGCCCCCGAGTATGATATTTTTTTGCACCATTGCCCCCTTTTTATATACTTTGATGAAGAAATGATGCTCTATAATTCTCAATATTGAAGAAGTTCACCAAGTCATTTATTATCTTGAGCTATTTCAAACACACTGACGTCTAACTTCTTTGGTCGTGTATATCCTTTATATATTCATTAAAAGGTACTTACATGGCAAGATCTTCATTTAGTATTATAACTATTTTTTAAAGAGTAAACTATCTTTCAATAATGAAAATGCCTTTTAGTTGTATCATGCTCTTTAAGCATGATGTTACTCTTAACTACCAAGAGAGTACCCCAATTCATCTATTGTCATTGATTGTTTTGAGCAACCATGCCCCAAGTTGATCTGGTATTACTCATTCTTCTGACTATCATTTAGAGGCATTTATCATTGTTAAATGCTATTCATAACTTTGATGAGGTTCATCAAATCATTATTTGACTATTATTTACAATGGATATTTTCAAGTTGAATTACCCTTGGCTCGATCCATTCATTAAGAGGCACATTTCCATTTTGAGTTTCTTATTTGCATAATATTAATTGCATTGTTCCTAACTAGCTCAATTAGGCATGCATTGTCATGCATAAAAGACTCTCATAGTTCATCTAACCATTCATTTTCTAGTAGGCTCATAAATTTTATCAATTTCTACATCCTCAACCAACTTAAATATGTTTAGTTACGTGACACCCATACCTAAACATTATCCCTATCAAGGATTTTATGAAATCAGTTGATAACTAGCTTTATATATATATATATATATATATATATATATATATATATATATATATATATATATATATATATATATATATTAAGTTTCTTACCTTAGGGTCCAACTACATATGTTTAATAATCATATCCATTCAATCTAATTATTGAAATGAAATGTAATCGAAGATACATAAATTTTAAAAGTATTTTTGACACATGATGCATTTGGAAAAGAAATTGGCAAAGAAGAAAAATTATCACCAAGCATAAAACTAATTAGCATAGTGCATTCACAAACAATAAAACAAACCAATTATTCCCTCTGAATTATATAGGTTCATGCAAGGATTGAAGAAACAAAATCAAGTAGAAACATAGCCAACAGAAACAAGGAAAACAAAAAACTTCGAATGAAAGAGAAAATTGAAGGGAGAAACAAAAAATCTAAATATTAAAAGTACATAGAAGAGGGGGAATCTAGTTGCGGGGGTGGGTGTTAGCCGGGTTAGCGACGCCAACTGTGACCTTGGCAACGTCTAATGCGGAGGCTTCAGGCTTCTTCTTGGTGTACAAAACGAAGTAGCCAATAGCGGCAACAACAGCAACACCACCAATGGCCGTTTTCAATGGACACAGAGACAATCTGCGACGCTGGTGAAGCACCTCTGTTGAATGCCGTGCTGCTTGATCTGACCCTGCCATGTCTCTCTTGGTTATCTTAAGCTATCAGTTTCTTTTCTCTTCTTTTCCTTTTCCTTGCTCTGGCTTGTACGTGGAAGCTGTAACTTCAGGTTGGTGATTTGCAATGGATGTTGCAGGTTTTAGACAAACAAAGAGGAAAGGACACGAGGGCTGTTAAAACGAGATAGAAGGCGAAAGTAAAGGTTCAATGGACACGTTGAGAAGTTGAAATTTTCAATGTTGACACGCGGCATGACAGTCAATTCCTGTGTGAAAATCAGCAATAGAATAGTTCTGATCACTGTTGGACTGGGTAACGCGGCCGGAAAAAAATTGAATTTATTTTGTAGTTATTTTTATATTAATGTAAAAAATAAACTTTAAAAAATAAAAAAATATATATTATCTTAATATATTTTCAAATAAAAATACTTTAAAAAAATAATTATTATCACAGTATTAAAATACTCTGATAAATTTTAAATTTAAACTAATTTTAGATAAAACCATAAAAATAAAATAATTTTTTTAAAAAATAATAATTAAAATAATTTTTTTATCCCGTGTCAACCCACAGAGGATCTTACAATTACAGTTCTTATTTTCCAGGGTTTTTTTATTTTTTTAATATTATTTGTATAATAAAATTATGTTGATTCCCTTGAAACAAAGAGAAAAAAAAAAAATCAATCTATAATCCAGGGGCTTTTTAGATGTTTTGTTTGTTTTGTCACATTAAACTAACTTTTCCTCTCGAAATCAAAAAAATGAACGAGCTTGAGTTTAGAGATGTTGTTATCTTTTCATTTTGGTTTGTTTCGTGGTTCTCATGTTCTAGAGGGTTAATTTGGTTATTTGATAAAAATATAAATTAAAAAAACAATGTGCGAATAATACAGATATGCTTCAAACAACATGTGTGGCGTCATCTGATGACCAAGTACTACCTTCCAAGATAGTGTTGGCCTCATCTCGGAGGCATCTCCATGACATAACGACATGTGGTTATCGGATCTATCATTCGGAGCCAACAACCTTTTCATTTCTTTTTCATCTTGTATTCTCTCTTTAATTGATTTTTGCCCTGACCCTTAAAATTTTCAAAAAATCTCTTTAATTTGTTTTTCTTCTTAAGTTGGTCCCTTTTTTATTATTTTTATTTGTTTTATGTCAAATGATTTTTTAAATTGAAACTTTTATTTGGTTTCATCCCCTTTAAACTTTTTCATATGTGAAATTTGAACCCTTTTTTTTATTGCTTTTTTTTTTTTAATCTGAGATCATTTTTTAAATTGAATATCTTTTTAAATTTCATAAATTTTCAGTTTTTTCCTATTAAATTTGATTTTTATTTTTTATTGCTATTTATTTTTTTGCCTCGAACATTTTATGAGGTTGATATTTCTTTTTCAATTTTATTTCTCAACATTAAATTGATTGGGTATTGAGTTTTTTTTATTGAGTCTAGGTTTAGTATTTAACGAATTATGAGTTTGAGAGATTGATTCGAGTTTATGAAATTCACATTAATTTACTTGATATTTTTTAATCTTAATTTTTTAATTTTATCATTCAGCATTTATTTAATTAAAAATTGGGCTTTAAATGTTTTCTTTCTTGCTTTCTATAGGATTTTATCAATCTTTTTGAAAATGACATAAGTCACCTTGAGTTTTTTATCAATCTTTATTAAATTTAGATTTTTTAAAAGAATTGTTTTTAAAATTAAACTAAATTAATTAATTGAATACAAGTATAAGATGCTTGTTTCATGGTATTTTGTTTAGTTTGCTTTTTAGATCGTTATTCTAACAGCTAGTGTTTCTTTTTCAACCACCTGATTTTTAGTTTTATTTTCTTTTTTTAAATGTTGTCACCCACTAAATATCTTTTTTTTTTCTAGCTTCATCCTTCAACTTTTGTTTTTGCTTTTTTGTTTTATGTGGGTTTTTTTTTTTTTTGTCATTTTGAAAACAACACAGGTTGCTTTAAGATTTTTTCAGTCTTTGTTAAAATTAGCTTTTTAAAAAAGAATTTTTTTTTAACTTAATTAAATTGACTGATTTAATCCTTCAACATTAAATTGGTTAGGTGTTGAGTCTTCTTGGTTGAGTTCAAGTCCAGAATTTAACAGGATATGATTTTGAGAGATTACCATGGGTTTAAGAGGTTCACTTAAATTTACTTGTTTTTTTATTGTCTTTTTTATAATTATTTTTTTTCGGTTTTATCTTCTAATTTTTTTTCCTACTGTCTTTAGGATATTTAGTCGTTTTGAAAATAACAAGAGTTACATCTAGGTTTTTTTTAAAAAAAGAATTTTATTTTTGAATTATATTAAATTAATTGATTAAATATAAGTATGAGATGCTTGTTGCATGATATTTAACAACACATGCGATCTCTTTCAATCACCTAAATCTTAGATTCTTCATAAACATTTTTTTTATACTAGGAAAAAATTGGCTCAGCCGGCAATATAGTAAGGACTATCTACCTACTTAATATCCTATTTACCCAATTAAAATTATTATAATTATATTATAAAATATACTAAAACCCATAGTCTTTTACATATAGTAATCTACAGTACACATTTGTTTTGTCCTTCAACTTTATTTTTTTAATTGCAAATTTCTATTATAAATTTAAGGAAAAATTTCTATAATTTGTTTGATAGAGATAAAATTTAACAAAAGAGGATTAACGTGTAAAATAAGGAGAAACCACATGGCTAGTCTTAAATTTTTTTGAAAAAAATTCTTTTTAGTTCACCTATTTTCCTCCACAATCCCTTTAATTTTTTAATTTAGTTTTGATATAAAAAAATTATTTTGTTCATTTTTTAGTCTTGACAAAGAAGAGACCAACTTACTGAAAAACAACAAAGAAAAGAGAAAGTCATTGGTTCACCATATTTCAACGACAAAAAAGATTGATCTTAGTATCAACAAGTCAATTTGATGAGAAACTTTTTTTTGAGGTGTTTTTAAACCTTCATTTTGCCTGAAAAAAGTAGATCAGTTTTATGAAAAGTTTTAAAACTTGGGTTGGTTTTTTGTATTTTAACCAATTTTGTGCTAATTTAATACCATGAATGTTTTTGTTGAGGTCTTTATGGTATATTTAAGTGTTTTCAAGCAAAACAAAAGTTGAAAATAAGGCCTTTTGGTCCAAGAAACAAGGGAACTGACATCTTGACTAATTGAGATAGCTAGAGATAAAATATATTTAGCTATTTAAAAAAATAAAAGGGAAGGATGATATATCACCCTCCTCAAGTATGAAAAAAATATATATAAATAAGGCTAACCGTGTGGGTCTAGCCCTATAGACCCCTGCATATCTGACCTTTTATTTTTTTTGTGGGGCACCAAGCCAACACACTTTTTGTATTTTTTTTTTTTCATTTTCTTACATTTGAATGTACTATAAAAAGATTAATATTATATTTCAATTATTAAATAATATTATAAGTTTTTATGAGAATGTTAATATGTTTTTCACTTATTATGTACCTAACATGAAAAACTAATTGCATGGATATTCAATGAAAATAAAATTGTGTTTTTTTTTTTAATATGTTTTTTATATAACATTGTCACATTTATCATTTTTTTTCTCCAAATATATAAAATACTAAGACATCGTTTTAATTATTTATTTATTTATTTTAAGACCATGATGAATTTTTGTTTAGAAATCAATGCTTGTAATTTTAAAATATGGTTCTGTTTAAAATAATTGAAAGATGCATTAATAAAAAAAATAAAGTCTAAATTGAAAAAATATAATTTTTTCTTCTAATTTCAAATGGCTGAGATTTTTGTTTCAATAGAGTATAAATTATTGTTTTAATTAAAAAATATTAACATCTAATTAACTGAGAAAAATTAAAAATATCCATAAAGAGATGAATTAAATATGTTAATTTTCATATAATTATCAATTTATTTTATTTAACACATGTGTTGAATTTTTGTTTTACACTTCAAATATTTCATGATGTTAAAAACAAAATAATATTGCTTATATTTCTTTATGTTGCATATTAACTTTTGATTCAACCTGCAACGAATCACGAGTGAGATGGCTAGTCATACTATGAACAATCAATGAGTTTTTTTGTTTTATTTCTTCTTTTCATTTAAATTTTCTTTCTAATGGTTTCGTTGCACATCATTTCTACTCTAATTACCATTTTAATCATTTGGAAGTTATAATATATAACTATATTTTTTGCCCTTGCGATGTTACAGGGCATTTTCGAAACTAATTTTTATGATTATTAAAATAAATACTAAAAAAATAAATAATTTAAATTCTAGATTAAAAATAAATATTTATTTATTTATGAGTTTCTTTTATTATTTGACATAACCATAGTTTTTTCAATACAAACTTAAAAGAAATTAGAATAAAAATTTATAAAAATCCAAATGATCTAGATTTGAAAAACAAAATTCTCCGGACATTATTTCCTTTTTGTTATTTATTCATTTTTTTTACAATTTGTTTTATAATTAGAAACTTGATTCTTTAAATAAAATTTTATCATGATTTGTAATGCAATTTTCAACCTAGAAACAAAAAATACTGTCTAAGAATTAAAAAAAAAAATAACTCAAGTTTCATATATAATTATTCAAAAAAATAATTGTGAGTATTATCATAAAAACTCTCATCATATTATTTTTTAAATATCATTTTAATAATTTTATTTGAAAATAATTCAATTAAAAAAAAGCAAAAGGTGAAGGGCAAGCTAGGCGTGCTAGGCTTGGAAAAACAAAGCATAGGCACGTGAGGACTTAGTAGACTAGGAATAAAAAACGCATTGTTCTCCTACAGTGCAGTCCACATTAGCTTTGAGTGTAGGGGAGCATTATTGGTCTTCGGTGAAAGAACAAGTTGTTTTAGTTTATTTTATAATTATAGTTCAAGTTATGATTATGATTATAATTATAAAATTTCATTGATCTCTATCTAACTGCTTTCAGGGATCTATTGGTCTCTTTGCTAGCCTGCTAACCTAAAAGGGAACGTGCATGTTTGTAGTGCTAGTTTAATATCAGTAATTTCGACAATTGAATAGAATCAGAGATGGTTTGGGAGAGTCAGGGGCTCAAAATCGAAGAAAACTGCTACCATTTCCTGAAAGAATCTATGCATTGTCTTCCCTTTCAATACTTTACATGCACTCTACAACTTGCCTGAAAGAGGTGAGAAGAATACCTTAAACAACCATTTCAGCCTCTTTAACACTTGAAGGGATCCCAATATCCAACCTCATGGTTGATTTGTATTGGTCTGGTACAGCAGCACCAGCCTGAACGCAAATTTCTACAACAGCGGGGGCTTGTCCATAGAAGTTCCTCAGCTCCCTTTGCAATGGCGGCCCATCCACATCAGGAACATGCCACACATATCTTGGCGGTATCAAGTCATCAAGCACAGCAGACTGCCAACCATGCTGTCCGTTCCGTTGCTGGTGCTTGTGGGCACCGCAGTTCTGTGCCTTGTGTCCACTATGTCCCACATGCACCTCCGGGCAATATCCACAAACTCTAACGCGGTACATCTGCATTAACTTCTTGGCTCCTTTCCTCATCTTCTCCCATGCTTGTAGTGTTTCCTCGGCAAGCAAGGTTTTTTCTTCTTCATTAGTTGGGGCTACTGCTTTTGAGATCGGTAATTCGGTTAGTAGTGGCTTCAGAGGAACTTCTGGGACAGGGTCTGGTAGGTCACTTTCATCTGCATCAACAAATTCCCTTTTTCCGATGCGAATAATTGGTTTTCTTCTCCTCTTTGTTGGATATTCGGAAACGTAAACACCAGCTTGGATACAGAGCTCCATTACTGCAGGAATTCGGGGAATTGAAAATCTCTCCTCATGTTTAATTCGTTTTCCAAGAGGATCATAAAGGTGGTAGGCTTCTATTGGCACAAGTACATCTTCGACAGCTGCATTTGTCCATTGATGAAGACCCTTGCGGAGGGTGGCATGTTTGCCTTTACATGACTTGAATGGATGTCCTTCAGGTCCCACGTGGAGCTCGTTACACCACCTGCAAAAGGTAGACTGTAATCACTATAATATAGCAACCTTCAAACCATGAGGAGAGACCATATTCACCATGAAGGTTGAATTCCCCATGACAATTCTTTATCCAACTAACTCGATTGCACCTATTCACAGTAAAGATAAAGAGTGCTTTGTTTAACACTGTTAATTTACCAACCAATAGTATTCAGTAGCAAAAACATCTTATCAAAATTCACTATTACCATCTCCCTGCAAATCATAAAATTCAAGATGCTTCATACGCGTGCCAAAACTCCAATCAAAAGTTCACTAATACAACGCCCTTATGTCTCTTTACAACATTTATTTCTATATCCCCACTGACTACAGGTGGTGATTATCATAAGGCCAGGTCAACTTCTGAGCATGATGAACATTGGCAAGCAATAACATCTCATTCAGATGCAGTCATCTATAGAAGGGCCATCAGAGACAACATATGACACACGAACCATGCATTTTGCCTTAAAAGTTTTAAGGAGGAACAGTATGACTAACCAATTTAGCCAAACACAACATTGCTCAACATGGCTAAAATAGTGCATGTGAGAGAGCAAGATAGAACAATCCCTTAAGATACCCATGCTTCTGCAAATAAATTGGATTGCAAGATTGTAACCAAGAGCTATGGTTTTTCAGAGATGAAGATTACCCACAAGCATGCACAGGAACCACTTTTAACAGTTTCTTGAGATTGTTAATTAACGTGATCCTTGCATTGAATACATCATAAGCAAGTGGCACAAGGCATTGAACGAGCAAACCATTCTTTGGAGGTGGTGCACGTCCTTTAGGTTGGCCTTTGCTCTTCTTGAACCTCTCCCTTGCAGCTCGTCTCAACTCAACTATGGGTATTGGAAAGGGCTTCTTCTCCTTTCTTGAATAATTCCGAGGAAAATCAGCATTTTGAGGATATTCGTTTGTGATAACCAGTTCATGTGGTTGACGCACCATCCTTGGTGTAGTTCTAGACTTGAATGAATGCCTAAGTTTAAGATCACTATGCTGCAGAAGGGAAAAAATAAAATTCATTTTAAACAGAAAAGAGATAAATAAAAACCAAGAAATGACATTATATTTCTACGGTGAGCATAAAGATGACTGATTATAGAGTCAAAGTGTACAACATACTCAAGTAACGATGTTTAAGTTCAAATACAAGACTTTCTAGCACAATCGTAGTAGTGTTATTGCCATGGCCTTCATACTGCTGCTGCCTACCAGATCTCAGAGGCAATGGCATACAAACCATGGCTGGATGACATATAATCTTTCATAGTATTGTTCCTGGACCTCAGGTACAACTGTGCTTGACCAAAAGCACCATTTGGGGCCTTTATTGATAAAGTTATCAAATCATCAATATGCAAGTTAATATCTATCAGTCCATTGGTTTCATCCACCAAAAAACATAAATGATGGAACGAATTTCACATTGAAGCTGCCAAGGCCCACAACTAATATGTTCATATTTTTCCATCAATGGAGATTAAAAATATTTTCCCCAACATGTAACATTTGATCTATAGTAATTTTTGCAGAAGATGAAACCATTACTATTCTCAAGCAAGTGGCAATGCAAGTAAAAATGATACCTCAATCACTTTTATTTGCGGTGTTAAACACCAATGCAATCAATCGTGCTGATCCTCCACAAGAAACAATAAAAATAAAAAGGCCACGCCTCACAACAACTGAATTGAAAGGAAAATTCGACCTAAACCACTCCTAGAATTGTGGAACTCATACACAACCAATCACACTACACTTAATAATAAAAAAAAATCAATGCCACACAAAACTGTAATAAAAATAACTCCCAGAAAATCAGAGACAATATATAATATACCACAAGAGAAGCCTTCCTTATGAGCAAGAAAAGCCAACGTTCTAGGAAAAACATAATAGCCTAACGAAATTACGATTTAACAAAACAATACAAAGAGTTAAAGACATCATCAATTCCCATTTCATTGGTGAGAAAGAACCCGATACAATAAAGTAGCCAGTGATTGCAGATTGTAGATAAAACCCAGATGAGCAAGAAAGCATGAATTGGCTATTACAGCTTCGGCATACCTGAAAAGAATGGAAGGAGCTAAGTTTGAGAAATTCTGAACTTGGGAGAAAAGAAACAGTGAAGGGTTCCATTCTGAGAAAGGAAGACCTTAATTTAGAATGAAAAAGAGCCATGGTGCACAAAGGGTAGTTAGAAGACGATCCACAGTCTGTCCCTGAAACCAACCAAGTTTACCAACAAAATTCATTCCAACCAAAAGAGGAAATCTTGAAAATTTGAAACCAGAGAAACAGACAAGTGAGCTTACATTTTGCAACTGAAGAGGAAACTAACATTTTTTATTGAGCGGAAGGACAAGGAATCAAGAGGAAATCTAGGTGCTCTAACTATAAGTCATTGGCTACAAGGATGAGGAACTTCTGGCTAGCTCCAAGCCAAAGCTCACTCAAGCACACATACATATGAAGATGATGATTTTACAGGTGCTTATCCAAAATAGCTCACTTGTGTATGAGCCACGGATTAATATGGATTACATTGTTTTTTGTATTTTAAAAGTGTCTTTTAAAAAATTTAATTTTTTAAATTTATTTTAATTTTAATTTTTTAGTTTTTTTAATTGTGATAATATGTTAATATAAAAAATAATTTTTAATTGTGGTAATATGTTAGTATAAAATATGTTTTATTTAAAAAAAATATTATTATACTTCTGAACATCCTAGAAAAGCTTGAAATGATTTATATGGACTAAACAGGGCCCAGGGCATGATCAAAGTAACAAGTAATTTTTTTAAAAAAATAAATACCCAAGACTGAAATGCTAACTCAATAATTGATTAATTATGCATTCGCCAATTAATTGATACATAATTAATTGGAACATTTAATATTATAATTATTTAATTTACACGTTTAATGATTATACATTCACTTATCACTAAGTTTAAGAAAATAAGGGGACATTCAATAAGAAATTATTATACAAACTTGGTTCACCCATAAAATTATAGACTAAACCAATAAAATTATTACATGTAACTTAATACGGAGACATTCACTGCACATTTTATTTGTTTGTTTTTTTTTTTTTTTAAGAAAATATAATTAATGTTTCTTTTCACCCACTTACCGTGAAAACTTAGTTTTGTTTTTTTAAAAAAATAGTTAAGGCAAGAAACATTAAATTAGAACTTATGGGTTGTTTCGATCTTTTTATTTTTTACAGCATAATAAAATAATTAAATTAACATTAAAATTTAATTTTTTTAATTGATGTGTAGGGTTTTTTCATCTTTTCATTATAGTTTTTTTTTTTATCATTATATGCAGATTAGGTCAAGGGAAATTTAGTATTTTTACACACATAAAATATTATTTGAAATTGAAAAGTGGCTGGTGAATGCTAATCATCTTGAAGCTTATAGTTCCCTTTACGCTTTTCAAGTGGTGTGTATAACATCCAAATACAGGCTTTCATGGTAATATTTGAATTCTCATGGTAGCCTCTCCATCCATGGATGAAACATATGACCAATGGACCTTCGGTATGGTGTTATTAACCTTTTGTTTTTATTTTCTTTTTGCTCCTTGATTCGTACATGCTCTTATTAATTTTCAAAATAGCTCTTCAATTTATTTTTTTCTTTTAGATTTCTTCTTATTCTTTTTATTACTATTTATTTTATTTTAAATAATTCATAAAATGAGATTTTTTAAAAAATTTTATCATTCTTTGATTTTTTTTTCATTTATTAGATTTGATCCTAGATTGTTATTTTTTTTTAATCTTTTTCTTGATTGATTTTTTTTTCAATTACATCCCTTAATATTTCATTTCATTTAATTTTCAAATTTGATCCTTAATTTTTAGATTGCTTCCCAAAGTTTTCCAACATTGTTTCCTTGGTTACAAAAGTCTCTCTAATTGATTCCTCATTCTTGGAAGGTCATTTTATATCCTTAAATCACTTTGTTGATAAATTGCTAAGATTGTGAAATTTTGAGACCAAATGTTTATTAAATTGTATAATATTTGGACTATTTGAACACTTAATTTGTGTTGGATTGTTAATTTATTTTTTTAGGTTAGAAAACACAATAATATCTCAGTTTATATGAGACAAACAAATAAAGGAGCTTACTTTAGGTAACGTGTACTAGGGATGATATGTTCTCTCTATACATAACCAGTCTCTTTATCCAAACTCTGAGACCAATTAGGGTTTCTAATAGCCAAAAAATTAGGTGGCAAATCTATTTTTTTTTTTTTTACTAATAAGAAACAAGAATTCCTTATTTTTTTCTCCCATAACCAGAGAGATCCCAACTCGATTGGACTATCATCACAACATCGTACACATGCGAAATTGACAAAGTAAATCCAAAAACTAACTTCAATTATTCTCTTCTTCAATAATAGTAAAACACAACGGATAAAACTTATTGATTCGCGTAATAAACAACTACAACTTAACCTTGTACTTACCTTAAAAGTGAGTACTATTAATACTAATTAAAGAACGACAGTATTGAAACCTATCAATTGAAGCACCAGATGCCCGAAATGCTTTCTTAAATATTGTTTTATTTCCATCAACCATTTTATGATTCAAAGTGATAATTGTTCTCGTATTTGAATATTTGATGGCCAGTAGAGTTCTGGATAGGTTTTGAAATGACTCTTTGTGTGTACCAAATAACAACTCCAATATTTTCTGTTTAGCCGTCCACGCTTTTCAATAAGAGATTGCATGCCTATAATTCCTTTCCATAATACCTTGAATCGTTGCAACACTTATACTTGACTCTCCCTTTGCAATTATCAACATCACCTCAGTAATTAAATTTGAGTCAATTTCAGAATGGTTCTGACATGTATGTAAGCCTTTTAATTTTAATATTTCTCATGAATCAAACCTTTAGTGTACCCCTACACAAATAATATCTACAAACCGATTCCTTAATACACTGCAACTGCACATATGTTTTTGTTAAACGATAATTCTTTATATGCCACCATTTTACTATATTAGCATATTCAGACTTGTCTCTGAATCTTTTTCTAACCTTTAATTCATCAATTGATAAGCCTAAATGCCTACGACTATCAACTCAATCACTACATCCATACTAATCATCCACACAACCTCAAATTTAGAAGTAGGAGGTGTCATGTATTGATTAACAAGCTTAACTAACTCAACATCCTCATCATCCCTATCTTCCTCATCGTCCCCATTTCCCCCCTCAACCATAACTCTATCAATGTGATGCTCATTTTCATCATCATTTGGTTTAAATTCTTCATAGCAATATGAAGCAAATGCCATACTTAATTGTGATTCCATATTAACAATGTATTGCACCAATATTTGTCTACTAGCATTACCACCTAACCTAGATGGACCAGTTGCTCGTGATGCTTGTGTGGTTTTTTTAGAGTTATTTGGAAACCAGGTCAACTCCATACTAGAAGAGTTTCTCGTCTAAGTCTACTATTGAAGTTGAGCTCCAGAAGAGCTCCAGTATATTAATCCTCAAAAACCCAAACATTGAATTCACACCCCTATCACTACAAATTGATACATCTATATAACGAGCTTGACTGACCTTGGTTTGTAACATCCTCCAAGTAATCTCAACATTTATTTCAAATATATTCCAGCCAAGTCGATCAAATAACATTTTCAATAACCCGTTAAAGGACATGTTTAATGTAACAGTTAGTAATTCATGGATTTTTTCATTATAAGTGATACTATTGTCAATATTGACAATGATATTACCATGCACGCATAATATTCCTAAATTATCATATATTTTGTATTTATCGACAAAACCATAATGTTAATATAATAGACTAAAACCTAAATTCATCAAATTAATCAGTGAACACCTACATTTATCAAATTTCACTACCATAACAAAATTATTAATCAAATTCATGTATTTCATAGCTAATATTGTTATTTTATACGTAATTCGATATAATTCATAATTTAATCTAAACCAACACTAACTCTTCCATCACATAATTTTGTTAATTCACAATCAACAACAACAAAAAAACACTGATTATTTAACAAAATAACATAATTATCAACTTAAAATATATCTAATCAACCTAATTCATAATTTAACCTAAATCAACACTAACTATTCAAACACATAATTTTATTAATTCACAATCAACAACATCCTACAATCATTAATTATTTAACAAAATAACCTAATCATATCAAATTAACAACTTAAATTACATCTAATTAACCTAATTTCTAATTCAAAACCTTAACATTCAATAAAATCAAATTAACACACATTAAACATTAATTATATCAAATTAATTGAAGGGAGGTGTTCAATATACCTTTAAATATAGAATGAGTGGTGAGGGTGATCACTAGTGGTTGTTTTAGCCAAAAATTTGAGAGCTACCGTGAGTGGAGAGAAAAAGATGGTTGTTGATCTAGAGCTAGAGAGAGATGGATTATGTAGTGCTATTGTGGATGTTTTTGGTGGTGGGGAGAGAGAGAGACAAAGAGCAAGGTTTTCAGACGATGGTAAGAAAGGAAGGATGGTGATTGTGGAAGGAGAGAGAGGAGGAAAGAAAGAGAGAAAGAGAAAGAAAAGAGTTTTTAGGGGTTAAAATTTAAATGAAATCATAGATGTTATCTGCGATACGCGAGTCACATATATCATCTATG
This sequence comes from Populus alba, assembly GCF_005239225.2. Taxonomy (NCBI): domain Eukaryota; kingdom Viridiplantae; phylum Streptophyta; class Magnoliopsida; order Malpighiales; family Salicaceae; genus Populus; species Populus alba. Next base: position 16,925,915 of record NC_133289.1, read on the forward strand.
ATACACGAGTTGCAAATATCATCTACAACACATGAAAGTAAAAATATATTAGATCCCTAATTATTTTCTCAACTTAATTATCTTACTAGCTTTTATTGGGCTAATTAAAAAAAAAAAAACTAAAATATTTTGAAATCAAAACCATCCATCCTTGGGAAGAGGAACAAATAGTAATGGGACCAAAATAACAAAAAGCTTAAAACAAAAGGTGCCCGACAGACGGGGCAAAATGTAGCAGGTAGGCCCCAAGGCTGCTTCGATAACTGCCAATGCAGTGTCTAGACATGCCACGCAACGGACCCAACGGCTAGTTTTCTCTTCACCCCCATCTATAAAAGGAGCCATCGTTGATTCAAAGATACTTATCTATTTTCTTGTAGCTCCATCATATCTATTTATCTCTCCTTTCTCCCCCTCGAAAAAAAAATAACATTCACAATCTGTTAAATGGCTTCACATAAAGCTGCTTTATTATCCTCGATTGTGATTGTTTCTCTCTTCGTTACCTTCACAGAAGCTAGAGACATCATGGTTGGAGGCAAAAATTATTCATGGAAAATCCCTTCCTCTGAGTCTGATTCTCTCAACAAATGGGCTGAGTCTTCACGTTTCCGAGTCGGAGACACACTAGGTACAGATTCATAAACGACAACTCAATTTAAGCCCCCTTTCCATCTTCTCTGTTTCTTTCAAATTTTCGATTTTATTGTCCGAGTTTTAGTATAATTTCCAATTATTTTCAGTCTCTAACTTTGTTTTGTTTAACCCTTTTTCTTTGCACAGTCTGGACTTATGATCCCAAAAAGGACTCGGTGCTTCAAGTCATTAAAAAGGATTATGAAACCTGTAATACATCAAGTCCTCTAGTTACATACAAGGATGGCAACACGAAGGTGAAGCTTGACAAGTCAGGGCCATACTACTTCATAAGTGGAGCTGATGGGCATTGTGAGCAGGGACAAAAGTTAATTACTGTGGTAATGTCAATGAGAAGCCATTTCATGGATATTTCTCCAGCACCTTCTCCGGTAGAATTTGGAGGTCCTGCGGTGGCTCCAACTAGCACTGCTGGTGTGAATTTGAGGGGTAGTTTGGGGTTGATTTTTGGGGTCTTGACAGGGCTGATTCTGTTCTGAGGAAATGATAGTCAACATTTGGGTTACAAGGATTTAATTAATTTATTTATTTATTTAGCTTGGTCCGATTATCTTAGCTGTGCCAGAAAAATATTTCCGGTTTATATATATGTATGAGATGTTCTTTGATATTATCAGCAACAATCCAGGATTTTGCTCTCTCAAGATGGGGAAAAGCCAAAGACGCCTACTTGATTTTATCAGAATAAACCTTACTGCATAGGCAATTAGGCATTGCATGAACACATTAATGTTGGTTACGATGCAAAAACTAGAAAACTATAATATATATATATATATATATATATATATATATATATATATATATATATATATATATATATATAATAAGTGTTTTTGTGTGTAGCAGAGAGTTAAGGAGATTGAGTATTTAAATACCTTATCCACTATCTTATCAAGAAAGACAAAGTGTAGCTCATCATCACATGGTGACACCGTTAATGTAGCTCATTTTGAAGTTTTTTTTTTTAAAAAAATACTTATTATCTCCAATATAAAAATAATAAATTTAAATAAACACACTTTGTCATCCACTTATATACATATTTTTGAATGATAATAATTGCTTCTCTTTTTTATTCTTCTTTCTTACTTGTTAACTGAAGCTCTTTAATTTTCATGTTTTTTATTTGTTTTTTTACAGACCTTTATAATTTGTTCAACTTCATGCTCTTTATCATTCATACGAGAGGAGATGGAAATAAAAACAAGGAATGGGAATGAATTTTTTTTTAAAAAAAGAATAATATAATATTTTTTATTTCTTGTGTATCAACTATTTATACTATAATCACCACTCCATATCATTGCTGCCACCACCGCCTCTACTGGTGGTGGTGAAAAAAATAAATCATTATTATTATTTAAATTTTTAGGAGAATTTATTTGTTCCTTGGTTATTTTTATTCATGTTTAGTTTTGGAAATGAAACATTATATTTGATAGTTTTATTTTTTTCTATTTAGTTCATGAATATCTATAAGAACTCTAAATTATTTATTGAAATTCCTTTTCTCTTAGAATAGACATCAGATTAATATAAAAAAGGTTATTTTGTGTCCGCCCTTTTCAACATAATTCATGGTGCTTGCTTGTATTGTTTTCGTCGCAAGCAATAGCTGCTATAATGCCAGGCCTACGTACGTAATTCACGCATTATGAAAATACATTCATGTTTCGCGGGTTCGAGTTAAAAAAATTCAAATATAAATAAAAAATATTCATGCGATGTTAATACCTTTTTAAAAAAACAAAAATGTAAGATTTTAATTATTAATTCGACCGAATTCAATAAACTTAATTAATTTAATTAAATAATTAAAAAAATCAATACTAAATAAAACGAATAGAACAAAAAAATTTAGCAATGCTTAACCTTGAAAAATAAACTCTACCAATCCAATATTATGAAAATATATATTTCAAATATTCTGAAAAGATCTTTAAAAACTAAATCAAAGCAGGATAATCATGCAGAAAGAAGTGAACAAAAATGTGAAGCTCAATTCCAAGCAAATAAAGGGACTAAATTGAAGGGAAAAAAAAACAAAAAAAACAATAGAGTCTGCCAACTAAATTTACAACCTCATCGTTTGATTGAAATAACCCCATGAAAAACAAATTGAATAAAACTAAGATGCTCGACTCTCAAACTAATCCAATATCTAAGGAAGAAACTGAAAAAAAAGACTTGGGTAAACCCGAGCTAGCCCACAAAACTTGTGACTAGAACATGATATATAGAAAAAGCAAGGAAAATCACAAATGTCAATCTTAAATTAGACAGAAATAAGCATATGAGATTTCTTGAAGACAGTAGATAGTTTACCAGGAAATAGTTTGTTCGTAGGCACCATAATGGATAGTATAAGGATTTATTCTCATTTCTAGAACAGGGAGAGCAGGTTGACAGTTTAACAATCCCCCTAGATGTTTATCGGAAAGGGAAAACATAAAAGACAAACCAGAAAAAGTGTAAAAATAACTAGATCTACCGAACCTGGTTGCAAATGCTAATAACAATTTCTATGATTTAAGATTAAAAATTTAACCAAAATGGTAATTCTCAATGTACCTATTTCCTCCATTTCTGATCCCATGTCACAACCAAGGTATTTGCTCATCCTCGTATAGAAACAAACAAGCCAGATCCTTTCAGGCTGCACCAAACAACTAATCAATCTTCACTGATGAGTAGATGAGCCTGGTAAACCAAAAGCAGGCATAGAAGCCAATTGTTCCAGTAAGCACAAAGAAAGCATACGAGGCAATCAACATGTAGCCAAAGTATAAGACCCCAGACACTGGCTTTGTTATATCAAGCTTCGTGAAGAAGTAGAAAGCAGCATAGAGGAAGAGGTAGAGCGCGGAGGACCCTGATGTCAGGTAAGACCTCCACCACCAAAGGTAGTCCTCGCTGCACAGCTGGAAGTAGCAAAGCACAATTGTGATCTCAGCACAAGTGACAATGAGGATGATAAAGACAATGAATAGGAAACCAAAAATGTAGTAGAACTGATGCAGCCATATTGATGTAAGGATGAAGAAGAGCTCAATAAAGACAGCTCCAAATGGAAGAACGCCTCCAGTTAGAATAGAGAAAACCGGGTTCATGTACCAGGCCTGTTCAGGAATCTGCCTTGGGATCTTATTGGTTTTCACTGGATACTCAATTGCAGGCTTCTTGAAACCAATATAACTACCAGTAAAGACAAGTGGAACTGAAATGCCAAACCATAAGAATACTAGCGCAAACATGGTTCCGAAAGGCACTGCCCCAGATGACTTCTCACCCCATATTAGAGCATTCAAGACAAAGAAAATGGCAAATACTATTGAAGGAAACATGAAAGCTGTTTTCAGAGTAATTTTCTCCCATTGTGTTCCCTTGAACATCTTATAAAGACAAGCTGAAGCATATCCAGCAAAAAGACCCATAAATACCCAGAGGAAGAGCATGGCCGTCATCAAACCACCACGATTTGATGGAGAGAGGAAACCAAGAGCAGCAAATATCATAGTAACAAGGATCATCCCAAAAAACTGAACCCCTGTCCCAACATAGACACACAGTAAATCTGAGTTTGTTGGGGGGCGGAAAACATCCCCATGGACCAATTTCCATCCCGTCTCCTCTTGGGCTTCTTCTTGGGTCTGAAGTTGGTTGTACTTGGAGATATCCCGATAAAGTGTCCGCAACATGATCATAGCCACCATCCCCGAGAGGAAAAGAACAATCATTAAAGAATTGACAACGGAGAACCAATGAATTTGATCATCAGCCATCAAAAGATAGGTATCCCATCGAGAAGCCCACTTCACATCACTTTCCTGCAAGGTAAAACAATACAGAAGCCAACAGTAGAAAGTGACACTATAAGCCAGGGTCATAGCAGCAGTGATAAAAGATGTTTTTCTACAAGAAAGTATAGGACTTGACCTCAAATGCAACATCGTATGTAAATATTACATCCTTCTTATCCTCAATCAGTTGAGGAGAATCGGAGCTAGTAACTGCACGCCTTGCATGGGGATCACAGGTTGTTAGGCGCATATTCTCATTCTTCCACTCACCATCATACTGATGCTTAACACTGGATTCATTAAAATAGCCAAGTCTTAGAATTAAAAAGCTGACCATAATTTCAGAGACAGTGAGAAGCATAGAATCATAGAGTATAACCTGAATGGTTTGACTTCAAACCCAACAATCCTGGCTAAATCTAACTGAGAATCTTTGTGAAATTTGACAGTAAATGTTAAGTGATTGTGGATAAAATGTTTTAGATCTTCGCTCTACAGATAAATAAATTGCTTTAGTAAGTGCTAATCAGCAATCAATAATAATAATCAAAACAGATTTGATAAATCAAGAACTTACCCCAGCATACTGCCCTTTAAGACCAACATGAAAGCCATGCTGATACACTACTGCATTTTCCTGATCAGACCTCCGAAAGGGTACAACAAGTGGTAGATTGTCCAAAATCCTGTTCCATTAAGCATTTATGCCAGAAAGTTAGAAGAGGTGTTATTCACATTAAAATAAAAAGAAAAAAGAGAATGAAATTAGCACTCACATGTTGACACGGTAATCATCGTCAATCTTTTCCTTGAATTCTTTTGCTGTTTTTGCATTTAGGGTTATACGACATAAAACTTTGCATTGCAGCGGTTCTCTCATTTGAAACTGCAACAAAATGTTTATGTCAACCACACAGTAGCCACAGAAGAGGACATGTTCTAAGAGAGCCAACTGGCAAGCTACAGCTTACCACATAAGGAGAGTTTTCGATGCGATCACCACGAAGAACTTCCCCAAGATTCTCAGCACTGTCAACTATATGTTCTGGTGGACAATATGGGAGTGAATAATAAGAGTATGGAAGTTGTGTTTTTGTAGAAGTCAGTTTGTTTACTTTCACCTTTAACTCAGCCCCCTGTGATGGTAAATGCAACGTTAAGACTTGAAAGGAATAAAGAGATGAAAACCAAAATAGATTGAGCTCTACTTCATCAAATGGAAAACACATACAAAACATAAGATAGAAACTATTAAGGAGATGATGCTTGTTGTATCCAAAATAAGATGACTGGGTAAAAAATCCTATCAACATAATTCATTGAGGGTAACTAAATTCACAAGCACTAGGACATTCAACTTGGAAGCATCACCACAATCCATTTACAAAGCACATATTGAAAGGGTTAATGGATATAGGAATTCATAAAAATTCAAGCATTGAAATAACAATCAATATTTGGGAGCTTGGCTTTGACGGTAACAAGGAACATGCGACATTCACTCATTTTCCTCCTACCGCCACCACCAATCTCTTCTCCATACACCACAAACACTTAGACCAAACAACAGAATCATTATACATACATGCGGAAGCCTGATAAATTCGAGACCCCAAATTCAAAGTATCAATATTTGGAGCAAAACTGTTTGATCTCACTCAGTTCAGAGGGTTACACCAAGTCATTGACAAAAAGATACATGCGTCGCTCTAGAAAACAGCAGCTAAAGATACAACCACAAAAGTTTAGCATAACTCAGCCAGTAAAGGCATGCGAGATCATTATGAAAAGTTAAAGAGTTAGATATAGTTTAAGGGGGAAGAGAAGCACCACTTGTTATGTAGCTCAACCTCCTTCCTTCCCTTACTAATTCCTTTTTATATTTTTCTGTCTTCATATTTTCCATCGGTCTCTCCTCAAAATCACTTGAAATTTCTAAGTTACCTGATTTCCATTACAAAATCAGATTTTTATGCTTAAACCATTATTTTTCACTTCCAGATTGCAAAATCCCAATCTTTTTTTTTTTTCACGAATAAAAGAGCAAGCAAAAAATTCCCAATCATACATAAAAAATTAATTTTAAAATTAATCCCATAAAATAAGAAAAGAAGAAGAATCAACAGTTGTCAAAAAATAAAATAATAAAGAAAGAAAGAACAAAACAACCCATGCAAAAACAGTCAATCAAGAAATGGAAAAGAAAAACAGAAGATCTAACCCAGAAAAAAAAAAAAAAAAAGGAGTAGATGCATATGTATAAGTAAAAGTGAAGGGTAAATTACAGTAGAGAAATCCTGAGGGGCGACACCAGGGAGATAGAAGGAACAAGAGTGATAGGCTAATAAGAGCAAAAGCAACGAAGATGATGTAAAAGAGACCCCTAATTTCAGCGCGAGGGAACCTCTCGCCATGCCTGCTATTTTGCTAACTAAATCAGAGTTTCTTTCTTAGTTCAGCTTCTTTGTTTTCTCTGTGTTCTGCTTTGGCAGTAAGAAATGGGAAAGGAGGAGGAGGAGGAGGAGGAACTGCGTGCGCGCGTTGTTTTCTCGTTTTGTTTGTTCTTTTCTGTTTTTAATAAAGAACTAACTAATTACTAGTGTGTTCTTCCTGCCAAACTGGACAGCAACCGATTAATGCTTCAACATCCTAGGCGATTATTTATTTGACTGTTATTAATTGTTAATTATTATGTTTTATAAAATGATGTTAGTTTTGGTTTTTATTTTTTAATAAAACATTGTTGTTTGTATATTTTTTTTAAAAAAACCTAGAATGCTATTATTTTAGACAAATCTTAAAAAACAATATTATTGTAAATAAAAAAAAATTCAAGTTCATTTAATATAAAATTGACTATAGTTGATTATTAAATTATTAAATTTAACTAAATTAATTTTCGAAACAAATTCAGGTTATGTTTTGAGTTGATAAATTACTAAATCAATTTATTAAATTAGATCATATTTCATAAATATATTATAAATTATTAGATTTAAGATTATTAATTATTTTTTGTTGATTATTTATTGAAAAAAACAACAAATAATTAAGTTAGTCATTTCTCATATATAAAAAGTATTTCTTACATAAAAAATAATTCAGATTTAAGGGAGACATTGTAATCTTTATAATGCTAATTGAAACGGATTTTGGTAACAACTAATTATTTTGATAGATAAGTTTCTTGAGAATAAAATAATTTTTTATTTGTAGAGGATATGTGTTATTTAAAATTAACTACAAAATAAATAAAAAAACAATTATATTTCAATAGGTATATTGTTCCCAATAGGATAATATTTTGAATTGTGTTGTTGAATAATGTAATTTATATGGTTATGTTGTTTTTTTTTTAATATTAATATGAATGTTCAGACTAGTTTGCGCATACCTTAACTAATCTCACGGGCCTTGAAGTTAATGATCATATAAGTCTTTAGTGGCTCTAAGGTTTATAAAATTCGAATTGGTGAGGTTATGTTATTTCTAATAATACAACTCATTAACTGTATAATTTCTTGTATTAATTTTTGCACTATTTTATTAAATTTTCTTGATTTATGTTACCTTAAAAAATAAAATCCTCCAAAATCGAAGTGTGGAGTTATCTATTTATCAATGAGTTTTATTTAATGAATTTTATCAACTAGATAATGTGTTGGAAATCGAAAAATGGTATGAAAAGATCACTTTAGTCCTTATACTATTCAAATTATAAACTTTCAATCCCTAAATTTTTGAAAATCTGATTTTAGTCCAAAATTTTATTCTTTATTTTTTAGTCCCTAGTTTGAGATGTGAGAGAGAAAGTGATCGAATTTCGGTAGTAAAGAAAAAAAGTCTTGGTCAACATTAATTTCGGCAACAACAAATGTTGATTTTGATGTGAATGGATTTTATTTGATGAAAAAAGTTTTTCCTAGCTGTTTTTTGCCTTTAACTTTGCATGGGATAATAGCTATAAGCTTGAGAATGTTTTGGTTTCGGGTTGATTATAGGTTTTTTTTATGGAATTTTAGTTTGTTTGAAGCCATCTATGGGTTTATCAATGTGTTTTAGGATGTTTTGTACATGTTTTGGATTATAAATTGGGTTTGTAAGTAAAACAAAACCATTAACCCTGTTGTTTTGACAACCAATATGGCTAGAATATAGAGAAAAACAAGTGACGTGCTGCCTACTTTTATTTTTTTATATAAAGAATCTTGGGACAAATGACATGTTAGTCATTCCGTTACTAAATAAAGAAAATAAAAGCCCCTCATTTTGATTTTTTTTTTAAGGTTAAATGTAAATTTAAGAAAAAATATTATTGAACTCAGTTGAGTTCATGGCCTGAAACACGGGTTTGACGAGTTAAAACACATGCATGCTTTTTTTTTTTTCTTCTTCTAATATTGCTTTTTTTTAATTGATATTTTTTTGTTTTTTTTTTAATAATTTTTAAATTTATGTTTCAATTAATATCACTTCTCTATGATTTTTTTTATTGAACTTTTTTTTTGGATGAAGATCTTTTTTAATATTGTTGTGTGTATTTAGTTTTTCAAAAAATTATTTTTATTTATCGATAATTTTTTTTAATATTTTATATAAATGAATTTTATTTTTTTAATTAAAAAATATTTATTTTCAAATAATATTTCTAATATATACAACGTTGCATAATTGTTTTTCTTGTATTTTATTCAATCAATTTAATGTGTATTTATTTATATTTTTGTTTGATTGAATAAAAAATTAATTTTAATAAAAAAAAATTCAACAAGCATAAACGAGTAAATATCTTTTCTAGTGAAATTAAATATATTGATGTATATATCTCTTGATTTTTTTAATTTTATTTTTAATTATCGTTAATATTTTTTTTTGTTTATTAACATATATATATATATATAGTTCTCAATTTATTTGATTTTTTATACACACATACAAGCTTTTTGATTTATATAATTATTTTATGTATAAAAACACGTTTAAAAAATTAATATATATAATTTTTTTTATAGAAAAAATACATTTAGCCCTCGTAGTCCTGATAAATTTGTCCTACAATAGCTGCCTAAGAAGTGGGCATAAACATGCATAGATCCCATATTATCAACTCTATTTTTCCCGGTCTCCTTTCATCAGAAGTACACTTTTGCAGAGATTCAACATAAAATCCAGATCCAGTTCTGTTGAGGTGATGAACAAAATGACTTGAAGTTTCGCGCTAGCAATTACAGAAAAGAAAAATGTGACAGAAACTGATCATATCAGTATGTGCTAACTTGACAGTTCTTTTTTCCCCCTTTTGGAATGGCTAGTGTGGAGAAAGTAGCAGTTCCATGCAAAGGACTGTAAATAAATTATCCTCACACGAAAAAAGTACAGTGGCTTTTGGATACAATAAAAACAAAATCACTGGAATATCCTTGTATGGCCAGAAAAAAGAAATGTTGTGCTTGAAATAGGTAACTAAATTCTCACTGGAATCAATGAATGATAGTCGATACTCTTAGTGTTTAATTGGAAAGAACAACGAGGAAGAGGAGCAAAATGGTTAACTTCAAATCAGACAGCAACTGGATTTTCTTCTTGAGCAGGAGGTGGTTCATGCAGTCTCACAGAACGAGGAAGCATAAACTCGGCGAATATAGGGTAGTGTGATGAAGGATAATGCCCGTCTATATTATCATTCACCACTTCGCACAGGGCAGGAATCAAAGATCTACCCCTGAAAAGAATCCAATCTACATGCAGATCCTGTGTTTGACGGTCCCAGCAGAGGCAGAGTGCCCTCAAGATCAACTTGAAGAATTCAAGAGCTCCTTGCTTGTCACCTGACAATACCGAATAATTGAGTTGGGACAGGATTATACCATAGTGAATGATCATTAAAAAAAAGTGGTAAGATGATACCTTTGAAACCGTGATAAGTGTGTATGAGGGAATGGTTTTTCCTCACTCGAGCATTGGGCCATGTATCCCTCATATCTCCCACTACACCATGCTCTCTGCAGAGGAAAACTGAATCAATCCCTAAACAGTTATTAAGAAGGAAAGTGAAATGCTCATAAATCCTTGAACAACTTTCACAAGATAAAGATAAAAGACTTTCCTCGCTTCCCGGAGCATTGCTTACTACATAACCTGGTAATGGAAGCCTTAATTCTCAAATTAGGCATTTCATCAATTGCACTGTTATAGACCACTATGCAACAACTTCCGCCCAGCATTATCAAATATTTCCTTGTTAACTTCAATTTCATTGCAAATAAAGAGAGTTGACTAGCAACAATAGCAACATTTCGTAATCAGTAGTAATAGTGATGCACAAAAACTATGTGATCATCAACCTGACTAAGCTACAGATTACTGGACAGTGAGAAGAGTTTTAGAACTGAAGGGGGGGCTGAATTGAAATTACCATTCATATTATACATGAAATATACGAGCATTGGGTAATCTATTCCTGTCTCTGCATAAAAATCAAGGTCGTTCAGAAAGGAACTATCAAAAGGTCTTAATCCTTCATTTCTGAAAAGAAGTCAATTAACAGTTTTGTAAGCACAAGCATCCGGGGAAAAAAAAAAAAAAAAAAAAAACAGAACTATTTCTTTGGTTCAGCAAATTGATTATTACTAATGGTATCTACAAGAAGGAAGTTTCAAACTTAAAACATGACCATGGATTCCTCATATTGATATAATGCAATTACCAAACATGGGCAAATTACAACTTAAAAATGCCAAATGTCTATGTAATGAAGATACCTTGATCTACCAAGAAGAAAACGTCCTGTAGTCGATTCCTTCTGTGTGTTAAATCCTCCACAGTACACAACTGGTAAGCTAGGAGGTAAGGATGCAATGTGTTGCCACGTGAGTAAAGCACTCCGTCTACGTGCACGAGGACTGAACTCATCCATGTTTGTATTCACTATTTGAAATGAAAATCCTGGGGGCTCAATCCCTTTCAATTGGAATGTGTGACATCATGTCAAAGAAACATGGCAAGACACTTTCAAAAGTCCAAATAAAAATAAAGGGACTTGACAGATAAACAATGTAAAATTGACAAAACTAAGATTGGGAAGGATATAGCCCATGTTGCAATGCATGGAGCTGCAGCACCCCATGAGATGCTTCCTGGGACGGAAGGCGACTCTGATAGCCAAAAAGTTCCACCTTCTAGCAGCTCTACCTTCATTCAACAAGCAAAGGGCATGAAAAGTAGCCAAATTCCATCAATATCTCAGACAAAACAAAATTGGAAATCTCAACCAGATTGAAGAGCAAGTCATTCCATACCTTTTCCTTGTCATAGAAGATTGTGCAGTGCTCATCTGAAGCGTCTTGAGAACCTTTTCTTGATATCCCAAATTGACCATAACCTGATAGATATAAACAATCAACCCAAAGATGTGAATGGCTTTCTGGTTAGCTGAAAACAAGAGAGTTTTGACCACTGCATACATTTGGATGCCAAAACACAATACTTTGAAAAGCAGAAACATGTAAAAAGAGTAACACAGGCATGTTAGAACTTATCCCTTCCATATTTTATTGGTGATGGTCCTACATAAACCCTCAGGACCATGGTTCTATTTAAGAAATCAAAATTCTAAGATTTGTATTACTTTGGCAGCTTAACGTGTTATATATCCTGCCAAATGCTAATGCATCAGGAATATAGACCAATTTAATCATATGGCCTCCATAAATGTCACAGAACCGAAGTGGCATAGCTAGGCAATTTGCTGCTACATGAAGATCGAATATCTCCACATTTTCTTGGGTATTTCCAATGAATATGATGACTACAATAGCAGCTATAAACGCATCAAATAACATAGCAGTATTGAGAAAAGAAATTCGCACTAACAACTTCTCAATTACTACTGCATAAGGTTAGAAGCCACGTGAATAAACCATCAGAGAAAAATTACCTGGCAAGCACTGCTGAAGATAATCCAACTGCGTTTTCACACCTAAATCCATACACAAAATAAAAGGCAGAAATGAACAGTAAGATATACCAATAGGAAACCATTCAAATTCCAATTGAAATACAATCAGATCGACAAGGTGAAGTAAACACAAGAAGCCCAAGTCAAAGAAACCACCACAAAACAACCCGTATATATATATACATAACTCAACTAGAACTCAAAAGAACAAAAACCCATGTCCCAAACAGAAATGAAAGATACCAGAACATCCTATCCACAGAAAACACGACCAGAAACAAGATCACACACAAGCAGACGCATAAAAAGAGAAGCAGCAAACCTTGTTGAGTACAAAGAATCATAGGAGAGTAGTTAGTGATGACACTAATACACAAATCCTTCCGCTTCTCCCATGAATTTGGACTATCTTCAGCCTGATCTTCATGAAGATTAAAGGTCATCACAGTCAAAGAAACACTCATATTTTTTTTTCTCTTTTTTTCATTAAATATAAACTAGCTCTTCGTTCTTCTTTCTTGTTGTGTGTATCTTTTTTTGAAATTTCAACAAGCATTACAAGGTGTTGTAAATCATAAGATTTGCCAAGAAAAAATATAAAAGAAGAGCGAAACAGCTAATAATAAGCAATGGTATATTCCATTCTTGTGAAGTGAGATCAGGCCTTGTAGGCTTTTACTGATTGGATTCAGGGCTGTTCAGTTTTTCTTTTTTTTTTCTTTTTGGGGAGTTGGTACTTTTTTTTTTTTTTTCCTGTGCAAATGTGAAAGCAGAGGAAACAGCGACTACACTATCCCTCAAAAAGTATTCGTTTTCCTGGTTACAAAAGGAAATGTGCTCATTCCCAGGTTTTTTTTTTTAATAATTAAAAAAAAATAACTTATATGCTTTAGTGTTTTTCACTTTCCCTCCAAGATCTAGGAAATTACACTCTCTCCGTGATAAATGAAAAATCTCAAATTAGATGAAAATATATTTTTGTTTTTATATATAATATATTTAAATTTATATAGAATTCAACACAAATCTTTTTTCTCTCCTCCTAAAATTAGATTTCTCTCTCTCAAAACACGACACAAACACTAAATCTAAAGCAAGAACTTTGTTTTTTACACTTACTGTCTCGTACGGGTATCAAGAACTAAAAACCCCTTGTTGATGTTTTTTCATTCAACTTTTTTTATCAGAAACAACCAATAATTATAGAGATAAATTGTTTAAGAAAATCTTGATTTTGAATGCCATTTGTGTGAGTTTATTTTATGTTAAATTAATGGACAATGGTTAAAATATTATGAATATATACTTGATTTAACAATACAATTGAATAGTTATTAATTGATTCAAACATAATCTTGAAGTTCTAAAAACCCTATAAAATTAGATTCTGGCTTGATAATCAATAAATTGGATTGTTCTACATATATTTTAGGTATATTTATACTAATTATGGATGTTATCAAAATTATAAAAACCCTCAATGTAACTCTAATGTTAAAATTAAGGTTTTTGACATGTATGATTGCTAAATATTGCTAAATAGGTATGTAAATTAAGGTTACTACTAAAATGATCTATAATTAGGTTTGTATTGTTTGCAATGGAAAGTTATAACATCACATTTATTACTGCTCACCATGACAAGTTATTGTTTTGCCTATATGATCTTTATGAACATACTGTGTATATGCAAACAAGTTTTTGACATAAAGATATATGGTTTTAAATAAAGGATGACAAAGAGAATTGAATATTTGACGATGCATCAACATTAAAAATATTGAATATGCATGAAGGGAAAGAAACAATACGTGTTTATGTCGACACTGATGATGTCGTTGCTCCTTTAACAATGAGGATGCTAAGATGTTTCATAGGCAAGGTTAAAAGTAGTTGGAGAACTAAAGTAAAATACTTCAATGATGTTGATGATATTGTTATTAGTAATAAAGTCAAGCTAGAATTTGATGCAAAGGATTTGTATCTTCTTAATGATGTTTTTGTTAATGATAATAATGGAAATAATGATAGTATTGGCAAGAATATAAATGATGGATATCATGTCAAGAGATATCTTAATCAATAAGAAAAGGTTGCAGCAACATGTATATCTATTGATTGTGAGTGGAGGATTTATGCTTCACTTGTTCCTAGGAAAATAATACTTTCATGGTTAAGACTATGAAAGATAAGCATAATTGCACGATGTTTTCCACTATAAAAAGCTATCGATTCTATTTGGATTGCAAAAATGATATTACTAGTTAGTAGTGTTGATCCAAACATATCTATTGAAAAACTAAATACAATCTTAAAAGAAAAATATGGCATTAAACCACACCCAATAAAGCTTTAAAGGGCTATGACAAAGACCAATGAGTTTGTTGAAGGAAGTTATAATAAGTAATTTCAAGACTTACTATATATATAGGAAGTCTCTTTATGACTTTGATGACAATGAAAGGTCTGCAGCCATTCATTAACTCTTTCTTATGAGCTTTCAAACATACATATTGTTTAAGAAGTATAACTCAAGTTTTTGATGTATTTTTTAGGGTATGATCCTAACTTTAATTTAAAAGTCATTCACTAAGAAAGTTTTAGGAAGTGTATATATTTTTGAAAGCTTATATGAAAGCGTTTATAAATGGCTATAGACCTTTCATTGTTATTGAAATCATAAAGAGCGATATATATAACTCATGTTTTGATATCTTTTTGAGGTATGGCCCTAACTTCAATTCGAAAGATCATTTATTAAGGAAATTATGTATGTTTAAAAACTTAGAATATAAGGTTTGTGAATAGTTGTAAACCTTTTATTAGCATTGTTATATGACATCTAAAAAGTCTATATGAAGGCCTCTTGTTATCGGCAGTGGGGTTGAATGGCAACAATGGACCTTTTCCTTTACTTATGTCATCATGGAGGTAAAAAAACAACGACACTTGAACGTGTATGGTTCAATAAAAAATATATAGTACATCAGAGATATTTTTGCATGATGTCTGATATATATTATATAAAAAAAGGTATATTATTGTTTAAACATCTTACCATATTTGTAATGTTTTCCTGTTTTATATAATGTTTGTTTTATTCTATTTTTTCTTGTAAAGTCTACCTAAAGTAATGGTTGAAATATGTTATGAAGTTACTCATACACGCTCTGCAAGGCATATCTATGCTAATTTAAAGAACAAAGAATTTCAAGGTTTGGAGAAGAAAATTAAATTTTAGAGATTAACGGAAGCTTAATAAATATTTAATTTAAGTTCTATTTGAAGGATATCGGTGATGTTATATTGGAACTTATATCAAGGTTTCATAACATATATGTCAAGAACACATGTTAGAAAATATATACCACACCTAATGGTAAGAAGATACTAGATAGGTCTGTTGGAAAGTCTATACAAATATGAATTATAAAAGCTATTTCAATTTAATATCAAGTTGTCGATGAACAAAAAAAAGTTTTTATTGATTTGTAGAAAAGAGATTATTCAGGTGGTGAATGGAGGATACCGACATTCATTGTAGATATGTGGTCCCTTGTGTGCATCATAAGAGACTTAACTTAGATATTACAATGTTGAGACTTTTAGGAAAGCATACAATGAAGTTGTCAACCTATTACCTGAGGAAGATCTAGATTCATGAGAAAAAGACATCATTGTTCTACCTCCTAAACTGAAAAGAAATATTGGTAGACTTATAAAGAATAGAAAGAGGGAATAGGAAAAAGATCAACCTAGTAATATCAAGAAAAAAGAATCTACTCTAAGGTGCAATATATACAAGCAATATTGGCATAATTCAAGGACTTGTCAAATATATAATGCTAAACAAATTGGAAGATTTCATGGTGCTAGATGTTCATAGATGAGAAAGTTGACAAAGATGGTGGGAGAGCTATTAGATTTTGTGGTGTAAATATTGGTACATCCTCTCAACCATTATCTTACAATCATATAAGACTTCTCTTAAATATGCATGATGTTTAATTTATTTTACTGATTGTTCTATTAGTCATCAATTTGATTTTAAATTACAAATTGCTATTAGAACACCATCATCTTAACACTCAACCAAAACTAATTGCATTAATTGAAGTATGTATTATGAATCATCGTTGCTTTTATGATAGGTTTAATATTTGGATTTTAAGCTATGTTTAATGCATGTTTTTCCTATATTTATTACAAATATTGAACATATGTTGAAATCACTAGTGTTATTCATTTAATTTGAACATTATAAAACAACATCGTAGTTAGGAATAGTAACATTAAACACATTAAATTAGCAACCAATAACAACTTTGCATTTGCAAAGCTAACTTTCATATTATTATTCTTTGATCCAAACTTGACTAATTTATCTTTAATTTTCTTCACTTCATCTAGTATCTGTAACATCTCCTCCCCCTCTAATGATTAATTCAACATCATTAAAAGGTTTATACCAATTAATAAATGTGTTCTCATATGACCTATCATTACATCTATAAAAAGTCTTGTTTTTATTTACATTTGTTTCTAAGTTCGTGACAACTGCTTTTTTTCTTCTTCTTCATATTTCATGCACATGTTGTTCTTGAACTTTAGTCCATTCAAGTTATTGCATATTTGTAAGCTATTAACATTTGATGAATATGATGACATTATTCATATGTGTATACTGTGAATTTTGGGGTTTTTTTTTTTTTGCTTTGTGTGTTGGGTAGGAGTGACTATTTTTTGCAATGTGTGTTGGATTGATGTGTGTGTTGGATTTGTGTGCTGGGTTGGAGTGGCTATTTTTTGGCAGTGTATAGTTGCAAGATTTATAGTGAAGAATAATTGCTAAAAGATGAAGGATTGTTGTTGCAAATTTTTGAAAATTTTGTTGGATATTTGTGTAACTAATGTTATATAACTTGTTATTTTTGTTAGGTTGAAATGGTGAAGAGGTGAAGAACCGTTGAGAAATATTTTGTACAATTTGATGTTTTGATTGGCTTGAAATAATCAAGAATTGTTTAGCAATATGTTACAAACATGATTTTAATGACATTTTTATAAATATAATGATATTTTACAATGACTACATCTTTTTTTTTTAAATCCCAATGGTAAGATTGTGGTTTTTTCATGATTTTTAGTCATCATGGGTATTTTAGTCATTAAAAATATTATAATGGTTAACATGTAAATAATGATATTTATTTTTTTGACTTTCATTTTAACACCAAAATAGAGGATATAAAGTGTAAAAAAGATAGAAAAGGATAATTTCTTATACGTTAAAGGAAAAGTGAAAAACATATCAAAAATATAAGAGGATTAATGTAATTATTATTTTTTTATGTTCGAAAGGTCACCATTTCAAGAAATGCTTTTTAAATATAAGACTCGCATTTAATATTATTGAAAATACAACTTTTTATCGCCATTAATCTATAAACCAACAAAAAATACCTTTTAATTTTGAAAAACAAATTATGAAAAAGAAAAGACAGGTTGAGCATGTTGGAATTTTGTGTTAAGAAGTTTTAACTGTAAAAAAATAATCCTTAAGTGATTACATATTTTTGTCTGAAGAGAAATAAATGCATATATTTTAAAACTTCAAACTATATAGAGTAAGAATGATTTTTTTTTATTTGTTTTTCTTACAATGTATTTTTTTTAGCTTTAACAATATTTTACTTTTTACCTTCAACAATTTAGGATTTTTCTAATAAAAAAAAAATATAACTACACATTGTAGATAATACATTAACTATTAAGTAGTGTTTTATGTGTTGGACAAAGATAAACTGAATAATTTTTTTGTGAAGTTGTTTGATACATCTTTGGACAATACAAAATTCAATTTTTATCTTATCCAAGGTTATTCTAGTAGAGAAATTTTTGTCTCACTAAAAAGAATAGCATAAGCTTATCTAATTCTCTATACCAGAGTTTACCCAGATTGATCTAAGTAAACATAAGAATAAAAGTGATTATTATCATAATTTTAAACCCGACTAGGGATCGACTCGGGGCAAAGCCAAGGTCATGAATTGGGTTGATTATTGACATGTGTTAACATAAGGATAAAAATAGTTATTATTATAGTTTTGAAATCCGAATCAATGATTGACCTTGAGCAAGGCTCAGGTCACGGGTCGAGTTGACCATTAACCCAAGTCAACAAAAAAATAAAAATGATTATTATCATAGTTTTAAAAGATAATTTAATGATTAACCTAAGGCCATGCTCGAGTTACAAGTCAGATAAAGAATATGAACTAATATTTTTGGTTTTTTATTAAAAAAAAAATTTGTAATAAAAATTACATGCCTATTGATTATCGCCTACAAGTTACTTGCCTACTAGCTACTATTTACTAATAATCAGGTTTTGAAGTTGATTATTGCCTACATGTTGCTTGCCTGCTAGTAAACAAGTTTTGAAGTTCCTACGAAATTGATTGAAATACAATGAAGTTGTCGTGATTTGTTTTATCGAGTTGTTGCGTGCTTTCTTCTCCCTTTGGCTTCCTTTACATGGAAGAAATTGTAAAACAAAAACTGTAAAGTAACCATGTCTGTTTCTCTTCACGCCTCCATGTTCCATGTCTGTTTTCCTTGACAAATTTATATCAACTCTACTCCATATATGTTTTCCTTGACAAATCTAGATCAACTCTCCTCCGTATTCTAATTTCCTTTCACTTAATTCAAACTTTGTTTTCGCTTATATAATAATATTTCAGCTCATAACCAAATCCTAGCTCAGCTCATGAACAAAAACTGTTCTTCTTAATTTAGTTTAACTTTTGTTACACTCTTATCAAGTCTAACCTTCCTTGAATCTATCTTTCTTATCTTTCCTAGACTATATAACAATTCGATTATGAAAGTAAATCCATTCAATTATAAAAAACGAAAATATTTCATTTATTAACAAGAAAGAAAAACCCTTTATTAATGTGAACCTAATATGAAACTAGATAATTTACTGTAGTGAGATAAAAACAAATATGCCTCATAAGACATCCATTTCCCAACATTTTTTATTAATATAACCGAGTCACAGCACCACCAAACAGCCTACAGAGCTTCCCTTTCTCCACTCTCTTCACATTTGGTATCTAAGAAGAGTGTTGCTGGACCCATTCTACTAGGGTTAGGATGCCAAATCCTGTTGCGGTGCGCTTCTTCTCACTCGATACAGGACCAGCCATGTCAATGTGCATCCATTGAACCTTCTCATCAACAAACTGCAAAATCGGAGATGTTTTTTCAGGATTTCCTGGGATGTGAGATAATATGGTGCCAAGAACCAAGCACTTACGACTGAAAAACTATCAAAGTTTTCTTTCTTTTTTCCAAAAAAATAAGATATACAAGGAATAACTTGATTTTTGTCAAGCTTAAAGTGGAAACAACCACAGTGCTTTGTGGTGCATTAGAAGCCTCGGCGGTTCTTCATCCAAAGGTGGTAGGCGACATTCCCTACCAAAACCTGTTGACAGTGTCTGTCCCGACTTAGACAGAGTACCTTCTGGATGACAGCATGCATTCAAGAATATTTAGAGAAACCACTTATTGTTTGGTAAATTACCCAGAGTCCCAGACAATTTCACCTTGAAGTGCAGAAACCCCATATCCAACACTTCTACATTGATAGGATATTGTTACTACAGAAAATAATGGAAAATATCCCAAGTAGATGAGCTCTACACATGGTTGCATGCCCAACTGGACACTGCTTTGCAAGTCCATGTAACATGGGTAAAGGCATTGTAAAGAACAAAAATAAAAATTAGAAAGACAACTACAAGAATAGGCAGTGGATTATCATGATCACGTACCTGTTTCAAAAACAGAGCTGCTGTGATAGCACCACCCTGACGAGCACCAGTGTTTACCATATCAGCTACTCCTGACTTCATGGACTCCCAGTAACTTTCCTCTAATGGCATCCTCCAGAGTTTCTCTCCGCTGGCCTCTGCTGCTGTGAATACCTCATTTGCCAACTCATCACTGGGTGTAAAAACACCTGCATAAGAAAAGGTTTTCCACTATTTAAACAACAGGCAATTGAGTAATCTAGCCTTGAAAGGATGTCAGTTCCATAAATGACCACAAATACCAAAGTTTACTAAGCCACCATGTTAATGTCTTTGAGACACTATCAGACTTGAGTTTAGAGGTTATAAACAGTTCTCTACAAACTGCATAGACAACTAATGCATGACCACATCTTTTCTGGTGACAGACTGCATTTAAACCTCTAGGTACTTTTATCATAACAGCTGTGTATTTGTTCAGCAGTCAAAAACTTGCTGTTCAGCAAAAACCCCACCCCTCCCTTCTCCCAACTATAGAAAGAAAAAAGAAATTCTTAAAACTCTATCCCCACTAGAATCGGACTTCCCAGCATGATTAATAAAAATGTGTTCAAAAACTTGCTTTTCAGCACAAACCTGCAGGATTATTGAAAACATGTGTGTACCTGCAATTGAGGGCCCGAGAGCAACTACACAGGCTCCAGTTAGTGTTGCCAAGTCAATTATCTGCAAAATAATTAATAACATTCAGCAAAATTCCAAATCCAAACTAAACAATCATGACTATCAGCATGCTACATCCGTACTGTGTTAACTTTAGCAATGATAATATGAGGTCATACAACTACAATTTTGATTGCTGATCAAATATCAAGGTACAAAAAGTTCAGCTTATGTAGCATATGAAAATTAAACAACTCCTACCCAGTGAACATGTATTTTAGCACAACCATTCCAAAGCATACAAAAATTTTCATCTGATTGTCACAATATTATATTTAAATGGTACCTTCTCTACACCCTGGTTACAGGCATAAACTAAAGCATCTGCAAGTGTAAGTCTGCCTTCAGCATCAGTGTTGTTCACCTGCAACGAGATTATCCAGCAAGATATTACATAACTGGCTGATGGACTTATAAGAATTTTATCCAACCTTCTAAAGATATGAAGACAAAAGGCTCTACATCCTTTTGGACTTTTTTGCCATGTATTTAAATGTACAAATAAACTACTTAGTGACAGCAATATTAAAGGCTTATCTCTCTTTTGATGCTTTTATTTTATTTAATTCTTTTATTGTACCCTTTTGATGCATTGACAATAAGAAACTATATGCATATATATAAAAAAAAAAACCTTACAGACAACAAAAGGCATCACTAAAGAGGTCAATAACAAGAGGAGAAGAAAACCAAAACTGGAATGTTTGCAGTTAACAGAAAAACCATAGCTACCTGGCACAAACACAACAAGTCACAGCTAAACTTTTCTATTGATACTAGAGAATGAATCAGAAAGTCCATATGATAAAACGGTGCGAGATAGCTGGCTTCTGGGATTTGTACGTGCCTAATTCAACCAACACAAACCTGAATTATTGCTGTCTCGACTCTACAATGACTAACAGAAAACAAACAGGACATGCTTTTTAACAAAATGACTTGATTAAAATATTACAATATTGCATGATGCACAAATTCCAATAGCGAGGTTACCATTGTTGGGTGGTGATGGTTGGGGGTTGGGGTGAGGTAATGACAACCAGAGACTCTTAAATGCATGTCTAATCCATGCAAAACACAATACTCAATCAAATAAAAAGAGCTTCTATTTTTGTCCAATCTTTTTCCCTGCAAGATGATGAAGCTATACCTCAATTGTCTTTCCATTAGAGGCTGTAACTATATCTCCTGGCCTCATACCAGTTCCACTGATCATATTCTCGCAAGCTGCAACAATGAAATGGACCTGCATAACAAAATTTCAGCTGAGTCACAAGGGCATTTAAATTTTAAAAAAAATATACATGTAATTGCAAACAAATGGTTAGAAAAAAAGGACGAAAAGAAACTAACATTTTAAATTGATAGGAACATGGTTTTAGCAATGATTATGAGAACAAGCACAAGACAAACAGCTTACCTCAACCCCACTAGGTTTAACTTGACCAATGGCTTTAGCTGCACCTAAAACTGCTGCTGAACCTCCCATATCAAATTTCATGAACTCAATGGAACAGCCAGGTCCTGTCTTGATGTTGTAGCCACCACTGAAAACATAAAAGACACAGCATTCAGGAACCCCTACTGGCATCCAAAACAGCAGAAAGAATAAAAGACAAGAAGCACCACTTCCTATAACAAGTGAAAAGCAAATGCTGAGAAAGGATCAGAAGCATGGCCTCCTTCTTGACAGACCATAACCAAGACCGCTTATCATGTGATCATGTGAACGATCACTATCTAAATGATGCTACATGACACCATCACACATTGAACTTCCAAAAGTCAGCACCATAAAACCCCACAGTTGGTTTTAGAACCAAAAACTAACATTTTGGAAAACATATAATCACCTGTCAAAAGTCAATCCTTTTCCAACTAATGCTAACTTGGCTTTAACAGGTCCACTTGGAGGCTTATAACACAAATGGATGAAATGGGGTGGATTTGCAGAAGCTGCAGCAACACCTAAATAGGATCCCATTTTCAACTCTATGCACTGCTCTGCACTCAAGATGGTAGCAGAAAGAACATCGCTGTATGTGGAAGCAATCTTTGAAGCTTCTTCTGCCAGTACCGCTGAAATATAGAAGTCATCACACACAATTAAACATGTACACACATACATATTATGGTTGCATACCTATGTCTTGGGATGGAATTATGAACTACGGCCCATTAAAATATTAGTTCAGACATGTAGGTCAGGTTGTAATTCTAATTATTGCATTATGCATGCAAGCCTTAAGGGGAAGCTGGTACAAACCCGGGGTGAGTACATTGGCAGGTGAATTGACAAGCTCTTTTCCAAAAATTACAGCAGAAGAAACATCTTCAGCATATTTGAGCTTCTTCACTAGATCAGATCCAGTTCCAAGACCAAGAATATCCACAGATTTAAGCACAGGTTTCTTTGAATCCGACTTATACCTATTATCTTCATATGTCCCCAGCACAGTCCCTGTCACAGTTTAAACCATTCAACATTAATTATTTCCAACAGTTGAAACAATCAACCACACAATACCATCAATTCCCAATACAAGTACCAGATACTATTGCCGAAGCAGTATTAAGTTTTGATTCATTTGAGATGCTTCCAGTTGAAGCAAGCACAATGCCAACATCACTGGCTTGAGCAGTCTTAGCAGCAGCTGCAATGGCCTCACCAAAATTGCGAAAATTATATGTGTTTGTTGCAGACTGCCCAAGGCCAATCAAGCCGATTCTTTTGGAACCAAGACCTGGAAGTCTAAGAACCAATGACTGGCCAGGTTTTCCTGTGAAATCCTCCTCAGAAGAGGCTTCACTTAATTGACCACCCAGCTTAGCATCTAGCTTTTTCAAAAGCGAGTTCTCGAACTTCTTGCTGTCATCCTTGGCCATATCTTTCTCCGTAACACCAACAGCAAGTATATCCCCTTTCCATTCTGCCACGTCAATTTCTTTTGCAGAAAAAGCAATCTGTCAAGGATTACACAAACACATGATCCATCTTTTTAGTACCCAATAAACAGCAATCAAAATGCAAATAATCACAAACTTCACCAATTAATATTTGATCAAAGCACATATCGGCAGGGAAAAACACCAATCAGGTCGCATATATTTATCACAGCTTTAAGGCATAAATCACACGTAGAGACGCGAAATCAAGGAGGTCTGAAAGCAAAGAAATGAAACCCCGCCAACAAAAAACAGTACGATTAGAATTTTAACCCTTGATGATCAATCAAAACTATAACTTCATCACAGATTGGTTTCAACCAATATTACTCATATAGATGTAAAAAGACATGCAAATCTATAGTTGGCTTTAAAAACAAAAACCATGAACAAGAGTAAATAAAACATTCCAACCGCAAAAAAACACACAAATCTATTAATGACTTTAAAACTTATAACCATCATCAAAAATCAATAATCTTGATAATCTAAACACAATATACAAAGAAACAAAATGTGGGGTTTATTCTCTTAGGGGAAATTACAAGAGATTGACCTTAGGGACATCGATGTTAGCAGGCTGAGTAAGGCCAAGAGTGGCACGAGCTGAGTGAGCCATGAGTTTGACTCCTCGTCTTCTGTAAGAATCAAAGGGTGAAACTGAAAAGGTGAATCTAAGACAAGGAGCTGACTTCAACTTCGTGAGAAACAAGGACGGTGAAGAGGAGAAAGATGATCGGACAACAGCAGCTGTAAGTGAAGTGGCCAAGGATGCTACAATAACAGCCATTTTTCGGTGTGGGGTTTCTCTATTTATTTATAATGAATCCATCCGTCCAAAAATTTGACAAGAAATAGTTTAAAGTATTTTTTATTTTAAAATAATATTTTAAAAAATTATTTTTAATTTTAATACTTATAAAATTTTTAAAAATAATTTTTTAAAAAATCAAATTTTATAAAATGATAGTTACATCACTATCTCAAGTACACAATGTTTAAAATAGACATGAATGGGCATTGACACCAGCTTAGCATGCTGACCGACCAATTGGGTTTAGATAAAGGCATGGCTCTTGCTTCGGTTAGCTAGAGTGATTGATAATTTTTAGAAGGATAAATTCCATATTGTATTCCTTGTTTCATGTTAAAGTCCTTGCCGTCTATGTTTTTTTTTCATGTAGTCTGATATGTATTGATTTTTTGTAAAAGATTAGCTAAGTTATTTTTAAATTTTGATAGAATAACACATTTTAAAAAAATCCAACAAAATAATATATTTTTACACGTTGTTATTGAGAACTGCGATATTAAAATGATATTATAATTGTTTAAATATTGTATTTTACAACCATAACATTGAAATTTATATCACGGTTTGTGCTTTCTTTTACTTCTTTCACTTTCTCCTTGACCTCATGACCCATTTCTTTTTTTTTATCCACCATGTTATGTACCACTTCTAAAACCTTGTATGTGGCTTTATGTAGAGCTTTAGCCATCTTGTGTGTGCATTTTCCTGGTCCATCACACAAAAGCTTTGAAGGGTAGTGTTTCTCACCCCTATAATCATGAGAAATGCCTTCGCCAATATTTAGACGAACATAATCAGTTGCTTCTTCTATCTTTTCTTTTTCTTTCTCAACCAAGCTAGGCAGTTTAAACTTAACACCACCATCTTGTCATTGATGTTGTTGGGATTGTTTTGGAGAGATCAAAATTTTAGTGTTGTGGTGACCATTTTTGTCATAAGTCTCAACAACAATGACCTTATGGCCTTCATTCTCTATAACATCTTCAATTTGTTATTTTTATGGTTGGTTTGTTACTGGGCTTTGAGAACATACTTCTATTGCAAATAAAAAAGTGAAAAAGAGACAAAAAGCTAAAAGATTCATCATTTTCTATGATTTCTAGTTGCTATGTGTGATATCAATTACATGTCTAGTCCTCGTGATTTAGTTGTTTTGAAACTTGTTATTGCTTTAAAGGTCCTTATATAAATATGGCTTAATCAATATACCAGTTTATATAAAAATATAATTGATATCATGATTATAAATGGTGATATCAATTAAAATTTTATTGTGTTTTTCAACTACAATATCAATTTAACTATCATGATTATGAAACATTACATCATTTAAATGTTGCGGTTCTCAAATGCGACATGCAAAAGTATGTTATTTCACAAAAATTTCTTGTTGCTGTGTTAATTCGCATTTAGTTAAGTTTTGTGTGTTAATTGCCAATTTTTCCAATATATAGTGGTACTACTTTTTTTCTTTTTCCAAATATATTTAGACATATTTTTATAAATTTTTATAGATATAACTTCTAAATTTCGAACTTAAAAATCTTCTCCTTAAAACTTTTTTTTTTTAAAAAATGCATCTTCTTAACCAATAAATAAATCTAAAAACCAGCTTAAAAAACTAGTATGGTTGAATAACCAATGATATAACCAAAAAGGGAATTAAAAAAGCAAGGCATGTGAAGTAAGAATGTGGTGAGTTATCGACTACGAGTTTTAGACACTAAACCCGAGGCATAATGATGTAAGGGGTTATGATTAATTGGATTTGAATTTATTTTATTTGAATCACTTGTATAGTTTATTATAAATGTATTTGGATTAAATGGACATGTTCAAGCGCAATAAAAGGCACAGTCCCATGAAATGTCATGTTTATGTAAAGGCCTAAGACTTTTGATGCGATAGTTAAATCTAGCTCAAATTTAATTAAAAGACTTTATATGTCAAGTTCTATAACAGGATGGCTACCGTAGTTAGTTAAGGTTGGGAAGGCCTTCGAATTAGACATAAAAGTTATATTTTCATAAGTTTTGTTTTTTTTTTCCTAGTTAATTTTGGATATTTTGCTTTATTTCTTGTTATATGTTATTTTTATATTTGAATTGGAATTGGAATTATTCTTGTCTTATAAAGGTTAGTTTAAGGCTTATTAAAAAGAGTTGTAACCATTTTTTGATGATGGATTTTTAGAAAAGAAGTTTTGAGTAACAAAACTTTGAATTAGAATTTCCATGTAATATTTTGTTCCAAAACATTTTTCTTCCTTGTTTTTGGATTCCTATTTCTTATGTTCAGCTATGTCGATATCATAACATGACAATTTTTAGTGGTTTATTATTGTGTGTTGTTGAAAAACCATGATTGGAAAAGGTTGCAAAATAGATCATGTTCACGAGTGAAGCATCTATGAACTAACAATTAAGGACTTACAAAGATAGGTAACAAAATTAATATGTCTATTGAAGGAGAGAAAATTGGAGTATTATATAAAGAGTGATTATAGATAAGTAAATAGTTTTGAAAATCCTTTTCAAATGCACGAGGAGCAAATGAGGCAACCTCTTGAACAAGATTAATTTCATGGAGACATAAGCTTTTGAATTAAAATTTTTGAGTTTTTAGGTATCTTACAAGTTGAGAAATTCATTGATTGAATGCTTTAAATGGAAAGATTTTTTTTTTTAATTAAAGACGGTCCTCGAATAGATAAGGGCAAAAGGATCACTATCAGGTTAACTAGTTTACTTGGTGAGAGTAGCTAAAAAGGACTTGGGAGAGATAAGAAAAATCAAATATTAGTAATTGAGAACAAATGAAACGCCACTTTCTTTCTTTCAAGTACACTCAAACCATATGCCAACGATTCCATACATTAAGGTAATGAGCGAGGTTTGTTAATGAGTATATTGATAATTTTGATTAGTTAATGGCTAGAGATGATCTACCAGAAATGGAGGAGTAATTAGTAGCTCAGTACCTAATTGGATTATAACAGTTTATGCAAGGCATGCTTTGTTTGCAATTATTATGGATATTTTTACCATCAAATAACTCTAACCATAAAGAAATAGAAAAATAATGAAACCAATAAGGGTTTTCAAATTGGCCATAATAACATGTTTCAAGTTGATCAAAATGTTGAGGGTGCATGCATTAACGATTAATGAACAAAAAATCAACTTAAACATACTCTTACTCCTCAACAAATTACAAGTTGGTTTTAAATTTTGATATTATAGATCCAATAAGCAAGGGCATCATTATGTTAAATGCTATAAACCAAAGAGTCTTCAAACAATAATCTATTAATAAAAGAACTCATAAATGAGAGTTTAGCCAAAAGAGATCCTACTTTTAATGATTCATATAGTAGGGAGATTTTGTATATAGTTGATGATGCTATCTTAGTCGTCTGAAAAGTCTCTTCAAAGTGACTAGAGTAAAGATTGGTTGCGCACTAAAATCATTCATTCAACATCTATAATCAAAGATAAGGTATGGAATCTAATCATCGATAGTGGCAATTATGACAATGTTGTGTTTTCAAAGGTAGTAAAGAAGTTATAGCTTAAAACAAACAGTCATTCCAAACCCCATAAATTGATATAGTTGAAGCGAGATAGTGAGATAATTATGGAATAATAGTGTATTATTTTATTTTATTTTATTTTTATAGTAAAAATTATTGTGATAATGTATAGTGTGATGTAATTTTTATAGATATGTGTCATGTATTATTAAGAAGACCTTGTCAATGTAATAGAAATGTCATGCATGATAAGCAACACAATAAGTACACTTTTAGTATAAAAAGAAAGTGTGTGGTATAGGCATTAAGGAAAACATAGGCAATAGTTAAGGTTGAACCAAATTGAGTAGGATAATTTCAAATTGATACCACTTTGTTAAATTATAAATAGTTATTTCACATGTGCTCAGCCGCAGGCTGGATATTCTTTTTCTAATAAAAAAGTTGAACATGCAGGCTTTTTCTGCACCTTTATTTACATAAAAAATATTAAGTGTAAATTAAAAATTTTGTACACACGTCTAATTAAATAAATCTAGAATCATCTATTTCAATAAATTTTTTAAAAAATCATTAACAATAACTAAATACATATCTTGAAAAGTAAAGAGGCAGAAATAGATAAAGATATTTGATCTCGCAACACTAGTCATTTACCCGACAATGTTCAATGACTCTGTTAATTAAAATAATTTTTTATTTTATTAATAATAGTAGAAATAGGCACATATAAAATTGATTGAATAAAATCAAAGAAAAACAATATCTTACAAGGTTGCACCTATTACAAATTCTATCCAAAAATAAATATTTTAATCTTTAAAAATAATTTTTCAATTATACAAAACATAAAGCAAATTATAGATAAATTAGAATAACCTCTTAAAAAATTAAATACACATAAAATAATGAAAAAACAACCACTATTTAAAAAGATGTAAATAAAAAATCATAGAGAAGTGGTATTAATTTAAATATAATTTTAAAACTTATTTAAAAAACACATATAAAAAAATGATTTTTTAAAAGGCAAAAAAAAAAAAAAAAAAAAGAATAAGGCCAAGCGTTGCTAGGCCTGAACCATTTAGAAAGGCCCTGCGAGCGGGCTCTATTTATATATATATAAAAAAACTTAATTAGGGCAAATGACATGTCATCCGACTAATTTTTTTTTTGAAAAAAAAAGTTTAGATGATGCATCACTTGATTTTCCCTAGATTCCAACTGTTATCCCTAGATTCCAACTGTTATAGCAAGTGAAAAAAACAAGTTCATGTTTTATTACCCAAAAACTTATTTTGACTAAAAAAACAACTAGAAAAGAATCTAAACATCTTAGCAAACACATAAATGACCTTAAAAAAAAAAAAAAAAACACACACACAGAGAAACCTAAAATAAAAAATATTCTAAGTTTATATCTGGTTTTTAGGACAATTTCGAGGTAAAAAAAAAACATAAACGGAACTCTCCTAATCAAATGAAACCCGTTGACACCATGCCAACAATTTTGGTGGTCAGAATCGGTGTTAAAACTGATTTTCTTTCTCTTTCACCAATTCTAATTATCTTTCTCTCCTCTCTCAAACCCGATATTAAAAATATATAGGTTCATATATAAAATTATCCATAAAATAATTGCTAACATTACTCTTAAAACCTTTGATCTTATTTAAAAAGTATGGTATCATCATATAATTTTAAAATATCATTATAACTGTTTTATTTAAAAATAATTTTATTTAAAAATATATATATATTTTTTAAAGAAAAAATCTAGGGAAGGGCTAAGAGAATCACAAGTGCACTTTGGACTTAAAAAGTTGTATTAGGTATATCTCGGATTGCAAGGCTAAACCAACGAGCCTATCTTAAAAAAAGAAAAAAAAAAAAAATGATAAGTTATTCAAGTAAACTCAAACCATTAGTTAATAATTTTTTATTTTTTATTTTCAGAATAATTTAATTATTTTATTGTTTTCGAAAACTTTAAAAAAAATGTAGAACCTCTAGATAATTTTTTAATAATCAATATGCCATGTGAAAAGTTTAAATTACAGAAACACTAAGACATTTCTTCTTCTTTTTTTTCTTCCAATAATAAAAAAATAATTTTATTATATTAATGAATAGTAAACTAAGTGTAGTTGCACAATTTTTTTATAGTCGTTTTTAGAGTTTTTTTTGTTAATTATTCCATCAAATTGTTGTTAATCACAAGAAAACACACAAATTTTCCAAATAGGCATGAGGCATGCCAAATTGCTAAATTTAAATTTCGAAGGACATAAATGGAAATTAATCAGCCAACGACAGTGAACAAGAAGGTGGCATGATGCAAGGACTGTAGGTTTATGAAGCAAATGACATGTCGTTATTGAAAAATCCCAAGCAG
Source organism: Populus alba (assembly GCF_005239225.2). Taxonomy (NCBI): domain Eukaryota; kingdom Viridiplantae; phylum Streptophyta; class Magnoliopsida; order Malpighiales; family Salicaceae; genus Populus; species Populus alba. The sequence goes on from NC_133289.1 coordinate 16,956,568, forward strand.
GCATGAGAAGCCATCCCATCCCATCCCAGTCCAGAACGAACAAATTCAAAGACTCATCACAAATTTTGAATTCTTTCTTCTTCTTATCCTCCTCCAAAAAGGAGAGTAAAAAAGAAAAGAAAATGGTGGGAGCGAACTTGAAAGCAGAAACGATGAAACTGATGGAGAAGAGAAGTGCTTTGGAAACTGAGATGAATGTCATCATCGACCGCCTCTGTCAGCCTGGCGGTCCTGGTCTCTCCGGCAACCTCGTCGATTCTGAGGCACATAAATTTTCTTCTTCTTCTTCTTCTTTTTTAGGGTTTTATGTATCCGTGGCTGTTAAGATTTGCCGAGTATTTTTTGTTTTAATTTATTTCTTAAAAAAAATTCTAGGGTTTTCCTCGGTCGGATATTGATATTCCAGTCGTTAGAGCTGAACGACACCGTCTTGCTGGTATTTCCCTTCCCTTTCCCTTTAACTTTTTTTTTTTTTTTTACTTCAATCTCTGTAGTTTTTTTTTGTGTTTTGTATCAATAGAGCTGCGGAATGATCATAAGGAGATTACAGAGAAAATAAATGAGAATATACAAGTTCTGCATTCAGCCAGGCTTGCAACCAAAGATTCAGGTACGTAGATATGTAATAATGTTATTAATTGAGCAATGTTATTTGCTCATATTTTCTCTCAATTATCATTGCATGTTGGGCATGGACTTGCAATACAAATACTTGCCTCGTTTGTATTGAATGATGACAAGTAGTTAACTGTGCTTATGTTCTTCATTGGAGAGGAACAAAATACAAAACTAATCAAATGATTAAACGATGATCAATCTTTATTTTCATGTTTTTTTTTTTTAGAAAAACACATTTTCTGTTGGCAGTCATCTTTGATCGCTTCCTGTTCATATCTATAATAGAGTTTATATGTCTCCCACGAGCCAATTATCTCTGCTTAACTTCTATACTTCAAGATAGAAATACTTATGCTATATCTCAATAAGAGAATGGCTTCTTCTCTGTGATAAGTTGACTGACTAGTTCTTCCTCACTTGCATGGAAATGATGGGGTGTCAAATAATCAAAACTCAGTGGTTGGCAATGCTTTTCCATCTGTAACTTCCCACAATGTTGTTCTTAGAGATTCTTCCAGTTCCATGGATGTGGACATGATGGCTAGCGTACCCTTTGCTGTGGTTGATGAAATTACCGATGCATCCCCAACAGCAGAGGATGGTCTGCAACTTGGAGATCAACTTGTTAAATTTGGTACTGTGGAATATCAAGTTGGTGAGAATCTTTTGCAAAAGCTTGCTTCTGAGGCTCAGGCAAATCAGGGTCATGCAGTACCAGTGATAGTTATGAGGCAAGGTGCTCCCATCAACTTATCAGTGACTCCTAGAGTGTGGCCTGGCAGGGGTCTACTGGGGTATGTCTGCCTTTCATTTTCTTCTTTTCGTACAATTCCATGCAATTCATGATTGAGTCCTTGTTTTTAATGTGTTCTATCCAACAAAGTTTTTCCTTTACTAAAACTATTGGTATGTGCTGCTACTACCACCACCAAGATGAAAAATCTGACCAGCCTGAGTTGTTGTGTATAGTATTCTTAGCAGGTTTTTATTTTTTTGTTATTTGTTGCTTGTAGTCTACATACGATTTAGATTAGTTTGTGGAAAAGGTGCCCTACAAAATTTGATAATATTGCAAATTCTGGAACATGACATCCTTAAAAAATATGGATTTCAACGTATGTATGAAAAGGGGGGTGGGGGTGATGGCAGAAAATGATTCAGATTAGAATGAGGTGCTGAGGATGGTAATGCTGGGATATACTTAATCTGAAAAAATTCAGAAGTTTTTTTTTTTTTTGCTAAAATTTAATGCGGTTTGTACCTTGTGGATCATTTTAATGTGCTGATGTCAAAAATGATTTTTAAAAAATAAAAAAACATCATTGGCATGCATTTCGGCACGAAAAGTTATTTGAAAAGCAACCACTACCACACTGCCAAACACGCTCAGATTGACAATAAAAAATTTCATGCTTGCTTTTTTTTTTTTGTATGTTTCTTTTGAAATATCATCAAATGGCTTTAATAATTCTCGGGAACACTGGTTGTGTTTTTCTTATTTCTAAATATAAACTTCAATTGTCTTTTGCATACTGGTTGTTTTTTCACTGGTGTTCTAGCAAGTAAAAACATACTCATATGGAACTTCTTGGAATACTGCAAGCAGGTCTTCAAATTGGGTTACTGCATTCTTTGAATAGGCAAGTATTGTATAGCCTTCATGAAATCTACTACGAGACTATGGCATATATTGTCACAAGTCACAACCAATAAATCATCCTTTTATAAATCTGGTTGGGCTTGTCTAGGTTTAGATGGAAAGAGAAGCTTCTTTCAAGGCTCCCTTAAGAGTTATTATGATGTTTTTAAACTAATTGCTAAGTCTGGCTGTTGTGACTATACTAGATTTCTTTTCCCTACTTTTGTTCTTTTTTTTTTTTTTTCCAGTATCAACTCAGCTCTCCATCTTATTGGTGCCAAATTTAGATACAGCAGGAGGGGATTGCCACTGCATAAGTTGTGTGTTACTTAGAATCATGGTTGTTAAATTGAGATTCGACTCCTGAATCGGAAAGCCCATTTTTGGAATCGTGAATCATTGCTTTCTTTCACCCTTTTCTTTCTTTGTGAAAAATTAATTTATAATCTGTTTCAGTTTCAAGAAGACATATTAGTTAAAGAAAATTGCTCATATGTTTTTGTCATCCATGACTTCTAGAATAAAGCTTCCTATTATTACCATCTCTTTTAAAAAGCAATGCATCGTACTGAATTGAATCATGACTGATTCACAAGATTCACAAGATTCACGTGCACTTGAGATTTAACCCATGTTTAACATTGTTTTGAATGTGAATCAAGATGAATTGTAAGATTCGAATTGTTAATCGTAAGATTCTAACAGCCATGCTTAGAACTGCTATAGCTAAGTTATTTTGGACATGTGTGCCTATATATCGATCATCACACATATGCCTTGCTACTGCTAATTCATGAGGTTACTAATTCTTTTGTTTTATTTTATTTTATTTGATATGCTTGCAGATGCAGTTTCCGGATCTTATAACTGTTTCTGGGATAACAGGGAAGGTGGTTGGTTGGTTTTATTGCCAGTTGCAACTCTGTTTCGGATAGGTATTTCAGCATTAAAAATTGTTTCTTCAGTTTTCAAGAATCAGATATTGGTCTAGCAAGTTTTACTATGCACTCTAAATTTGTCTGACTTGAGCTTGTTTCAAAGATGTCTAAAGAACTGCTTGATGCTAATTCGATTGTCTTTGTTTTGCCTGCCTTTCCTCTCTTCTGGTTATGTGCGTTGTCCGTGTTTTGTCTGAGCTCCATTTGAATTTTGAAGGCAAAAATTCATTCATGTTAGAAAACAGGAGCCCTCACAATCAAAGATCAGCCTTGCATTTCACGACACATGCCCATTTCTATTCGCTGACTCACATACAATGACTTGTAATACCTCTCCTTATGCTAATTGCTCTGAGATATGGCCGGAAAGGGTATTCGCTGGTATACAAATTTGTTGATTCCAGCATTATAACGACCCCCAAAATGGGATATGCCAATGATCAACCTGCAGCCTGCAGATCCAACGCATCTCCTGCATGCGAAGATGGAACCTGTCACTCTTCTCTTCACTTCCCTAACTTGGGAAGTGAAGACTGCGGCCCTCACGATCTTCACTGATCTTCCCTCTCTTTTACTAACTTGCCTCGTCACTGAATTTAACGTTGATTAACTGGATGAGTATGGCAGAGTACACAGTACACAGTACACAGGAGATTAATTGACCTTGCTGTCCTTGCTGCATCTGCCTGTCCGGGGACATCCACGTTTCCATGTCTCAATTGATATGGTGACTGAGATTTTGAGATGTGTGGAAGTTGACTTATTTTAATAAAAAAAATTAATATATATTTGACAGTAATCATTTAGCAGGCAGCCATGCAGCAGGCAGGTAGTGAGGGTAAAATCTCAAGTGCGGTCACTTCCTATAAATTGGTTGCCAAAAAGCGACCCATTGCTAATTTATTCCTCTCTTGATTTCTAAGCACTGCTGTATACCTAATCCTTTTGAAATCTTGCATGAATACGAAATCATTGATCAACTTCAGTCTAAAAGTTCTTGCGGCACGCTTGACTCCCTTGACTCTCTTTTGGCTTTTACTATTTGGAGTTTGATGTTTAGCCTGCAACTTCAGTCTAAAAGCCTACTAGAAAGTTGCGGTGACAAGACATTTAGAGAAGATATCTCACCTTAGCAGCGCTTTTCTTGGATCAGCGAAAGGAATGTTGAAGCTGTTTCCTTTTGGGAAGTTGCAATGGACAGAAATAGAAATACCTCGCCAGCTACCTGATCGTGTTAGTACATCTTTATAAAAGTTTGACACGGCAAAAGAAAGGAGTTGTTGGCGTTGTTGGATTGTTGGCCATTAAAGTAAAAAATCAATCCAAATTTTAATAAATATCTGCATCAAAGTCCTAGTAGAACCAAAGTGACTCAGAGAGTGATATATTTCAGTTTACTATATGGTAAGGTGGGGCTTTCCTAAATTCCTAATTTCATTTTGTTTTTGAAGAGGATGTGATTTAAAAGATCAACTAAATCTTCAAATTTATTCCCAGAAATGAAAGAATCTCATTCATTATAGTGAACACCGCATATATACTTCACTAAAATATGGTATAAATAATCTATGTTAGAGTGTTAAATGACATACAATAATAACAAGTGCTATATATATATATACATAAAAGTTTCCCATGCGGTAGGTGCTATACATCACTTTGATTATTTCTTTTTCAAAAAAATCTTAACTATCTTAAGAGATAACAATACAATAATGTTCTACAAAATTCAAGTAGTTTAGGTGCAAGATTTATATGTTAGATAATTAGTTAATCTCTTGATTATAGCAATCCGATCCATACTCCCAAACAAATATGACTGGTGGCTGGTACTTGCAAAAGATCTCATTTTGTAGATTTAGGGACTCTGATTAGTAAGAATTTTTTTTAAAGAAAAAAATATAATAATATTTTAAAGAGATATACTCTGAATGTGTGTGTGTGTGTGTGTGTGTGTGTCTATATATATATATATATATATATATATATATATATATATATTTGCAATAGAAAATGAAGATTATGAACCTGGAGCTTGAAGGATTCATGAGGTATTTATAACCCATGAATCTTGTTTTGTTTTGTTTTATATATTTTTTTTTTAATGTGGAGAGGAAGGGATGGAGTGTAATCTTGCCTTGATAGAATTTAATTAGGGATAAAAACCCCTTACATAAATATTAATGCGATGTAAATATGTTAGGCTTTTGCAAGATCATTCATACATCTAGGGGTGCATGGAGAGTAGGATATAAAATATAGTTGAGTTCATGAAGGTTGGGCTCTTCCCTTAGGCTGGACCTGAGGGGCTGGGTCATTTCTTCGGCTGAGCCTAAGGGAGGTGAGTTCTTTCTTTAGGTGAGCCCAAGGAAGATGGGTCCTTTCCTTGGTTGAGCCCAAGGAGGTGGGTCCTCAGGGTCTTTTAGGCTAGTTAAATTTGAATTTATTAGCAGTCCCTAAGTCTTTGTGATATTTATACGTAAAGATTTGTAAAAATACCTTGTACAACGAGTTTATTAATTTTCTTCATATAAGAAAAGGAGTGGAAACCCAAGGTAATTTATTAAAGAACCCATAAATAAGGGCATACATCATATTTGAAAAAAAATTATAAGTACGTAGAAGGGAACCATAAAGGAATCTATACTAATAAAATTTTCCAGAAGCATAAGGTAAAACAATAAAGGAATATATATTTAGAAAATTTTTCTAATAGATAGAAAAATCTATAGAGAAAGAGCCTACACGTAGAAATATTTTTAAGTGGGTGAGGGGAACCCATTGGAGGAACTTGTTTGGAGGAACTCTCATCTCTAAACTTATTGGAAGAACTCCTTTTAGAGTAACTCCTATTAGAGGAACTCTCATCTCTGAACTTATTGGAGGAACTCTTATTAGAGAAACTCCTATTGAAGAAACTCAACTCCTTTTGGGGGAACTCTTTTTAGAGGAACTCAACTTCTATTGAAGGATGAATCACATACTTAGTAAATTTATAAGAGGTCGAGGGGAACCCATTGAGGGTGGTGATATTACACTGGTGAGACCAAGTCAATCTTTTTCTTGGAGGGTGGTGCCATTGCACTAGAAAGATCCTTGATCAATCCATTCTAATGAGAGTTACGCTACTACACTACGAAGACCAAGTCAGTTCCTTTAAATAAAAGTGATGTTATTACATTAGGAAAATCAAGTCAATCCCTTTTCAAGAAAAGTTGTTGCATTAGAGAGGTGTGTGACTTTTCTAGGATGACATGACACGTGAGAACCCCCCCAATAAAGAGTGGTCAATGGATTGTGAGAGATATATGACCTCCCTAGAATGACATAGGGTGTGAGAGCCCCCTGTTGAAGAGTGATGCTAATTTGAGACTACATTAGAGAGGCTGGAGATCCAAGATCAATCCCTGATGAATTGGTGAAAGTCTCTTCGACATCACCTAGTGACGGTCCTAGCCTAAGAATAAAGGGATCCAAGATCAACTCATTGTGAATTGGTGAAAAGCTCCTAAGCATTACCGGGAGAATGTGTCAGTTCAAAACTGCACTAAAGAATAAGGGATCCGAGATCAAGGCTCTTTGGCATTACCTGGAGAATATTTTAGTCTGAGACTAGAGAATAAAGGATCCAAGATCAATCATTAGTGAATTGGTGAGAGGCTCTTAGGCATCACTTGAAGAATAGTGTTACTGCATTAGAGAGTTGTCGTGTCAATCTTATCCATGAAGAGTTGCAATCGCACTAGGGAGGATTTAGATTCATCCCTTCCAAGGTAAATTATGCAATTGCACTAGAAAACCAAGTTAATCCCTTCCAAGTTAAATTTTGTAATAGAACTAGGGAGATTAAATCCATCCCATCCTTGAAAGGTTGTGGGGTTGTTGCCCTAGAGAGCCTTCTTGTCAATCTCATCCTTGAAGAGTTGTGCAATCACATTGGAAAAACCAAGTTAATCTATTCCAAGTAAATTATACAATAGCATTAGGGAGATTAAATCTATCTCATCCTTGAAAGGTTATGGAGTTGTGGAATGACCTGAAAATATAAAAAACAAGCTTTAAAAATTGATGAATTTTTTATCAATTCCCACAGACAGTGCCAATTATGATATCCTAAAAAAATCCAAGTAGCTTAGAAACAATGCTTATATGTTGTTTGATAATCGGTTAATATCTTGATTATAACAATCTAATCCATTCTTTATAGTCAGGGTGATTGGTAGCTTATAAATGATGCCTAGTAGGTCAAGGTGACTGATACTTGTAAAATGTTTTTTTTTTTATATAGATTTAAAAACTCTTAGATGCTTAAGTAAATATCTTTTTAGAAAGAGAAAATATAATGATATTATAAAAAAGATAGACTTTGAAAATATATATGCAATAAAAAATAAAGATGTAAATCTAAAACTTGAAGGATTTATAGGGTATTTACAACTTATAAATCTTATCCTTTAATTGAGAGAATGAGGTGGAGTGTATTCTTACCTTGATAGTATTTAATATTTTTCATACATCTAGGGGTACAGGGATAATATTATATAAAATATAGCTGAGTTCATAAAGGTTGAGCTCTCCTCCAAGCTTTACATAATGGAGTTAGGTCATTCTCTTAGTTGAGCCTAAGAGAGGTAGGTCCTCAGGATCTTTTTAGACCTATTAAATTTAGGTTTATTACAATCTAATCCAATCTCATAATTTATCCTAAAAAAAAAAAAGCAATGTAATGACTCTTTTTTTATCCATATAAGGATAACATTTCTCTTTTTTTTTTCATTCATATTTTACAACTAGTAACTCCACTTGATTAATTGTTAGCACTTAACATTTTAATTTCTTTTACAAGTTGTTTGAATTTTTTGAATTGAACTCAATTTAAAAAGTTTTAATAAAATATCATGTATTAAATTATTTTGAGTATTAAAAATTAAATTTTAAATAAATTCAATCTTTAAAAATTATATAATAATAAATTAGAGTCTAATCCCTCTTAATTAATGTTAAAACTAACCTTTTAAAGAACTCATCCATCTATTTATTTTTTTAAGAAACATGAATAATATAAAAAATAAAATAAAATAATTTTTTTTATATATAAATATCAATTGAATGAACAATTGTGATCTTTGACAACCTTTTCATTTTTTTTTTTTTTTTTTTAATCTAGTGTGAGACACAAGAAAAGTATAAGATAAAAACCGGAGACAGCAAGTAAATTACAGCTCTAAACCGACTGTCCCAGTCAACATCACTCCCTCACTCAACCAAGAACCCCAATCCTCTCTCTCTCTCTCTCACTCAGTCACTCACTCGCTCTGACTTTCTATCTCTAGAAATAGAGAGACTTCAATTCTCTTCCGTAATAGATCACATTTTCTCTGCAATTTTCCCTTCCATTTTTCTCAAGAAAAAACAAAACAAAAAAAAGAAAATGAAAATTCCAAGTAGTGTACAGAAATATGTCAGCTTTATTTACCATTTGGTGGTGTTGGATTGACTGAAACGACACAGTTTAAAAACCTTACCTTTTTTAAGGAGGTAACATTACCTTTCTCTCTCTTTCCATCTCGTTTTTAACAATGCAGAATGGAATCATTGTGTTTCGAGGCTTATTTTGAATATACAATGGAGGGCCTTTTGTAGTTTACTGTGATTTTTCTTCTTCTTCTAGTGTATAAAAATCCTGTCTTTGATGAATAGTTGAAGTTATTTTGGTGTGTTTTGAAGTGGATTGCTTTTAAAAGGAGTTTTTGGGGCTGATTTGAGGGAAAAAGTTAAGAGATTTTTGTGTTTTTATTTGAGGTTCAGTGGAGTGAGCCCTAGTGGTGGTTGAAGTGTAAATTTGTTGAAAAGGTAAGATATTTTTTGGGAGCTTCAGGGTTTGGCTGGTGAATGTGGGTACTGGAGGTGGATAACTGTAATGGGTTTGTGATATTTAAGCGTTTTGTGCTAGTTGGAGCTTAAGTTGTTTTGCAAAATGGGGTCTTAGTGAATTCTCTTGGTGGGTTTCTGGTGATTTTGTTTAATTTGAGGAGGATTTGAGGGAAGCTTGATAAATTTGGAAATCTCGGGTGGCTTTGAGGCAAACAAGGTGAAGATCTCTTGAAAAACAGTGTCAAATTGAAGTTGTTTTGGACAATGTCAGGAGCTCCAAGAGTGAGGTCAATGAATGTGGCCGACTCTGAGGCTAGGTCTGTGTTAGGACCTACTGGAAACACCAAGGCAGGGCCATTGACGAGTGCTCGGAAACCTGCCTCAAAGCAATTAAGAAAGGATGGGAAATCGCCTGAAGAGGTTAAATTAGGGGAAGAGAAGAAAGTCGTTACGGTGCCCACTGTCGGTAATTTATCCCCCAAATCACTTTCTGGCAATTTTTCTTCAGTGCTTCGCCGCCATGAACAGTTGTTGCATTCGAATTTGTCACTAAATGCTTCTTGTTCATCTGATGCCTCCACTGATTCATTTCATAGCCGAACATCTACTGGGAGGTTGATTCGGTCAAATAATGTAGGGACTAGAAGGAAGCAGTATGTTTCAAAGCCAAGAAGTGTTGTGTCTGATGGGGGTTTAGAATCTCTACCTTCTTCTGATGGTTCACAGTCCAAGAAAACTTGTGCCTGGGTGACACCAAATACTGGTATGTTCTCACTTCTTTGATTTAATTTTTCCCTTTTTTTTCATGAAAGATACAGTTGAATTGTGACACTGATAATATGTAGAGCCTTGCAAACTGTATATATTAATTGTTATCAGTTTGTCTTTCTGAACCATATAAAAAATTTACCAGAGATCTCGTTTGAGTTTAATGCTATGAATGTGGAATAGGTTTGGGTAGTTTATTTTGGAAGTTCTGTTTTACATACCTTTTAAGTTCCCAGCACCAAAATAAAACTTATTTTGGAATTGCTATAGTTATTGCTATTCGTAGTGCTTATGAGTTGCATTGCAAGGCGAGACATTTATATGATATGTGATGGCTTTGGTTGAATAGATGATGCCGCTCTACTTTCTGCTGCTTCACTCAAATGTTGTTTCTGAAACTTGGTTCAGACATTCAGTTAACCGTGATTTCTACTTGGAATCAAACCTCATAAAAGTTGGTTCAATTACCAAGTTGAACTCATTTTATTAACTGGAGGTCAATTATGATTGCTAAAGAACTGAGTTAAACCAGCCGAAAACTGGGCTTGATTAATTATGGATTGTTCTAAACAAGTGTTGTGTTAATATAACAAATATAATTTGATGCTACTCCTAATTTGTAAAGCTTGCCAAGTGCTCTTTGTAGTAGATTTTAAGAATTTGATGTAACTATCAGGCTATAGCTCCATAGGTAGGCATTTTTACTTTCCATCATGCTGATTTATTGACTTGGACTGTCTGGTTTAGATTTGCAAGCTTTTTTCCTTTCAACCATAACTATTTAATAGTAGATAAAGTGGAGCATATACTTTTTCTGATTTTTGGAATTTTTTCCACAAACATGGATACTTGCTGTATGTTTTTGCTTTCAGTTTTGTGTCTTAAGAGTAAATATTTTGATTAAATAATGAAATTATGCAGTTTTTCATTCTCTTTTCCTTGCTGTTGTATAATATGCCTCATCCAATGTTTTTACTTATGTTGGTGTTAGAAAGGAATGCGCAAGTCTGTTAAATTGAAATTGCTTTCTTGTATCATTTCTTAAAAAAAAAATGAAAGACATTGTGCACTTGCCTTTTGTAAATATTGACCGGATTCAATTTCAATGTTTGATGGAGGTAATAATCAAAGCATATAAATGTCACTTAGGAATTGTTGTGTCATGTGTTACTTAAGCATGTCAATTTGCTATATAGCATTGTCCACATGCTTTAGCCATGCTTATTTTGGATTTAATTGCTGACTGGTTTTCATATCAAAAACAGATCCATGTTATACTGCTTTCCATGATGAAGAATGGGGACTCCCAGTACATGATGACAGGTATGTAATTGCAATATTGTTCGCGTCTGTCCTACTTGTTAAAAGATCTGTCATTCCTGATATGATGATCTGTTTTAACTGTTATTTGCTTGCTACTTTTGTCTGCATGCAGGAAGTTGTTTGAGCTTCTTGTCCTTTCAGGTGCTTTGGCTGAACTTACCTGGCCTGCTATTCTAAGCAAAAGGCACATGTTTAGGTACTTTGCCTATCCAAGTTCCTATATGTTTCAGCAACCAACATGCTCATCAATGAACTCTGACCATCCGCATCATTTGTCCTTTTAGTTGCAGTCTCCTCCTTATCTTAATTGTATTGCTAGATAGAGTTTATAAAAAACTTTTATTTGCAGGGAAGTTTTTGCAGATTTTGATCCAATTGCAGTCTCAAAATTTAATGAGAAGAAGATCATAGCACCTGGAAGCACCGCAGCTTCCCTGTTATCAGAGCTTAAGCTCCGTGCTATCATTGAGAATGCTCGCCAAATATCCAAGGTAGATTCTCATTTTTTAAGCATTGATTTATTCTGAATAGCAGAAAGACTGTTTACATAGGACACTGTAAATTGTGCTTATAAGTGGAAGATAGAAAGAGTAGCCTGGCCATCCAAATACAGCCAAATTTAATCCTGGTTTTTGACGTTACCCTGAGTTTAGATTAGTGTTAAAAATCATAACTGGTAGAGCTCGTTTTGCGCTTCAATACCCTAGTGCTGATTACCTTAATTAGATCAGTGCAATCGTAATGGGGACCGCTCATGATGTTCTCTTATTTGTGAAAGTATTAAATGGCACATAATGCGAGCTTAATGATTGCTCGATCAGTTTGGTTTGGTGAAAAGTAGTTGAGTGGTGGTCCAGATTTCCCCTGCAATTTGCATGAACCATATAGGACAAACTATACTATTACAACCAAACAGCTTGACCTTGATAACTTTATCTTATCTCAGGAGTTGCTTATGCAACCTAATTATTCCTTTTCTTCGAGATGCCAGCTTGCTTGGTTGGTAACTTACAAATGATTTATCTGACCTGATGACTTCCAGTCATTAACCCCTTTAACATTGTTAATGAAGTCAGCCATGATTGCTTGCTCCATATATCTGCCATGATTATCATTTGCAATTAACTTTTTACAGGTTTTGTTGATGCCAGGTCATTGATGAGTTTGGGTCATTTGACAAATATATTTGGAGCTTTGTGAACTACAAGCCTATAGTTAGCAGATTCCGGTATCCTCGACAGGTCCCCGTGAAAACTCCCAAAGCAGATGCGATAAGCAAGGACCTTGTAAGAAGAGGGTTCCGCTCTGTGGGGCCCACAGTCATCTACTCGTTCATGCAGGTGGCAGGGGTAACGAACGATCACCTCATTAGTTGCTTCAGATTCCAGGAGTGTATAGATGCAGCAGAAGGGAAAGAAGAAAACGGCATCAAGTCTGAAGATGTAAAAACCGATGACATCATGGAATCCAAAATATCCATAGCTATTGATGAATTGAGTTTCTCCTCGGAATGATGGAGGTGGCACTTGGAACGCCATGTTCAGTCATCAGTTTACCCTAGTAACTGATTCTCAGCTGTTCTTCGGGTAGTGATGAATATGGTTTTTTTTTTTTGTATAAATCTTAATGAATTCTTATGCATATTACGGATTCCTAGATTGTAGATTACTAAAAACGAATTAAATCAACAGATGAATGGGCTGTAGATGGGGCCTGTTCGAGCGAGCCTTGAAAAATTAATGTTGATTTTTTGTACAGTTGAAATAGCCAGTAATCAGAATCTTCTTTTGAACCCAACTTGGACATTAGGAAGCAGAGTTTACCATTTATCATTTCTGTTAAAAAGAGAGGAAACGTAATTTGTAGGAGAATTGTATTGTTGCAAGTGATTGCACACATTGAAAATCAAATTCTATTTATCGGCAAAAATAAATATATCAACATAAAATAACATAATATAATAGTTATTTGTAGTTTAGACATATAACTCATGTTTGTATGGATGGATAGAAAAGAAAGGTAATATTTATAATATATGTATTTTTCTTGAGGTTATTAATAATAATAATATAAAATTTTAGGTTGTTACATGATAAAAATTGAATGGTAAGTAAATACTATTTAGTTGATGCTGTTAAATATTCTAACAAGTATGGATATTTAGATTTATGTAAAGGCAATGGGTATTACTTACAAGACTTTAGGTGTCATGTACAACCAAAAAATCAGGATGGAGTATTTAATCGTACAATCATCACAATGTAATGTGAAAAAACATCTTTGAAGCTTGGAAACAAAGGTGGAGATTTTACAAAACATGTTCGTTTATCCATGTAAAACACAAGTCCAAATTGCAGTGGTATCAATAACATTACATAATTCTATTAGAAAGAAATCTCATGATGATGTAATATTTATAAAAAAAAAATCACATGATATAGTATTTATAGAATTTGATTACATTTTCAATTTTATTCTTGATAATTTTTAACTGATACTATTGCATGTTTAGAAAGCAATGGATACCAAAGACTTTTTCAGATGGATTTTATACGGGATAAAATCGCAAATAGTTTAATGTGATAATAAAAAATAAAACTTTTTTTCATAAAATATTAATTATTTCATGATATAATAATAAATCTACAATATTTTAATAAAAAACCATATATATTTATATATATTATTTTTAATCATTTTATTACCAGACCTTAATTTAAAAAATATTTTTAACACATTAAGTTGTTTTTGTTTTATTCAACCTTAATTTAAATTATAATTTTAACTAAAAATATTTTATCGAATCAACCTTCACTAAAAATATGTTTTCTAAATTTAAAAAAAAAAACTACCCCAAACACTTAATTCATGCTCATGATCTTGCGGGTGGACAGCCTTAGAAGTTGCATGACAGCTCAAATCTCTCAGTTGATCCGTGGAGACAATTTGATGTTCCCTTAGGACAAGACATGCTTGTAGGGTATGCCTGTTTCAGGATTTGAATAAAATAAAATAAAATAATGACTGATGGACACGCTGACTTGGGAGATCTTCATTGCCCCGCATCATTTTATATGATCCTACCGATCTGGGGAGGAGAACTGAGACAATAATTGATGGATGCCTGGTCTTCCAAATCCTTAAAGTTCTCCTCCACTCTTGTATGTGTATATTCTGGAGATTTTAGCTGTCCAATTTTTTCTCTAAATGCAGTTTTCTTTCAGACTATCTGCAGGCTAGTTTTTGAACATCAGATCTTAAATAAAATAATAATAAAAAAATCCATTATATTGAATTTCAAGTAATTTCTAACTGTCTTAATTATCCCATGTCTACCGCAGAAAAAATGAGAAAGCTGCTCCCAGATTTGGAGATATTGAAAAGGGTCTCAATCAAGATAAGGAAAAGTGGATGCAAACAAATTCTCCGTTTTCCACTACAATTAGGCTGTTTCAGAGTCGGGAGGGTGTAAAACACCAAATATACAGCTGAAATACTGAAGAAGAAGAAAGGAAAAGACATCTTCAAACCTGATAACTTACATTGAAAGAAAGCTACATGATTTTCATATAAATGAGGGCAGCCCACTGGTAATCTTTATACTGTAACCTAGACAGAATGGGATCTTTTCAGCAAGGTTTGATTTCAAACCCAATGCTCAGAAGCGTCCGAGCTGATTCTATCGCCGCCTCCTTCTCACCCCCAAGATCAAGGGTTTCACCAGTTAATTCGCCTTCTTTGCCCACCGACCACTGGGTTGAAGCAACTTGGTTTTGCAATGTATCGGTTTTCTTAATTGGCAAGTTGCTCAAGGATGCAGCAGCAGCAGGAGGAGGAGGAAGCGGAGCACTTGGTGGGCCATGTCGCTTCTTTGGTACAGGCTTGTCATGGTCATGTACTCCCTTGTATGTTATAATGACAGCGTTTGTGTTATCTACTGCTGTTTCAATGTGCTTTCGGACAGGACATCCAGCAGAAGTGCATCGATAATAATTCCTGTAAAATTCATACAAGTAATAAATCAGAAGTATGATTCAATACAGGAGCCAGTTTATATTTTGAAGTTACAAATGGGATTGCCAAAGGAAATGCATAATGCAAGGCTTTTGAGCTGGTTATTATTCTGTAAGGCACTCCCTCAATTTAATGAGGTCGAGATTCAACAAAAATCCTTGAGCACAGAGTTTGAATCATCGGCTCTAAAGAGTCATTTAAATACAGAGGGACAGATATCGCATGCAAAAGCAATGTTGTAAAGCCCGTGCAGCAAGGTTGTTTTCAGGATCTAACTCCAAAGTATATCAATAGGCATAGACTAGTGATGATCTAGAGGAAGTAAGCACAGGACCAGTTTCTATCTGGCAGTGTCCCTACTTTACAAGTCACTCGCATGGCATGCTTTGCAAGACATGCAGTTGTGGGGTTAAGAGTCAACTTAACTCCCATCAAGTATACAAGTCCTGGTCTGGTTATTGATTGATAAACTAACATAAGTCAACGTGCAAGATCAGTGCTTGAATTTTCTCATAGAAACAACCATGGCCCTGAAATGATATCAGTTTCCAGAATAGGTATTAGGTTTTGTGAAAACCATCTATTTTATACTAAAAATAAGTACCTTCAGAGTTTTCTGAACTGAGACTCTTGGAACAGTTCAATGGAAAGCGCCTCTAGCATTTACATGAAATGATAGCTGAGACCACATGCACTGACCAAAAACCCTAAGGTTCTTATAGAGTTGTTATTTGAGCAAGCTAAAGATGCTATCATCTTGTAAAAAAGGGATTGAGTGGGCTGAAATACATCCAAGGGATAGGAATTATAGTTTAGCGAACAAAAAAACCACGAGCAGATCACCTTGCCCTTTATAGTAGGAACACATGCTGAGATTAAGAGAGAGGAGGGATCTTTGCCTGAGTCCCAACAGGGCATGAAAATACAATATATTTCCCTCAACTTTCAGAAATGAAAGTTCAAATCATAAATATCCATTTAAAATCTACAAAAGATATTAAAAAGGTCAAACCAAGGAAGTAATTTCCCTCATGAAGCCCAGATCCTCCAAGAATCACTACCTGGGAACCAACTTACATCTTGAACATAGTGGCCCAAACCTTAAAGCCAACAATTCAGCTGGATTTTACCTATCTAAACACCAGAAGGCCACCTTCTTGATATCTTAAATGGAAATGATACTATTTTCACTGCTCATGATACCCAAATCATAACTAGAATTCCTTTGCATCATGAACTAGTTATATTCAAGGCTTACTCTTTAAATTGGCAGATAAGGAGGCATACCATAAGGACTTGCCAAGCTGCATATTCCTACAAGACACTACAACCCCCCTCCTCTCCCTTCTTTTTTTCTTTTCTTTCAAGAATGAATGCACTTACAAAGTAAGAAAACAGTGACATGCCTGCACAAAATGGAAAAATACACGGTGCAAACATAAGTGCATGAATATGAATAAGTCAACTCCACCCTTTGAATCATCAAGCATTAGTTACTCCTTTACCTTAACTATTGTTCTTTCTAATAGTAACTAGGGGCATTTTGGGTATAATAGGGAGTTTCTGTCAAATCTTCAAACTTTTGGGTGGTTCATGTAATTTCATGATACCTAGGTGGGTTATTGTAATTTACCCGTATTAGAATACTGTTCCATCTGAAGCTTCCATGCCAGCTCTGGAATAGGTAAAGCACAAATCTTAGCAATCTCCACAAAAGGAAGCCGAGCTGTCAGAACTCTGATGGCTTATCATTATGACAGCACCAAATGAACCAAGTCACCACCGCATTACACTAACAGCAGTGCCTCATGAGAGTCCGCCATACCTTAATTTGACTATCCACAATAAGAACTCAGAAAAACAGCTGTTCACACAAAGCACACCTTCAAAAACACATTTTAAGTTTTATCCCTCTCTTCCTTATTTACAACTATATTGAAATAAATGTGGAAAACGCCCTACCAACTTCATTTGGTTGTTTGGTATTATAAGTGCTCCAGTCATGTTACAAGGAGTAACTAGGATGGATACAGATCCAGAGAACATGATTTTAAGCCCGGTAGGCCATAAGTGCTTCAGTCATTTATAGGTTGGAAAATAATTTCACTCCTGCCAAATCTAAAAGCACTTCAACATATATGGCATCTAGAATTTCCACTTGTTGTCCATGAAAATGTCTGATAGCTAAGAACAAAATGGTAGGGATATTATAAGGTTCAACATGTAATCAAACCAACTGAGCAGCTAATAGTGTGAGCATTGCCAAAAACAAGAACAGATAACAAACTAAAACTTTGCAAGTCAAAACCACACTGCATTTTACAAGAACATATAACAAACTAAAACTTTGCAATTAAAAATCATACTGTATTTTATGTACCATTGTCATATGATAACATCTTATTGATTTATTAAATCAAAATTGTTACAAATACACAGGAAAAACAAGAAATAAACATGAACCTGGGATGAGGATTTCCCTTCACCATCTTCTGTCCATACTTGCGCCATCTATATCCATCACCTGAGATCCCCACGTCACCTGCTGCATGCACAACAAATTTAGGTTTTTTTCCGGGTTTTAAAACAGCCTTTGAACACTCTAAGTTTCCCTTCTTCAATCTGGTCAGAAATGAGCAAAAAAAAATATATTAAATCTCCAACAGTGCCTTTACAGAAGAACAGTAAGAAGTGTTAACATCACTAAGAAATAAAATTTGTGGAAACCAAATTGATGGGAAAACTTGCCTTCGTTTTGGCTCAGGTTCACTGACATCCTCCTCTTTGTTTTGAGTTTCCTTGTTCTCGTCCAAGCTGCTTGAACTCTGTCGTTTTCTTTCAGAAACTGTCAGTGTTTCTTGTGCAGGTTCTATTGACAATGTGACTGGTTCTGAATCCTTGAGCATTCTGACAGTATGCTCAGTTACAGTAGTCTGCAAAATAGGCCCAACAGATAATCCACTCCTACTTTCCCTAGGGCTGTTATTCTTCCGAGGTGGATGACTGTGCATTCCTTTATTAACAATCTCTATCACATGGCCTGAGTGATCAGAACATTCAATCTTTTTAGCACAGCAGTCAGAATAAGTACACTTGTAATAACTTCGAGAACCTTTAGGGCTCTTCACTTGCTTCTGACCATATTTCCGCCAGTTGTATCCATCTGGAATTGATGTCCTTGCTACAGGAACATGGAGAGCCTTAAGCTTGGCAGAACTTTGGTGCCCTGCTTCTGGTATACATGCATTCTTAACCTCTGGGGGAGACAATCTTTTTTCTGGTGGAGTTGGACTTGGAGCAGATGATAAAGGTTGTGTAACAGAAGTTAGTGACAGTTCTGATGAGGAAGTTGGACATACAGAAGGTGGAAGCTGATTTTGGGTCTGGGCTTTAGCACTCTGGGCTGTTACGCTTCCCAGAACTTCCTGGTGCAACAACCCTACTTGCTCCTATGAAAAAAAGAAAGAAAATGCACAACTAAAAAAATCATAGATTTGCCAGACTTAAATTGTACTAAGCAGGTAAAAGTTTGTGAATATGATCTAATGTTCATGCAAATGGGAAGTTCACTAGAGTGTACATCTAGAAATTTTAGGAAAGGCATAAAGCGCTCTCACTGACTTATTGTGATTTGTGAGGTTGGTCCATGCCTCAGAAACATTGTTTTATATATGATCCAACATATTTGAAATTTGTTCTAAACCTTGCCAGCAGGCAAAAACATAAAAAAGATAACTACCAAGTAATGTGAAACGGAAGAAATTTGTATCACATTGAGAGTGTTGGTTGTGATCTCTCAGGTCAGAAACAAAGTTGAAATTCATCACAGAATTTACCAACTGACAAATTCTTCACCCCTTCTGATTTCAGAGACGACCACAAGACCCAGAAATCAAACTCTCTGTCAATGGCATATAAACTTTCAGGTTATATTCGAAATCAAAATCATTGAAATTTCCTTATTGATGCTTAAGTTGAGTCTCTCCTTCCGGTTATAAAGGTTTTCACTGACAATCAATAACTTTTAATGATAAAACCTAAACCCTCAGAACAAATTACTTCATCATCTCCTTAAATCCTAGAACTAAAACTTTCCATCAGTAACAACAAATTACACACCACTTCTCAAAAAATTCTATTTATACAGACAAATTTTGAAGACTACGCGTTAGTTACATGCATATAGAAATAATTAAAGTATCACAAATTGTTAAAAAATGATCACAAAAGAAAGGGGAATAAACAAATAAATAAATTATCTTGCGCGCCTACCTTGAATTCAGCTTCCACGTGCGTTTTCAATGCTGAATTTCCTTTCAAACCTGCCAGATCATCTACAGAAATTCAAAAAACAATAAAAACAAAAACACAAACAAAAAAAAATAATAAAGAAAAAACCTACCTACATGCTGATCATTCTCCTTCGATAGTATCGCCGTAGAAGAAGACGGCACCACCGTTAGGGTTTCCACTTGCCCCTCCCTCATCTCCTCCTCCACCTGCGAACTCGGCAACTCACTGAGTTGACTCTCCTCCTCCTCCTCAGTATAATCGCCTTCTAATTCGTCTTCTTCTACAAAATTACCGTTGTTTTGTTCATTTCCTTGTCGTTTCTGTTCATTATTTTGTACTTCGAGAGCTTCGAAGCTCTCACTCTTTGCCATGGCCACTTGAGTAAAGTTCGAAAACAGTTACAACTGCCCTTTATACACTGTACCGAAATGGAAAACCGAAACCGATTAATCGGCTTTTTAGATGCTTTGCTTCGCTTTTCCAGTGAGGGTATCTGTGTCTTTGACTAGAATTGACTCGTGGTTTTTAGAGTACGTGACGTGAGTGTTGGGAACCAACGCCGTTCATTTCCCCGTTTGTTTAGGTGATCGTGACTCGCGGGTTCGCTTAACGGCGCAGGTGGCCCTTGTTTTTGCCTCGCATCTTTAATTCCTACATGCAAACAGTCATAGTACACAGGAGTAAATTGTAAATTATAGGATATGGTGGACACTAGCAAGCATCTCAAGGATATGTATTTTTTTTTTTTTTTTTTGATTCAGTGGTTAACTGCAAGCTTGTTTTGTGACTGTCTCGAATTTGATTTCTCTATACATCAGCCTGTCACCCCATGGTGCTTTACTTATCTACTGGGCTTGCAAGATATTTAGTAGGTCCGGGGATTAGTCATGGTGCGCGTAAGCTAGTCCGGACACCTCGAGTTAAAAAAAATATATATATATATTATTTATATTATTTGAATTGAATTTTTGACAAGAAAAAAAAGAAGGAGCTTAGGACATGGAGAATCAATAATATGGACGGACCAGATGAGAATGAAGTATGATTGCTTAGAAATAATCATAGGATGTTGGCATGCGGTGGTACATTCATCAATGGTGGAGGAAGAGAAGAAATATCACGTGTTGGCTGGAATGGAGGAAGCATGATGGTGCTCCAACAAGATGAGACATTCTAGTTTTTTGGAAAATATTTGCAACAAACATGTAAGATCTTATTGAAACATCAATTGCTTTTTCATGAAGTGCTAAATGGAAAAGGGAGTTAATATATATATATACTGTGTGTGTGGGGGGGGGGTAAAAAATAACTATTACAATTTGGGTAATCATTAAACATTATTCAAATTCATTTATTATTGGATAATAATAATAATAATATAATAATAATAATAAAAGATTATAGATATTGGATAAGTGTTATTTTACATAGCAACATTTTTAACATTATTATAATAAATGCTATGCCTAAAAAGGAAGGTATAAATTGATTTGAAGCATTAATAATTATTTTATTGGTGTTAATGTTTTTTTAATTAATTAGTATTGAAAATTTCACACGGTTTACTATGAATTACAATAGTAAAATTATTATTTTGTTATCAAAAAAAACTCACTCAACTTGATCTTAAGTGTAGAGAGATCTTTTCATGGGATTTATTTATTATTATCATTTTGATCGGAGACAAAAATTTTTTTTTTATTTTAAATACACAATGTAATGACTTACATACCATTAAAATTTAAAATTTAAGAGAAGAGCTTTTCGGTCTCTTAACATTTTGAATACATGATAAAATGATCACATTGCTCTTAAAAGAAAAGAATAAAACTTATAGTTAGGGGCACATAAGTCTTTTTCATGCAATTTTTTGTAATATATTTGAATGAGAGGTAATCAAGTCTTTGAATATATTAAAAAATAAATAAAAATGATTGGTACATGCAACATACGTTCTAGTTAGTGAGAAGTGCTCGCACTCTTTAAGTGTTACATGTGGCACCTCTTAATAGTTAAATATCACTATCCATGATAGCATTGGAAGTGACATGTCGTCCTCTTCGCGATGATGGGGCATGTGTTCACGGCGGAGCTACACTTGAGTTCTAATGATCTCTCTCTCTCTCTCTCTCTCTCTCTCTCTCTCTCTCTCTCTCTCTCTCTCTCTCTCTCTTATTTCTATCTCCTGGCTTTAAATTTCATGCCAACCTTCCCAAAAATCAATCGTGTCTTTCAATTTATATTTATATTAATTTTGGATCTTTTTTTTTATTGTTATTTGTTTTGCTTTTAATGTTTTTGAAGTTTATTTGCTTGAAATTTCATTTCTATGTATTTTATTTCGTTTAAATTTTATATCTAATTTGGTTCTTATTTTTTTTAATTGTTATTTTTATTTTTTTTATTTGGTCATCTACTAGAAAAAGTATTAGCCACACCTAGATATTTTTTATGTTGAAAAGTGATCTACCATGCAGTGTAATACAGGCAAAATAATCTAGTTTGGAATTTTATAAATTTAGATAAAGGTAATTGTCTATGAAAAACTTATAGAGTATTATTTGAGATTATGGGTGTATTTATTAAATTCAATTTATTATTGATTTTTATTAAAAGGGAATCAAAATCAATAATATTAATTAAAGTCATTAAATAAGTAATATTTCATATAGTAATATTTTTTGAGTGTTTACAATAAACTTAACAAAAGAATATTGTAAATGATTTTTAACAAGTGTCCTAAGAACACCCATTAGCCGGACTTCATTGTAAATTATTAGTCTTTATGAATGAATTAATTAATTCCCCTAGTATGAAAAATAATTTAATAATACTTGTAATTTTATGTAGATTAGTAGCTTAGTTCTTCGATATTTCTCGTAAATGAAGTTACGAGCTGTCACAAATTCAGTGTTTTGATTCTTAAAATGCCATTTTTTATAGTTAAATTTTCAAATACAGCAAAATCAACATAAACAAATAAAATTTAATTTCAATCCAATCACAATATCACCCTTACACCAACTAGCAAGTTAGAAATAATAAATCATCTAGTAGGTGATCAGTGATAAAAATCTAGAATTAAAAAAATTGTTCCTTATGTGATCTTAGGTTTAAGTCATGTGGTTGCTAATATAATGGCCACTAAAAGCTTATTAACTTTAGAGCTCGTGAAATTAGTTGAGGTGCGCGCAAGTTGACCTGAACACCCATATTAATAAAAAAAAAAGTTAGAAATAATAAAACTCACAATAAATTTCTCGTGTCATTCTTTCTCATTACTTTTCTTTTTCAAACAACCATTAACCAAAACTAAAACACTTTGAAAAAATATTACTCACTCACTAAAAAATAATATTCACACAAACATTATAATAGTGATTTTGCTCTTTACACCAAAAATCTTAAAACTAGTTATTGAGAGTATTAAGATCTTTTTACAAGGCGCATTATTCATTAACAAATTTAATTAGGAAGCAAATAAATCCTTTCACATTATCAAAATATTTTTAAAAGCATAAATTTTAAAATTAGTGTCAGTAAATTTTTTGATATATATATAAGTGTGCGGGCGGTTGCTTGCAATAGCTCCCACTAACCAAAATACCCTTTTTTTGTATCATTAGAAGTGTCAAGGCTTTCTCATCCTGTTGGTACGACTCGTGTTAGTTGTGGTGGGGAGATTTGTTGTTGGTGGGCTTCTTTTCCCCACTTCTTTTCACTCTTCTTTCATGAAGATTATAGCTTGACTTTTTTTATTGTTGATATTTAAATTTAATTTTTTTATTTTTTTATTTCTAATTTTTTTCCTTCGCGTTTTTTGAGAAGCTTTATTGATTTTCAATTTTCATTTTTCTATCGGGATTTATGGTATTATTTTTTTCAATTTGATCCTCATTATTTTGATTTCTAATTTTTTCTTAGCCCTTTTTGTAAAAGTTTTATTTGTTTTCAATTTTATCCTTCAATCTAAATTTATGGTATATTATTTTTACCAATTTGGTCCTCATTCTTTTTTTTTTCTTTTGTTAAAGTTGTTTTTCTTCTTCAATTTCACCATTTAATCAAATTATTATTATTATTATTTATGTCAATTTTGATCCTCATTCTTTCAATCTCTATTTTGTTTTAAATCATTTTGTATAATTGATTTTTTTTTTAATTTTATCCTTTAATATTTGATTGATTGAGAATTAGGCTTTATGATTTTTTCTGATAAAGTGCTTCGGGTCTAATGACTCGGGTCATGAGTTTGAAAAATTAACACAGGTTGATAATTTCATTTTAAATTGGCTTTATAATTTTCTTTATTATTTTATCTATTGGGTTATTCTGATCTCATGATCTAGGCTGCGATTTGACGGAATAAGGTTAGCTTAATCTTGATTACTAGGGTTACATGTTTTTCCTGCTAATATGGGTTGACTAGAGTTCGATTTTTTTAGGTCTATTTTTTATTCCATTTCATCTTGTCGTATTTAATAGGTTATAAATTGAATTGTATCATTTGTTCTCTTTTAAAAAAAAAATCTCATGTTATCGTGATTATTTAAAAAAAACTAAATCATCTATCACTATTGTTTTTTTAATTAAAATAAAATCAACTTATAAAGTCCAATCAAGCCTATAAATCAAGTTGTAGAAATATTTAATTTTCTTAAAACATGCTTATGATACATGAACCTCATTTTCTTAAAAATAAAACAGCCCAGCTCCACCTGAGCTAGTAAAATATACAAGCCATAACACACCCAACCACCATTTTAAGCTACCAAATTAGCAACACGATCTTGCCCCCCATCAAACCTAACATTAAAGTAGATGGAGTTTTTATCAAAATGCTCTTATTTTCAAGTTAAATCTTTAGATAAAAAAAAATAATAAATAATAAATAAATAAAACTCAACTTCAATCCACTTTCAATATCGACATTACACCAACCAATAGGTTTAAAATAATCAAACCGATAAAACAAAATTTGCTTTCATTTTACTCCTTTATAAAAGCCACAAGAGACGTCATTTTTGGCGTTAAACATCATCACCACCACCATTAAAGTGATTAAAGATCTTCAGAATCTTGAGAGATTAGATATTTTGAAAGAAGAGGGAGACAGGCATCTTAAAAAGAAATACCATATGCATTATGTAAATGATGGTCAACCATGATCAATGAGGTGGTAAGTAATTTTATCATACAAGAGGGATTGATTCATTGTAAATTCGAACATATTAATTTATTATTTTCAATAAAAATTAATAGGCTAAGGGTAATATAATTTTTTTTTAATTTATATTAGTTATTATCAAATTAATCAAAGAATAATATGTCTTTTTATATTTTTAAAATATAATAAAATAATTACATTATTCTTAAAATAAAAATTTAATTAACTGACATCTAAATATTTGTTACCTTCCAATTTTTTTAAATAGGGTAGAATAATTATATTATTTTTAAAAGCAAACTTTATTTAATCAACATATAAAGTCTCTTTCAGATGGATGGCAAAAAAAGTGTTCAAGGTGAAATGATGATGAGTCTTCATTGATTTTTTTTTTTTAGGGTATAATATTAATAATTTATTTTTTATAAGTTTATTATAAAATAATTTTTTTATTCAATTTATTTATTGTCGTTATTTTTTTTTATCATATTATTAAATTAACCTAAATTTATTAAATACAATCAAGTTAATAGTCAAATTTTGAATTTGTTTGGCTTCTTTACCAACATTGTTATCCTAAGCATTTTTTTTATTTTAAACAAAATTTAATCTTGCCATATAGTACAAAATTAAATTAAAAAGCTATACTTGGAATTAACCTAAGAAGGATGAATTGTAAATACCTGTTAAAATCATAGTTGTTGATGATGTCAAATTTGAACGGAACACGTTTAAGAAAATTGAGACGATGGATTTGGAATGCATTGAGTTAGGTGTGACTGAACTCTAGCGTAAAATTGTTGCTAATGTGACTCAGATTATTATAAAAAAAAATCCACGGTTCTACCTGAATCTAGATGTGTTGTGAAAAAAAAAAAAAATAATAATTTGTTTATTTTTTCGTGTATTTTTGAAAAAGTTAATTTTTTTATTTATTTTAAATTAATATTTTTTTATATTTTTAAATTATTTTGATATGGTAATATCAAAAATAATTTTTTAAAAATTAAAAAATATATATTTTAATATATTTATAAATCCAAAATATTTAAAAAAAAACAGCTATATATAAATAACAGAGCAACTGAAAGAATGACATTTTTTCATTAACAATGACACTGCCATCATTTATTTTTTAAATTTACATCGATTTTCAAAATGAGTCTTAACCTTAAATATAAAAATTCAGTTGAGCCTTTGACGATCAAGATTTATTAATTTTTTTAAATTATTTTTTTGTTGCTTCGATTTTTCTTTTTTAACAACGACCGCCTTTAAAGGGGATTTGAAAACTAGTTTTGGGCCCAGGCATGGTGCCTAAGCCCAGATGCGAAGCCTGATGCTAGTGGGCTTAGGCTCCATCCCAAGCGCTAGGCGCTTCCATGGCGCTCATGAATTCAGGTGTGGCTTGTGCATGATGTCAGGCATGTGCTGAATGTTTGGCCCTTTTTTTATTGCCTGAATCCAATACTTATTTCTTGGAGATTTTTTTTTTTATCAAACTCAATTTTTTTTTTTTTGCTCAAATCCTACTATATTTTTATCTTATTAATATATATAAAAGAAATATTTGTTATTTATTAATGTTTATAGAAGGAATATTTATCACTCTTTAATACAAGTGTAATAAATAAATATTTATCTATATTTAATATTATTAGGGCGAAATGACTTTTCATTTCTCTTGAAAGGGTGTTTGAGAATGCGGTGCAAATTATGTTCCACCATAATTCAATTTGTTTTCTTGAAAAATTATTTTTTTTGTATATTTTGGATTATTTTGATGCACTGATTTTAAAAATAATTTTTTTTTAAAAAAATAAAAAAAATATATTATTTTGATGTATTTCAGCACAAAAATTACTTTGAAAAGCAACTGCAACCACTCTCCGAAATAAGCTCTAATTAGAACTAAAGAGCAAGATTCATAAGGTATAAATATCTCTTGAAAAATTCAAGTACAAGATTCACAATTTATCTATTCTCAATGTATGAAAATAGCATCTTTTTTTTTTTTTCTTTCTACAGAGCATTAATACAAAAAACAAGAACAAATAACTTTATTCTTATGATTTAATGTTTTTTTGCATATTTTTTGCATTCTCTTTATAAAAATACTCACTTAAACATTTGAGAGATTCCAAATTCATGAAAAATAATTGTTTTTTATGTACTTGGCTTTCTTTATTAAGCTATTATTTATCTTAGTTAAGGAGAATGGATCATATTACTCCTAATTAAACTATTATGAAACTAAAAAAATTTTATTTCTAATTATCTTGAATTTTAAAACATTATCAAATTGAGTTGAATCGAATAATATGATCAGATGTTAGATGGTTTAAACTTAATCAAATTCATAGTGGTTTATAATTAAGCTTAAAAATAGTATCCAAAATAGGTGTGTTAATTTATAGATTAAGTATAATGTTTGCAAACATAGAAAATCAAATGAATATAATATGAACAATGTAAAAATTATCTTCAATTTTTATACTAAAAGCATTTAATTTTATAAGTTAAAACTACCTTGCACGCAAAACATAGTATAACATCATTTTTAAAATAACAAAAAAAAAATAATTCAGGTTTTAAAATTGTGATCAAATTTGCCTTGTATGTTCAACCAAGGATCAAACTCAAACACGAGTGATCATCGTTCCTTTCCTCATGCAGATTGATGCCCCAATAGGATAATTAACTGGACCGGTCTCTATTGGGGCTAAGCATTTTGGACCATCTCTCACTCGTGCTTGGTTATTATTATTATTATTATTTTTATTTATTTCTTCTAAACTTGCAAACCTAAGAATATGCACATGTCGTTTATTTCATTCCTCGTACTCACTCATGCGTGGTTTAAGAGAAATGAAATGAAAATAATTAAGTGTGCGGTTATAATTGTTTTTTAAATATTTTTTATTTATAAAATTTTATTAATAATATTTTTTTTAAAAAAAATTATTTTTGAGATCAACACATCAAAATAATTTTAAAATATAAAAAATATATTAAGTCAAAGTAAAAAAAAAAAATTAATTTTTTTAAAAAATACTTTTAGAATATAGTGCCAAACACGCTCTAAAAAGTCATTTTGTTTTTAAGAAAGAATTGGAGGTAAGAATTTGACGTGGTAACTGCATATGATTATATGTCAAATATATTAAAACATTGTTTATAAAATAGTTTGGGTTGTTTTTAATAGTGTGGTAATAATTATTTTTTAAAGTATTTTTTATTAAAATATATTAAAATAATATTTTTAAATTTTTTAAATTTAATTTTTTATTAACCCATGATTCAAAAATATTTTTCAAAGTCCGTCATTCTACCAGCTTAGGAATATTGGCCCATGTTTTTTTTTTTTTTTTTTATCATTAATTAGTTAAAAAAATAACACGCATGGAGTAAATATTGTTGAGTCGACATTGTTTATATATTAACAAAATAGCATGGACATACTATGTATTTTATATAGTATCATTAATTAATTAAAAAAAACTAACAGTCGGCAATGTTTATGTACTAACTAAATACCATGGATATACTATATATTTTTCAATAATTCATTTAGATCCTTAAAGTTTTGTTTTTGATAATTTAATTCGAATTGAAGACCAATTATTTTTTATTTCTCAGGCAAGAGTGGAATTGAAAAGAGAGAGACCTGAAATCAAAATGACACCAAACATAGATGTCGAGTTAGAAATCTTCTAAAAAATATACTTAGGTCCTCAAACTTTAAAAATAACACAAATTATATAATTCAAGTCCCTTTAGATTTCATAAAAATCAGTTTTGGTATAAATTTTTATATATAGTATTTTTTAATCTCTGGTTAAAAAGAGGAGAGAGAGAGGAGTCATCGTTCAAGCCATTTTCAACCACCAAAATTGATTTTTTTTTTTTTGTGTACAAGAGTTCCATGAAATGAGAAGAGTTTGATGGTGGTTGTTTAAAACTTTGATGTTGCTTGAAAAATATATATAAGTCGGGAAAGATAAATCTAACCCGATTTGATTTCATGTTTTTGAATTTTTTTTGGGTATTTTGAATTGATAGATTGATTTATGAGTGTTCAAAGAGTGTTGATGAGGTGTTTTTGGATTGAAATGACTTTAAAATTAGATTTTTTGAACAAAAGAGGCACTGGCCTTATTTTTTCGGCCTCATTGGGTGGGTAGAATCTAGATTCGCAAACAATAAATTGTGTGCCCCTTTAAAATAATAATAAATAAAACCAAGGCAAGGTGCACGGGCTTGGGCTTGAAAGCCCACCCACATGCGTAGGCTTTTCCTTGCAATGGCTTAAGTACACTGCCTGTGTTTTTACTATCTTTTTGATTTTTTCATAAAGTTAAATATAAATATCATGATTAAGTAAATATCATTTTATACTAAATTAAATATCTTGAATTTTATATGTGTGTGTATGTGTATATTGATTTTTTTAATTTTATTTTTAGTTATTATTAATAATTTTTTTCTTTTTTATTAACATATATACTTATCAATTCATTTTATTATTTGTATGAATAAACTTTTTAATTTACATATTTTTGTATATAAAAATATTTAAAAAATCAACATATATAATTTTTTTGGGTTCATACGTGAAATAAATAAATAAATGTGAGCATAGCAAGACAAGCTTATGGGCAAGAATGTAGGTCCATTTCAAATTTTGTGGACTCGTGCCTCTATTTTTATCAATATAAAAAACAAATCTCAAGCAGATGTCCACACCTCACGAACCAGTCCAATCATTTCGATTGTGATTTTATTTAATATAATTAGTGGGTCTGGGTGTCTAATACACATGCTTTCTGGAATGATTCCTCAAGTAGTAAGATTTTTTTCTTTTTTTAAACAAGTCCTCCATTTTTTTTTTCTATTTGAATTAAATACCTTATCTTGATTTTTCAATACTTCAGTCCCTCGGGTCCACTTATCTGTGTATATTCCTGCTAATGACAATACGTACTGGCACATATTACATAATTGAAGAACTAAAATTACTTTTAACTTAGAAATTGGAGGTTCAACTTGATCAATAAATAAATAAATAATAAAGCTATTGGTTGACTTAAAACTCAAGATATAAAATTTTATTTTTACCCTAATTTTCTTTCACACGTGAGATTTTTTTTTTAAATTATCACTGTTCAAAAAACAAATTGACAAAATAACATTCATATAAAAAATTTTGGTGAAATAAAATATTTATTTTAAACATGTTGTGGTTCTCACTTACTATTTTTTTAAAAAATATTACTTGGAGAAAATACAGTTTTTTTAAATATCACAGTTTTGACGTGTGATATTTTACCATTTAGAAACCTAATTTTCTCTTCTCTTTTCCCGCAAATCAACCACCCTCTAACCTCTTCCAAATAGCCACCTCTCCTCCTTACCTTTGCAAATTGTCATCTCCAGCCTCTCTCTCTCTCTCTCTCTCTCTCTCTCTCTCTCTCTCACACACACACACACACACACACACACACACAAAAAAAAAAAAAGAACACCATATATTACTCTTAAATGTATGAGTTTCATTGTTAATTTGTGATTAATTTAGTTTTGATTAATTATTGTTTTGAGCACAATTTGATATATTAGATCTTGTTTGAATTGAGATAAATTAGATATTAAATAATGTAATTAGGTATGATTGCATGCAATTGATGATGTAAATAACACCAATTAGGTATAAATTAGATCAATTAGGGTTTGTATTGAATTTTAGAATTAATTACATAATTGAAGATTTTGTTTGAACTGAGATAAATTACATGTGAATTGATACAATTAGATATGATTTTATGCAACTAAGCATGTAAATAAAATCAATAAGGATTTGCATTGAATTTAGTGATTAATTGTCATGGTTGAGGATTTTGTTCGAATTGAGATAAATCTGGTATGACTTGATACAATTAGGTATATTTCATACATTTGAGCATGTAAATAATATTAATTATGTAGAGATTTGATTAATTATGGTTTACAGTGAATTTAGTGATTTCTATAGTATGAGTTTAGTGAATTTGAATTTAGTGATTTTTTAGGAGTTTTATCCAATTGATCGAAATAGGGTTTTCTTGTTTTACAAAATGTTTTATAATATATTTATATTATATCATTATGGTGATACTATTATTCTTAATAAAAAAAAGTATCACATACAATGATAAAAGTAATGTGTTGTTTAATGCTACTTTAGACATGCCATTAGCAAATATTAAACAAATTATATGTCAAAGATCTAGATGAAATTATAATAATATTGAAGTTGATATTACTTGGAGGTTTCATGTTGGGAAACATCAATATTTTTCCATTTAGATTTCATGTGATGTGAGTTTTGGGACTAAGATTGAATCGTTCATCTAAAGTGGATTTAATATGATGTAGTTGTATGTGGCTGGTTTCCCGATATGAACCAGTTCCTCCTCTACTTTGTAGAATGATCATACTTTTATCTCGGTCTCCATATTTGCTCGAATGGAGACAAACATCATAGCCCGCTAGTCCATCTAAGACAACAAGGAGTAGATTAAACTCATCATTAATGCATGATATTCTTTAGAAAGATGATCAAAATATGTTTAAGAATCTATACAATGATCAATATAGGTGACTCCTCTAAGCTTAATGACAATGAAGATAAGGATATGCTGGGCTTGGTTGATATATCAGATGATGATGATGATGAGACCTTCTTCTCCTGAATTTGAGGATGGTACTGAAGTTGATGTCATGGTTTGTAATGATTGGGATCTTACTTACAAAAATTATGACAGTAATGTTGATTTGGCAATTGAACAAACTTTCAGCACTAAATGATTTAATAAATACAGTTAAGTGGTATCATATTGTACATTAACTTGATTATTAAGTTTAACATTCAACAAAAACTTTTATGCAATTATAATATATTTAAGCACTTGAATGTTAATTGTACTTGCTTAGGTGTATCATAAAAGGTCAGATTTCATTAACATAACAAAGTAAAAAGCCTCACCATTGTATTCATACAAAAAAAAAAAAAAAACACCATCAAGATGTTGTAAAATTTATTGTATCAATTGTTTTAACTCTTGTGAGTTGTAACATTTCTATGATAATAGTGAGAATTCAAGAAAAAATAAAATTACATTAGAAGTATAAAATTTTATATGATAAGGCATGAGCTGCAAAACAAAAGGTGTTTGAGTTGTTTTTTTTAGTCATAGGAGAAGTCATTTGAAATGTTCTTTGGATTATTATCGGCACTCCAAGAATAAAATCTTGGTATTATTATTCAATGATCATAATAAAGATTTTGATAAGAAAACAACTATTTTAAAAGAGTTTTCTAGTCATTTAGACTTGTAATTGAAGGGTTTAAGTTTTGTAACCCACTTATTAGTATTGACAACACCTATCTATATGGAAGGTTTGATGGGAAGTTATTGATTGCAATTACTTTCGATACAAATAATAGGATATTGCATCTATATTTTGTTATAATTGAAGAAGAAAATAATTACAACTAGAAGTGGTTCTTACTTTACCTTTATGATACATTATTATGATCGTACCAATACACACACATTGTTGTTATCATATTATGTTATCATGTGTGTGTGTGTGTGTATACGCCAGCATTAGGAATGGAATGGCATAAATATGGTCTAAGCTAACTAGTTATCATTGATATTATTTCGACACTTTATAAATAACTTCAATCATAAATTCAAAGATTTGTCTGGAAAAAACAAACAAACAAATATTTAATGAAGATATGTTATGAAGTTTTAAAACATAAATTTAATGTATGGCTTGATGAAATGTGCAAGATATATAAAAATATAAATAATGATTTAAGCATTAATCGAAAGAAAGATGGACAATGTTTTAAGATGGGGTTCACCGGTATAAAAATATGACAACCAATATGTCAGAAACCTTTAATCAAGTATTGAAAGTTGCATATGCAATACTTATTTCTACTTTAGTTTAATTAAGCTTTTTATAAAAGTAATGCATATTTTTTTCAAACAAAAAGAGAATGGATATGACTTTATTGCTTGTCGTATATTATGACCTCTATCTATATAACTAGAACTAACAATAAATAGGGATAGATTTAAAGAACATATTTCAATCTTATTCAACATTGAAAATGAGTTATTTCATGTCAATTCCCCTCTAAAATCAAACAAAAATAAGATATTCGATGAACAATAAAATTGCAAAAAGGAATGTGCACTTATAGTAAATGAAAAGTTGCTCATCAATCATGTCTACATGTTCTTGCACATTACTTGAAATCTCATATTAATTATATCTAGTTTGTTAATCCACATTATAATATTCAGAATCATAAAAAAAAAAAAAAACATATAGGACTCTACTCCATACTTTACCTAATGAATTAGATTATAGCGAATATACTAGTATTTAAATAGAATTAGACTTGTCTAGGTGAAAAATAAATTGGGGTTGAAGAAAGTCTATTTGGTTGCATAATAAGATGCATGTAAGGGTGGGGCATTCCCATTATAGATATAACATATGTGGTTAAACAAACCATAATAAGAAAACTTGGGAAATAAGATAAAATATGTTTCTTATTATTATAAGTTTACATATTACATATTATTACTATTTTTTTCTAAATCTATGTTATTTCATATTGTATTGTATTCTGATTGATAATAATTTATATCTTACAAGTATACGTTTATAGGATGCTACTTACTTGAGGTGATGCTTCAATTTTATATAGAGACCATACATGTGCTTAGGATGATGCTTCTGATATGCCTACATCAAATATATATAGTGGAGATATAGAATTCTCGGAACATTGCTTCCAATCCTATTAATATATATGTTTTATGATTGTAAAACTTGTATTGATTGAAGGATATTTAGACATATATTGTAAGAATATTTTTATATTAGATGAGATTTCACTAATGTGACAATTATATTCATAATATCATGATGTTATGCACATATGTAATATGTTTACTTGTTTTGCAGAATGGTATTAAGATGTATTGTTAGCAACATAAAATGATGCATATGTGTGAATATATGATACTATTTGTTGTGCAAACGAGTTTCTTTTTATATTATCTATCTTCAACATATCAATATTAATCATGACTTAATTTGGGCATTAATTATGCAATGTAGGTGTAAGATTCATATTCTATATTGTAGTAGGTGAGATGACTTCTACATTGTAAGACGCTGCTATTTTTCTTGGCTTACTTAAAGATAGATGACCAATTAGTACCATGAGGGTTCATATTAGGTTAGAGTTATACGAACATCGATTGGGATAAGCCCCCCTCATAACATGATGAAAGGGAATACCACACAACAAAAATGGTTTGAGTAGACTCTCTTCATCCCACCAGATGATGTTAATGATGAGATGTTGATAAAAGGGACAACAAGTTGGGGGGTTATGCTATTTTTATAGGTTTTACAATGTACACAAGTTTTTCATTATAACAACAATACTTTTAAAAATGTTACTAATTACTAAATTATTTTTTATACAACTATGATCATGAAAGTATTTTCACATGGAGCGGTCTTAGTTTAAGCACAAGCCAATTAAGTTTATCTAGGCTTTTAGGGTATAACTACAGCTCATATAAGGATCCAGGTACTATATTATAAATAATAATTACATCAAACTAAATTATAATTATATTAAAGTTATTAATAAGTTTATGGTTTGCAATGTTAGGTGGTGTGGAAGTAAGTTATTTAAAAATAATATAATTCACATTCTACTTTTTATTTTCACGAGTTGGATAGATAACAACCTAATTCAGTATGTGTTACTAAAGCTATTCATAAATAAATTTGTCATTTAATTATTTTTTATGTAAAAAAATATGTATAATAAATTACATTATTGATGTTGTAACAGGTGTTGTGGACTCTTTATTTTGAGGATGTCCCATTAGTTACTCCTTTAATTTGCATAATAGGTAGTGATATTTGGACATCAGTGGTCCCCATAATATTTATGGAGTGGTTAAGTTGCCTTGCTTGGATAATTAATGAGACAGTTTGGCTTGTGGCAGCACATCCTAATTGACATAGATACGAGTGATGTGTTGTATGGTATTAGTTATAGGGGGTAAAGACGATGTTTGTAATTAGTTGAACTATCACCAAAATTATATAACATAATAAGATACATGAAGAAATGAGCTCTTTACATAGATGTATTTTGTGATTTTAGAGGATAACTATTTGGAGTGGTAATAAGGTATAAAATATCGAATCATCACACCAAACCCAAAACATATTTCTCCATGTACGGACATGAAGTACGAGTTGTATGCATAACAAGTTTAAAATTGTGTAAGTAATTGTTACCTTTTGTAATTAATATATGATGGACAATGCATTTTATTTATTAATTAATATATGTAGTTGTTGAATATTAGGTTGGCATATTATTATATGAGGGTCATTGTAGATCTTTATGATCGCAAATATAACGACTCAAGACATTTCCTAACATCTTATTGGTTCGGCGAATGTGTAATGCACTTGATGTATTTGGATAGAGGTTATGTCTTGATGATGTCATGGTTGAGGATGAGATCATTCAAATAAAAAGAAGTCATAATATTGATAAAGCCACCCCATCCACTAATTCTTATAGTCATTGATATATTTTTCTAGAATATAGATTGTATATTATGTTGTGATAGCTTTTTAAAGATGAGTCTGAATGTTATTTTACATGTATTTTATTATATTTTTATAATTATTTTAGCCTTGTTAGGTTGGGATTTTAATTTTTATCATAACCCAGTTTTCAACCCCTCATTTTATATATTTTAAAAATAAAATGTTTCCAATAAAAAAAATTATTTCCAATAAATTCACACAATTCTTAATCATTTCATTATTTTTAAGTTTTTGCATCAAGCTAAGTTAGAAATAGTCAGAAATAACCTAAAATAAAAAATACAAAACATATAAAGCATAAAAACAAATAGGAACAAAAATACAGTTAGGGGGGATTAGACAAAAAATTGAGCTTTACAAATCAATAATTCAGTTAAGAAAGTTTCTAAAAAATTCATGAATAATTAGGGTTGCAATTGAGGACTCAATTAAAGAAAAAAAAAATACTTATTTTGGTGAAGATTAGAAAAATTAAAGACCATAGATGAATTTGAAACAAATGGCTAAATTAAAAGGTTATTTAGGAGTTTAATTGAAAAGAAAAAAAAAATCAAAACTAAAAGTGAAATTGGTCAAAATTATATAATTCTAGGAACCAATTACCAAACTCAGATAAATACCAAATTCAGGGACTCAATTAATATATTTAGGGATTAAATAGCAAAGAAAATCAAAATTAAACCCTTAATAGAATAAAATTAAAAAGTCAAACATTAGGGACTATAACAAAAAGGTAGAAAAATTTTAGGGTCCTAACTGAATTTTATCCTATATTGTTCATCTTTTTCAACCTAGAAATCCAACTAATTGAATTCTAAATTCTAGTTAATTACATGGACATTCAATCCTAAAGTTTAAACTCCAACTTTCAACCTTTTTCTCCATTAAAAGGCCACACACAAAAAAACTATAGAGAAGATAACATCAACAATGGATAATTTTCCTTTGCTTTCAACTCAAATAACAATGGGAAGAGCAACCTATGATAATAAAAAATAAATCATCAAGTGATAGAGCTTATGATAGTCACAATTCACCCAAGAATTCTTCATTTTTATTTAACCTTAACCACAACCAACAAAAACTCCAACTTCTAAGCCCATACATAACCAATCATCTATAACAAATTTAATCTTCACTCATTACAAAAAAAAAAAAAAAAACCTTTATCGGTAATGTTCAATTCATCATACACAAAAAAGGAATAACAACACTGAAAATCATCCAACCACTCTTCATTTCTTCCCGATGCGAACATTGCAACCCACGATAAAATTGAAAACCAACCTAAAAAATTTCAATATTAGGTTTGAAACCCCAACCTAAAGGTAACCCTGTACCTAAAAACCAAAGGTATTGGAAAAAAAAAAACTTAGGCCCAGAGATAATCTTATACCTAAGAACTTGAAATATGTGAATGATGTCACGAAGCCAGTTAAACTTTGATAAGTCATTATATGATCTTTGTCCCTAAAAAAAAAGGTTATTTGTAACATGCAAAACAAATGAAAAATCTTGTTTATTCAAATCATTATTGTAGATTCCAAAACTTGCAGCCATAAAAGAGATATATAGTTTCCTCTAAATAACCCTAATGAAACTTATTTAAGTTGTAAGCCAATGAACAAAAAGGTAGAAAAATTTTAGGGTACTAACTGAATTTTATCCTATATTGTTCATCTTTTTTAGCTTAGAAATCCAGCTAATTGAATTTCAAATTCTAGTTAATTACATGGACATTCAATCCTAAAGTTTAAACTCCAACTTTCAACCTTTTTCTCCATTAAAAAGCCATACACAAAAAATCTATAGGAAAGATAACATCAACAATGTATAATTTTCCTTTGCTTTCAACTCAAATTACAAGGGGAAGAGCAACCTATGATAATAAAAAATAAATTATCGAGTGATAGAGTTTATGATAGTCACAATTCACCCAAGAATTCTTTATTTTATTTAACCTTAACCACAACCAATAAAACTCCAACTTTTAAGCCCATACATAACCAATCATTTACAAAAAATTTAATCTTCACTCATTAAATAAAAAAAAAACTTTATCGGTAATGTCCAATTCATCATACACAAAACCATAAAAAAGAAATAACAACACTAAAAATCTCTCCAACCACTCTTTATCCATTCCTGATGCGAACATCGTAACCCACAATAAAATTAAAAACCAACCTAAAAAATTTCAATATTAGGTTTGAAACCCCAACCTAAAGGTAACCTTCTACCTAAAAACCATAGGTATTGAAAAAAAAAACTTAAGCCCAGAGATAGCCTTATACCTAAGAACCTGAAATATGTGAATGATGTCATGAAGCTAGTTAAACTTTGATAAGTCATTGTATGATCTTTGTCCCTCCAAAAAAAGGTTGTTTGTAACATGCAAAACAAATGAAAAATCATGTTTATTCAAATCATCATCATAGATGCCAAAACTTGCAGCCATAAAAGAGATATATAGTTCCCTCTAAATAACCCTAATGAAACTTATTTGAGTTGCAAGCTAATGAGCCCTATCTAATAATCAACTAACATAAATCTAATACTGAAATAAATCCTAAAACAATGTTTGATGGGTCAAAACAAACTTAATTTAAAATAAAGTTCAAAACTAATAATATTCAATACTAAAATAAAATAAAAACATTATAGAACAAATTCCTTTTATTTAAAACCCAAATGCATGGCCAAAACTCCCCCTTTGATTTTCTTGGAGGCTTTGTCGAAACTTTATGCTTCAAATTAGCTAGGAAACTTTGTTTTTAATTGCTAGAAATTTATCCCTTAAATTACACCCCCTTAGTCTTTTTGATGTACTAGGGAATTCTGTAAAATAAGAAAAAGAACAATAAAATAATCACAAGCCTCCTTGCCACCACATACATTCCATAATAGGCATGAAATCCTTGCAAATTATGGATAATAATTATTGCCATAAATATTTTCTTGTTTGATATGGAATCCTTATAGAATAGGTAAGTCAATAACTACCACAAATGTTTTTAAGAGCATTAACAAATCCTTGTATTAATTGGAATTCAGAATATATAAAGAAATAATGTTTCTTTAATTTTCATACATGTAGATTTCAGTCCTGATTTTAAATAAATTATTCTCTCTCATTCGGATGAATTAACAAGTCTACCACATATCACCGGAAAGGTATGGATGTCTACTTTCCAATCCAATTGGAATATCAACATAATTACTTCCTTAACTATATAGTCTAGACAGTATATGAAGGTCCAGACAGACAGAGTTGACAAGATTCGTCCAATAACTTCGATCATTTGAAATAATCCCTTCCCGAACCCCTAATGTTGATTTCAAAACCCCAAAAAAATATTTGGTTATTTATATGTTTAATTTTGTGTATGCCTATATTTATGTTAATGAAATTGATTTATACATGAGTTCAAATATTTTTAGTAACAATATTCTAAAAAAAGATAAATGAAATTTTTTTTAAAATGATTTATTTTATTGGTGTGAACTTATTCGCGAGTGAGATATAATAATTCGAGCTAGGTCAACATGACCTCAATAAGACCTATTAAGTTAGAGTGGTGCCTTTTAAGTTTGTTTTAAAACTAGCCAAAGTAAATGAGCCAAAGCCTAATTTAATTTTCATTATCCCTGTAAGTCCAATGCCTATATTAGAATTGACTTGTTTTTTTTTTTTTTAAGGACTAATGTCACCATTTCACGAATGCTTTATTGACAAGTCTTCTTTTTTAAAAGGATTGACGTAAAAGTTTTATGAATGACATATTTTACAAGTCTCGTTTTTAAGAGACCAATGTCAAAAAAATATTATGCAGCGTCAAATTGCTAGATTTTTTTTAGAGACTAACGTTAAATTCTTCATAAATAATTAAAAATAAATTAAAATATAAATTTTAAATAAGCTTAGAAAATAACTATGTTATTTAATGGTAATTAAAAGACAAATTTAAGAGAAAAAACATAGTAATAGTAACATTTCATTTGAAAAGATGTGGTAAGGGCAACATTGTTTTTTCCTTAAACATAACTAATCTCTTATCTAAATCTCTAAAATAGTGTTTATTTTAGGATGCTTAATTATTTTTAATTACTAAATGACTACTTTAATTTTCCATATATTTTTCCATTTTATTTCAAAGAGCCTTTTTTATATTTGAGTACGATAACATGATATGACAATTTTGATCATATTTTCTTTAATTTTCATGCTTAGGTTGTTTAGGATCTCAAATCATGCATTTAAAGGTGAAGAAAAACAACATTGTTATGTTGCATATTGCCAACACCAATTACCATTATATTGGTAACATTGTGTTGCTATGATAATCAAATTAAAAAAACATGTTAATGTAAGTTTTATTTTGATGCTCGTTATATGTTAAAGTAATGTGTTTTTTTTTTGCTAGTAAGTTTCAACACAGTCTTCTTGAAATAGACCTTGTTTTGCTCAATTGAGTCTTTCCTACTTCCAAGCATCCATAATATCACAAAGAAGAAGAAAAATCTAAATCCAATTGTAAAAAATCTAAACCCATGCAAGTCACCACCATTTTAAACAAAACTTTTCTCTTTAGAACTTGTGATTTTGTGTTTGTATATAAGATTATTACGTATGTATAATTTTTTTAAATTTATTTACAGACAAGCATGCGTGTGTATTCTTTATTAGAAAAAAAGAAAAAAAAAAGAGATAATGTGAGACAACTGATAAAATGTATTGGTTTAGAATTTTGAGTTAGTGTTAAGAGTTTGAGGTTTAGGGTTAGGATGTAGCGTTAGATTTTAGGATTAAAAGTTTGAAGTTTAGATTAAAGATTAGCATTTAAGGTTTGAGGTTTGGGTTTTAAGATAAGTGTTTTGGGTTTGGGGTATGGATTAGGGTTTGTAATTAGAGTTTAGGGTTGGTTAGGGTTCGGGTTTTGGGTTCGAAGCATAGTTATAAAACCTGGATCGGTCAGGTGGGTCGACCTGAGGGCTGGACCAGTCCGGATTTCTCAAAAGACCGGTGAATGTAAGAAACTGGTTAGACCTGGTCGACCCGACTGGTCGACTCATGACCCGGTCAAACCTGGGTGAGACCCGGTGTATATATACATCTAATCTTTACTCATAGTAAAAGTCATTCGAGCATCAAAACATTTAACTTTGCCCTAATTTTTGTTCAAGCAGAAGAAAAAATATCGTGATTCAAGTGAATATTTATCACTAATGAATCGATCCAAAGGCACCATTGGTGAATCGATCCCATCCAGCTTCTACAAACGAAGAATATCATGATTGAGGTGAAATTTCTCTTTCTCCATCCAGATCTCCCTTGTCCCTTGGGTTAGTAACAACATTGTGATGGTTTTATTGTTGGCTTCTTCTATCTTGCTTCCGGAACATTGCGATGTGAAAGATACACAACTGCTTTCCTTTTTAGCATAAAGATTTATCACTTCCTTCCCATGATTTATAGACATTGATAGGGAAAATCCTTTAGGATCTTAAGAAACTAAAAGAAAAAATATACAGGTCAAAGAAATTAACTAGAACAACAAAGTTTCCATTATCATTTTGGCTATCATTTCCTTCTTCTTCAAAACATAACAAGACTAATATCTCATTAGCCTTTAGTATTTTACCATTACTAGATAGAGAACCAGTACAAGTTTATTATTTTTCTTTTAACAGTTTAGTTCAATCTTTATATTTTTCCTTTGATTAATTTGATATTGTTTTACTAGTTGGTTCTTGAGTGGTGGATGATCATTAGTTCAATTTGATTAATTAAAGTCAATATTACTATTTTGATTTGTCTGTTATTGCCATAGATTATAAGAATTGATTTATGAATTAAATAATATTACTTGCCATAGATTATAAGAATTGATTTGTGAATTAAATAGTATTAAGAACTTTAATTCTTAGTATAATTTGTGTGGGTGCTTGGTTATTTAGAATTGATTTGGTTTACTACAGCTCCTTAAAATATCTTCTCAACATGATAGCACTCTAAATAGTGATCCTTCAACTGCTCATTCATCTGAATCTTCAATTTTCATATCAACATCAAGTGGTATAAGAGGAAAAACATATTTGGCATGGGGTCATTGTAGAGAAGCTCCTGAACTTAGTGTGGGGTGTAAGAAAACAAAATTAGTATGCTTATATTGTGCCAAAGTTTTTGCGGGTGGAGGCATTAATCAATTCAAGCAACATTTAGTTGGAGCAAAAGGAGAAGTGGAACAATGTTGCAAATATCCTTAGGATGTTCGTCATCAAATGCTTTTAAATCTTCAGAGGATGTTGAAAAGAAAAAAAGAGCTAGAGAAATGAAAGTAGATTTCAACCCATATAGTGCTGAACAAAGAGAGCATGAAGAGAGGAAGATTAAACAATTAGAAGATGATGATAAAGGTGAAGACGATGATGATGATGAAGCCAATGGTAAGAAGCAAATGTTACCACCGAAGGTTGCCAATAAAGGAAAGAGTAAAATCACTAATGTTGTTAAACAATCAACTGCAAGTTATGGAAAACAAAAATAAAATGCAATATTAGGGGCATATTTTATTCCAAGAACAACTCATAGTGCTCAAAAGTCTCTCCAAAGTTGTTGGAAAAACAAAGAAGTTATCGAACGATGTGATCTTGCTATAGCAAAATGGATGATTGATGCATGTGTGTCATTTAATGTTGCTAACTCTGTTTACTATCAACATGCTATAGATGGTATAACAGTCATGGGTCCTAGTTATAAAAGACCAAATTTGTAGTTCTTCAGGATACGAGAGGAATTTGAGTATTTTTTAGCACATCCACTCTAAGAAGAGAAATTAGTTGAAGCATCACAAAATCAATGACCTAGTTTACATCCACTACAATTTGAGATTAAAACAAAAGTATTTTCTTTTATCTAATTCTTTAAAAGTTATTTATTTTATTAAGTAGCATCATTAATACTTATATTTTGTACCTGTACTTTGATTTTATAGAAATTATTGGAACGGACGGAATTACGATCCAGTTAATTTTGAGACATTTTCTAACACTGAAAATTAGATAGTAGAAGATAATCCATCATCTTTAACAACTGAAGAAGTAGAAATCATTCACCATGATTTATCAACCATGACCATTCAAGATACTTTAAATGAAGGTAATAGAAGATTTGATCCTTTAGTTATAATTTTGTTGAAAATGAATTATTGTTTAACATGTAATGTTTATTGGTTAATTATGTTTCAATTGTAGATTTGATAAATATAAATGAGATTGAAGATGAATGTGATGATGAAGATACATAGGAGAATGATGATGTTTCGATAAGCATTAATGAGGTTGGCTCAATTCTATTGACATTTGATTCAAATTTTGCTTCTATGGATACTGAAGAATTTAATGCCTATATTCAACCCAAATAAAGATGTTATGTTAGAAAAGTGTTGTCATTCTAATGAGGTCTTGTACTTTACAATTCTCTTTTTACAATTCTACTAATGCTAAGTGTTTAGCATGTTCTAAAATGTTTTACTTTTTTTATGTAGCTGAAGATGTTTATTGATGGATTCTAATGCAAAGTGAAGTTCGGATGTTGATTCATGGATTCTAATGCAAACAGGATTTTAAATGTTGTCACCTTATATCTATCATGTTACTTTATTTATTTCTAGAACAACTTGTTATTTTATTATCCTTATTTTTAATATCTTTAAATTATGTTAAAGATTTGTTTATTCGAAGACATGCACATTATAATCTATTGATGCTAATTAATTATGCTAGTACATATATTAATGTGATATTTTCTTGATAATTATGTTAGCATATATGTTAATATGATATTTTATATCAAAACAACTATATTAATGTGTCTTGGTGTTTAATCCGGGTGGATCCAGGTTGACCCACAAGACTTGTGACCAGTCACTTTATCGGGTCAATAATCAGGTTAGATTTTATAATTATGGTTTGAAGTGTTAGTATTTATGGTTTGTTTAAAGTTAGTATGAGTTTAGAGTTAGAAATACTATTTTTAGTATATATCACGGTTTCCACCGGCAATCATTTTTAAAAGTCGTTGATGGGAACTATTGTGCAATGCTATCTTTAGCAAATAAACCTCTCATGTGTAGGATATGATTCACGTATACCTAGAAATTGGTTGGGATCAATTGACTCAATTGCTCCCTTCATTAAAATATATATATATCAATAAAAATAGCAACATGAATGATGGATGCCAAGAAAAATAACGACAGCGGGAATGCAGCGCCATCTAATTAATTAAACAAAACCTAAAAAAGTTAAAAAAGAAATGGCATTACCATCGTGGTTTTCATGGTCAAAAGAAATGGGAAATATAAGATTGGTAGGAGGATAAGGTGTCTCCTAACTAAGCTAGCTCTCACACGTTGTAGCTCCTTCTCTCTCGTCTAGTTCATGATAGAAACACGACTTCTCCAGTCAGGTTTTCTTTCTTACATTCCATCTATATTTTAACGTCATAATAGAGATATAATTGTACTGAATTAGCCTTAATTACGTATTAGCATCTGGATTTCTTATTTCTCTTCTTGGCTGTTCTTTATATTTCTTAGTGTCATTGTCTTGCTTCTTGTACTGTTTATGCTAATTGGATTTGGCATGGAAACAGTTTTATGAAGATTTGGATTGTGAATTGCTGTCCTTTAACTGTAAAAACTGTGAGACTCTTTTTGGCCGCTAAGAAACAAGGGGAAAGTGTATCGAGAATCTTAAGGCTGTGTTTTGCAATGTTGTGAGCTCTCAAGAATTCTCATGAACAACTTTTTGTCTCCAGGTTATTGTAAAATTAGCCCTTGATGATACTTGATAGATTAACAAAAAATTGAATTTTGGTTAAAGCAAAGTGCTAAAAGAAAACTTCTGAAGCTAATCTTTGGCTAAGGAAGATTATGGCTGATCTTGAATATCTGTTTCTATTCAAGATCTCTGAATATGAATGGGCTACTCTTCATATTACTAAGATTTTATCACTGTGAGCTGAGGCTTTTTATGTGATATGGTCTATTGTTGTTCCGTGGAGCCTGATCTCTTAAGCAGTGCAGTTTTGACGTTTAACCTTGCATTTGTTTTTAGAATGAATAAAAAACATGATGGTGCTGTTCATTTGTTTGAGTTATTTAGTCTTGGAAGGAAGGCAGGGTTGCAATGATTCTATGGCATAAACTACCTAGCATGTAGTTTTATAACTACACAGTTTTATGCATGTTAATCTTGCCTTGCTACTGCTGGTGATTGTGAGGCTTTAAGAACACCATACTTGTTACCTCTTCTACTTTAACATGCATAAAACTGTGTAGTAACAATATTCTTCAAAAATAATCTTGCCTTGCTACTGCTGGTGATTGTGAGTGAGGCTTTAAGAACTCCATACTTATTACCTCTTCTACTAGCTCACATTTTGGTGAATGTGGAGATCTCTTCCTCAATGTTTGCACAGTTCCTTTTGACTATTTGTGATTTTATTTTTAAAACGGAGTGTCTTTCAGTGGTAGATTCTCTTGTATCATTTATGAGATCAAGTATTGTGTTACTATCAAGA
This sequence comes from Populus alba, assembly GCF_005239225.2. NCBI lineage: Eukaryota > Viridiplantae > Streptophyta > Magnoliopsida > Malpighiales > Salicaceae > Populus > Populus alba. Next base: position 17,001,504 of record NC_133289.1, read on the forward strand.
GGACTTACTACTGCATTATTGAGGATGGATTCTGTTAAGCTTATTCCTCTAGATTGATTTATTCATCGGTGCTGGCTTTTCTGAACTGGAATACTTTCTGCAACTGCTTCTAATTGGCCTGCACGGGGAGAAAAAGATGATGTTTAACACCTAGAAGACTCATACACACAAAGGCATGCACGCATTTCACTGACTTCTAACAGAATTTTGTACATAGGCACAGCCTTTTTGAAGAATATATTTGATTCTAGTGCCATTGTTATTTATTATGTTTCTCATGTTCCTTGATTATTATCAGAAACAATTATGGAGGAGGGATCATCAAAACCTTCAAATTCATCGTGGGACAAAATTCTCAACTTGAAGCACATTACTATGGAAGGATACAAAAGAAAGCCAATCTCGCACTGGATTCTTCTGGCTTTGAGCATCGTGGCCATGCTTGTGGCATTTCCTGCATCAAGCCTTCTCACACGGGTCTATTATTCGAATGGGGGTGCAAGCAAGTGGATTATTTCATGGGTGGCAGTTGCTGGGTGGCCTTTAACTGCTTTAATTTTGTTTAATTCTTACTTCTTTCTTGATAGTTCTCCCACTCCTCTGACCTTCAAACTCCTTGTTTCTTATGTTGTGCTTGGTTTCTTAAGTGCTGCGGACAATCTCATGTATGCATATGCCTACGCATACCTCCCGGCATCAACTGCTGCTCTTCTGGCTTCATCATCCCTAGCGTTTTCTGCTCTATGTGGATATTTTATTGTGCACAACAAACTGAATGCTTCCATGGTAAATGCTATTGTCATAATTACTGCTGCAATGGCAATAATTGCATTAGATTCGGATTCAGACAGGTACGATTATGTTACTGATCACCAATATACCATGGGATTTATATGGGATATTTTGGGATCCGCTCTTCATGGCCTCATCTTCGCTCTCTCGGAGCTAGTTTTCGTTAAGTTGATGGGAAGAAGATCCTTCCATGTTGTGTTGGAGCAGCAGGTCATGGTTTCTTTCTTTGGTTTTGTATTTACCACCATTGGGGTTATTGTAAACAACGATTTTGAAGGGATGGCATCCGAGGCTAGATCATTCAAGGGAGGTAAATCTTCTTATATCCTGGTTCTTGTATGGAGTGCCATTACTTTTCAGCTTGGGGTGTTGGGAGGAACTGCTGTGCTTTATTTGGCTTCCACTGTGATGGCCGGTGTTCTCAATGCAATAAGGGTACCAATCACAGCTATTGCTGCTGTTATTTTGCTACATGATCCCATGAGTGGTTTCAAGATTCTTTCCTTATTAATCACATTTTGGGGATTTACTTCTTACATATATGGAAATTCCTCAGCTAGTAGCGAAGACTCCCCGTCATAATTTCTTGGTAAGCTCCCATTGTATCTTTTTTTCTTTTTTGTTCTTGCTATATAGCCTAGATTACGTTTCTGCACTACATGTAACATTACGTTATTGCTTTGCTTGTAAGTTGTATGGCACGTTCAGAAATGTGTAAAATAAATACATAAAATTTCTACAGAAAGATTTACATAAATTGACGCTGCTAAAGTGGTATTTTCCTCCTTCACATATTATATTAGATTGGAGTAGCCAACCTTTTTGTAAACTTTACATCTATCTGATAACATTACTGCCATTGATAAAAGAAAAGCTTTGCTTGTCTGTTTAGAGGAGTTCTTAGGGTGGTTGTCACAGAACTAAGGAAGGCCGGCATCAAATATTTGTAGGGAACAGAAATGGTTGAAAAATAAACATATAGTGCTGTGTATAAATCGTTAGCTTGAAGAACGGACACTTACTCTTTGCACCCAAGGGAAAACAATTTAGAAAGATGGATTAGGCGTTTAACACATGAAGATGGTAAATTGCTCTATCCAAAATCATGAAAATAAGAACAGAAGCTTGGTAATGAAGCATTGTACAATAAACATCATGTTAGGGATTCACCATAACTTGAGCAACCATCCTCTTCACCCCTCAGTGCCACAGGCCATGGCCATGGCCATCCATTGTCATCCAGAAGGTATATCATGGCCATAATTGAAACTTGCAGGCATTTTACATCGTTTGCATAATGACGTTCAAAAAACTTACGGGGGAATTTTGACATCCTCCATTCTCTGGCCTACATTGCAAGTCCATTTTCAGCGCTTATCATGCATGCACTTCGCCACACGATAACACAACCACGCACTAGGATTATATGACCAAATAAAAATGCACAAGTTGGTCAATGGTCCTGGAAGAAACAAAAATCTGACCAGATCAAACTTGTTATGTCAGTTGACAAATGTGAAAATGTGGTCTGCCCTAACTATTCCAAGTAAAAAATCATCTCAACCAATCGAATTGCGATTTTTCTGACGACAGGACATTATCATATGCCTCAGGCATAACTTCGAGTCCTGGTTTTAAGTTGGAAACACCTTGGCTGGCAGCAGCTAAATCTAAGACTACTTGCCCGTCTTTTGACCCGACAAACTACTCATTAATCTTGTATTGTGCTGATAATTGACCATTAATGGAAAATGGGGTATCCCAGCTTGGCATGCTTAAACTGGAAAAAAGCACCATAACTTGAGGAACTTTTCCAACCCTTAAAAGGATTCAGCAAAGCCACAGGATTTCTCGTAACCGAGCTTAAATAATCACTAAAGCTAGCAGCCTCCACCTAATCCAGTAGCTACTATAACTAGTATTGTGATTTGAGGACGGATCCAGACACAGCACGGCACAAGATTCCCCGTCACATTCAGAATAATCACAAAGGTGAGCACCACTCACCTAACCAGTAGCCACTGTAATGAATGTTGTGATTAGTAGGGCGTTGGTCCAGACACAACACGCCTTAGCGACAGTGACAATGACAGTAGACATGGATTGGCTTGTAGATCTATCATTATATAAGCTAAAAGGAAAAAGGATTGGCCGCATAACTTTATCGATCTGAACGTAACACAGATGAATGCGAAATAGAAATATATATAAATTCCAACCTGCTGATAACACAAGTTCCCTTCATCAGGGAATCAGCATTTCCCGGGTCCTTCCCACCTCCTCCATTACATGCCTTGCGAGTTTCAATTCCATAGCTAAAATACCGTCTTATAAGTTTGTTGTACACATGCATAGTGGATAAAAATCCTTGTTAGCAACATAAAAGAAATCGTTTTGCCATCAGCTACAGCTACTGCTATAGCATCATATTCAATTTTTAGGGCCAATGTCCTTAAGGGCACAGATCTGCTCCTCTCCCATGGCAGACATGACAGACACCACAAGGTCCTTCCCTTCGCCAAATCCATCTTTAATCTGTATACACGAAAAACAAACACAAAATTTCAGTTTTTGGGAAGAAAACCATCTAGAGCCTATGTGAACAGAGAAAGCTCAATAAATAATAATGTACAGCCAAGCCAAGCACTAAACATGCTTCAGAAAAGAGAGCGCATGTAAAATACCTGGGTAAGTAGACTGTCATCAGTGGGAAGCCTCAGATCATCCTTGGTATTTCCATTTTCAGTCAAAAGACTCACCTACATGATGTTAAACATCAATTAGTTAAGTAGCTATGTTTAAAAGAACAAAACTGAAAAGAGAGACAACTGGCTCAATTGGAAACATTTGCTTTTGCCATTTTCTCCTGTCTAGGGCTCCACAGTCTTCCTTGAAGGATGGTATTATTCAATATGCATCCAAACAATGGTTGATATTAATACTTTGACTTTTGAATTCTGCAGTTCATGCTCCCATTTTAGTTGAATATACACCATAGCGCCTTAGGGACTCATGTAATTTAGCACTACACATCAGATTTTAAATTCAAAGTCTTTTATACATGTAGATGAGAACATCAAATGGTAGTTTTTTCAGTTAAAATTATTCATAGCAAAGATGCATGCAAGAGATTATAGTTGAAGGTTCCCAACTTGCCCCAAGCCAGTTTAGTAATCAGGCACAAAACAGAATTCACCCAGACAAACATTGGAAGGTAAACAAACTTACAAAACCATCTTCAGAGATATCAATCAATTGATAATCAACACGATTAACATGGGGAACCTGTCAAGGAAGAAATTTATCAAAATGAGACCAAAATAACTTGTGTAAGAAGGAAAAAACATGTATGAAATGTAAGGTTAGCAAGAGTATTACATCACAGTTGTGAGATGAGGGCACAATATCTTCAAGCTTTTTCCCATTAAATATATCAATTCCCACAAAGTGGCACTTAGCATGTCCGTGCTTGCCTGTCTTTGAGGTGGAAACCTCAACAACCTGTTTTTTTAGAAAGCAAAATGTAAATGTTAAGAGATGAAAAGGAAACATGAACTGTGAAGATTGAAACATTGACACCATTAAGGAATCACAATATACCAAATACAAAAACTTCCAATACAATATCACCTCCTCTTTCAAGAAAGTTTCTCATAATATGATACAAAAGCCATATTATAAACTGAGCCCATCATAGCCCTAACATTTTTGGGTTGTTCTATTCTAGCTAAGGTGTGATTGTTTCAGTTATGATGGGGTTTTAGTAAGTAAAATATTCTATGAAAATCAAGACTAAGCAGAGTAAGAAAATGAAGTGGTGTTGATAGAAGCTAATCATCATCAGAGCACTTTGCTCAGCAACTTCAAAGTTGGATACAGCTATGCTCATGTAAGCTTGTTTTAGCATGAACAGGACACAACACCTTATAGCTACTTATATATGTGCTGCCATCTGAGCCAACCAAAGAGAGCACCATAACCTCTCTAAATAATCCTCCAATACATAACTATTGACATTGATACTTTTCATGAAATTTGCAGACGTGCAAGCTACTAATGCAGACATAAGCACAATTTTGCAGAGTTGCAATTTCCTGCATCAGTCCAGCATGACATTTAATCCATGTTTGGCCATGATAAAGAACAGCTATGATTATTGGAACAATGAAAATTCCAATCAACACTTGTTTCAGTGCTGCTTCAGCTGAAGACCTCATCGAAGCACTTATATATGCTTATGGGGTTTTTTAGGAATTTCATGATCTAGTGTTACATAGAACACTGCAAGTTTTTTCTTCAACCAAACTCCAAAAATATGGGGATTGTCTGTAGAGATTTTACAATTATGAGAACTGAAACAATGGAGAAAGCAACAGAAATAATAAAACCTACTTTAATAAGCTAAAATTATACTTGCATGCCTCAAAGTTTCAGTCGATGTTGAGGTACAAAAGCTCATATACTATTTTTTTCTGTGAGGGAATTGGATTACTTACATCCATAATTTTTTAGATACTAGTATCATTACTTTTATGAAAAGGTTTCTATGATTCCAGCTAATCTGTGGTGTACATAAACACAAAAAAGACACTCAAATGGATGCACTCTATCAAGTTCACTAGAAGGCATGGCAAGATGGAGCAAAATTACTTCCTGCCATCTTTGGGACAGCTCGTGTATTTTCTTTTGGTTGTTACATTGCGAGGAGTCTCGGGTACTAAAGTCACAAAAGCAAGGGAGACTTGAGGGCATCACACACGTGCGCACCCTGTGAAAGCTCAAAACTTTCTAAACTTTTGATAAGATAATTCCCACTGTCTGAAATCTTGACACGCAAAGATTTCTAAGCTTTAAATACGATAGTTCCCAATCTGAAATCTTGACACAAAGAGCACATAAAAAGACATCAACCTTTAAATCTACCATTAAAATGCACCAACACACATAACAAAGCCAAACAGACATGCTTAAAAAATTGAAAACTTTTAGATACATAAAACCCCAACTAGAAAATAACAAATCTCAGGATACACCATCAACACCAAAATCAAAATCAACTTTTTTGTAGCATACCCACACAGATTTAATTAATTCTCAATACATCCAAACATTAAATTTGCTAGAAATAACTTCTTTAAAATTGAACTTTATAAAAAAACGATAATCAAATTAAAAAGAACACGCAAGAGATCTGGTAAAAACAACAAAAACCCAGATAGAAATCCGTAACAAGAAACAAAAAAAAAAAAAAAAACAGAGAAAGACCTTGCAAGGGCGGTTCTTAATGACTATGTAACCATTCTTACGGATGGTACCAGCTTGCTGAGGGTAAGTCTTGGAGGCTCCTGCATCAGCCTTGGATTCAAAGTGGTGTTCCTCGTCCGACATGATGGTTTAGTTAGGCTTGGATCGATTCTCTCTCAAGCAGAAAATAGATGAACAAGTGAAAGAGGACGATGACTCTGAAGACACAAGAGGACACCAACACTACTATTTTATGCCTTCCTTGATATATAGATAGAGAAAGACATAGAGTCCGAGACACCCACCTTCTTCTTAAACCCAATCTTGGCCGTTGGATTTTTCCTTGGGTTTAGATTAAGCTCAAGCATTTATTTTCTTTTATAATTTTGTATTTGTTTTTTCTCCTATGTTATGGTTTCACAAAAGAAGAAGATAATTGTCTTTACTGTGGAGTCCCGCTTTCGTTGTTATTCCCTCGTTACTGTCTCTTATTTAAATTTTAAGGATAATCGAAAAAAATCTAAAATAACTTATTTTGAATTTGAATACTTGAAAACTGAGTCATATTTTAAGAGATTTAATTATGATATGATCATAACACTGATTTTGTAAATCGGAAGATACACACATGATTTACGGTGGAAGTCTTGTTAAGATTATTTTTTTAAAATATTTTTTATTTTAAAATGTTTTAAAATAATATTTTTTATTTTTTAAAAATTTATTCTTAATTTACCATATTAAAATAATCTAAAAATATAAAAAATTAATTTAATATAAAAAAAATACAACATTTATTGAAACTCTAGCACAAACATGGTGTTGGTTGTGATTGATTGCTTCTCAAAAATAATTTTACTGATTTCCTTATAAGTATTATGCCTTTTAAAACTTTCATTTCGAAGGTAAGAAAAGAATCACAACATTTTGTTTCTAATTTAATCACAAATTAACTATTTCTATTTTTAGTTATTATTATGATTTTTTATTCTTATTACTGACTGATGAAGAACTTGCAAATTTAATTTTTTTTCATTGATAGATATATTTTATTCTTTACAGTTTACAGATATCAAGTTTTATTGGAGATCTTAAAAAAGATATAGAAAACAGAAGAGTTGAAAGAGTTTAAATTTAAAATTAAAATTAACAATAACATAAAAGATATGGGAAAACAAAATACTATGGATTGAAACATTATTTTTCTTTTTTTTTCATTTAAAATTTGTTTTCCGATCATCAAAATTTTTATTTTCAATTCCATGCTTTGATATGGTGTTGATAATTTGTTTTGATTGCTTCTTTATGGTTATTAGGATCTCAAAAAAACTCCAACATCAGGTTGGTGTTCGATTTTACAAAAAGAAATTGGATTTTATTATTTCAAAAAGAGTAAAAATAAAAGGATCAAAATTGAAAGAAAAAAAGATAGCGGTCATTTTATTTTTTAAAAAAAAATATTGTGTCAACTTTGATCCTCCTTTTTTTTTGCTATAGGTCATCAAACTTTTTTTTTCTTTTCAATTTTATCTTTCGATACTGTGTTGATTGAGATTTGTGGGTTTCAATCTACTTTGTATATAGTTATTTTGATTTCAAACTAAATCCAATTTATTGTTTGAAAATAAAAATAAAAATGAGGGAGCTAGAATTGAAATAAAGAAAAAATGGTAGCCTTTTTTAAAAATAAAAATTGATGCCTTTTTGCTAGTTTTTCCTTATAATTTTTTCAAAATCCTTTTTTATCCTTGTAGTTTGGTTCACCTTTTAGTCATTAAGCTTTAAAGAGAAAAAAGAGAATCATCAAAAAATGATAAAAGACATAAAAAGACTTTGATTTCAGGTTGATTTCGAGTTTTTGCGTGGTTTTTTTATGGTGATTTATAGGGCTGTAAAGGTATTTAAATTATTTTCTATGTGTTTTAAGTTAAAAATAAGTTGAAAATAATTTTTTATATCAAAAAAATATAGACCTTTTTTCTTCGGCCATCATAGCGGCTGAAATTTGAGAAATATCAGATGATATGTTGTTTGCCTCTTTTTTAAAAACAAAAAAAAAATGGGGCAAATGATATATTTTTTTAAAAAAAATAGGTTCGCACATAGGTCCTTTTTAGTTAAGCCAACCTAGTAGCGCCTAGCCTCTTTGCTTCTTTTTCTTCTTCTTTTTGGCCTTTCTTTTTTTAAAAAAAATGCCTTTATTATTATATTTTAAATAGTTTTTTAAATTTATATTTAAATTAATACCCCCTTCTCTCTCATTTTTATTTTTTGTATCTAGCTTTTTTTAAAAAAAAAAAATAGTGGTTGTTTTTTTTTATTATTTTGTTTGTATTTAATTTTTGAAGCAATTATTTTAATTCATCTATGATTTTTTTTATATAATTGAAATTTATTTTTAAAGATAAAAAAAAATTATTTTTGGATGGTATTTCTAATTAGTGCAACCTCGTGATATATTTTTTTTCCTTTGATTTTATTTAATCAATTCTATGTGTGTGTCTATTTCTACTATCATTTGATTAGATAAAAAAAATAATTTAATAAACAAAGTCATTGAATGTAATTGGGTAAATATACCATGTTACAAGATTAAATATCTTGATTTACATTCATTTCTTAACTTTTCCGGATAAATATTTAGTTATCGTTAATGACTTTTGTTTTTCATTTTTTAACACAGATAATTCTTAATTTATTTAATTAGATGCATGCATTAACTTTGTTATGTATACTTGATATTTTTTTATATATAAAAAAACATTTTGAAAAAATCCAACATGTTTAATGTTTTGTAGAAAAAAATAATCCAATTAGTAGTGAAGCACAAGTCAAATAACTAGTATTTACTGATTATCAAAAGGAAAACAGGAGAGCCAAGTGGCATTTTAGAATTCTAACATAATTTTGTATGATTTTTGGAAAAGTAACAGATGTTGGAAAAGTATTAGAAAAATAACATAGTTCGAACATAAATGCTGTTGAGAATAGTGATTGAACACAACAGCTATTGGAAATAGCAATTGAACACAACTCTTATTGGGAATGACAGCTTTTCCAAAAGCCATGTCCCTTTTTATATAATTAACGTGTATAAAAAATCAACTTAAAAATTTATGAAGATTCAAAATGGGTCACTGGGATACACTAGAGCTTCGTTTTCGACATATCAGACATCGTTAAAAAGATCTCAACGAAATGATTCTAACAGCACCTTAAGATACCACCAATCATGGTTGTAATTTATTAGTGGTTTTATTTGGGGTTAATTTAAGGTTAATTATAACCTCATTTGATGTTCTTTCAAGGTATAATTAGAATTGTGTCGTCAAAATCTTTCTAACGGTACTAGGTGTGTAAAAAACAAAGTCTCAATATGTCTTGAGTGACACATTCTTTCTTTCTTCTTTTTTCTTCCCTCATTTTTTTTTTCTCTTGCCACATCACCTTATTTTCTCTTTCTTTCTTGGCTAATGGATCTTCAATCTCATCTTTTAGCCATTAGATCTTCATAAAATTTTTGGTTGATTTTTGTTAAGGTTAATTAATTTGCAAAAGAAAGATGTTTTGAAATATTCACTAAACATGTAAGATCCCACATCGGCGGGTGAGGGATGTGTTGCTGGCCTTATTAGTAGTGCTGGTGCTAACATGTTGAACGCGTCTTGGGAAGTCAGGCCCCACGATTGGGCTCGCTTCTGCAAGGACAAAATCGTGCGGGCCTGTGGGACCCAAAGCGGACAATATTCGGTGGGAGGGCCAGGTTCCGCTGCGTAACTCTGTCGAACCCGTTTTGGGGCGTCAGGCTCAGAAGTGGGCTCGCGTCACCAGGAACAAAACCGTGAGGGCGGTAAAGCCCAAAACGGACAATATTCAGTATGTTGGGCCGGGCTGTTACATTTGGTATCAGAGCCGACCTCACTGGCTGTCCGGTTGTGCCGACGAGGTCGTCGGGCTCCTTAAAGGGGGTGGATTGTAAGATCCCACATCGACGGGTGAGGGATGTGTTGCTGGTCTTATTAGTAGTGTTGGTGCTAACATGTTGAACGCGTCTTGGGAAGTCAGGCCCCACGGTTGGGCTCGCTTCTGCAAGGACAAAACCGTGCGGGCCTGTGGGACCCAAAGCGGACAATATTCGGTGGGAGGGCCAGGTTCCGCTGCATAACTCTGCCGAACGCGTTTTGGGGCGTTAGGCTCAGAAGTGGGCTCGCGTCACCAGGAACAAAACCGTGAGGGCGGTAAAGCCCAAAGCGGACAATATTCAGCATGTTGGGCCGGGCTGTTACAAAACAACTACTATTTCATATAGCAGTTGTGTAGAAAAATATATTTTGAAATGCGATTGTTATTATAAATAATGGTTACATATAAAAATGATATTCTAAAACACAATTGTAATCAAACTATGCTATTTTCCCAATATTTTATCATCCCATGTTATTGTCCCAAAACTTTTAGCAAATTATGCTATTTTTTTTTTAAAAAAAAAACCCAAAGCCGAGGCCCTTCTATTATCTTGAATTTTTCAATGTTTGACTTATCAATTCCTGATTTTCTTCTTTTTTTTTCTTCATGTTATAACTTTCCTTTTCCTTTTCTTTTCTCTTATGTTTTTTCTATTTTTCTTTTCAAACTTTTCTCTTAACTTGGATGTTATGATTTGCCAACTTATGCTTTACCTTTTTCTATCGCAATCATTGGACTATTTTTTCTAGTAAGATTATCTTCTTTTGGATATTCAAATCCTATTGGAGTATATTTTCTTTTCCTAATTTTATTTTCCACATTTATTTTATGAAGCAAAATTTGGCACTCAAGGCGAAGATGCTTGGGGTCCTACACGGAATATATTCTTGAAATACTCATCCTTCATCCTTTTCTGAGCATCTTCGGAGATGTTATTGAGAAGAGTCATATTGATAATTTGATTTTTCTAATAGTGTAAATATGAATTTTTTTTTAGTTATATGTAACAACAGCCAATTATATTTTAATATATCTGGTATATAATTATTTTAATAACCCGATATAACTCGGTTGACTTAGCTTGATTTAAAACAATCAAACAATTTTTAATTAACCCAATATTAAAAAATAAAATTAAAAAAAAAACCTGAGTCAACTCAGGTAAATTCACCAAAATTATGATATAAGTCATGAGATCAGGATAATCTTATAAAAAACATATCAAAAAATATAAATTTAAAAAATAATCAAAGGAAAAAACATATTATTGCAATGAATAATAATATGATAGGTAGAAATAACATTTTTGTAATAAAAATGCTAAATTAACACTTTGTTTAGCTTTCCTATTAAAACATGAAAAGCAAGGAAAAGCTTCTTCTTCTTTTTTCTTGCCTCTCCATTTATCACCTGGAGTTGCTCTTACTTTCTCTTACATTGAAAATATTTCCCTCCTTTTGATAATATATATATATATATATATATATATATATATATATATATATATATATATATATGTGTGTGTGTGTGTGTGTGTGTGTGTGTGGAAAGCATTGGTGCCTGGTGACCCACCCAAACTTGTGGAAAAATCAACCCAGAGAATGATTGTTATCGTGAAATTGGAAAAGAAGAAGGATACGCCCCCACTTTCTAATAGTTTATAGAAAATACAACTTCAACCTATCATTATTTGTTGACTTTAGTTTAAACAAGGCATGATTAGATAAGAAACAAAAATAATTTCTTGGTAGATAACAGTATTTTTGGTGATATGCAAGCGAAGGAGGTGATCTTCCAAGGAATTTAGAATCTTGGATTAAAAAAAGAAAAAAAAAGAAAAAGAAAAAGAAAGGTGCGGGCAAGCTTTTCAAGTTGACTGGAGGACTAGACTCGCTTATTAATTATCGCAGAAAAAAACACAGAGCATCTTAAAAACCAAAGGCACTAAGATGTTAAAAATATAAAGGATAATTACAAAAAATTCACAACTTTCTTATTAAAAAAATGATAAGTCTATTAAAATAAATTCTAAAAAATATAATTTTATAATATTATATCTCAAGTTTATGAAAAACCCAGTTCTTGCCCATCTTAAAAATCACTTTCCAAGTCATATACTTTAAAAAAATATAGAGGATAATTACAAAAAAAAAAAAAAACTTCATATAGTTTACTAATTATATGTTTGTAAGATTTTATATTCTCAAATTGACATGTAAAAAACTCAATAAAAGTATCTAATTATACACAACAATTGTCACTATATTCTATTTAATAACAAAAAAAAAAAACTATTGCAATATTAATATTACAGTTTCTTCATCAAACTAATATTATAACTTTATCAAATATTAAAAAATAGCCAAAACTTTCAAAATGATATTTCATTCCACAAAATCTGCTAAAGCCATCTACTTGTTGGGTAAACCAGCATAAACCCAGAAGATTAAACACAGGAAAAAAGCATAAAAACCAACCTTAAAGAAAGCATTTTTAAAAACATGCATTGGTTTACTCTTCTGGGTTTATGCTAATCTGTTCTGATTATTCATAGTGGAAGTATAAAATAGAAATGGAATGAGGGAACTAAGACCGGTGTAAAGGAGCATGAATTCCGATGACAACAGGCAACAAAGAAAACGAAAAGAACTCTGCGATCATACAAGCTTTTTCAATCTTGTTCATTCGAGTTCTCTTGTTATATAAACATATTCAACAGTCGTTTTGGTGGCATCGACAACAAGAAAGGAACGGCGGGCCGGCCCTAGATCTTTGAAACGAGGCAACTTGATTTGGAGGGAAGTAGATTGAGCGTGGATGTGTGCATCCTCCGGAATCCGATTCAAATTTCAAGCTCCGATTTGAGAGGGAAGGTGAACCTGTTGGGTGGGATACCATTACCCATCATTTATAGTAGAAAAGGAAAGGTGAACAGAATGGACCTTTCTAAAATTTCTTCATTTTCTTTGGAGAGTTTTGAAGATAAAAATGTTGGAAATTGGATTTTATGAGGTTTTGGGTATAGAAATTATAGTAGGAATTATGGGTTTTTGATAGTGTTAAAAGTGATTATGAAAGAAAAGAGGGAGGGAGAGGAGAGGCTTAAGTTTTGATATTGAATTGGGGAATTTAGGGTTAGGATTTAGAAATTAAAAATGGTATATACAAGGGTAATTTAGCCATTTCATTTAATTTGAAAATATTGGTTAATCAAGAATATAAAATGTGATTTATGAAAAAATAGAGGCAAAGAAAAAATACACTAATATATTTTTTTTTGTAATTTTTCCAAAATATAATATTATAGTATTAAAAATTCATAACAATAAGTTTGTTAAATTCAATTTTTATATTATGAAATGAAAAAAGAAATTTTATAGTACTTAGAGAGTAATTAGTGATATCAAATTAATTACTTCTGAACCCGTTTAAAGAAATAAAGAGATGCAAGGTAGAAGAAAAAAAAATCATAGATAAAGATATTCTTATAATTTTTTGTTGGTCATGAATTTTGTTCTCTCTCTTCTCATTGTGTCCTTTTCTTTCTTCAAAGTTAGCTCAATGAGTAATTAATAAAATATCACTAGTTACTCCTTGAGCACCATAAAAATTACTAAATAGGAAATAAAATAAAGTTGTTAGACCAAAACAGTATAAAGAGAAATTAGCAAGAGTTCAAGGGTTTAGAAATTAACAAGGTTTGGGAACATAGTTATCAGGCTCAACAGGTTAACTCGTGACCCGGGGCTCTAACCAAGTCGGGTATGAAGTAGATAAAAATTACATGTAATTGGCCCAATGATTTTTTATTGACCCACTAGGTCAACTCGTGACCTATTAAAACTCGACAGAGACCCACTTCATTTTTTTTTCATGTTAGCATCTTTGCAACAAAATGAAAAGGTTGATCTTTTATTTAATTGACATCTTTAAAGTTGTTTTAGATATACTCTTATAGCATATTCATGAAAAAATTTACATAATCAATAAACAAATAGGTTTATAGCATGTTTATGTAGATAACTCTTATAGCATGTCCATGAACATCTTTATATAGAATAAAAGGAGGGATAAAAATAGGAGGTTTTAGTTAAAGGAGGGAAAAAACAAAATATTAATAAAGATAAAAGGTAAGGTTTAAAAAGCAGAGGCATTGTCTCGCGTTCATGGGTGACAATTAGATGTTTTCCTCTTGCTTAACTCAACTTTACACGCTTGAGTCTGCCTATTACCTTTTCCTTATTAGTTACTAACTCATACATTCACTATACAAACACTAGAAAAAAATTTTATTTTTATAATATAGAATTGGAAGTCCATCAGTATATATGCTTTAAGTTCATAATAAAAAAAAAAATATTTTTTTTAATGTGGGATAAGAAAAAATTTTGATTTAAATACTTCAACTACAAAGAAGAATATAATATATTTTTAATGTGGGATAAAAAAAACCTTTTAAAATAATATTTTAAACTTTATTATTTACAACATGTATAGTATTTACATTCATATAGATTGTTTCTTAACATTTTCAAGTGAGATATTAAAACCTCAAATATTTTTTTTAAAAACTTTCCTGGTTTGACCTTAGACTTGACCCGGGTTTGAAACTATGCTTGGGATGATACGTAGTTATGTCAAAATATAAAAATAATTAAAACTTTATAGTAGAGACTAGAGAGTTGAGTTAGTGTCATGGAGAATAAGCTTAGACAAATGATTTTTTTTAATAAAAAATTAGCATATATTTTTTTTAAATTAACAAAATAACATATTTTAAAAAAGAATTAGTGAAATAACATGGTTTGTACATGTTGCGATTAGAAAATGTGACATTCAAGCTTGTTCGCTAATTAGAAACATGATATTTCAAAAAAAAAGTTGTAAAACAGGATGCACAAATTACAAATCTAATGATATAATGAAAGGTTCACATTTGCTCTTTAAAGATTGTAGGTGGTTCACTTGCTTTGGCAATAAAAATGACATACTTTGGTCATTGTTGGTGATCTTTTTGATATCACTTGATTTATTTTATTGAGATTTTTTTAATGGTATTAGTGACGTCATAATTGGAGCTTCAATGTGTTTTTTTTTTTATGTTTTCTTTTCTTTTCCTTCATCATTATAATTTGCAAAGAGAGAAAAAAGTTTTCATTTGGACATCACATGTATTAGTCAAAAGATCTTAACAAAAAAAATCCAATAACAGCAAGTAAGATCACAAATGGTGATCGGAATGAGTCACATTTTCTGTCAAAGGCAAGTGAGCCTTTTGCTATATTTGGGCAATAAATGTGGCTCTTTCCAGTCACTATTGATAATTTTTTTTAATGTTGTTTGATTTATCTCGTTGAAATATTTTGATGATACTAATGATATTATATTTGAAGATTTGATACGTCTCCCAGAATTTTTTTTTTCATTTTTCTTATCTCTTTTTTTCTCTTCGTATCTACCAAGTTTCTTCAATCAGAACATTTTAACTTAATTGTAACTGTATTATTTTATCATTTTTTTTATATGAGAACATGTAATAAGCAAAAAAATAGGACAAGGATACAATCAAAGATGGACACCTGCTTACTGATAAGATAAAAAACTTGACATGTACAAACTGCAAGATAAAAGGCACATTTAAGTATAAAATATGTAAAAGAAGACAAAGAACTTTGTCTAAGATAGTTAAAAGCTAAGCTATGGTGGCCCGCTAGAACAATGAAAAGGTTGCGATTTTATAACACACAGAATATTAATTTAATTGAAAACTGAGAATTAATAACGATACAAACACAAATCTCTGAAAATAGAAAAAGGGGGGCAGGCCACTGTAATTCTATTTCTAAATACATGATCTCAGAAATTCAAGAATTGAAATTCTAGCATACAGCAAGTTTTAGTAATCTGAATACTCCTTGAGAAAGAGAGAGAAGAGAATGTGATCTATCTTTCAAGAGCAACCAGAGAAAGCAACACGGAAATGTCAAACGATTCCCCATCGGACAAACCGACCACCATAAAGTACCACTTCAATCAATCAACCAAGCAGCTCCAGCTCTCCTCCTTTGTCGATGGAGATCTCCCTTTTTGCTCATTCTACAGACAAACCTTAGCAAAACATTCAAGAAAAACAGATGAAAAAAAAACCTGGGTGCTTGTACCTTAGAGCTTGGTCTAGCACATATCAGTTAAAGCTTGATGGTTTGCTGCTCCCAGGTCTTAAGTTTGCTAACAAAATACTTTTTAGGCAGGGTGCAAAACATCTCTTGTGAAGGCTAATTATGAATCGTAAAGGTACGTGCAAACTAACTTAAGATACACGATGTAAAAGAAATAAAAAAAAAAATCTTTAGATGAGGAAATTTAACAGAGTGGAGACAGTTTGGAATAGGGAAGTTAGGGCTAGCTTTTGAAACCTCCATCGCAGTCAAGCAAGCTCAAGTCCAAAACTATTGCTGTTTTTGTGAATTGCTTGGTCTCAAAACTATATAAAAAAAACCGTTTTACATGAAAAGAATTAATCCAATGATTTTGTAAACTACATACAAAAGGGTAACACTTGACAGTGTGGGTGGTCTTGTCGTGCTCCTAATGATACGACTTCTAGATTATGACACGTATTATATTGGGTAATGTACTAATGATGCGTGGTCGTGTGTGTGTGTGTGTTGTTAAATTAGACAAAAGCAATAGGAAAAATGAAAACTGAAGGTCTTGTACCCATTTCAAGGCAAACACCGAAAACAAGTTTTGGATTAAGATGGTAATTTGGTTGTGATTATTTTTTAAAGTATTTTTTATGTTAAAATATATTAAAATGATATAATTTTTTTATTTTTTAAAAATTATTTTTAAAACCATTATATCAAAACAATTTAAAACATTAAAAAAATTCATAAAAAAAAAAATTAAATTTGTTGGAAAACCCGTGCGTCTTGAAACCAAGCCTAAAAGGTTTTAGTGATGTTGTAGATATATTTTAAAGTGTTTTTTTATTTGAAAATATTTTAAGATAATTTTTTTAAAAAATTTTTGATATTAGAATTTCAAAATGATTTAAAAATATATAAAAATTAATTTTAAATAAAAAATCAAAATTTTAATAAACACCATTCCAAATATGTTCTAAAATAAAGTGTCCAGGCAAATTAGCTTCGGATAACTTTGAGAGCCCTTCTTTCCATGTGGCGCATGCAAGGAAGACCCATAAAATCTCTTGCAGTACATAGAAAACCTGGCTTCTTTAGCCTGACCGACAATCTCAAAAGGGCTGGCCATGATTTGCTTAAGGAAAACTGCCTCCCAAAGTTTGATTTTCTTCCCTTCAAAATTTGCGAGTGTGGTTTTGATAATGACTGTGGGCCAATCCCTGGCATATATAGTCACGGACTATCAGCTCTGTGGTCCAGAAAAAAAAAATTGTATATTTGATGTGGATCTTAAGAGTTTTTTTTTTTTTTCTTTTTTGTTTTAACCGTGGATCTGGGGTTACAATTTTGGGCTTGATGAGTTTGTTAAGTGATCTTAGGGTTTTTAGAATTTTTAATGTTCGTGTTTTTCACCCCTTTCTTCTGTCTTGTTCTTTCTTTTACAGAGGAGAATAAAAACATGGCGAAGAAAAGCGGGGAGAGGGTGAGGATGTTTAAAACCAAATTGACAAATGCAAGGGGCGAAGGAGGCGCAGGGAAGAAGAAAAGGGATCCGCGACGGAGAAGAGAAAACTGAAGAGGAAGGAGAGATGATAGGCACAAGACAGACAGTTAACAAGAGAAGAAAAGATGACTAGATTGTTATCTTCTCCCTTGACAACTCCTAGAATAAGAGGTCACAGAAAAAAAATGTGAGAGATAACAATTCTCTCTATCTCGTTCTCTTTTGTTTTCAAAACCTTAATTTTTAAGATCTCAATTTTGAAAGAAGACGAATTCAAAGGAAGAAAACTGATGATAACAGTTTTGATGATATCTGGATCTTTAAACCCGACCCTTGCAAGTTTCGAGTTCTAAGTCACCAGGGTTTGATGGGTTGATTAGAATTCATTTAACTTATTTTTCAATTGTAAATGGTGCTAAACACAACCAATTTTAACAATAAACAAGTTCTTGCATTGTTAAAGGAGACAAAGAGCTTTAAAATGAATTTAATACATGACTACCAGTTTTAAAAGCTACTTTAAAAATAATAATACACCTCGATATAGCTAACACATATTGTGTTATTTATATTTTATAGTAATTCGTCAATACTATACCTAAAATATCTAATTTATAATTAACAGGATTCTCACACCACCATCATCCAAATACTTCTCAATCTTTTTTTTTTTTCTCTCCACACCATCTCCTTCTCCTAATTGTTTTTCTGAATTAAGATGCCAAGTCATCTTACATACCATTAACATCCTCGAATCAACATTAACATCATGCTTATTTCTACTAGCTACAACATCTTGCATAACCTTAACACCCTTATCAACCATTATATAATAGTCATATAACCTTAATGAAGTATCTCTAACATTCTTTATAAAACTTTTAGCCTTTTCAACATCATATGATCACTAAAAATAAAATCTCACATATTTTAATTTGAAACATAAATCTAACACAACAACCACATACAATAAAAAGTCTTATTTATCTTGATCCCCTAATATGTTTTTATATTTTTTTCATCATGTTCTTTTCCATGTCACCTAAAGAAGCATATCTAATTTTACAAAGTTGAGATATACTTGTATGCATAAAAATCAATTCATGGAAGAAAAAATTAGATGTCACATATAACAAGTTAGAAAATCTCAATGTAACCATGTAAAATAGTTTCAAGAACTTCAAAAAAGATATAGTTTATTTCTAATCTTCTAAAACAGGAGGACTTAAGTGTTTTTTGTTTCCTTTTTAGATCAACCTCAAAGTATCTCAAATATTTAGGATTAATTTTTTCTAACCTCATAAAAATCACCATAAATTTCTTAACAGCTTCTAACATCATATGCGTTTAGTTCCATCTAGTTACAACATCCAAGTAAACTGATTTTTTACTCATAATTTTTGACCTCTCTGCACATTAGTAAATACAAGTTGCCTAGAAGAAGAAAATCTAACAAACCTTACTACATTCCAAATCTTAACCATTGAATTATTAATATTTTTTAATCCTGCACATACAATAAGATTAACAACATGTTCATAACATCTAAAATGCATAAAATCATTTGACAATATATTAGTTGCCCAGTCATTTGTTACTATTTTAAAATATTGTGTATTTATTGGGCATACAATAGTAATGCAATATCTTATCCTAAAAAGGTCAAGATATGATTAGAGACTGTGAATTATGTATTTATCGGATATGCTTACAATAGTAGTGTATATTAATTTCTTGTACACAAGTTAAGTATTGAGGATATTCATCCTAACACTATTATGGAATTAATGAATAATATATTATTTGAGGATGTGTTTCCATGAAAGAAAACATGAAAGAATTATTCACTTAAGAGAACGATTAAAGCTAGCTGAGGTAATCATCATCAATAAGAAGATGATAAAGTTAAGCTTAGAAAGAGTAAAAGGGAAAAAAACAAAAAAAACATTTGGCTATGATTTTTTTAACATATTTGTTAAAAACATGAACTTCGAACCTACTTCGGGGTAATGTCTTGTCAATAGTAAAATTAAGTCCATTATAAATAATCATACATGAGAACTAATAGATTTTTTTGTTGGAAGTTAAACATTAGGCCATAAGTGGATCCTTACAATGATGATGAAAATTGATAGCACTATTGATAAATATAAAGCTAGACTTGTTGTTAAAGGTTTTAGACAACAAAAAGGTATGGACTAATTTGACATATATTCACTTGTGTGGAGAATAAATTTTATACGAATGTTAATAGTCATTGCAACTATTAATAAGCTTGAAACACATCAAATAAATATTAAAAAAGCTTTCCTAAATGATGACTTCAATAAGAATTGAAACACATGGAAGAACCTGAGGGGTTTGTTATCAATGGACAAGAAAAAAAGTTTGTAAGCTTGTCAAATCATTATATGGTTTAAAAAAAACACCTAAACAATTATATGAAAAAATTGACAAGATTATGTTGTCAAATGAGTTCAAAATCAACAAAGTTGATAAATATATTTATATGAAAAACACAAGTAAAGGTTATGTTATTGTATACCTCTATGTGAATGATATGCTAATTTTGGAAAGCAGTGATCATATGTAAAGTTTACTAAGAAAATATTAAATAACAAGTTTGACATGAAAGACTTGGGTTTTGCAATTGTCATACTAGGAATATAAATTTCTAGGACATCTAATGAATTGGTATTTTTCTAATCTTATTATGTTGAGAAAATTCTCCATAAATTTTTTAAAGGTGACAATAGCACTATCAAAACACTAATTGATTATAAGTATATAGTTTTTTTCAAGAATAAAGATAAGAGAATGAACAATTGGAATATTCTCGAATAATTGAAAGCCTAATGTATGTTATAAATTGCACAAAGCTTAATATTGCTTACTCGGTTAATAAATGGAGTAGATTTACAAGTAATTTAAGTATGGATTATTAGAAGGCAATAAGAAGGGTACTCAAGTATTTGAGGTACACCTTAAATTATATGCTACACTATATTGGTTACCCAGTAGTACTAAAAGTATATAATGATGCTGATTGGATGTCTGACACAAAGGATTCAAGATCCACATGTAGATATGTCTTTACATTTGGTAGAGTAGTTGTGTCATGAAAATATTTCAAACAAACATGTATCGTTAGATTCACAATAAAATTAGAGTTTATTGCTTTTGATAAAGCTGGAGATGAAGCCAAATGGATTCAAAATTTCTTAGATGATATTTCATATTGGCCAAAACTAGTGCAGTTATTTATGTTCATTATTATAGCTAGTTAGCATTGGAAATGCATAAAATAACATATATAATTAGAAGTCTAGACATGTACATCATAGACATAATACCGTTAATCACTTGCTCTCGAATGAGATTATTTCAATTGACTATGTAAAGTTAAAAGAAGATATTGCTGATATGTTAACCAAAGGTTTGTCAAAAGAGATTATGTATAATTCATCAAGATGAATGGACTTAAAACCTTTAAAAAAATGAAAGGATGTAATGATGGTAACCATTACCTTTATTGATTGAATATCTTAAGATTTAGGTTCAAATAAAAAACTAAGTTATATAACATCATCGATAGCACAAGGAAATTATTATTTTCTTCTTATTTTTATGATGAAATAAGTGCTAATTACAGCGTGATGAAAGGTGAGCTGAGCTCTTTAATGATTTTTGTATATTGGCATACACCAAGTAGAGTATAACAAAATACTCTTAATAAAATATCACCTATATAAGTGAAAAATATGATTGTTTTTTTTATAATTTTGATAAAGATTGAATTTTTTAAAGTACTCATGAATCCAAGAGTTGTCAAGGCCAAAATTAACACAACAATGAGAACCAAAAGAAATCTCTAGGTAGAAAATTATATGAGTAATTTGTCTTAGTTTACACAAAAGACTGAAAAGTCCGAGACACCACATTCACTATTTAGTCAAGTAAATCTGATAACATTTTTTCTGAGGAAGGTTCAAAGCTAAAACTAGCTATCCTTATGTAGTAATCTACCAAACTAGTATCTTTCAATAAATTTTTTGAGTCATTTTCAAACTGGTAAGACAATTTTTATTCATGTGAGGGGTTGATGGGAATTTGTTTTAATTAACATAATTCAAACAAATTATAGGTGAATGGAAAATTAATCTCAAAGAACCCTTGATTTTTCTAGATTTAATTTTTGATTTATAGTAGCTAATCAAAGATTAATAACGATGGGAATTAATTCTTATTAATTCTTTCAAATTTTTATCTTTTAAAATTCACTATAAAAATGTGGGATGAAGGAAGAGTTTCCAACTTCAATTTTTTTAAAATTTTAAATACTTTTCCTCACCTCATAGTTTAGTGTTTTTCTTCTCATTTTAAGCTTTGATTTTCCTTCCAAATCTAAAGTTTAGGTTCATCTTGTTGAAATATATTTGAGTTTTATATTATTTAGTTCAAATATCAATATGGTATTGTTGAAATCTTGAAATGCATATTACAAACTTACTAGTTGCACAAGTGATGAACAATAAAACTTTAAGGATAAATGATTCATTCTTGAAAACAAC
This sequence comes from Populus alba, assembly GCF_005239225.2. Lineage (NCBI taxonomy): Eukaryota > Viridiplantae > Streptophyta > Magnoliopsida > Malpighiales > Salicaceae > Populus > Populus alba. The sequence continues at coordinate 17,023,730 of NC_133289.1, forward strand.
AAAAGATTTTAATATTTAAAAATGCTTCAACAAATAAGTATCTTTTTTATTTTGATTTAAGTATAATTAATTTTATTATTAGGACATTTATGACTTTAATTTCGTATATGTATTTTTTATTTTTTTAACTATACATGTGTGATGAAAACTTGTTTTTCATGAGTTATTATTTTGCATGATTATGATTTGAACTTTTCTTCAAAGTATTTTTATTGGGGTGACGGCCATTGTCCCCACAAATTGGTGCACAAAGTATGGGCGAAAAACACATCATCTTCGACGATTTTTTATCATTTTAATATCGTGGACTTCCAATGATGCTGGTGGGGTTCGAAGTTGGGTGTGGAAAGTTTAGCATATGCAAAGCATGGGTCAGCTTTTTCTATAACAACGAAGACGTGCAAGAAAGAAATATTGACTTGCACTTCATAATTAATTCATTTCTGATAGATTGCAAATGAGAGGAGATCAATGTTTTCACATGGCATAAGGGGCATTGACACAACCTTCCCCTTTGGAATTATAGATAATGACAGGATCCTTTGTGGTTCTGGACACCCTTGCTTACATGATGAGAATAGAACAATGCACCTTGTGATTTTTTTTTATTAATATAAATGTTCAGATTTACATATATTTTAATTTATTTAACGGGTCCTGAAATTACTTCCAGAAGGATTTTTTTTTATTACTGTCCTTGATGACAAGGAAAGTGAGTTCTTGAGCCTGTAATTGATTTGGAATAACCCATTATGAAGGACATTATGGAAGATGGTCTTTTTCTTCTTGTGGGTATCATTCTTCACGCAGTCGAGGGTCAAGAGAATCGAGCATGTGACAACCGAACCAGTTATGGCAGTCATGTTCAAAGCGATCAAGAACGTGTCCTTGCACATTATTAGTATATAGCTCCATACCGTATAATGATGAGGTAAAGCATTCTTGTCGCAGGAAAAAATCAGTACCATATATAAAATCAAAATGAACATGCTGCTCGTGCTATTAGTTAAAGCAAAAATGGATTTTGCTCTATGCTACAGAACTTGCCACATGGTTCTCTCTCCCTCTTCCCTTGGTTTTATTAAAGATTAATCTCTCTGATCTGTGTCCCCTGTAAATCTATGGCGCTGGTCTCTACTCTCAAGATGGCCTGTAGCTTAGTCAAGCGTGAGACCAGTTACAGTACTGTACTGTTACTTGCAAAGCACGTCTAACGTTTTCTTTTCCTGTATGCATAACCACGGAGAACCCATTAGCCGTTAAGGTTTCAACAGTGGTCCATGGTTTCATCAATCCATTTTACAGTATGGATCGCTCTTCTTGTGCACCCAGCTACCTGCAGAGGGCCATCAAATCTGCATCAGCAGAAGCCAGAAGGAAGTGCCTCAGGGTGAGGCCTAAAAGGCCAACACAACAAGTACTAACAAAGCTAGTTCAACAGACTTTTGCTTCAATAATGAAAAGGCAGTGATTAATCTCCTTTCTCGACTTGAACTAGAGGATATAAAACTCTCTGTTCCATTATCTCACTGATGTAGCAAGTTAAAAGCCTTTGCATGTGTTCTGCTATTTACTCACCAGAAAAAGAATCAAATAAATGCTAAGGTCGGACATCTGGAAACTTGGAAGAAGAATTAACTTTCAGGGAACAAGCTCTCTTGTATAATTAAATTTTGTGCCATCAACAAAGGGCTTGGTAAAGAGAAAACATCAAAAGCTCTGAACAGATTTTTGAGGACTACTATACAATCCTTCTCATTTCCCATTCCTAAAAAAAAAAAAAAAAAAAAAATACTCCATACAAATAAAAGTAGAAGACAAGTTAAGAAAACACAAGGAACCAACTTCCACTTCTTCATTGATGAGTTGTTGGTTCAATGTCTTTGAGAAGTCCAACTATCTGTTGCATGCTTGGTCGCTTTGAGGGGAGGTCAGCTGTGCACAGATATCCAATCTTGAGGGCCTCCTCCATTTCACGTTCTGGTCCAGTATTGCGAATTTTCGGATCAATTGCTCTGGACCCTTGGCTCTTTCTTACCAATCCTCTAACCCAACTAACTAAAGATGAATTTTTCTCTCCAGGATAGTCATCTCCAATTGGCTTTTTTCTAGTAATTAGCTCAAATAAAACAACCCCAAAGCAATATACATCAGATTTTGGAGTAGGGCTGTCGTTGTCTGGATCAGTAAGCTCTGGGGGAACATAACCAGGTGAGCCACGAGCAATCTCCTCATCTAAACCGTTGCCAAAGACCCTGGCCAGGCCAAAATCAGATAATCTTGGTTCCAGGTTATAATCTAGATAAACACTACTAGCTTTGACATCTCTATGAATAATTGGAGGTGAGCAACCATGATGAAGAAATGACAATGCACGGGCAGTGCCAAGTGCAATTTTGTGTCGGAATCTCCAGGTTGTTAATAACCCTTCAGAACCAACATTTTGAATTCCATTATTGTCATCTTCTTCCCATGTCTCTCTGCCCCAATCTTCGGTTATCTGAATCCCAAGTGGCAAGTCATGGAGCAAATTTTGCAAGTTCCCATTCTCCATGTAATCATATATGGCAATTCTTTGATCCCCAGCTAAGCAGTAGCCAGTCAATGGAACAAGATTGGGGTGCTTAATTCGACCAAGGCACTCAAGTTCTCTGGCAGCTTCTTGGTCTGTCAATGTGGATCCATGGACCAACACTTTCACGGCTACATGAATTCCTCCAGGTAGAAATCCCCTATAAACAGGCCCAAATTTCCCTTCAGCCAAAAGGGTTCCTCTATCAAAATTTGAAGTAGCAGACAAGAGGTCTGCAAATGTGATATTCAACAATGGCTTCTCAAAAATCACCACTGGGACTGAATTTGCCTGCTTAACATCAGCAACCCATGTTGTAGAATCAGTATGGAAGGAAAAGGGGCCTGAAATATTTTGCTCTTCCTTGTACGAGGTTTGCTTCACTTCCCACATTTTGGGTTTCCTTCTACAACCAAAGGTGAGAAAAAGCAGTCCGGCAAGCAAGAAGACCAAGGAAAGGGCTAAACCCAGAGCAAGCTTTAGTCCCTTGTGGTTGGTGACTTTTCTTTTAAAAAGGCCTGGGTTCGCAGCAATTGGGCAGCTGTCTAATGATCCATGGAAGTGTGTTTGGAAGGTTTCACGGGAAAATTCTGTGCTACAAAGGGTTAAATTGTTGTAAGAGAAATTGTAGCTCTCCATCCGTGGGAGTTTCTGCAAGAGGGACACTGGGATCTCTCCACTCAAATTGTTATGTGACACATCAAGAACTTGAAGGTTTTTGATGGTTAACAGAGGAATTTGGCCACTGAGATGATTTTGAGAAAGATCAAGTGTGTGCAGACTACTCAATTGTGCGATTTCACTTGGAATGTGACCTGTGAGACTAGTTTTAGACAAATTGAGATATTCTAATTCCGAAAGCATATCAATTCGCGGGAACTCCTCTTTAGTAAATCTATTGAATGCAAGATTAAGGTATTTGAGATTCGGGGCCTGACTGAAATCTTGAAAAATCTCTCCACTAAGCTGATTCTCTGACAAGTCCAAATAAACCAGACGAGACCAATTGTAGGTAGAATTGAAATGTACCTGAGAAATGTGACCTTGAAACTGGTTTTTGCTCAGGTCCATCACCTCCACCAGCTCCTGAAACACACCCATAACTGAACCCTGAAACGAATTCCCCGAAATGTTAAGGCTAGTGATGGATTTCATTAATGAGAAATCCGAGTCCCGGCCTTGAATCCCATTTCCTGCAAGGTTTAAGGTTTTGAGCTTTGGGAAAGCGGCACCAAAACCATCTGGTAAGGACCCATCCAGCTTATTCATTGAAAGATCAATAAAGTACAGTGACTGGCAACTCAGAATTCCCGATGGAATGCTTCCTTCAAACCCATTTCTGTCAAGTTTAAGAACCCTCAAACCACCAAGGGAGCTTATTGCTGCAGGGATTTCACCAGAAAAATTGTTGCTTGATAGATCAATTGTTTCAAGCGCACCAAAATTGCCAATGTTGTTGGGCAGGGGTCCAGAAATCTGATTTGAAGATAGATTGAGGACCTTGAGAGTGCCTAAACTCCACAAGTCCGAAGGCAAAGATGTGATTTTGTTGTTGCTAAGATCCAAAGTCTGAAGCTTGCTTAGTTTACCAATGGTGGTATCAGGAATAGAGCCAGAAAGGCCTAAACCAGAAGCCAGAAACTCAACAACGTGTTCTTTTTTGGCATCACAGAACACACCTTGCCATGAACAAACGGAGGCAGAAGAGTTGTATGGTGGAGAAGAAGTTAGGCCCGTGTTCTTCAAAAACTCAGAGATAAAGAACCCATCAGTATTGGGTTGTTGACAAGCCAAAGGCTTGAAGAACAGTGAGAGAATCAATATAGAGCGAAGGAAACTAAATCCCATTTGGAATCAAAGGCTAAAACTTCCAAACTTGAACCAGAAACCCGAAAACAACTCAGCCTCTCTAATGCTTCAAAACAAAACCACCACAATAACATTCATGCTTCTGACTCCATCTTAATTCATGCTATCGGGCTCATTCAACTCCACTAAGCACCACTAAACAGAGTGTTATGGGGCGTTCTAAGATAAAAACTAGGGCTAAAAACTCTCCAAAACCACAGAACTAAAAGCTTGTGGTGATTGTGTAATAGTGCACAGAAAGGGCCAAAAAAAGGACTCGGAAAGACCAAAACAATGGAAAGCTACTACAGAGATAACAAAGGGTATCTGAGAGTTATAAAGGTTATGGAGTTTAAAAGGAGAATGTGAGCATACCTTGTCTGGTTTTGCAGGAGAAAGGCAAAGCCAGCAAAACAAACAAAGAACCCAAGTGAAGAAGCACTTTTGTCTCTGCTGTGTGTAGAGGAGCAAGAAAAAGCTCGAGACTTTTTGCTGGATGTTTTTATAATCAGAGGAGTAGTGTTATTTATTTTTATTTCTTATGGTGTAACCTAGAAACACAGTGACAGGAGTAATATTGGGAACAGAAAGGACAGTAAAAGCGGACAGAAGTTGGGGTTCATAAATGTGGAGGAAATCGATAAGAAATAAATAAAAATTATCAACATTGTTTGGTGAATTTATGATCCATGTTGTTGGGTCGGTGTGTATTCAATGATTCTTCTTCGATGTTGGTTCTTTTTTTTTTTCTTTTTCTTTTTTTTATATTAATATAAATATTTAGATAATTTACACGCACTCGACTAATATTACAAATTTTAAAATTAACAATTATATAAATTTTTAATAATTATTATATTAACAATCACAAAACTTAAATCTAAGATTTCAAGAGTGCAAACCTTTTAATTTTAAATTATTATTATTAGGTTACCAACTAAATAGTTAATATTGGTTCTTCTTTGTACTTATTACTGATTATTTAGGGTTTTTTTTTTTTTAATTGTGCTTCAAAGGGGGAAGAAAAAAAAAAACTTTTTCCTCCTCTCTTTTTTAACTCTAATGCAATGTGTCTAGTGAGATGAATATAGAATTTAATAAGATCTTATAAGAATTTAATTAACACGTCCATTTAACAAAAAGTAGAGTTTTTTTTTTTTTTTTTACTTTAAAATAGCAAATTTGAAAAATATAATTTACTATTAGGGAAAAAATTCCAAAAAATATCACGGTTTGATTGTTGGAATCATTTTTAACAGCATAACCTATCGAAACTTCATTGGGTTACACTACTAGGAATAGCATGATCTATATATAAAAAAAAAAATTAAAAAAATTGAAAGGGTTGCATTACTTGTGATAATACAACTCTTAAAAATACAAAAATACAAAAATAAAAAATAAAGGTTGCACCTCTAGAAGCAATGTGACCTTTGTGATTTTTTTAGTACTACTTTCTGCCACAATTTAGCTAAAGGTTGCGCTACTTCTAGTAGTGGAAACTTTGAATTTTTTTTTGTATTTTTGTATTTTTGTATTTTTAACTCTGGAAAGTAGGGTTTAGGGTGAAAAAAATAAAATAAAGGAAGAATGATATTTCATAAGACTTTTTAGGTCACAAAAGAAAGTGGAAAAAAATAAATGAAGGTGAGACGATCTTCTTGGCAGGGAGGAGAGTTTGGCAGCTAACTTCCTGACTGGGGAAGTGCTTTGAAGTTTTCAATAAATGCAAGTTGTTTTCCTGCGTCAATGGGAAGTGAAGATTGTGTTATAAGGCAAAGATGGTTGGTTGGATATATCTCATTATACATTTTATGAATTAAACCATGCTTAATTGATATCAATTCTTTCCTCCTTGAAAATGTTTTGATCTTATTTTTGTTACAAAAATAAATAAATCAATATAAACCAGATGAAGTTGTGTGTGTGTATCATGTAGGGAGGTCGTTTCAGCTTTAAAGTAATTTTATTTTTGAGATAGTTTTTGTGGTTGTGGTTTTAAAGTTTTTAAAAATATGGTTAAGTGTGGTTTGTTGGATTTAGATATGTATTTGTAAAAATTATGGTTGAGGGTTCATGTATAGTAAAAAATATGTATAAAATCTTTGTTGTTGTTTCAGCACATCAAAATGATTTGAAAATTAAAAAAAAAAAAAATTTGAAGTAAAGAAAAAATTAAAAATTTTTTAAATTTTTGAAAAAAAGGTATTTTTGAAACGCATAAACAAATAGAGTTTTATAAAACTCAGTTAAAAAAAGTATGTAAAAACTGCTTTATAAAAACTACGTTTCAAACTCAATTTTTTTATGGATCCCACTGGGCTGGTGTGTTTGGTATTGAGGCTACTGTTGTAGTTGTGGATTTTAAAAAAGTTTTTTTATAAAAATTACTTTTAGTTGAGGTTTGTTTGGAAAAATATATGATTAGTTAAAACTGTGATTGAAATTGAGGTTGAACAAAAAGTAGTTTAATGTATTTGGTTAAAGAAATGCTTTTCAAATTGAGGTATATATATATATTAATGATTTTTAATCTAAATATTATAGATTTAACTACTGTTATTACATCATGAAATAAATAATATTGATATCAAATATTTTTTATTATTTCATTAAACTATATGTAATTTCATTACATACGAAATCTATTCTAACAAGGACTATATTTTTCATAGTTTCTTAAGCGCGCAACAACAAAAACTAAATTTTTTGTTACATCATCAAGCGATCTCCTTCTAATTTTTTGAATAAAACACAATTAAAACAAAAATAAAACTAAAAACTGAATTTTTTTTAATTGGGATCGGACTCGACAAGAACATAATTGGAATTGCGATCAAATTCCACAATGCTACGTCATCATGCAATATCCTTATAATTTATGTAGTGTTATTAAATAATATTAAATACTATTTTTTCGAGTAAAACTATTTAAAAAAAAAATTACAATTTCATTGCATACAAAATTGTTTTGACAAGAACTACAATTTTCATGGTATTTTGAGCGTGCAATAAAATTAGGTAAAATATTATCAGGAATAAAATTGAGATTACAGTACGAGTAAATTTAATTCAAATTAAACTAATTTTTAAAAAAACAAAAAAAAAATTATTGTTCACGTTTACGTGAACAATGCAAATGAAATCAATTAACTGCATTATATATATTTTTTTAAAAAAAAAACTAAACTTTTCAATGTGAACAGTACGAATGGAGCATGACTCAACTATTCACTCTTCACTGTTGTGGCTCCTCCTTTCTCACACAAAGCACAATAAAACTTGCGGCACCATCTTTGTTTTTAATGGGTCCTAGCAGCATAAAACACTTTTTTCTTCTTAATTAAATGCTATTATGTGTGGTGTGGGGTAAATCTTACCCAGAGCTATGTTACCAAACAGGTATAAAATGTAATTTGATGTATTATCAAATATTTAATTATATTTTTTATACCTAAACAAACAAATGGACCTGGTTATAAAAATATAATTTGAAACGCACTTCAAAACGGCTATTCATGCACAGATTCTGACAAATTGATTAACCCAACCGGCCACTTCCTGCACAGGATTTTGTCAGCCAAGATTAAAGATGAGGGACCAAAAACAAACTTGTGATGTAAAGTTGAATGTCACCAATTAATGACTTGATTATCTACCTTCTTTATACTGTATAGTATATAAAAAAAAGGAAATGATTGGACTGCCCAATTAGAGAATGAGAACATTAAATTAAAAAAAAAAAAAAAGAGCAATTTGGACCGTCAGCTTGGTGGGTCATCTCCAAACATTAATATTAACTAGATCCAATTGTACACCATGAGTCCAACCAACTTCAAGTCGATTTCATCTGGGGCCCGTATGAGCGTTGAGTTGGTTTAGGCCCCCACAATCCTTCTATGCTCCTGGAGTGGTTGCTGGATTGTGGATTACAATAATATATTAATTATGGCTGCTTGATTAATCATTACCACGTATGTTCTCACACTAATTATAACACAGAAGTAGGATTAATCACAAGCCTTCAACTCCCCTCTCCAGTAACAAAGGTAAAATACATCTTGGAAGGGTAGTACAGTCTTTTACATGAATAGTCTTGAGAGGGATTCAGGATCTCGTTTGTTTTAGCGATTGAGAAGTGTTTTTGTAAGAAAATGTTTTAAATTAATTTTTTTAGTGTTTTTAAATTTTTTTAATATAATAATATTAAAAATAAATTTTAAAAAATAAAAAATATTATCTTAATATATTTTAAATAAAAAAAATTATTATTATAATTACAAAAAACCTATAAGCGATAGAGTTTCGATTAAATTGAGGACGCTTGGAAGGATGGAAAGAGGAAGAAGAAAATCGTAATTTGATTTGAGGATGACGACTAGCAAGCGCCAGCAAACTAGTTCTTTAAACAAAGGGTTCATCAATGTTTCCCAAATTAATAAATAAAGACATAAATAAATACCTTTATGTGGTATATATTGGAGTTCCACGGACCATATGGACACCCTTCCTTTTAAAATTATTTCTCCTTTTCTGATTGCTTATTATTTTGCTATCATTACAGTAGCAGTAGACACTGACACACGTACATATGGGTTCTGGGTTTATAAATAAAAGATATTTGAGAGTGTAATATCTTTTGAGAGTGTAATATCAATATTTTTTTTAAGTATATTTTATTTAAAAATATATTAAAATATTTTTTATTTTTAACATCAAAATAATTTTAAAATATAAAAAATATTTTTAAAATATAAAAATAACTATTTTTGTTCGTCTGTGATAATTCCCATTGCAAATGCTTTTAGTGTGGATGTTAGAGGTATTTTTAAAATAATTTTTTTATTTAAAATAATATTTTATATTTTTTAAAATTTATTTTTAAAATTAATATATTAAAATAATCTTAAAAAAATAAATTTAAATTTTAACCAACATATATATATATATTCAACCTCAATGTCTTTTAAAGCACCTACCAAAATAAAGTTTTATCCGTACGCAACATTTTCCACAACATGAATTGAAAGCCATGCAACAACTCGATAAGAAAAACCCTCACCTGTACAACCAGATCCACGAAACAAGTGAGTTCCTTGGCCATGATGGCACGCCTTCTTTTTGTCAAAAATCTTCAAGGTCATCACTCATCAGTGTCTTGTATAGTTGCACCATCTTCCTTGACTCATCAGAGTTCATACGCCACAAACAATTTCTCTTATTAACAGAACGATTCTAACACATTTTTAAGCTTTTTTCAGATCAGTCATCCAAGGTTTTGTGGATAACGAAAGTCACTCCCTCAGTAAACATCAAAGAGTAGGAAAGAGAACAAAATTGGTAAACATCATAGATTTGACGTTAGGCCGCTAAGGCAATTCAGGCCAGACACAGCAACAATTGCTACATAGAATGTAACAGCATGTCGACAAATCATGATCCCACAAGCGAAAGTCATGTGGATCGCTTCATATCCTGAAGGGCTGGTTTCCAGACCTTGATCGGTCTATCTTGGCCTTCCTAACTTGGGTTTTCTTCGTAGCTAATACTTGGAAAAGGTTTGGCCCGTCAAAGTTGTGCATAGATTGCCTTGGCTTCTTTCTCTTACCTCGGTCATATTCTTCGTCCCTGAGTAAAATAGAAGTTGCACCATGCAGAACAAGATTAATAAGCAAAACTAATTAGTTTGGCAACTACCCCTTCTGTAAGGGTTATATTATTTTTCTTTTCATTCTAAAAAGGAATCCAAACTCACCACTCATCTGCTACATAACCAGTGCTGAGATTTTCTACCCCATTGGATTCCACAATCTGAGGTGGCATCTCTATTCCGTCCCAAGGTTCAACTGTGATAAACAAAACAAGGCAAAAAAAAAAAACTTTCAGCAAGTCAAACTGTGAGTTAAATTTCCTATCAAGAATTTAGTCATGATTGCATCCAAATAGATCTCATGCTCTTCTGTTTAGTTTGATGTGTCTTTACTTTGTAAGGAGTTAGTCAGCGGAGAAAAGATGACCGTCTGTGTTTGAGCTAAGAGGTGGAAATATGTCTAAGCAAGAGCTACAGTCTAGCTTTCTGGCCCAAGCCACAAAAGCAAACTTTCAAGTCTCAATCGCATGAATTTTCATTCAAGGGCTTATAATCATAAACCTATGAACATGAGTCCTTCACAAGTTTCTTCAGAATTAAGCATTTTGTTCTATAGCCTCAGCACTAAAGCGAAAAAAATGTCCCACCCACTTAAGGCACGAACTTGGGCAGATTACTTTTATGAATGGAGGCACCTGCCAATGGCTTCATGACATCAGCCCTCCTTAAAAGAGCAGGCACCCAAGAGTGGGAAAAGCTGGGGGGGGGGGTTGAATCCAATAATTGATAGGCCCATTGTAGAGATCTCCACCATGAAGAAAAAATGAGAATCTATCTAGATTTCCAGATTTGTTCCACCATGATAAAGGGTGCGGGTGCAAAAAAAGAAAAGAAAAGAATCCAAAAAGCAATGACTAAGTGCATAAAGCAAGCTATTGGATAACAAGTGTGCATGCTCAATTGCTGAAAATGATATGCCATGGATGGTCAGATTAGAGTTTCAGAACAGTGCTCACCAGTCTCCTCCACACCCCCAGTAATTACCCCCATCATCCTGTTCTGTGACGCATATCTTTTGCTAATTTCTGAGCAGTCAGGTTCTCTTGGATCTCCTTGGTTTACTTCAGAGATTGAGATAGAGATCTTTCGTCTCTGTTTATCCATTGCAAGCACTGCACTGCTTGGACTAATTCTCTCCACAGATTCTACATCTACCACACCCGTATCACCGCAGTTTCTTAAATTATCTCCCCTTCTTGAACCAGATTTAGCCATCTTCCTCTGAGAATGAGAATTCATTGACACCAATAAAACTGTAGATGAGATTTTGGATGTAGATGGCCCCAATTCTGATGAAAAACCATCATTCTCCAGTAGCTCCAGCAAGTTTTCTTTAATGAGATTATTGGACTTCGAAGCGTGGCAGTTGCTCTCTTTGTGCTTTTTCCTCTTTTGAAGGCCAAAGGACACCTTGAATAAGTTTGTGCCAAGATGCATCCTGCGCTTGAGAAGCTTGTTCTTTAATTTCTTTTTAGGTAAGCAATCAGGAGCTTTGCTCTGCAAACATTCATTTTGAATGACAGATGGGACAGATGCTGTTGGGATTAAACCCTCAACCAACTGATGTACAATATATTGCCCACCTTCACCAGCCTTATCACTAGGTGTTTTCCAAGCAGCACTCTCAATGGGGATATCCCCAACCTGAGAATAGAGAAATAAATCAAAACCTGGCCAAACAATGATGTAAGCTGTAAGCATCCAAAGGAATGCATATACGTAATCACCTGATCACTTTCACAGCCTGGCTTATTAGGTGATTTCACAGTGTTTGATTTATCAAATGCCTTGTCAGTGGATCCCTCGGATGGAGCCAATCTTGGAACCTCACCCACTGTTTTACCACAAGAATCCTCACATGGAGCTTGGCTTGAAACCCCCACATTTTGGTCTACATTAATCTGGATTGATCAATGAATTCATGAGTTAGAAACAAAGTGAAAATGCCAACCGAGTGAGGGAACAGGGGGACAGGCTCATGCTGGGCATGAAACATCTATTTACCTTTTGTGAGGTCTCCCTTGTGACAAGTTTGTCAATAGCAGAACTTTGGGGGCCACTGCTGCTGCTAGATGGCTCCTTACAGTCACTAGTTTTGGCCTCAGTAATAATAAAAGCATTTTCAAGTTTAGGAGCAGCATTATTGCTGTTCAGAGATGCAGTTGAAGGTGGCAAGCATTCTCTAAGCTGAGAATTTGCCAGTTTTGATGGGTCTGTTGACAATGGTGCACTTGAAGTTTCTAAAGAAGAATCCACTTTCAGCAATGTTTGCCTATTGCTTTGCTGAAATGATGTGTCTTTTGGATGGATCTCTGATGATGTAACAACACTTGATGCATCTTTTTTATTCATAACAGCAGAAGAGTCAGTAGCCTCCAATCTATTCCCAATCAAACCACCACCCACACATTCCTTTGAGAATTGCTTGGCGACCAGATCCGCAAAGTTATTGCCAAAGGTTGCTTTCATACTTTCTTTTTGAACAACATCAACAGGTTTTCTTGAAACAATAGTTTTTCTATCACGAACGTAGAACAGCATATAAGCCTTCTGATCTAAAACAGCCTTCTCGCTAACTTGACGAACCTGTTCGATCAAGATAGCCAAAACTCATAAAAGATCTGATCACAGAAACCAGTAATACGAAAAAAATTGCATCTAGCTTGCAGCTCTACATGCAGCAGATTTTCTAAAACTGACTTCATATGTCCACCATACCTGATTGTCATTGAGGAGGTGCCAAATACCACTTGATGTCCGAACAAAACAGACATAATGACCAGAGTGGGTATTGTGACCATAATGTACCAGAACACCATATAGACTGTACTTTAAATCCCCCTCCTGCCAAAAATAAAAACTCAATAAATAATGTAAAAAAAACAAAGAGCACATGACCAAAGAAAACAAAAGTACCAAAAAAAAATCATTTGCTGGCATACAATGCTAAGAACAATACAAAGTATCAAGTATCTTCCATTTGAACCAGTATTAACCTTTTGGCGCTGGTATTCTATTGCTTACCTATTTAAATTCATTTACACCAAATTAAGGGTGTACTAATGAGAAATATTAACACAGAAAAGAGATCCAGAAAACGTTTAGCAAGTCCATGCAACACATAGGATAAAGAAAAAAGATAAACAACACTATTCTTTTTCGCCCCTAAAAACCAGCTTTGTCCAATATTTTCCACCTACTCTAGTGAGGATTAATCATTGAATATTTGAACTCCACACTCTCATTAGTTTTTTGAACAACTTTCTTGCCTATTATTTTACAAACAAAAAACATCTTTCAGAGAAGCATATACCATCTCAGTCATAACCACACACACACAGCGTAACAAAGTTCACCTCGCCAAAAACATAGAACAGGCTACATTTAAAAATGAGCCAGAAGATTTGGAATGCTATCAAATGAAACTCCTCTAAGTTTAAGAATTCTAGAACAGATATTTGATCAAGTCTAGAAGAATAAATCATAATTTGGAATGTTATCAAATCCACAGTTTTTGAAGTTGGATTCTAAAATTCGTTTAAGAACCTGAAAGCTTAAATATGCTAGAAAATATATTTCATCAAGTCTAGAATAATGATAGTTTGCAACAAGAATGCGCATACTCACATAGGAACCACTGACAAATGGTTTCATGTCCAATGAACGATCAAATATAACTTTCCTGTCAACCTTCCGTCCAGGATCATGTGCATGAAACCGTTTTAGATGTATTGTAAGCACATGCGGTGCCTTCTGAACTGTAAGCCGTTTCTTAGCCCTAACTTTCTGCTTGCATCGCTGGCATTGATAATGCTTCTCTCCTCCATCTAACATCTCTGCAGCAGTGAAATTCCGAAGTAAAGCTGGCAAGGTATCTGCTTTGGCTATTTCAAGGCTTAAATCTAAAAATGGATCAAATTTGTTGGAGCAGTAAGAACATTGTTGGCATTCCACCTGAAAACATACTGAGAGAAACATTTAGTGTTTTGAGAAATTCAAGAGAGCTTTGAACAAAGCAATATTCTGAAAGAACATTTATTGAGAATGGGAAAAGATTGCAAATAAAAATGGAACATTCAAATCACAAAATACAAAACAATTCCATGCAAAACCATTTCTAAATGGCTGTATTTATTACTATCTAATCACTTCCCTGGGAACTAATTCAACATTTTGACCACCCACCCATGAACACATATTTATTCACAGAGGAGCTTCCATGAGAGGACTTCATTCCTCAGAAAAATGTCAATGAATCCACCATAAAACAATAAAAGTTTACCTGACTACAAAGGCTACCACCAAAGATTTTGTGCACCAAACTTGTCTCATAAGCAGCAGGGGATTCGCTTGGCACTCCTGAAGGTAAGCAGCATTTATGCATTGATTCCAGCAAATTAACCATATATTCATGCGCATCCTCCTGTCTTGCATTTCGGAAGTTCCGAGATATGCCTTATATGTGGTCAAGAAATACAAATACCGAATCATGTGAACAGCAAGAAAAACCCTTGCCTGGTGTAAACATTTGAGGACTCCATCAGTCACGATATTGATGACACAAGCCCTCTAAAGCAGTACAACTATTTAAAAAACAAAAAAAAATTACTTGTAAATGTATTTTTAGAGCCATAATTTATAAATGAAGAAAATCTAGCTCCACTGGCATTACTGTCCCCCCCTCTCCCTCAAAGAGGTCTCAAGTTTGAACTTCTCATTAGTACCAAAGAAAAAAAACACTAGTTGTCCAGCACAGGAAAAATTACTAAAAGACCATAAATGTGTAATATAAGGTGTAGGGACCATAATAGTTTTTCTCCTCTGTAGTTCACCAAGATAAGAAATAACCATCAAGGATAAAATAATCATATTTGGCCAACAAAACAAAAAATTAACATAGACCAAAAAATCAAGAAATTAAAGGACAAAGCATCAGAAGGATACAGCGTAAATTTGAGACAAGATCCTTGGGCACTAGTGACCTCCCACTTGATTGTAGAGCACGGCTCACATGCTTTTGGATGGCACACAAGGCACAAAATCCAGCAACATGACCTTCATAAATAAATCAAACATAAAAATAGGAAAAAACAAAGCACCACTTCATTTACAGCAGTTACAAAGTACAAGGATTGGTGAAAGGACATCAGAAACTGATTACAACCATCAAGTAAATTAACCAGTCTCTTGAGACATGTACCAAAATTAGTGTTAAAAAATGGTAAAACCATGAAAACAATCCACATCAGCCATGAAGAAATGTTATTGACAGTTTTGAAAAACTTGGTAAAATCAAAGTAACAAATCCCCATTTATGCAAAGATTGTTAAAAAAGACAAATTAATCAATGAACTATTAGCTTGCAGTAAATGACCCTTAGCAGCACCAGATACATTCAACAGTCCAGTCCAAGAAATTATGCAAGAAAACTATGATGAAACCATATTTTAGCCCAAGTTAACTAATCAGTATATAGATTATTGAGAAGCACTAAGAGCCAGTGATGGGCAGCATGCCTGTAGAGAGAAAGTGTAGGAAAGTCACTCACATGAATTTTGATTCTTGCCACTATTCAAGTATGCTGCTAAAGTCTCAGTATATGTCCGACCACTACTGAATAGAGAAAACAACCATTCCCCAAATTTTCCAGACTCAAGCAATTAGTTTTTTTCAAATGGTAAGTCCAATAGGAGGATAGTTCATGGCCGTACAGAACAGAAGAATGTAAGAAACTAGTCACTTCCACCAAGTCAAAAGCAGGTACTTGTGAAGTAAAATACCAGAATACAACTATTAAAAACTGGTGAAACCAGTTTCATGAAATCAATCAGAGAAAAGGTGTCGGCCGGTTAAAAAAGTAATTTGTTCCCCCATTTTACAGAAAAACTGTTAAGAAGATGAATTAGTTGATGAAATAGTATGATGGGGGTAATTAACCTTCAACACCACTAAGAACAGTTCAATCCAGATATGGAAAATAAAGCAGGAAATCTAGGGTGGCAACCATAATTAAGTAAAAAATTATCAAGCACATAGAGGACCAGACACCCAGTAATATAGATCATGCTTTCTCAAAAGAAAGTGTAGGAGAATCACTCACATGAATTTTGATGCTTTCCACTTTGCAAATATGCTGCTAAAGGCTCAGTGTATGTGAGACATTGCACCACTGAATTGAGAAAACAAGTGTTCCCAAGATTTTCAAGGCCAGCACCCTAAAAATAATCCATGGATCCACCAAGTTAAGCTGCTGGCCAAGTTTGAGTACAAACTAAAGTTCCTCAAAGTGGTAACCAGTGGCTAAATTAGAGTAAAATTGTTGTGGGGCAAGTTAGATATAAAGGGACCTTAAATAAATAAATAAAAACAATAATTTTATGGAGAGGCTAAATTAGAGTTTCCGAAGGCAACATGAAAAATACCAAATTACAGGGATAATAATGAATTTTGGAAAATTTTGCTCCCCCCTTGGCCATGGCTTACATGCCACCCCTGGTGGTAACCACAGAGCAATCATAAATTGGAAAATGGAAAGAAAAAAGTTTTTGTCAGATTATATCATTTCTTCATTTTACCCCCTGAAATGATGTGAAGTAAATGAAATCACACTCAATGGAAAGGCCAAATGAAATCTTTTAGCTAAAATCGCATTTTACCCCCCCCCCCAACCCAGTAATATTGAGAAATGAGAAAAAAACCAATACAGAAAAAACATCTGATGTAAAGTTAAAAAAACAACCTCGCCTCGATGTGAAAATACCCCTAGTAGAAACATAATTCACCAAGTAGAAAGCACACTGAAACTAGATAACACAGAACTACTATAACAAATAGTAAAATAAATAGAATATCATTTACAAGTTTCAAAAATAAAATAACAAGAATCAGTTTGCAGCAGATCCCATATCTTAAGTTCCATCTTCCCAACCAAACCGACATTATAATCAAGCCAATTAGCAAAATTAAAACAAAAAAGCTTGAGAAATCATGAGCAAAAACAAAATTTTTTTGAAAAGCATCCATAAAGCATGGGGAATGCCAAAATTGTGCAACGAAGAAAAGTCAATAAACATAGATAAATTAAAAAAAATTAAAAATAAAACCAAAATATAATATATATATATATATATAGCTTAATTTTCAGTATTTCAAAAGTTAAGGATGCTATTTGATTGAAGTTATTTTATTTATTTTTAATTTCAATTTAGCATTTAGAATTCAGCAATACACAGCAGCAGATTCCACGGACAGTAAATTCCTTCATATTTGAAACCATAATTTCAAATTAAGACTAAAAATGAAAAAAGAAAGAAATAACTTCAACAAAACAACATCCTCAACATTTAAAATATACTAAAAAATCAAGCCATTAAGTCCATACTCAGAGCTAAAAATAAAGATCAAAGAGTTTGTTTTTTCTGGCTTTACAGTAGAAAGGAAACTAAAAAAAATAAAAGCCTGAAAACACATGGAAAATCCTCTAAATTAAACCCTAAAACAAGCAAAAAAATAATTAACTTTACGTAAATAAAAACTCACAATTCTCCTGAAAGTGATCCCAAAACAAAGCTCCGGATCAAGCCCATTTTCGACAAAATCGGACCCGTCAACTCTCTTCCCGGAATGACCCGGATGGTGATGATCAAACCCGAAGGGCCTCTTTCTCGAATTATTATCAGGATTTAAAGTCTCAATGTTAAAATCAGCTGTGCTGTTCTTGAAACCACTGTAATGTTTAGTCACCAGCTGAAACTTTGCATTTCGTTTCAAAGTAGAATCGACCTTGGATCCGTTTTCAATGTCCACACCCGATTCGATTCTCATCTCCGTTTCACTACTAATCAATATATCTTCCATGCTGCCGCTAAAAATTAATAATAGAAATTACAAAAATCGAATCGATGATTAAGCAATGGTGATTCTCTAGATAGAGAGGTCGGTTCTTGTTGATCGGTGGATTTTCTTTGTTTCGTGATTCGGAGTGGAAAGAAGCTGTTAGTTACGGCTTCTGCTAGGAAGCGAGAGAGACTAAACCCTACATAAGAGTTAAGACTTAAGACCCCTCTTTTTTTTTTTTTTTTTATCTTTACTTTTTTTTATTCATTTATGATAATGTCTTATTGGAATATGATGATTTTGATATTTATGTGAATTTTTTACATGTTTTAATATATACCAAAATTAAATGGTTGTTGCTCTGAGAGATGGCAAATAAATTTGTAGATTGTAAAATACAATGATTAAAATATACATAATTCTATTTATTATTTATATATAATTAATTACGATTATATTTCATATTTACTAATTTACAGTTCTATTTAATCAGCACATGAAAAATAAAAAATGATAGTTGTAGAGTATGTTGAATTGTAGTATTAGTGAGTTTTTAAAGTATTTTTTATTTAAAAATATATTAAAATAATATTATTTTTTATTTTTTAAATTTATTTTAATATTATATTAAAATGATTTAAAATACTAAAAAAATATTAATTTCAAGTTAAAAATTAATTCTTTTAAAATAAAAAAATAGATAAATAAATTTTGTGTATATATATATATATGTATGAAATATTTTGAATAAAGAGAGGTTTGGCTTTTTTTTGGAAATATGAAAATTCTTTTCACAAGACTTTTTTTTTTTTTTTTTTTTTGCATTTTCAATAGAGACCATTTGTAGTTGTAAAGATTGAATATGTCATTGTATTATTTTGTTTTTCCAACACTCCAAGAATAAAGTTTTGTTAGGGAAAAAAAACTTAATCATGTAATTGTTTTATCTTTACATGAGGGGAAAATATTGATTAACAGATAGTGTTGTGATATATTGCTTAATCTTAAAATATGAAAACATAATTGAATTAAATTATATAGTTAAGGGACTGGATTATAGTTTTAGTCTTTCGTTTATGCCAAGTGGAGGCGGTGAGATTGCGGGGTTTAAGAGCTAATGGTATACTGACATGTAAATCCAAATACAATTGGGTGCTTTTTATTGGTTTGGGTGTAGGGCTATTTTCGGTGTTTACCCTTTACGCGGTGGATGCGATTTTGGTCTCTTTGGGTGGGACTTGGGCCCTTTACGAAGCGCACTACACTGGTATTAGTGGGCCCCGCATGGAAATTTGGATGGTCAGGAATTATTTTGTCAATTTTATAATTAGCTTGGCCTCCCCCCCCCCCACACACACACACACACACATATATATATATATATATATATATAATATATATATATATATATATATATTATGAGATACTTAAAAATACTAGTTTGTACATAATAAAATTACAAAATAATAATACATGGTTTAATAAATGATGCTCTACATATTACAATACACATGAACAATTAAGATTGATGTCAGTTTTGCATGTCTTTTATTATTAGGGATTGATGTTAAATTTCAAGTAAATTATAAATAGGTTAAAAAATAGAATAATTTGGGAAAAAACACAAAAATAACAGTAACTTTTTCATATGAGACGATATAATAAAGGTATTTTATCTACATTCTCTTAAGCATAACTAATTCTATATCTAATTTTTAAATGAACCAGCATTTATTTTAGAATTCGCTAATTTTTTTAATTAGTAGGCAGCAACTCCAAAACAATCAATTTCTTCATTGCTGATATGTCACAGTGTGATAATGGTGGCAATGCTATCGTAGCTCACCTTGCAAGGGTGGTTGGGCTAATCGTTGTTGAAGATTCTTCATTTGTGAAAACAAAAGGGTGAACTTCATTGGCTATAAAAATAGGTCATTTGATTGTCCCTTTTATTGTCCAATAAAGAGTATGGGTTTTGGAATATTTTTATTTGATTTTATAAGTATTTTAATAAAAATTATAGGATTGTGTGTAAAAAATAAAAAAGAAAGAGAAAAATTATATATATATATATATAAATCAGGTAAGCACCAAATAAACCTGAATTAACTTACATGAACCTGACCTACATGAGTAAAATTATTATCCATAGTTTTTTTTAGTTGATATATAAATTACTCTTTAATTGATTTTTAACATTTACACATGTTATAAATTAACATAAAAAAATTTCAAAGTGTCGTAGAAAATAATAATAATAATGTAACTTTTCAATACAATTTACTTTCAAGAAGACAACACCCAATCATACACCTTGTCATCATCATAACCACTTTTACTCTATTTGATGGTAGCTCCCTTGTGAGGAGATGTTTTATGAATGAAGTCCTCCAATCATTATCCTTCACTAATATCAGTATGGTCGCCATTATATATATATATATATATATATATATATATATATATATATATATATATTCTCTTATATGTAGAGTTTTTTTAGTACTTCAATCCACATATCATGAGGTAGGCAGACTAGATTATTGCTTACTAGTTTTGAAATGAAGTGAGCCTCGTCATGTTTTTTTAGGAACTTGAAGATGAAGATTAACTTTTCCTCGTATTTCTTTGAGTAGAGATGCCCTGGCCTCTTCTATTGATACTTGATGGTAGAAGGTTTCTTAGCTTCAAATTCTTCTCTGTATTGTCCCACAACAAGTTAATTGGAGGACTTACATGATGCGTATTGACAGGCTATGGACAGCTAAACTCAAAGGAGAACAGAGCAAAACAGAACACCTTAGATCCATGGAGTAATCTGTCTTAGGTTTTACTCTTGTTTTTTGACAGAAACCAGGAAGTTCCTTTACTGGGTATTAATCATAATCCGTAATCATCTTTCCAAGCATTTTAATCTGGATGCTCTTCGACTAATTAAACTTAGATTAGCAGTAAATTCACTCTGTTTTTTCTTATGGCCAGCTTTTCAGTGGACAGGGTCATGAATCATGTTATAGGAATGATTCAGGTCAATAATTTACGAGTCCTGTTCTTAATGTGTTAGGCGTTTAAGCACTGAAGGCATTCAAGAGCACCATCAATGATCACTGATTTATGCCCACCCAGCTCATAAACTGAAATGAAGATAGATTAGCGACTCATCTACTCAAACCGTTCTTTAGAGGGATTAATGGTGGAAGAAATAGTTATCTAAAAGTTCACACTTTCAGCAAGATGAACAGAGAAGAGCAGTGAGTTTTACAGTTCTGCTTATTATTAGTTTTTTAGGTATCGTCTTGGAAATCGCGTTTTTAAAAAATTCAAAAACTTATTTTTCTTGTGAAAATTTAATATTTTTAATTTTTGGATCGTTTTGATGTATTAATTGTCAAAAATTATTTATGAAAATGAAAAAATATCATTAACATGTAAATTTTAATACAAAAAATTTATTTAAAAAACAACAATTACCAAACACGGCTCGTCATAATGTGCCGCCCACGATCTGTGAAGCAATCAGATACAGGGTTTTGTGCTCAAAAAATGGAGTCGTAAAGACCAGCAGCAAAGATAGTTAGCAAAGCCACATTTTAATGCGAATAATGTGTGGACGACTGCCCTTGCAACTTAGTTCAATAACTAGCTATTTTAACCGTGACTTTGCAACGACTCAGATATTTTTTTTTAAAAAAATAATATATGTAGGTTTTTTTTAATATATTTTTATATATAAAAAAACGAAGAATAAAAAAAAAGTTATATATATAATTAAATAAATTGAGAATTTATATGTTAATAAACATAAAAAAAACTATTAATAATAACTAAAAATTAAATTGAAAAATTAAGAGATAATTATAGATCAAAATATTTAATCTTGCAAGATTGGATATTTTTTTCAATTGTGTTTGTTTAGTTTATTTATTAAAATTATTTTTTATGCAGTCGAACGATAGTAGAAATAGACACACATTAAATTGATTGAATAACATAAAAAACAAATAATATTATGCAAGAATACACATATTATAAATATTATCTGAAAATAAATATTTATTATTTTAAGAAATAAATTTCATCTATATAAAAGATAAAAAAAAATATAAATGAATTCAAAATAATATTCTCAAAAATTAAATACATGCAACACTATTAAAAAAAAAATTCTTTATCCACAAAATATTAAATATGCAAAAAATTAATTCATGGGATATTAACTGAAACATATATTTAAAAATTATTTAAAAAAAACATTAAAAAAATATAAATTTCTAAAATAAGCAATATTAAAACGGAAAAAAAAATTATAGTCCAAATATTATTGCTTAACTCGTCAAACTAGTGAACTAAGCCATTGACTTCAATTGGATTTAATAATTTTATTATCTTAGATTTATACTTAACCTCTCTCTAATATATAGGCCTATAAGCCTAAGCTTGGTTTTATTTAAGGGGAGGATAACTTTTTTATTGAAATAAAAAACAAATGATATATGCTATCATCTGTGTCGTCAACAAGTTCAAATTTTAACTATTATAAGTGGTGGCTGAAAAATCAAAGAAGTGTTTTTTTTTTCTTTTAAAAAACAACTAATTATTAAGTCAACCCAAAAACACTTAACTAACATTTTTAAAATACTTATAAACCAATCATATTCTTAAAATATTTAAAAAAAAATGTTAAAAAACCTGATATCAAACCATAAATAGTTTTAACTTTCTTGATTTTAATCTATTTTTTCCTATAATATTCAGACTTTAAACAAGTTTTTAATTGATTTTTCTTATCCAAATTGATATGTTTATTAAAAAAAAAATTGCAATCTTTGATTTAAATTTAAACCTAAAACGGGGATCATTTTCCCACTTGAACCAACACAACTCCAAATAATTTTCCTATTTTGACTTTGAAGGCAGGGAAAAAACCTCTCTTTTGAATGATTCTTTAATTCCTAGTTTGAGAAAGGATTTTTCACATTATTAATTTCATGGCAACAGACAAGATTCAAGTACCTTCATTAATGCTTTAGTGGAAGAATTAACCAAAAAAAAAAACAATTAGCCTCTTCATAAAAGTCTTAAATTTAGTGTAATATTACCCATAAATGAGACATTAACATACCCCACAACACGCTTTCTCTTTGGAGGTCAAGAGAAGAGCTGACTTTCCCCTAGTGGTGAACAATTCAGCAAAAAATTCCTCTTCATTAATCAAAGGCAAGATTAAATGTACATTCATCATGAGATCAGATCGGACGATCACCGTTCATCCATTTTGATACAAAACACAAGGAGGGAACAGAACGGAGACGGAGCCCACCATTATTTATATTTATATAAAGCTCAGCAATGTCTGCTCCTTCTACAGGAAGACCAGAGGAAAGGCAGATAGACGTGGAAAAACAAAGAGAGAGAGTCATGGAGAAAGCAATGTAAGAGAGAGAGAATGAGATGGATACTAAAATGAACCGATATTTCTTGAAATCCAACTGCTTCAATTCTCCAACTCCTCTCCACCAAATCCCTCAAAATTGAGAACCCACCTCAAAAAACCATCCCTCTTCAAAACCCTGTTCTTATTTTCTCTTAATTTCATCAATTTTTCAATCTTTTTTGTAATCACTGCATCTCCCCTGTTTCAAGCTCTGTTTTTATTCAAGTTCTGGTTTTCTGAACTTCTCTCAGTTCCAAAATCAGACCTTTTCATTCATGTGTTTACAGCTTTCTATTTCTGCTGTCTTTATGATCTTGTCTGTTTTGGTTTCTTCTTGAATGGGTTAATTTGTCCTATTTAGCTCAACCAAAACAAATTCAAATTGATAGAACACGATCCCCCAATTCCCTCTAACTTTCTTGGAGGATTTTTTTTTATCCATCTCTATTTTTCAAATTCTATACTCACTCTTTTGCTCCTCCAGTTTTCCTTTCTTTCCACTGATATCAAATTTTAAACCTTCTCTCTTTCAAAATTCTGCCTCACAAAACTTATTTTCACTATGAAAATCCCCAAAGACAGAGTTAGATTCAATGTGGGAGGCAGAGTCTTTGAAACAACCTCAACAACGTTAGCCAATGCAGGCAGAAACTCCTTTTTTGGTGCATTATTCAATGAAAACTGGACCTTAAAACAACCAAATAATGACTCGTTTTCCCATTGTGAATTATTCATTGATAGAAACCCTGATTGTTTCTCTGTTCTCCTTGATCTCCTTCGCACCGGCGACCTCAATATCCCTCCAAACATCCCTGAAAGACAACTCTACAGAGAGGCCTCCTTTTATGGTTTATTAGACCATGTAAGATCAGCTAAATGGGGCCAATTTGATGGCAACAGGCTCCGCCATTCGCGGTCTGTTACAGGACAGGCACCGGGGGATGGGACCGCGATTCGTGCTGGTCCTGATGGTGGCTGCTGTGTGGCACATGGTAGTGTTGTTCATGTTTATGATTGGATTATGGAGGAGTACCCTCCATTGAATCTTGATTATCGAAGAGTCAATGATGTTGGCTGGGTAGATGGCGAGAGGATCATTATTAGTGCTTGTGAGAAATTAGGCCGCGGGGACGGAGGGATGGGGTTGTTTAGTAAGAGTACAGGAGAATTGAGGTATAAGTTTCAGGTTTGCCATGAGAATCAAGTGAAGAGTTTCACAGCTGGGGCTTTAAGTACTAGTTCTGATTATAAGATATTTAGTAGTTGTAAAGGGAGGAGTAATGAGTATGGGATTGGGGTTTGGGATCAAGTTACTGGGAAACAGATTGATTTCTTTTACGAGAGTCCAGGATGGTCATTAGGTGATGCTGATAAGCTGCAATGGTTGAATGGGAGCAATTGTTTGTTGGTGGCTACTTTGTTTCCTAGGAAAGATAACTGCTACATTAGCATGCTGGACTTTAGGGATAAGAGGATGGTATGGTCTTGGTCTGATTTTGGTGCTCCTATAACTGTGGACGAGAAGCGAGTGCGAGATGCTATAGCTATGGAGGATAATAATGCTATTTGTGTGGTGAATGAATATGAGGATTTGGGGTTTATGGATTTGAGAATGAATGGAGGGAGTGTGAGGTGGAGCTCAAGAAGTCGGATGATGAAAGGGAAACTGTCCGATGAGCCTTGCTATCCCAAACTGGCTTTGCACGAGGGGCAGTTGTTTTCATCTATGGATGACTGCATTTCTGTGTTCTGCGGTCCTGATTGGGTTTTGACATCTAGGCTTCGCCAGAGTTATGGAGGTTCAATCTGTGACTTTTCAATTGGTGGGGATCGGCTCTTTGCACTTCACAGTGAGGAAAATGTATTTGATGTATGGGAGACTCCACCTCCACCAATTTCATGATCCGGGACATGGTATGCATGGTTTCATATCTATGCTATTAGATCCTCTTATAAATGGTTTTACTCTCCTTTTCCCTTTAGATTATAGAAAGAGATAGAAGATGAATCTTCTTAGAAATTACAGCTTAGAGAACCTTGAAATAGAGAGCTCTAATAGTTGTGTGTGTGTGTACAGATTATTACTACCATATAATTTAGAGTGCTGAATCTGTAAGGGTTATGTCCTTTGTCACAGAAATGAAACAGATTGCTTATTATTACAGAAAAGAAACTGATTGTTCAGATGCTGTAGTGGCACATCCTGGTTATCTGTAGAGGATCATGTGATCATTGAATGGTGTTTCCAGAAATGAATATGTTGAACTTTCCTTAGATATCCTAATGGCACATCTGTTTGCTTGGTATGAATGTGCATTTTATCATCTAGGCGGTCGACTTCCACAGCTAATTGTTCTTGTCTTTCATTTTTGAACTGCCCCAAGGAGGCCCTTTTATATTCTTCTTTTCTTTTTGACCCTCTTCCTCATCTGTTCTTCTGACCCCATCACAAAGTTAACAGCTACCTGTTTCCTTCCTCTTTAGTTGTAGTGTTTCTCATTGGTCTCTTGAGATCTCATGGATTGCAGAAATGCAGTGTCTGTGTATGTGCATAGAGGGATAGACATAGATGCTCTCTGCATGTGAGCAGATGCAACAACTGAATGTCTCAGTAGATTTGCCATCACTTTGCAAAAGTTCAGCTATTGCCTATTGCTTTATATCAGGTGGAGCATGATCAGTTGCTCTTTGGTTATTATAATATAAGAACATCATGTAATACTAATCCAGGAATAATTTGTTCTCTTTTTCTGCTCGAATAAGTTTCTAACTTCTATGGAAGGAACAAATCCCTAGTAACATCATGTATACTAATCCAGGAATAATTTGTTCTCTCTTTCTGCTCGAATAAGTTTCCAATTTCTATGGAAGGAACAAATCCCTAGTATATAAGCCCACCCACGAATGGAAATTGGATCCTCGTTCAGTTTTAGATGCATTTGTCAGCTTTTTCCATGTGAGCAGGTCAAACTGCACACTGCTGCTTCCATGCCCAAGCAAAGGGAATATATTTTCAATTGTCCCAAAACTTTTAGCAAACAACATTATTTAAAAAAAAAAAAATCCAACCATTCATAAACTAGAATTTCCCTTGAATTATTTATGAACTGTTCATTAGTATATGGTACTATATCAAAAGACTTTTTTTTGCTTCATAGTTGTCAATGTCTTAAATTAGATTCCACAAAATGGAATAAAAAAGGCGGTTTGACCCTCTCCCTCAATTGTCGTCATACAGAACACAACCTAATTTATATGTTACAACTTGTCAAAATTTAATTAAATGTCAGCTACACATATTTACTTGTAGAAGAAAGATACCCTTCAGAATGAGATAATTGTCTGTTATTTTATTATTAGAGCCAACCATTTTTCAACATGAGCTTGTCCTATAGGACCGTCTTTCACCACCAGAAGCAGGGAATGGTTGGCATAACCAAAACTAACAATCAAATGGCACTCCTCTTTATAATATTTTTTTTCTTATACAAAAAAGCAAAAGTGAACTTCCAGGGAACTTCTTCATTGAGATTATTACCCTCTAGTTGATTAGAAATGAGAAAAAGAACGGTTCAACATCAGCAAGATCATGTAAAAAACTTGGATGGCATACCTAATTTGACCCAGTATAGAAAGGGTAACAGATAAGAAAGAGCCAAAGACAATAGACATGACGAGTCACAAAAAATCAAGCATAATCAGGCATCACTATTTTAAGGAATGCGACTGGTTGAGATTCTTCAGGAGCAAGCTGGTCAAAAGCAACATAGTTTTCCTCCTTATCATAAACATGGCACAATGTCATTATTGTCTTCATCAAACGCCAATTCCACTTGGCCTCATTCAAATACTGTTAACGAGGTGGATAAAAACTAGGTTAAGGTTCATACATGTACAAATGCTCATAATTAATAGAAAGTCCACTCTAACAAACAAAAATGTAAGGCATATTGATTGATCATACCTTTCCCCAGTTTTCTTGAAGAGATTTATGAGCCATCCGTAGATTATAGTGCGGTATCCTCGATGAAACATGATGGGGTATGTGTACATTGATATCATGACAGAGGATCTCAATCCTGTAGAGTGGGAAAACAGCGCTTCAGTAATAATATATCAATGACAACTATTTTTTATCATAACCTGCAGCTCCAGTAAATTAGACAAAGGAACATTTTAAACCATGCCAAACTTCATTGATCTGAGGCAACTTCAGGCTTGTAATAGACTTTTAGCCCACAAATACTTATTTTATACATCACCTCTATCAACTTTCTAAGGATCTTGTTTGAAGATAACATCAGAACTTTCCTAACATGTAGTCATTATGTGAAGTAGTACTGAAAAAGAGCATTTTATTAAATGACAGTCGATGACAAATCTCTGACTTCCCACAGTTAAAAAATTACCAGGCCAGGCAAGCAAGAATTTGAGATGCTTTTAGAGGGAGAATCAAACAAGAGTTCTCAAAATTATGTAGGCTTATGGAATTAAATCATACAAAATCTACCATCTGACAGCATCAGTTTATAAAATATATCAGAAATATGTCCCATCAAAGAGCAAATAACTACCATGAATAGAAATAATCTGAGCAGAGAGGATATATACCAACTGGGGTAATCACAATGAACTGTTCCATTAAGCTGGGCCTGAGCTGCGTTCCACTCATCTGAAGATTTGAAAGGGATGTGAGGAGCCGTATGATGCACCATTGTGAAAGTACTCATCTACAAGTGTCAAGAAAACCAGACCAATAAGACACGGGGACAGATAAAATGCAATTCAGTAATCAAGCTGATCATTTTCTGGAAATAAAAAAAATACAACAGCATATCACCAGGTCAAAGCATTGATTGACCCATAGTAAAACATATAAAACTCTGCAGTTATGTACAATGCACTAATATTTTTTTCTCAATTGTGAAGTGGGCCATCAAATTAAAGGTTTTAATAAACTTAATGTTTAAGTTCCAGACACAGGAGCATAAACTGCGGTGGACAAAGGACACGCACTGGGAGTGAATAGTTATTGCACAGTTTGATTTAATCTTTACATCACAATTCCATGAACAAAGCATGTGTTTTACAAGGAAAACAATTCTTATTAACTTCTAAGAAAGACCTATTTGAAGTTATATGCTTAGGCATTGAACATTTCAAAGTTTTATTCATGATATGCATTCCAGCTAATGATTTCAAGTCAATGTGATGAGAATACTCTACCATGCATGTCATTTTTATTTATTTTTTTAAAAAGAAAAAAATGAAATTAAAAGAACTGCTGTGGATGGTGGCACACAAAAGTTTAGTGCGACATCATACAATCAACGAAGACCAGCAAGTAGCATACCCAGAAGTGATAGCCTAACCATGGCATTAACCAGAACTTGATCCATCCCATGATCCCTGCTTTATAGATAATCAAGGGCCAACCGATTGCCATAAACCCAAAAACACATGCCAAACTTATCTTCACCCTTTGGATTTCATTTGATCTGAACTTCTTTAAATCAAAGTGCAATAACAACCTGTTTGGATGCTTAATGATGTAAGGACAATTGTAAATCAAATTAGAGTAAGTGCATAAGGCTCACAAAGTTACAAGCTCTGATTCTCATATAATTCTTCTATAATTGGGTACCATACCAGTGAGCTATAGACATCCAAGGCCGAAATGGGCCATATCCAAATATAATTGCCTTGCGTAAAATAGGCGAAGAATCAAACTCTGCTTTCCAAACAGGATGCCAAGCTGTATCTTCCTCTAACCTGTAAATATAAGATGAAGCAGAGGAAGTGACAATTTAGAAGCTAAGATGAGAAACCAATGGTAATTGATCAATTTTAATAAAAGCAAGAACTGGCAGATTACCAAGCGATGAAATAATCATAAGCTACTGTGCAAATACATGCATACAATAACAAAGTTCTAACAGGGGGGAAGGGATAGGCATTCTTTAAATAGAAATCTAAGATATAAATAATGAAGTTGCTACACATATCATTGCCTAATTATGTTCCCACAAGCACTGGATGCAACATTTTCCACCGCTTAATTCTTCAAAGAATGCAAGAAGAGACAGTAAAAATAAGCAAGTATGTAGCATTTTCTGTTCATTTATGCTACTCAATTTTTCAGTAGAAAAGCTTCTAAATTAAGCATTCCTCCCCAGCATGAGAGAGGATGATCTAACTGCTGGAATAATTGGGACAAATTAAATGGAGTTTACTTCCACAGAAATAATGAAACACTTAAGAATATCATTATTACATGTTTGTTTTCGCATGATGCCTGTCGTGCTTAAACCTCCATGGCTCATATGGGTAAATTAATGGCAGAAATGCCAGAGTTCCCACAATGTCTTCCACTAATTTGTTCCTTGAAAATGATTTGTGAGCACAATCATGGCCTATAACAAAGAACTTCATTGAGAGAGAAACAAAATTAAGAAACTGATGAAACTTATAACATTGAAGCAAAAGAAACAAGATTATGAATAAGTAAAGAAAAGATGTGAGCAGAACTAACGCCAGTAACTGCAGTCCCTGTCCATGCCCAAGCAAAGGGAAGTAGATACCATGGGGCCTTTGAAATCATAAAGAGCCCAAATGCATATGAAGTGACTGATACTAAAACTGACTTCCATGCTTTCATATCATCAATCTCAAACACCTAAGAGAAAAATAAGGAAATTAGTACTAGAGTTGTCATTTTTTTGGTCAAAGCTCATGTCCATTAAAGAATCGACAATTCGAGGCCACTTCCTAATTAAAAAGAAAAAAGGTCATCGCCCAGTTATGATAGTTCACCTCACAGAAACTGAATCGAGATAAGGAAAATGTAGATACAGTCCACTAATTCTTCAACTTTTTGAATGCATTGGATGCTCTTAAACCTTGAACTTGTAAGAAGCAGTGTGGACAGGGCAATCCAGATTATCCCCATCAGAAAACCTTCTATGGTTTCTGGCTTCATTAAGGTACTCGGTAATCTTATAAGTTTATTTGAAATTGGCATAAGAAAGGTTGCCATGAAAAAGTGAAGCATCATTCAACATTCCATGGCATAATCCCTTCACACCAGATGACGTGTGAGGGCAATTATTCAAGCAGATAATTGACGGAAAGAGTTGAACTTATTGTAGGTCTGCAACTATTCATATTAGCTCAGAAATTCCCCTAGGTGCTCAGAGTGGAAAAAATCTAAAATAGCGGACCATCTTCATGGAAAATAACATTGGCAAGTTGGATGCATGATGTAGCTGATTCTTAGAGAAGTTTACCTTTTTAGGGAGTGTATCCATGACATCCTTTAATGTAATGCTGTCAGGGAGTGGTTCTCCAATTTGCCTGAAGCCATAGCTTTCTGCCAACTGTTTTCTATACTCTGCACTGTCTGCGGAAGATGGTGCCACTGGAGCAGCCACAGCTTGTACAGTTCTAGTTCTTCTCATGGGAATCACCCATTTCTTATGATTCTCTCCCTTCACAAGAAGCCTGTCCCATGTTAAATGCCAGTTGCCTGTCTATCAAAAGAAGCACGGATTATAAGTTGGTGATATCAATAACAGGAAAAATATTGCTTTCATTGATAGTCTAGTCTACAGGAATATAAGGCCGGTACTGTTTCAAAAAAGTTAAGCATTGTCTATGGTGCTGTATGCACAGCAGAAGCTAGCAGTGAGACGCACAAAATAATTGTTCATAAATACTACCTGGATAGACATTCTAAAATCAGAACAAACAAGCCAAATATAAACCCATCTGAAACAAGCTATCCAACCGAAAATCAGGTTTGTCATGTTGAAATAAATGGATAAGTTAACTTCTAATAAAATTATGAAATTTCAATATAATTGCAGAACAAGTTTGAGACAGAAGGCAAATACACAGGAATCACATAATGATGATTTCAGTAAAGCAACCAAATTGAAGAAAGGTGTATGTATGGAGCATTTTCACAGTTCACATCACCAACTCCAAAGTTGAATGAAATTGGAAAAGCACATTATGTGTGAAAGTCTCAAAACTTGAAGTCTAAATAACCAAGTGATTAACGTGTTACCCTCTTATATTCATTACTTTTCAAGCTTTCTATCAAGTTTCCTGTGCGGAACCGATTTCCTTTCCACTCTTTTCATCAGCTGAGTGCGAAAGAGATACTGATTCAAGTTGATCACAAATCAAGGAAAATAGGAGCTCAACTAGAGGTCAGTGATGAAATAACTAAACCAGTAGGAGGGGAGTTATAAGACGAGATTTTTGTATGAATGAGCACAAAGGTTCTTTGATGCCTAAGGGAGGCCACTGAGCAGCTAAATTGTCAAGTATAAGAAAAAATTTATTATTCCCAGTAATTGACATTAATTTTATATATGGAAACTAAAAATACAGTTGAGAACTCAAATTGTAAACTAAAGAGATGCACCAGATAAATAAAAACTAAATCCCATTTAGCACAAAGACAGCTAAATTATCAACAAAACAACCAAAATGGAATAGAGAGACAGAAAAAGAGAGATTACCATACATGGAGCGGAATGGGCTGCAATCTTTTGGCTCCTTGTTCTTGGATGAGGACCCTGACAATCAAACCAAGAAACACCAATCACAAAAAATAACCCAAACAACAAAAACAAAGAGCCATTTTTAACACCAGAAAAGCATACCGTGAAGAGGAAAACAGAAGGGTCTGCCATTCTGCAAGCCATGTTTTAGCAGAAATGCAGGAATTCCAGCACAAAAGAAACCCCTTTTCCCTCTTAACAGGCACTAACTGGCCTTTCCCTTTGTTGGTTTGAGACTGAATGTAACTGTGATAGAAGAAAGAAAGGATGGACTTTCCTTTCCTGTCCTCTCCTCTTCTCTCTGGTTTTAAGACACAAGGAACCTACCAATAAATAGGGTTTCAGAGGTCGGTTCGTGGCGTTGATTTTATAGTGCTAACAGCCAATAAAGAGAAGTCCGTCACTGTATCTGTGGTCGCCCCTCGCCAATTGTTGTGGATAGAATTCCAGTAGCCCTGCTAGCCTTTTGTTCCTTCATACCTACTTGTTGCATTTTTTCCTTCCTTTGTAGTTTGTACTATCCATGACACCCGCGTGGCTATGGTTCATACAACGCAAAGGGAGTTGTTAGGGAGTCTAGTGTGGATGAATATGAACATGGTAGTTTATTTTTCGAATCATGTAAAAAATAATAATGAAACGCATATAAAACTTATTTTTTATAATAATTGTTTTTTTTAGTAAATAGATTGTATATTCGAAAAAAGCTATCACAATTAACTAAATTATAATTTTAAACATATTTAAAGTATGTTTAGTAATTTGATTATTTTTTCAAAAATATTTTTACTTGAAAATATATTTAAATAATATATTTTTTTATTTTTTAAAATTTATTTTTCATATTAGAACGTTAATATAATCTAAAAAACATAAAAAATAATTTAAAGTAAAAAAAATTAAAAATTAAAATTTTTAAAATATAAAAACAAATACAATTAAATTTGATATCCAATATAAAAACAAACAAGTAAAATTCTTTTTTTTATGATCTCTTTTCCAGCATCAATTAAACTTGATATAATATAAAGGTAATCATATTATATATTATCAAAATAATTTTATCTTTATTTTATCTTGTTTTTTAACTTAATTAATAATCAAAATAACATATTGATCAATCCTAATTTATATTATTTGTGCTTTACTTTTTTTTTTTATTGATAAATGGTACATGAATGAGTTTGGCATATAATTGTTCAAGTGTTTATATTCAATTTCTTAGAAATAAAATCTATATATATATTATATATATATATATATATATAAAGACTTGAAAAAAATATTTTCATAGAATTAAAATGCAAATTGATGAAGCATAAGAACTTTATAGGATTTCCTAAGCTTTTCATAGGTGACAATGAAAGTTATTCTGGATAAGTTGTAACTTGATAAATAAAGTTTCTTGTGTGTTTTAAGGAGCTACTCGATACTTAAATAAATTTAGCTAAGGAGTTTAATATGAATTATGAACAATAATAATAAAAAAAGATGATAAAATAATGCAAAACTATAAGAAAAAAATAATTGTTTATGTATATTAGAGAGTTGGGTGATTTGACATGCATGACTGAAAAATAATGATATTTAAACACCTTATCTTATGACTTACCTAGAAAGGTGTACCTTAGAAATATGAAGATGAAGCATAGATTGCTATGATAAGGTGGCAATGCTAGCGTAATTTATCTCTAAGGGTGGCTAATGTAGTGTTTACAAGTAGTGATGGAGATAATAGGGCTGGTAGGGCTCCCAACCCTTGTAAAGAATTGTTTTTCCAACCCCCCTCTTAACAATATTTATAGTTTAACCTTTAATAAATTCTGCCCCCTAGAATAAATTTCCTAATTCCCTTTAATTTTATTTTCTAGCTTCGCCTCTATATGCAAGGAAGGTGAGAGTCTAAGCCTGTTACGATGCTCAACTTGTGAAACAAAAGGAAATATTATTTTTTATTAGTTGTATAAAACAATCATTTGATTGGTTATATTAGTGACTAAATAAAAGGGGATAGTGTGAGATTATTTTTATGAATGACTGGGAATTGTATATTTTCACATAACATTGTTTTGCATGTCAAACTAATAAAGGTATGAGATAAAATAAGCTAGTATACAATATGTGCCAGTATTTTAGGCTTGGCCTAAATGGTTAGAAAACCTTTTTATATATGTATTATCAATTTCTCTTGGTCAATTTTGTTTTTAAACATTTCCATGTTGAAATTTGACTTAATAAAAATCTATAGGTATCATACATATAGTTAGGATTGTGTACATGTTTTCTTATGAGATGGGAGTTAGAATTTTCTAGAAATGTCCTTATGGTAAGACTATGATGGACTTCGTCAAAATGTTGCTTACATGTAAGCCATGTGCCTACATTGGTCCATGCATGCAGTGTCTTGGAAGGGGCAGTTAGGAACTACATTTTGATTTTATGTTAATATATTTTGGAGTTACATTTAGAAATACTTAGATGGAAAGGAGAATGACATTTAGGTGACTTACATTTAGATGACATATTCATAGTTTATTATCAAAAATATTTTAAGGCACATTGAAGTTCATACTAGATGAAAAGAAAAATGAATTATGATAAGATATATTGTAGAAATTATATTATTAGATGAGCAAGCCTTATAAAGATGTTTTGTTTACAAGAGAGTATCAATTCTAAGATGCAACACATTGTCTTGATATGCTTTTATTTGCAAGCTTTCCAAGTCAAATTTTTATCCTGTTGACCTCACTAGTCTTCATAAAAAGATCAGAAACTCTAAACAATAGTTGTTTTTTTACCAATGAACTATCATATAGGTGTATTATGAGCTTGAAAAATGCTCAGGTAGAGATATCTAGACTACATGATCTTAGGAAGAGGAATTTTAAGCTATGTTTGGAAACACCTATATAATAAGTTAGTGAGATTAAACCCACGCCATAAAAAATATTACACAAAGCCAAACACATTAGCAATAAAATTTTAAAAAAGAATATTTTTTATTTTAAAAAAATAAAATTTATTTGTATAAAAAAAAGTTATATAGATGAATTATAATAATACCTTGAAAAATTAAACAGAAAAATAACTAAAATAACAATTATATTCAAAAAAGGCATGTAAAAATCATGACCTTGGTCATGAGAATCGAGATAAACTCATAAAAAAAACCTTGAAAATAATCACAAAATCTGTAACATCCCCCATTCCGAGATAAAACGACAATCTCATGTCAATTGAGAAAAAAAAAAAACATAATATTTTTTTTTGTATATATATATATATGTTCATGGTTTTCGTATTAAAATCTACCAGAATTTCCACGGAGTTCCCTCATATACCGGAAAGTCCCAGGTTATTGACATGAATTTATTTACACTTCTAATAGCTCGCATTCTCATTAACTCAATTCCCGACACAATCATCCTGGGTTTTTTAATTTCCACACTTATACTCACACCTTTCAACCACAATATTTACGATATGCATTATATAACAAAATATCATTATGGATAGATAAGAATAAATAAGTATAATTACATAAGCATGAAGTATGGTTATATGAACTACATGGTTAAATTCATTCAGTCAAGTTTAAACATTAATTATACAAATTAACTTATACAAACATTTTCATGTTTACAAAATACAAGGGTATACTCCTTAGAAACTAGATTACAAGAAGGGAACATAAGCTAGGATCTACTCCTATTGTACATGTGATGATCCTGAAACAAAATATATATTATTGAAAGGTGAATATTACAATAAATATGACAACACGAACATCTAACAATTTTAACAGGGTAACATGTATTCATAGTTCATTTGCTTCTCCCTTCTAGTTTTTATTAGAATCCCTTCCTTATTCAACTATTATTAATTGTTCCCTCTGTTACTTTCAACCTTCATTCCAGACTTTATGAGATCAAACATGATTAATTTTGCTTATCACATTACCGATACCAATTTCACTAGTACCATCATCATCACTCCATATGAGTTAATGCAAGGTGATCCCCTTATCAGGAATCCTAACATATACTAAATGTATGCTAGCCAATACATAGTGATCCCCTTACCCGGGATTCTAACATTTACTAAATGTATGCTAGCCCAATCCCCTTACCCGGAATCCTAACATACACTAAATGTATGCTAGCCGATACATGGTGATCCCCTACCCGGGATCCTAACATACACTAAATGTATGCTAGCCCATACGTGGCGATCCCCTTACCCGGGATCCTAACATACACTAAATGTATGCTAGTCCAATCGTGGCGATCCCTTTACCCGGGATCCTAACATACACTAAATGTATGCTAGTTTACGCCTCAAATCTTACTTCTCATATTTCCTTTGTCAACGATAATTTCATCATTTGGCAATTCACATAACTTTTTACCTTGAATACCCATACATTCAGTAATTCACATTTCACATTGGTAATATAAATAAATCATGGAAATTAACTAGGAAGTCTAAGTGCGATTCACCTACCTGCAATAGAAGCTCTACTCGTACTCCCCTGCTGCTGTTGTTGCTGTTGCACCACGCCTGTGGTCCCTCCTGAAATTCACAGATTTATCCCATAAGTTCTTCTTACTCAAGGATATGTTTTATTATAAACACATCAATAACCAATAAGTCTTTCTTTTAGTCATCATTTTTTTTTAATATTTTATGTTTTTCTTATTTCACCCATTAATATTGTCATTCTTGGTGCAACCGTAGTTATCGTTCCTTTATATATATATATTTGAACTATTTCTACTTAAATCTGAATTGTTACTGTCTTGTTTTTAAATTGTCACTGTCTAGACATTGAATTGTCACTGTCTAACCGTTACTGTCTAGACATTGAACTGTCATTGTCTCATTTTTGAACTGTTACAGTCTCATTTTTGAACTGTCATTGTCCAATGGTTATTGTCTAGAGATTGAACTGTCACTGTCTCATTTTTGAACTGTTACTGTCTCGGTTGGTGACCCATAACCGGGGTTCTATAACTCCAAATTAAGCAAGACCAATTTCATTAATTAGCCGACATTCAAAACTACAATTTCTATAAGGAATTTGATCCTAATTCTTTCATCCTCCTACCCGAAATCTCTCTGAAAGTCAAGAGACGAAACTGTC
The DNA here is from genome assembly GCF_005239225.2 of Populus alba. Taxonomy (NCBI): domain Eukaryota; kingdom Viridiplantae; phylum Streptophyta; class Magnoliopsida; order Malpighiales; family Salicaceae; genus Populus; species Populus alba. The sequence continues at coordinate 17,060,786 of NC_133289.1, forward strand.
TAGATTCGTCATTACACACAAACACATAAAGTTCTTTAATTTAACAACTCATATTTTTTTCCTCAATTTAAGTCTAAGAACTAAAATTTATAAATTAACATCCAGGCATCAATTTATAATCAATTTGAAATGACTCATAAGAGCAAGTTTAAAATACCTTACCCGATAAGAATCAAAGTTTCGATCCCTCCTTTTTGTTTCTAAATGGCAACTGGCCCTCCCCTCTCTCTTCTTGTTAATCCCTTTCCCACCAGTGTTTATTCTACCTATAACCCTTAATCTTGGATGGGTTTTTTAAAATTTTGGTGTTTCTATCTTGATTTGTAAAAATGAACATAAAACTCCCTATTTTCTTTCTTTACGTTATCTGCATATCTGTTTTTGGTGACAAGAGGAGTTACTTTATGCTTTATAATTATTTTTTATTTGCATTAAGGCTCCATTTTCCTTAAGTGTATTTGTTTTGGCCCCACTTCTTTCTAGTTTAGTTTATTTCCTTTAATTTAATCCAACCTTGATTATTTTTTTTCTCGGGATTTACAAAATCAATATTAAAAAGAAACTAATGCAGAACAATACGATTGTACAAAGTCGAATTCCCAACAAATTAAATGTCAAAAGATGAAACTAGGAAATAAATAATTACACAAAAAGATAAAAAAAATAAAGGTGAGAAAAAAACACTAATTAGAGGGATAAAATTTTTCAATTGGAGGTTTTAATTGAATTTAAAAATAGCTTTTTTCGCACCCTCACGGCGGAGCGCGCATCGCGGTGACTTTCGATTGAATTTCGGGGTCTTTTTTTATATGTTAATAAAGGGAGTCGCCACCTAGTATTTTGGTCACTAGGAACCCTAACTGGTCTTTCAGAGATTCTAAGGCAAGGGACTAGTTGCGTAAAGGATAGGTATTAACACCCCTAGTACGCCCTACCTAAGGTAAGCTGTTTGGTGTTTGGTTTGCTCTTTAATTGCTATGGTGTTGGTGTTTTCTAATCCCATCAGTTTTCCTAGGTTTGATTCAAATAAAATTTATTACGATAGAAATCCAAGAAGATTCCATGTGCCTCGAAAGCTCATTTTTCCCTTAGCATTTCAAGAGTTTGCGACTCGTAAATCGCAAGGAGGAGGGACAAAAAATTTAGAAATCTAGGGCACTAAAAAAAACCCTATATTTTTTAGTATTTTATACTCTCACGGCTCGTAAATCGTGGAGCAAAAACAAATAAATCGAAATGTCCTCGATTATAATCAAGGCTTTTTTTCAAGGATATGTGCGGATTTATTACTCCCAATAATATTTTGGATATTCATCCTTTAAGGATTTCTTTATCCAAACATTATCGGTGATTAATAGATGAATTCCCCAAAATAGGATTTTTTTTATATTTTTTTGGAATATTGGCCAATACCCTTTACAAACATGTTGTAAAAATCCAAAAATGCAAGAAAAATTAATTTTTTGTTGTGTTTACGAAATCCATGCGAAAACACCTTTGTTGAAACTTCAAATATTTTTTTTATATATATAAAAAAGGAAAATTCAAAACATGTTAGGGTATTGGCTGTTAGAGAATAATATAAAATCATATCTTGGAGCCTCACCTAACAGCTTAAGCTTTTGGGTTGAATTGGTTCTTTGACATGGTATCAGAGCTTTAATGACCAAGCGGTCACGAGTTCGAATCTCACCATCCCTATTTATTTGATAAAAATTAAGCACAAGATAATGTGGGTCTGTGCAAGTTCAAGCCCCAAAGGGCTTTCACTTGAGGGGGTGTGTTAGAGAATAATATAAATCATATCTTGGAGCCTCACCTAACAGCTTAAGCTTTTGGGTTGAATTGGTTCTTTGACATTGGCCGTATGCAACACACAAGAAAACTTTTAAATTTTTTTCGAAACACATAGCATCACAATTAAACGTAAACACAAAAATGGAAAATAGCAAGCCATCATTCATATTACAAGTTTCAAGCCCAAAGGGCTTTCACTTGAGGATGTGTGTTAGAGAATAATATAAATCATATCTTGGAGCCTCACCTAACAGCTTAAGCTTTTGGGTTGAATTGGTTCTTTGACATTGGCCGTATGCAACACACAAGAAAACTTTTAAATTTTTTTCGAAACACATAGCATCACAATTAAACGTAAACACAAAAATGAAAAATAGCAAGCCATCATTCATATTACAAGTTTCAAGCCCAAAGGGCTTTCACTTGAGGATGTGTGTTAGAGAATAATATAAATCATATCTTGGAGCCTCACCTAACAGCTTAAGCTTTTGGGTTGAATTGGTTCTTTGACATTTGGCCGTTATGCAACACAAAAAAACTTTTTAAATTTTTTTCGAAACACATAGCATCACAATTAAACGTAAACACAAAAATGGAAAATAGCAAGCCATCATTCATATTACAAGAACTACAAGAAACCAAAAAAATTCGTAACAAAAATCATTCAAAGCCAAATCAACTTAAAATTCTATACATTGGAAAGAACTAAGCACGTATGGATGAGGGAGCCAAAGTTTTGAAACTGAAATTTTGAAATCAAAATCCTGCTACATATGTCCATGAATCATGACCCATTTTCTTTTTGCCAAATCAGGAGAAACTGCCATACTTCATACAAAAAGGAAAAGCTTGGGACGACATGCTGTTATAATCATATTACGAAATAAAAACCAATGAAAACCTGGCCGTCTATTTCAATTAAAGAGCATAGAAGGACACTAACAGAAAAGGGAGCTGATGATGAAGAAACAAACAGCCCCCTTCCCCGGTTCCTTAAATCTGAAACAGCTAAAGAAAGAAAAAAATAGAACACCAAAAGCTAGCCCTGTTAACATAGTCACTCATCTAAAACTCAAAGCCACGATAGGAACAAAACAAGGCGAGCGTTCATTGTGTACATAGTAAAAACAAAACTGAATGTGCAAAGCAAAGCAAAGAGAAAAGAAAAAGGTGCAACAGATTTAAAGGCAGCAAAGGAGAAGAAAGTTAAGACTTACCTGCAGGTCTCACTGTTTTCTTTTCTGGAGAGGATGAAATAAAACCAAGCAAAACGTTCCTATCCAGCTTTAGCAGCAAAGCTCCCTCTCCGTCTTGTCTTTTTTATTTTCTTCCCTCACGGTGACACCAAAACACAAACAAGAAACTCACTTTATTCTGCATTTTTTTACTCTGCCTCTCTTGCGTTTTTCTTTTATGTTTTTGCTCTCTTTCTGCTATGTTTTTGCTGCCCCCGTTAAGTCATTAGAGGGGCTTATATATAGTCTAAATATGTCTCCATTTAGGAAGGATTTAATGCATTAATCCTAGGACATAAATCCCTACTGATTTGCAGTAAAAAAAAAAACACAAAAGGAAGCTGCAATATTATGATTTTGTGCTGGTGCTTTACGTCTGATTTCTTTCCAGTTTTAGAGCAGGGTGTGCCTGTTTTCTTTCTTTCCATAGGGCCAGCTACTCCCTTTAAAATAGGCCAGAAAAAACATGGTTGCAGCTCCCAAAATCAGGCATGATGATAAAGGAAAAACAACAAGAATTTGCAGCGAAAAAAAGGAAAGAAAATCAGCTGGAGGGTGCAGCTGCAAGGTCTCATTTTCGTTATTTTGGTGTGGAAAAAATCCTATCATTTATGATGATCCAGCCCCCTTTCCAGCTTTCAATATCCTTCTTCAATTAAATCCCTCATTTTAGCAATTTTCGATTCAGTCCTTGGTCAAAAAAAAAATCCTTCGAATCAGCCCCGCGAACTTGGGCTATATTGTTCCCGCGGCAGAATTTTCTGCCTTCACGTTAGATATTCAAATGGGAATATCTTGAGCTTCTGATATCATAATCAAGTGATTCAAAAGCCAAAATTATTCTACGCATCTAGGGCTACAACTTTGATGAAGGAGTCGAAGTTAGATAAAATCTTTTTACAGAACAAAATCTAGCAGTAATGTGGTTGGTCAAAAGGGATCTCCAGGTCTAAACTCAAAACTGACGAATATCGAGAATCCTGATATGACTGAGAGTATGAACTAAGAACGAAAATCACAAAAACTAGGCCAACAATAGAGTTTTTTTTTTTAGTGTAGACTGGGGTCAATATCCTTCTCGCGATAGAATTCTCTGCCTTCACGTTAGATATTCAAACGGGAACATCTTGAGCCTCTGATATCAGAATCAAGAGCTCAAATTCATCTATGCATCTAGGACTACAACTTGGATGAAGGAGTCGAAGTGAGATAAAATCTTTTTACATAATAGAAACTGGTAGTAATTTAGTTGGTCAAAAGGGATCTCTGGGTCTAACTCAAAGACTGACGAATACCGAGAATCCTGATATGACTGAGAGTATGAACTAAGAACAAAAATCACAAAAACTAGGCCAAAAATAGAGTTTTTTTTTAGTGCAGACTGGGGTCAATATCCTTCTCGCGGCAGAATTCTCTACCTTCATGTTAGATATTCAAACGGGAACATCTAGAGCCTTTGATATCGGAATCAAGTGATTAAAAAGCCCAAATTCATCTACGCATCTAGGACTACAACTTTGATGAAGGAATCGAAGTGAGATAAAATCTTTTTACAGAACAGAAACTAGCAGTAATCTAGTTAGTCAAAAAGGTTCCTGATCTAACAATGCTGAGTATCCAAATCTGACTGAGAATCTGCCATAAGAACAATGATCCCTAAGACCTAATAAAGGTGTATGTTAATTTTTCAACATGTCATGAGTGATAGAATATACCTAGGATGGTCAGATGTCGTACAAAACCGAGTCAGAATCAGAGTCTAAGTTGGAAAAAAAATTGCCACAACAGCAGAACCATTTTTTTTAGTGCAAATTCTGAGGGATTTATTCAACCTTAAAGACCAGATAAAAAAGGAACGAATTTAACATTATGAAGACTCCTGACCAAACTAAGAAAAAAAACTGATGATTTTGGTAGCAACGGGGAAGAATAAAAACAAAAACAGAAAACAGCTCAAACAAAGCTTTCAAAAAAATATTTATTTTTTTGCTTTTGTCAATTTTCTAGCGAACATGAGCTAAACTCCTATGCTCTATTCAAAAAAGTATACACCCTCTCCAGCACGTGGGGGTCCAAAATTGAGTAACAAGAGCTTTAATAAAAGAAAAAAAAATCAAAAGAATAAATAATGAAATTGACAAAAAAAAACTTCAACAAAAATGTCAATGATAAAATTAGAAATTTTCAAAAATAAGGATTGAGATGAAAAACCAAACAGAGGAGAAATTGCAATTAAAGGACTAAATTGAAAAGATTAAAAACTACTTTAAATGGAAAAGGAACGAAATAAGAACTTAATAGAATGATGACTGAAATTGAAAGTAAAAAACAAAAAAGACAATGATGTGCATTACCTATCAAGAGAGAGAGAGAAAAGGGGAAAAAAATTAAATAACCACTAATGATAATCCGACCATTGTAAGTTGTCACGTGTCATTCCAAATAAAAGATGACACAATAAAGCATCTGGAAAGATGCCAAAAGGGCAGTTATGTTCACCGGGTGTTGTCACATAAGCTATTTCAATGGTGTGTACACCGTCCATGTGTTGAGGTGTGCTGAGCATGCTACAACAATTTTAAACATTAAGAAATTCCAAAACAAATGTGAAAATACCAAAATATCCTCAATGACCTTGACAATTACAGAAAATACACATATGAAAGTATAAAAATACCCCTAAATGCTAAGCTTATGTTTTGTCTTTTCCAAGGTTAAATATGTAATTGCACTGTATATTAAAATTTGCAAACCTCCAAAATACTCTTATCTAGCAACATAATAATTTTTTTAACTTTGGGTGAAAATATATATTTTTACTAGTAAAAAGTTTATGCAAAGTCAAAAAAGCTCATGATCAACTCTATATTTTATTGATCTTGGAGGCAAAAAAAGTATTTTTTACTATGTTAAAAAAAAAAAAAAGACATCAGCATCCCCACCTAAGATGCTTGATTTTTTTGGATAAAAAAAAAATATATAATTTATTATAGTCTAAAACATATTTTGCTATAGATTGAATTATGGTAAAACACCTACGATATTTAGTTTTGTAAGTGATGAGCCTCTCATGTAAGCAACATTAAGGGTAACAAGAAATTATCCAAGTTTATTCATTTTGAAGTAAAAATAATAACAATTATCATTATAAAAATATTTAATACCAACAATAAATAAACAACTACTCTCTGTTTATATAAATTTGGGTAGCAATCTTATTTAAAGAAACTCAAACTCACTTACAAGTTCAAGAATCACGACACCCTTATATCTGTGCCAAACAAACAACACATGGAGTACTATTTTATAAGTATTATAAAAAGTTCAAATCCCACTAGACTTGATTATTTAATATTAAAGTAAATTACACATTAGTTTTTGTAGTGTTTCAAAACCAAATAAATAATCTCATTAGTCTTTATATTTTTCAATTTATTTGTAATTTAATTATTTTCATCCATTCCATGCTCCTTTTCACTTTATTTTATGTTTTTTTAAGAAATAAAAAAATAAGTAGATAATATGGAAAGACTATGAGTAAATAAAGCATTTTTTTAAAAAACAAAAATAATACTAAATAAAACATGGTCAACACTAATATCAAAAAACTAGTTAATTAGTTTTTAAAACTAAAGAAACTATTTAATTTATTTTATAAAATTATAGAGACTAATTTATAACTTATTCCTCATTTGGTTGAAAAGTAACATTTACATTTTATGTCTTCAATTGGTTAGAATAACAAGAATGAAACTCTTTCAATCTTGAAGTCATTATTCTAAATCTTAATTTCTAATGAGGTGTTTGAGAATGAGTTTTAATCTGTTTTTCATTAAAATTTTTAATTTTTTTGCTTTAAATTATTTTTTTAGTGTTTTTTAAATCGTTTTAATATTGTTAATTTTAAAATTTAATTTTTTAAATAAAAAAAATATTATTTTGATATCTTTTCAAAGAAAAAAAATATTTTAAAAAGTAATTATTAGTATTTCCACAAGCATACAATAAGTACGCACATGTACGGTGTGTAATCATTTTTGCTAGAAGTATAACTATTTGTTACCCATTAAAAATTAATATTTTCTTTAGAAGTTTATGTTATATATATCTTATCTATGGTCCTACAGCTTTCATAAAAGTGGATAGAAACATTTATTCAAAGGATGGCCGTGCATCACATGTCATAAAAAGGACTGTTCTTTTTTTCTAATCTCTGGATACTCGATCTGCCGCAATTGACATATCCTTTTTAGGTTTCCACGCAAAAGAAATTTGTGTTGCAAATTAATTCATTGCATGAATTCTGTGAGAAAAATTCACCTTAGTGGGTTCTCCACCTGGGAAAAGAAGAAAAGGAAAGCAAGAGAAAACTGACGAGACTGTCGAGTGCGGATTTTTATCAGTACAAGCTGGTCGGTTGTGGTCATGACTAGTTTGACTACAAAAAAAAAAATCGAAAATATTCCATAGTATTACAACACATGCATAAAAGAGCCTTGTGGTCAGTACAATGGCACAAAATAGCACTACAACAAGCCATGTGGAAATGTCTATTTTAAATTCTAGAAGCAATTTAATTAATCAGATTTTAATTTTTTTTTTTAATAGTTATAAGTTCGAGTTTTTTTAAAATTATTGGAGATTTACATGATTGTTAATTTCAAATCCTATAAAATTAATTGAAGTACACACAATCTGAACTAAACATCTATATTAATAAAATAAAAAGAAAAAAAATATCTAATTTAATGCCGTCTCATTTTCCAATTTCTTGATCTTCCTCCATCTTTAAGGTAAAATTTTAAGCCTGCTGCTAATCTCCCTCCCATTTCTTTATTTGCTTGAAATCATGATTATAACTTTTTAAAAATCTCTTTATTCACTGTATGGCTTTGTAGATTTTATTTTATTTTATTTCTCAAATAATTAATTACATAAAAGGATAATCTTATATATTCTTTCCAATGTTTTCCTTTTGTGAATACAAGTAAATTACTTTGTATAACAAACTAACATTATTGCTATGAGTTATACTTCAATTGACACTAATATTTTTTTTTTCTTCTAAAAGGTCTTGAGTTTAAGCTTCTTCTTTGGTGCTAAAATAAAATTAACGATAGAGGTTTTATGTATCCCTAATATAAACACTAAGTAATTTATACTTGAATTGTCTTTTTATTTTGGCACTCCACTTTTGAAAGGGACAACTCCATGTAATAATTATCGGTACATTTAGCATATTGATACAAGCTATTTATTTTATTAAATTTTAATTTTTTTTAATTTAATTCTTCAATTATAATATATATATTCATTTCAATCCTTTCTATTTTTTATATTTAATTTCCCTTTTCTCTTTTAATTTAAAGTTTTTATGGCTTTCAATTTTATCCTTCATATCAAGTTCATGATTTGTTTTTCGATAATAATAATAATAATAATAATAATAATAATAATAATAATAATAATAATAATAATTTTAGTTTGGTCCTTTTTCTTTTGATTTTTTTTCTTGATCCTTTAGTCAAAGTTTTTGTGCCTTTTAATTTTATCTTTCAAATCAAGTTTATGGCTTTTGTTTTTTAAATAATAATATTAATAGTAACATTGATGCTATAAATTATATCCTTAATGCTTGAAATCGAATGAGCAACACAAAAACTATTACTCAAAGATTACTAGCAAACCCTACTTTGTAACTTACCTAATCCAACTAGCCTCTTGTTTTGAGGTCCTGAAAGACATAAAAATTAGTAAAGAAAAAGACCATATAATCTAAATCTTTGGTCATCTTCCCAACATAACATAGATTATAAAAGAAACCAAAGATATAAAAAACATCTTGAAGTCTTAGATTAGGAGTTATGATAATATATCCTATACGAGTGACATGTAATTTATTACCATTAAGTATTCCAATGTAAGCATGATCTGAAATGACAAGCTTTTTATAAAAAAGTTTATTGGAATCGACCATATGGTTAGAGGCACCATTGTCAATAATCCACGTGTTGTCAGGCTTACTACCATAATTAGCAAAGCTTAGTGACCAAAGATGGGTGAAATATTGGAGTCATCACACTATCCTATTGTTCCTGTAAGCTAAATAGAATCAGTTGAGTTCACAACATATGCATGATTTATTGGCTTTCAAGTTGTAAGCTTGTTTGGTTTCTCTTGATTATTTCGGCAATGTTTCCAACCTGGTTGATACTCTATTAATTGATATCATTCAGTTTACGTATGGCTTGAATAATTATAGTGTTCACACCACTTCTAAAATATGTTATATCTCTTATATATTTTTGAATTTGCAGCAAGTGCACCATCTTCTATGATAGGAAGTTATAACCCAGTTATCACTTACTATCTTTCTTCGTGAATAATCATGCCATAAACTTTACTTAGGGACGGTAAGGGCTCACTCTTTATGATTTAGGAACATACCGTTTTGAAACAACCATTCAGACAAAAGAGAAACCGATGCTCCTTCTCTCTCTCTACCTGCTTTAAATTATTTTTTAGCATTACAATGGTATTAAAGAATAAATGTCAAACATCTAGAGTTAAACCTAAAGAGCCTTAAACTTGAAATAATAAACAACAACCGTTTCATTATCTTGATGAAGCATATCTATTTCTTTTGAGTTCATGTAAGCGTGCGATGTTTGTCTATCCATAACTTTCTTACAGTGGTGGTATAAGCCATACTAGCATGTGAAACTCATGATAAGGCATTGAAAATCCTTGGAATTGCACTTTCTCTAAAGTGTATATTGTTTTGGAATCAATTCTACCGATAAATAAAACCAATTTTATTTTTGGCATGAAGATAATTCTTTATAAGTCTCTTCCATGTAAGGTAATTATCTCTATTGAGAACACAAGTCATAAAAACAATCTTCGAGTTATATAAGTGGTGCAAAAAATATGGTGAATTAGGATCATTAAAGGGTTGCAATTGGTTATCTTCCCCTCTCGATTGGCTAGTGGTTGTATTTGTATTGGTTGCACTTTTACTTTGGCATGATTAACTAGGCTAATTATGCAGCATTGGAGGCCAAAACCTTAAGGTTTTGATTATGTAGCATTTTCTTTAAAGGTCATAAAATAATAATTATAGAGGATTTATTAGAGAACTCTTAGGAGCTAAAATAGATGTATGTATACAAAAAAAAAAAAAAACACAATCAATCATAGTTGTAAAAAAGTGTATCTGTAGCAACCTTAACATTCAATACCAATATTTTTAATGTTAATTCAATTGTTTTACTGAACCATTTTTTTATATAATGTTTTTTATTAAAATTTTTACAGAGTTTTTTTTATTTTTAAACATACCAAGTTATTGAAAAATTCCATATTATTCATTTATTTTTTACTCTCAACTGTAATTCAACTATCATGGATCCTATCATACGTCCCTATCAGATTTTACATTCCACATAACATTAATAATAATAATTCTCAACATCAAATAAATATCAACATAATAATTACAAAATCATAACAATCATTTTTTAATGAAACATGCCATATCAAAATTAATACCACCAAATTAGAACTACTCTAATAAGTATATTTATATATTTTTTAAAACATTCTACTCTAATATATCATACATATTTATCTAAATTCACAACTCTACTTTACAAGTAAATTAATTAAATATTGTTAAACATACACTAATTACATAAAATCCCAAAAGGTTTAACATATGTTATATTTGACAATATTCTATCAATTATCTATACATATAATAAACAAAAACATAATGCTCTGCTGCGATAAATCAAATATTAAATATCCTTTAATATGAAAATTAACTTACCATCATCAAGTCCAGACATCCATTTATTTTATACCATTTTCCAATAATTTACGCAATCAATATGATTTTCCTTTAATTACATCAACTTAAATAGTTGTCAAACAATTTAACTACCTCTTATGACAACCAAGTAAATCTAGTAACCCACGTAGCTACCCATAAATATAGTAATTCATTCAATTACAAATAATTCAGCTAACCTCTTCTGGTAGCTAATAAATTCGGTAATCTATAAATATGGTAATCCATTTGATTACCAATAATTCAGCTAACCCCTCCTAGGTGCCAATAAATCTGATAATTCATATGTTACCAATAATCTAGCTAGCCCCTCCTGACAGCCAATAAATCTTATAATCCATATGATTATCAATAATCTAGCTAACCCTTCCTGGTAGCTAATAAATCTGGTAATTCGTATGATTACCAATAATTCATCTAAGCCCTCCTGTTACCCAATAAATATGATAATTCATACGATTACCAATAATTTAGCTAACCCCTCCTAGAAGCCAATAAATCCATTTAAAATTATAATATAATATTGTTTCCATTTAACCTTATATTTTCCACAATTACTATACATCATCATAAATTAACCACAATTAACACAAAAATAAATTGAAATCTATAAATATTCAAGTGAGGTGATAAGACACATACCCACCACTCGCAATGCTCCAACTCCTTCTAGTTGGTGTCTTACTCCCACATGCTCCTTTAATTTAATAAAATTTCATCACATCATTATCTATCAATGATTCATTTACACCTAATGTAAGGCACATAAATCTTTAATTTAATTTCACATATCACACTTCTCATTCAATTACTAACTTATTATGAAAATTTCCTCATATCTCTCTTATTTTTATTTTTTATTAAATTCTCAAATCATTAAACTCTCATTTCACTTCATATCAATTTTTATCACAGCTACAAATATTAATTCTACATAATTTCACGATATTAAAACATATCAAAACAATCTCAATTTTTCTCTCTCTATGGTTGTCCATGTACTGTAGGAATTCACCATGATTTCCACTTCATTTTAACAAAAAATCTTCCTTTCTCTCATCATTTCTTCATCGCCAACAATAATTAATAACTAATGCTAAGTTTCTCTAAATTGCACATAAGAACCCTAATCCTATAACTTAACAATTCTATAAAAAATAAATCAAACTTTGTAAGAATTTATTTAAGAACACTTGACATATCTTACCTAGCAAGAATTTGAGCATCTTATGCTCATCGAGCAAAACTCTTCTTCTCCTACTTTCTTTGTCATCCCATCCTTTCTTTCTTCTCCTCTCCCTCCTTAATTTCTTCTATTTGTTTTTGTTTAAAGATGGAAAAATCTAAAAACCTCAAGATTTCTTCTTCAATTTTATGGTTTTTCCTAAGATTTTTCCAAGTTAATTCTCTTTAAACTCTTCTCAATACCCCTCCTTTTTTTTTCTATGGCCGGCCAAAGCCATACATATAGCCATCAAATTTATTAATTCCATTTACATCTTTTTCCTTAGACATTTTGATGTCTTCTTCTTTCTCTTTATGCTGGTGGTGCTATTAATTGTACGTCAGTATGTAGACGAGGGAGGCGATGTTAGTTGGTTTCAATTTTGGGTCTTTTGATGGTTTAAATGGGGGGAGATGGAAGCTGTAAGGGGTGGTTGTTGCCAGATTGGGTGGAGGATCGATTGACTTAGGCTGAAGACAAGGTAGGGCTATTGATTGGAGATGAGGTGGATTTACTGTGTTGGTGGAAGAAAACCAGGTCTTGGCTGCAAATGAAAACGAAGGAGAGACATGTGATGATGAAAAGGGAGATGGTTTGGTCAAAGTGTGTGCTTGTGGTTTCACGATTGACTCTTAACGGAGAAGAATAGAGGGGACGTCAGAGAAGGAAGGGGGCTAGTGTGGATCTTTAAGCCATAAAAAAATTTAGGAAAGATGGTTATTGCTCTAGGTTATCGAGTGAGGCGGGGGTGGCTAGTTATTTAGGTTTAGATTTTAGGGTTTTTTTTTTTTAGGGAGAGTGTGTGAGTATGCTTTTTTTTTTTTTTTGGTTTCCCTAAAATTTCTCCTTTCTTTTTATGTGTGTGTAACCACCACCTATTTATAGGTGAAAAAATAATTTGGTATTTTTAATTGCTTGGTGGCCAAGCAACCTAAAAAAATAAATTGGTCCCTCAACTTCTTTCTTTTCAAATTTGATCCCTTGTAAATCTTTATTTATTTTTTGTATTTTGAAAAAGAGTAACTCCAATGTCGATTTAAAAAGCGTGTTTACAACTGAACGCGTAGGAAAAAGGCGCTGCAAATGATGCAAAGACATCAAAAACATATTTTTTGGGTTTTTGTTGTTTTTTGTTATTTTTTTTTCAAATATTTATCAAAAATTGGGTAGTAACACTAGGTATGATCCATACTTTAATTTTTTTATGCATTTAATTAATACTTAGGAGATAATTAAAACCCAAAAATAAAATAACACCTAATGAATTTAATTTACAATTTTTGTTTAGGGAAAACTTATAATACTAGAATGATGCCGAGTGGAATGAGAGTGACAATCAAGAGATTCAATGAAGTGATTAAAGTTAGTCATTTTTTTCATGAGATGTGTAGAAAAGCAAAAGGTAGGTATCCAAATCTGGTCATCACTTTTGACTATTGCAATGAAGGAGATCAATCTTTGGTCTTTGATTATTTGCATAAATGGTGATTTAGCAACCTAGCTTCTAGGCAAGCTTTCTCGGTCATTCCATGAATTTTTTTTTTGTTCAATTGATTATGAGGTTTTTGATAGTGTGGTAATGATTATTTTTTAAAATATTTTTCGTTCGAGCATATATCAAAATAATATATTTTTTATTTTTTAAAAATTATTTTTGACATCACCACACCCAAACAATTTGAAAACATAAAAACTAATTTTAAGCAAAAAAAAAAACATTTCAAATTACTTAAAAAATATATTTTTCAGGGTTAATACTTCTTAACCAAAATATTTTTTCTTAAATTTCTCAACACTATTGTCTATTGTGTCTCAACTAAAAAAAAAAAAGTCATACTTCAATTTATCAAATTGAAAGAGTTTAACTAGTAAATGAGGTATTATCAAAACTCAATTCATATTAGTGAAAGTAGTCCGTAAACTATCTTTTTTATATGTAAAATACATCAAATAGTTGTCATTTTACTTTCATACACAAAAACACATGTTTCAATAGATACTAGATGGCATGCCCTCGCGATGCCGTGAGCTTGTGGCATGTTTGTGCATTTTCATGGGTTTATGGAAAAAATTAAAAAAATCATATGGAGAAAAACTATTGATCCATAATGTTTTTAAGGAAAAAACTATAAAACTAAATTCTCATCCAGCTTAATATGAAAAAAAAAAAATTGACAAAGATAATTCTGAAAAAAAAAAACAAAAAAAAACAATAAAAAAAATCCCATGTGGAGAAACACTATAGCAATCCACAATGTTTTAAAGAAAAAAATGCAAAGCAAAATTCTCTACCAGCTCAATATGAAAAAAATAAAATTAACAAAAACCATTTTGAAAAAAAAAGAGAAAAAAATTCATAAAAAAAGAAAAAAAAATCATGTAAGAAAACATTGTAGCAATCCCTAATGTTTTAAAGAAAAAAACTACAAAACTAAATTCTCAATCAGTTCAATATTAAAAAAAATCGACAAAGATAACTTAAAAAAAAAAAACACAGAAACAAAAAAAGAATAAAAAAAAAGAAAAAGACAATCTTGGGAAAAAAAAAAAAAAACATGTAAAACCAAAAAAAAAGGGAAAAAACAAAGAAAAAAAATGTGGGGATAAAAAGAACAAAAAAAAAAAAACGAAGACAATGTTTGGGAAAAAAACATGTAAAACAAAAAAAAAATAAAAATAAAAAAATATGAGAAAAACTACAGTAATTTCCCCACATGTTTTTAAAGTATTAGTTAATTAGGCTTTTAGCCCACTTTTTGAAAGACAATTCCGTGTATCATCTTTCAATTGGTAATTAGTTATTGATTCCATATAAAAGAAAACAAAAACGGTGAGGATTAAGAGGGTATATTTTTTTTTTCTATTTATTGTTTCAAAAGTATTTAAATTTATTTTAAAAGTGTTTAAAAAATGGATTTATTTTAAGTGCATATCATTTTTTTTTAAATCAAACACATTTTGTCCCACTTTTTTTTTTTTTTTTAATGTCCTAACACATTAACCAAACACAATTTTATGGACAATTTCAATCAAAATCATTAAAAAAAAAAAAAAGCTTTATCCTATCAAACATTGGTTGTGGTGGTGGTGGTGGTGGTGATAATAACAATAATAAACAAATAAAAGACATAATAAAAGCGTTATGGATTCTCGTAGAGCGCTATTATGTGAACACTTTCCTCTTTTTAATTAGCCTTTCATGGTTTTTTTTTTTATTATTATTAATTTGGATCACCAAACTATTTTTTTTTAATTTTATCATTTTAAATCTATTGGAGTCTATAATTCAGGTTGAAATTTATGAGTTAAGTTGTACGGCCCAAATTAATTTAATATATTGTTGTCTCAATATTAGAAAAAAAAAAAAAAAAAAGAAGAAGATGTCATCTTGAATTTCTTTTAAAGCCAAATCATGTTTTTACTCACCATTAAAGTTATTTTTAAACCTGTTAGTCAACTTGGTCATGTAAAGTCAATTTTTGTGTTGGTTAATTTTAAACTCGAGCTACGTATCAAGTTGAGAGGTTTCAAGGTTGACATGCTACGTATCAACTTGGTCATCTTCTGTTTTTTTTCTTTGTGATTGAATTCTTTTTGCCTTGTCAATTTTATCCTTTAACATTTGATTTATTTTATTTGGTCTTTATAATTTGTTTCGCTTTGCTTTTTAAGAAGTTAAGTAGTCTCAAATGAACGTATTGATATTTAGTTGGTGCTCAATTTTACGAGTATCTACTTTTATTATTATATCATTAAATAAAAAAATAATTATAAAAAATAAAATTATTAAATTTAGTAGAGTTCACAATCAGGGGCATGAGTTTAATATGTTAAGCCTCGAACTTGGAGTCGATATAATATATTTTTATTTTAATATTAAAAACAATATCATCATTTTAATTAGCTCGTCAAGTCTATTAAATCAAGTCAAAAACAAATTTTATGAGTTAATTTTAAATTAAAACTAAGCAAATAGTTGGGCGGTGAGAACTCAAAATTAGCCTAAATAATTTAATTTAATAATAATACTAAATAATTTTTACACCTAAATAGCTTTTTTAATTTTCATATTTTTTTTGATGCAGCCCGCATAAACACGTTCCATCAATTCATCGAATTAATTACCATCCTACTTTGTGAAAATGGTGCTGCTAATCAAGTGCTAATTATGCCGTCCAACATTTCTGCAAGCTGGTTAGATTTTAACTCGTAAATAAAAAATGAAAGCTTGTCAAACTAGTGCGGGCTTGGAAACCAGTAAACAAACTAAATCACTAACAATGCTAGAGCCTCGTATAAGATTACATGCATGATGAGTTCACCAATTTCTTAGATGTCGGTTGTAAATGGCATCCACGTAAGACAAAACAACCCGCCATGCCATCCCCATCGAGCAGTTCGGTAATAATTAGTGAAAATGAAATTTAGGTAGGGGCAGGGCAGCAGCTGCCTGATGCAATTTTGCTTTTATATGGTAACGAACAAAACTAACAACCCCATCTACCAAATCAAAAATCCACAACCAAAACACTCCCACTTTTATTTCCCTTAAAGCCAACTTTAATTAAGGAAAATTATATTTCTTTGTTACTACCAGACCAAACTCTTTGTTACGTTCAAGGTTTTTTTTTTTTTTGGGTACTTGTTGTAAGAAAGCTTGAGATTTGAAGGAGAGACAGAGTAATTGAAAGATGTCACTGTTTCGCAAATTGTTTTATAGGAAACCCCCTGATGGCCTTCTTGAGATCTCCGAGCGTGTTTATGGTCAGTTTTTTATTTTATTTTGTTACTTTGTTTTTAAGAAAGATTGCATTTTTGTTTTTGTTTTGTTTTTAAGTTCATTTTCTATTCATGGAGAAAATTGGTTGATTGTGTTTCACTGAGTTATGTTTTGAAGTGGATTTGATTCAAATTTTGTTATTTTCTGTTAGGTTGCTAAGAAAATGGAATTTGGGTTTTGTGAATTTTGATTATTACTTTCTTAAGTTGTAATCATCTTTAGGGCGCCTATTAGAAACTGATTAGCTTAATTACAATGCTAATTTACAAAGTATTGAATTCTTTTTTATATTGTAGGGATTTTGACATTGTGAATTTTTGGGGCTTGATGCCTCGAGTCGAGAGGTTTATGATAATGTTCCTTTAGGAAAGATAAAACTTTTGGTGGCATGTTGAAGTTGTGACTTAAAATAGCAACTGGGGTAAGCTTTGATTTGATGACTGACATTTGCACATTCTGTGTAAACGCAGTGTTTGATTGCTGCTTTAATACTGATGCTTGGCAAGAAGAAGATTATAAAGGTTACATAGGCGGAATTGTCAGTCAACTTAAAGAACATTTCCCTGATGCTTCATTCTTGGTGTTTAATTTCCGCGAGGGAGAGAAACAAACCCAGATTGCAGATGCTTTGTCCAAGAATGATATGACCTTAATGGAGTACCCTTGGCAATACGAGGGTTCCCCATTGCTCACGATGGAGATGATTCACCATTTTCTAAGATCAGGTGAAAGTTGGCTCTCCCTTGGACAGCAGAATATTCTGTTAATGCACTGTGAACGTGGTGGTTGGCCGGTTCTCGCTTTCATGCTGGCTGGACTGTTAATTTACAGGAAACAGTACAGTGGAGAGCAGAAGACCTTGGACATGATTCACAGGCAGGCCCCTCGTGAGCTGTTGCAGCTGCTCTCACCATTTAATCATGTACCTTCTCAACTGAGGTATCTACAGTATGTCACAAGGAGGAATGCGGCCTCAGAATGGCCTCCATTGGATAGAGCTCTGACCTTGGATTGTGTCATCCTAAGATCTCTTCCTAATTTTGATGGAGAGGGGGGTTGCTGTCCCCTATTTCGGGTATATGGGCAGGACCCTTTTCTTGTTTCTGATCAAACTTCGAAACTTCTTTACTCAACTCCAAAGAAAGGAAATATTCTCCGGGCTTATAAGCAGGTAACTTCATAATTCTATGTTTTATGTGCTTGCGTTTTTTTGTACAATCTTCATTGTTCTTGCTGATCTTTACAAAGTTTTATTCTCTGTGTAAGTCGGACTGTTGAAACATCATGTGACAACATTTATATTGCAATAATTGCTTACTTTGCACACTTAGATGGTGATGATGTCTTTGGATTGTGGAATTTTATAGAGCAGAATAGCTTTTTCCATCAACTAAGAATCTCAAAGAAACAAGCTTGAACCAAAATGGCCTCATAATTGAACAAGAAGTGTTCAGCTCTACTGCAACAAGGTAGTTAACCCATATGAAAACTGTCAGAATGGATGGAGGAATCCAAAATATCACAAGACACTAGTATTACTGCTGGACACGATTCTTAGGAAACATTAATCCACTAAGATAAGACCTTTGTTTAGTAGATATTTAAAGCCAGGCATTCTTATTGTCCAATTGTTTACTGGTGAACAAATATTTCTTGAATCTTTCTGGAGCTGTTTTTTAGAGGCTTATCCATAGAAAAATTAATGTCATGGATGCACTGATTCCTGGGATCTATGTTCAGTGACACCTACCCAACTAGTGTAATGTATTTATGTACAGTCCCAAGATGATTGCAGACACCATGATTACCAGTCTGATTATTTTAGGTGTAGGAACCTAATACTGTGTGACCGTAATAATAATGACAAAATACGATTCAGGCTAACCTAAACAATTTGTTTTCTTTGTTAGTCCCTATACTGTGAAACTGAAGACTGATCAGTTGGGGAGAACAGATGATATTGAATTCATGATGTACTAGTTATTGAGCTCATTTTCCAGAGGCTTCATCTGCAGTGAGCTTGAGTCTGCTACATAGTTTTGGTTCTTGGAATGTTAAAGTTGCCTAAGAGTTTTTGGTTTTACTTGAATGCTCTTCTTATTCTTTGTGTTGGAGATTCACTTTTCTTCATTTGTTCTATCTGCTATTTATTTTGGCATATGTTTTCCACAAAAATCAAAGTGGTCCTGCCTTTAAATATATTTATGATTTTCTGAAACCCCTTCTAATTTATTGCAGATAGAATGTGAACTCGTTAAAATTGACATTAATTGCCATATACAAGGTGATGTTGTGCTTGAGTGTATCAGCTTAAATGATGACATGGAACTTGAAGAGATGATGTTTCGAGCCGTGTTTAACACAGCATTTATCAGGTCTAACATCTTGATGCTTAACCGTGATGAAATTGACATGTTATGGGATGCAAAAGATCGATTTCCAAAGAACTTCAGGGCAGAGGTTTAATTCTCAACCATATTTCATTTGGCATTTCTCGTTGCATTCTTTTCTTCTCCATCTTTTAACATTGACTCTATTCTTTGGGTGAAGATTCTTTTCTCTGAAATGGATGCTGCTGCATCAATAGTTGCAGAAAATTTATCTGGCTTTGAGGAGAAGGAAGGCGTTCCTGTGGAAGCATTTGCTAATGTTAAAGAGATATTTAGCTCTGTTGAATGGTCAGACCCCAAGTCGGATTTTGCGCTTAATGTGCTCCAACAAATTAGTGCATCGAATATTGCTCAGGAAAATTCAAGTGCAGATTTGCAGCACGGAGCAGAGATTAGCACTCAAAAGCAGGAAACGAGTCCTAGAAAGGGACTTGCAGGCCAATCTACAGTCACTAATGCCACAGTATCTACAGCTTCCTCAGAACAAGCTTTCACAGTTTCAGCTGGAATTGAACTCATGGAACCCAAAGGTGGTTCTATCTCACCATCAACACCTGCACAGCCTCTACTATTGGGACTTGCTGTGACTTCTAGTGTCATAAAAGTTCATCCTCATCCATCACCAACTCTTCATTTTTCAGCTTCAGAACCATCAGATCCTTCATCAGTCAAAGAGACTGAAACCCATTTAGAAGGCAGAGGTAAGCCATTATCAGTCAGCCTCCAACCAACTGCTCTACCAACAACACCACCTCTGCTTTTTAAGGAGGATAATTCCACTGTCAAAACTGAATGTCCAACCCCTCTTTCTCCTGCAATGCTACCTTTGAAGGAGATTTGCACCATTAGAGCTGTACCTCCTCCAACACCACCTTTGAAGGAGAATAGCACTGTTGGAGTTGGATCTCCTCCACCTCCAACACCTCCTGTGACGGAGAGTAGCATTGTTAGAGCTGGACCTCCTCCACCTCCTCTAATGCCACCTTTGAAGGAGAATAACACTGTTGGAGTTGAACCTTCACCATCTCCTGTGAAGGAGAATAGCACTGTTGGAGCTGGACCTCCTCCACCACCTCCAACGCCACCTTTGAAAGAGAATAAAACCACTGGAACTTGTCCACCTCCAGCACCTCTGCCGCCTTTGAAGGAGAATAGCACCATTGGAGCTGGAGCTTTTCCTCCACCTCCACCTCCACCTCCACCTTTGAAGGAGAAAATCACTGTTGGAGCTGGACCTCCTCCACCTCCTCCAATGCCACCTTTGAAGGAGAATAAAACCTTTGGAGCTGGAACTCTTCCACCTCCACCACCTCTTCCGCCTTTGAAGGAGAATAGCACCATTGGAGCTGGAGCTTTTCCTCCACCTCCACCTCCACCTCCACCTCCACATTTGAAGGAGAAACATATTATTGGAGCTGGACCTTGTCCACCTCCCCCTCCTCCCCCTCCTCTTCATTTAGGACCAACTACCGGGCCAATAGTTTCATCTCGGATGCCACTAGCGCCGCCGCTGCCTCCTATTATGTCAACCAATTCCTCCCGTGTTCCTTCTGCACCTCCTTCTGTTTCTTATGGTAAGGGAACTTTAAATACAAGCACCAATGGAGATAATAAATTGCCCGGGCCTCCATCTCCTGCACCACCCTTAGGTTCCCCCTCCATGCCCAAGGGACGTTTATCTCGTACTATAAGTTCACGGACCAGTCAAACAAAAAAGTTGAAGCCATTGCATTGGTTGAAGTTAACAAGAGCTGTACAAGGAAGCTTATGGGCTGAGGCACAAAAGTCTGGTGAAGCCTCCAAGTATGTGCTGCTTTCCAATCAATTTATGTTATACCGTGCTCTCATATTCTTTAAGTATTACACCTTTCCTTATGTGATCTCTTCACATAGGGCCCCAGAGATCGACATGTCAGAACTCGAGAATCTTTTTTCTGCAGCAGTTTCAAATACAGATCATGGCGGGAAATCAAGTGTGCGGGGCTCACGGGGACCTAAAGTTGAAAAAGTGCAACTGGTAATTTAATATGTTATCTTAAGTGATGCAATGCATGATCGCCACCTTTTTTCTCTCAGTTGAGAAAGTGTACATCAATCCTTTTCTTTCAATCCACAGACTACTGTTGTTATTTGTTAATTTTTGACAGTCCTAAGATCAAAATTAATACTTCACCCATAACTGGTGTATTGCATGACTGCTACAATTTCTTTTTGTTACCTGAAATTATCTACGTTTACCTTTTGCTTTTATCATCCAGACTTCTTGGCAATTTTGTTGTAAGAGTCTATTAGTCATTCTAGTGTTTGAAGCATCTTGGTTTAAAGGTTACATAAGCAACCTCCTGTTATGGGTCATAATACAAGATAAGTAATATATTCTTTTGCTAACTCATAACATATTATTTTATGAAAAGTTTCAGCATTTCAGTTTTTATGTCATGGAAATGGAACTGAGGGGGTATATCGTATGTGTGCATCTAATTATTTGTGTGTTCTCCTTTTTATTCTTTTCTTGCAGGTTGACCATAGGCGAGCATACAATTGTGAAATCATGCTTTCAAAGGTGAAAGTGCCACCGCATGAGTTAATGGTAAGCTGAATGTAAGAGTAAGGCTACTAGTATAGCACTTTTAACATAAATGAATCCGGAAGTCAACTTTATTATCTCTTTCTCTACCCATATATGCTCAGCAACACAAATGATATGTTATATCTAGGATAATGTTTGTGAATTATGCCATTCTCTGAACGTGTGTTTGGCATGCTCCAAGACCATGAATGCATTTTAGGTGTTTTGGAAAAGCACTGCCATTGATGCTTTGGGAAACTACCCAGATTGGCTTTTGTGGACCAAGACCACAACACCAAACACATTGTAACTACTGTAGCAACAATTATTTACTCATGCAGCCATAAAAGAACCTTAAATAAAATATATAGAGAACTCAAATGCATGTTCTCCTAAGAAATCATGATACTCCTGATGCCAATACTAGCATTTCTATAGCTTTCATTACTGTCATCCTGCTTAATATCTTCTCAATAGTTATACCAGCGCATTTATTTGGAATCTCTTTTACAATTTTGAAAAAGAAATTCTATCCCTTGCAATGACAGTCAGATTGCATTATTGAGATCTAGGAATTGTAAATCACACAATAAGCATTATTGAAATTTCCATTCATGTCATTGCCTGTTCTCTCCTTCTTCTTGTTCTTGCTCTGTCTATAAATGTTTCTGTGTCTGCAATGGTTTTCTTTATTTTCTGCTAGTTATCGCTTTCAGTCACAACCATACAACAAAATATTTCACTCTCCTCATTACATTGCATGATACATTGACAGAGTTTAGTACTTGTCCTCGAGGATTCAGCATTAGACATTGATCAGGTTGATAACCTCATAAAGTTCTGTCCAACAAAAGAGGAGATGGAACTTCTTAAGGTGAGTGTATTTTTTTTTTTAAAAAAAGTTTAGTATTATGCTCTATCATTTATCATTTTGGGCTATTGCTAGGTATAATGGTTTGCACTTGCAACCACAAGGGTGCATATTCAAATCTTGGGCCAGCCATCCATTAAAAAATTGGGAGAGCACTTTTTTTCGCTCTGTATTTTATAATCATAGTTTTCAACTCAATAATTTTGTCTGACTATCCCTTGGGCTCTAATTGATTACAAACAGTCAGGAGCTTCAAGATGAAACTTTCATGTGTTTTGGGCTATAATTGCCTTCTCATTTCTATGTCCAGGGATACACCGGAGAAAAGGAAAAGTTAGGAAAATGTGAACAGGTCAGTAGTAAAGTTGTTTTTGTCTTTACAATTGTCAGTTATTATCTCTCATTGAAAGGTTGAACAAGAATTTCTCAGAACTACATTACACATGGATATTTATGATACTTCAAAATTGCTACTTCTTTCAGTTGAACTTTGGATGGACTCAATGTTTTTTTGTTGTGTATTGATGTCATGTCTTTTGTTGACAGTGTTTAGATTTGTGAGAGGGTAACCTGGGTATGTTTTGAATGTATATTTTTTCTTCATTATGTCAAAACCAACATTCATAGGAGTTTGAGGTTGCATTGTTGATACAATTCCTATGATTCAAATCTATCTCCATGTTCTCAATTAGCATGGCTACATTATTTAGTTAAATATGCCTGGGTACCCACTATTTTCCATGAGAAAGAGTCAACCAGAGAATGAGAGAATTTGTGTTTAATTGAAATAATTGTTTTTGGCATGTATTTATTTTTTAGTAAGTTTATGGATCTTTTTGGCAGTTCTTCTTAGAGTTGATGAAGGTGCCAAGAGTAGAATCTAAACTCAGAGTTTTCTCATTCAAGATGCAGTTTCATTCCCAGGTTTAAAAATGCATTCAAGTGCTCGCTACCCTATTATGCTTGGTTTCATGTTTGATTTGAGCCTATCCCTTTCTGTTTGCAATATTAGGTTTCTGACCTAAGAAGAAGCCTGAATGTTGTGAACTCTGCAGCAGAAGAGGCAAGTTATACTATAGTACTCTCTCTCTTTATTTATGTTATTTTTTGGGTACTATTTCACATGTTCTAAATGTTGGAACCACTCTTGTTAACTGTTCTTTATCAGATAAAGAATTCTGCCAAATTGAAGAGAATCATGCAGACTATTCTTTCCCTAGGAAATGCTTTGAATCAGGGAACTGCAAGGGGTAAGCAGAAACTTTTATTGGTCTACCATCTTGCTATGGTGTAGTTCTCATATACTTGGAGCTATAAAGATTTTCTGGTCCAATGATTGCATGTGGGCGCATATGTTAATGGGAAATAGTAGACTTATTAAGGGTCCTGTGAGGGCGTCCCTCTGCATGTGGAAAATTTTAAAGTACATTTCATTTGCTAATTTTAGATGGTGAATTATGCAGTTGGTATTAAAAAAAACAAGGGATAGAGAAAATGAGAAAGCTTAATTTCAATAACATCCAAAGTAGCCACAAAACATAATAGGTGCTCAAAAAAAAAATATAATAGATTTTTCTTTCTAGCATAAAAACAATGAGATCCGTAGTTGATTAATGGTGGGTTTTTGCACAAACTCTAGAAGATTTTGTTATTAGGTCATTAATAGGTTTTGAAATGGAGAAAGCTTGTACATTTCTGGGAAACATGCACCGATTTTGGTTATTTGGTGTATTTGGACAGAAAGGAGTTCTTGATTTTGTTTCCTATAGGATTGTTTTAGCTGTGATATTAAATTGGATTTGAAAAACTCTATTTTTGCATTTGTTTTTATATAGAAGGATTCCTGATAAAAACTTTGTATTGTCATACTTCTGCATTTCTTCGTTATTGATAAATATTTCTTTGTTGATCAAAGAAAACCCTTTCATACTTTATGGACTAATTCATTTCCATAAAATAGGAAGGTTTGCTAATTGGTATTCTTCTAACATTATTCTTGAAAGCTTGTTACTTCATCCCACTACTAGCACCTTGAGGCAGTTATCTATTTCTTTAAAATAGTTAATAAAGGTAAGTTTATTATTATTATTGCAATAATTAGTCATTTCTTCTAACCTTTGCTTATTAATCGTTATTTACTGGATGAAATGCAAAAAATGCATGGGTGACCAACAATGGACCACTCCTTTGTACTAAGATTATCTAAGCTCTATTCAATGAGCAGTTACTGATAACCATTAAGATAAATCATGCTTATCAATGATGTTTTGGGTTACTTTTGCGGAGTTCATGGATTATGATGATTAGAAAGAAATAAGACATTTTGGTGCTTTTTATTTACTCACAAGAATAGGATTTCTTATTTGAAGATGCTAGAGTCTTATTGACATAGAATAATTATCCCAAGAGTTTATGGACAAGATTAACAAGGTCAAGCTTGAAAAGAAGTTCGCAACAAAACCTAGAAGCATCTTATATGAAGCCTGAAGTTATTGTTTTTTTATTTTAATTGTTTTCCTAGTTTATTTTGGATTTTAATTATTTGTTTTCTACTTAGCTTAGGACTTTTAATTTAATTAGTATTTTACTATTTAAATATCCTAATGCTAGATAAATTCTATTAATTAGCTAGATTGTCATTAAAAAACGATAACAGCTTTAAAGGGGTGAATGCAAATTGGGTTTGGCGACATCAATGCTAGATTTGATGATCTTACATTCAGGCTTGAGATGATAGGGTTGCGCGGAAACATGAACTGGGGAAGAAGAGAAGCACGTGTCGGGGATGAAGCCGGCAACTAACCTTTCTTTGAACTAGTTCATGCAAATCTCCTTGGTCAGTATGACTACAGGTATTCATATGATGAATGTCTATTTTGACTGATGGGAGGCAAATAAATGAATCACAAAGAGAGGAACGTGCTTGGAGACTTAACTTGGGGCTAACCTTACTTTAGACCTATTTCTAAAATTCTACCTAGACAACCACTTGTCTACGTGAAGGGTGTTGGTGAAGATAAAATTTATTATCATAAGTTGAGTACTTTTGTTTAGCCTCATTAAGCTTCTCACTAAAATAGGCTGCTGGGTGACATTCTTGATTAAGTACACCATTTATTCTAATTTTCGACGCATCACAGTCCACTTCAAACACATTAATACGTCAGGAAGCTGCATAACTAGGACCTCTGTCATCCTCCTTTTAATCTCTTTAAGTGTCTTGCTAGCTATCTTGTTTCAAACAATTTGTGATAAGAGATATAATAGTGCTAAATCCTTTGATAAATTGACGATAAAAGATAGCAAGCCCATTAAAACTACGAAATGTTAACGAGCTTAGGCCAATCTATAATTGCTTGGATTTTTTTAGGATCAACTGAGATTACTTAGATTTTCTCATACAATACTATGAATCCTAAGAAAATCACTCTGTTAATGAAGAAGGAACAATTTTTGACATTAGCACACAAACTTTCCTTTCTTATAATGGTGCAGACTTGAATGAGGTGATCCAAATGCCCCTCTTTGATTTTGCTATAAATGAGGACATCATCAAAATGTACCACCCCAGACTTTTTCATTAAAGGTTTAAGCACCTGTGTCATCTCTCTCATAAAAGTACAGGGTGCATTAGAAATGTCAAAAGATATGGCTAATCACTCATACAATTTATCTTTGGTTTTAAATGCAGTTTTTCATTCATCCTTGGGTCAGATTCTATTATGATGATACTTGCTCTTTAAGTCAATCTTAGAGAAAATTTGAGCTATTACAATCATATCCAACATGTCATTTAATCTAGGAATAGGGAAACAATATTTAATAGTAACTCTATTGATAGATCAACCATCTACACATGTCCTTCAAGAACCATTTTTCTTAGATTTCAGGAGGGTAGGTACTACAAAAGGACTCAACCTTTCTCCTATAAAGCCTTTTTGTAATAACTCATTATCTTGTCTTTTCAATTCAGCATGTTGACTAGAATTCATTGTATAGTGGGCAAGTTTAAGAAAGTAGTACCAAGGACAATTTATGACGTGTTGAATGTCACACATAGAAGGTATTGCATCAGGAAGCTCAGAGGAAAAGACATCTTGAAATTCTTTCAACGCTACACTTAACTCTTTAGGTGGCTCATTTGAAGAGTTTTCTATAACCTCCTTGGCAATTAGGACAAACACAACATACTCCTCGTGAACTTCTTTTTCAAACTCCTTAGAACTTATTATGTTAAGTTCATTTTCTCACATTTTCTTGCTTCTTGCTATTGTTGTTAGGCCTTGATGGTAATCTAATAAGTTTAATCTTTTTATCTTGAAAAGTGAATGAACAAGAATTTCATTGGTTAAAGATGGTAACATTTAAATTATATAACCAAGTCTTGTTTAAAATGACATGTCCTACATCAATGGGAATCACTTCACATCAACTTTCATCTAGGGAAAAAACATCTATCTTTGATTTCTATTGGGGTGTTGTTAACCTACGATACATTGTATGATTGAGGGTGAGAAATAAACTTTAAGCCTAAGCAGATTACGTTACCAAACTCTTCAATATGATTTGATAACTTTGAAATTTTGCTTTCACCAAACTCTTCCATGTTTTTTCTCCTTGCTTTTCGAGAAGGTTGAACATAAGACAAATAATA
Source organism: Populus alba (assembly GCF_005239225.2). Classification (NCBI taxonomy): domain Eukaryota; kingdom Viridiplantae; phylum Streptophyta; class Magnoliopsida; order Malpighiales; family Salicaceae; genus Populus; species Populus alba. Next base: position 17,088,159 of record NC_133289.1, read on the forward strand.
ATAATAACAATAATCACCTATTTGTTTATTTACCCAATATAAAATTTCTTCATAATCATCTTTGTGTAAACTCCAAAATCAATGATCGGCTAAAATCTTGCCAAGAAGAAATTAAAGGTATACCGATACGAGTTCTAAAGTCTAGAAATTCAAACCACCATTCTTAAGTACTATAAGAAATTTTGTGTACCACACGTGCTATTTTTTTATGATAAGGAACCTTGTTGAAATAAAAGTAAACTACCAACTATATCAACCACTTAATAAACCTTTTTCTTTAAAAATCTCTCATCATTTAATGAAATCTCATCAAATTCAGGAATAGGTCTGGGGTTTGGCTTGTCTCGAGGTAAGTCTCCAGGAAAGCTCCTCTTCCCTTCACGATCCATGTTTGAGTGAACCATTAGCAAAGTTAGATCTGCTATGGTTTGCTCCAAACGATCTAGTGTATGCTTCTAAGCCCACATAAAACCCTAGAAGGCCTCCACTCCTGCATTGTGGAGTGAGTTGTTGTCTTCATCCATCAAAGAGGCTAACCTACTGTGATATCAATTGATGTGGTGTATATAGCGTGGTTAAAAATTAGGATTCTCAAGCTTTAAGATTATAGACCTAAGTTGTAGAGAGATTTAGAGAAAACTTTCTAGTGTTTTATTAAAAGTTTTAATAATAATTCTGTTATCAAAATAAACTAGACACGTCTATTTATATTAGTTTTAAAATCCTTTATGGGAAATGATTCTTAATTAAAACTAAAATTCTTTATAAAAAAAGGATTTATAATTAAAACTTATCTAATGAATAGAATTCTTCTAACATTAGGATTTCTAAATAGTACAATACTAATTAAGTTAAAAGTCTTAAGCTAAATAGAAAAAAAATCTAAATACAATAAAGTAAATAAAGACAATTTTGCATAGTAACTTTTGAGCCTTACTTAAAGCTCTTTTGATATTTGATCAACATGAAATTTTAACCTTATAAGAAACATAGCCTTCTTAATTTTCTATCAAAATTTTAGCTCGATCCAATTATCAGTTTAAAATTTGCTTGATTTACTAAATTACATCTTAGATCATTCTTAAACTCTTCAAAACCTAGAAATCTTAACCATTAATAAAATAATGCAATAGAAATTATTATGCAAAAATACGGAAGAAATTTCCCTCATCACAAAGGTTGTGTGACTGCTCTGATGGATGTTCACAACTGTGCTTGTGAGAGGCATAACTATCAACTGGCTGAATGAGGTACTAGTTGCAGCTGTGGGTTTTTGTCTGTTGTGGTGGTGGTGTTGGAGGATCTTCCTCTGTGCTGGTTGCACAGGGTGGAGAAGATGATCAGTTGCTGTGATGGAATGAATTGGAGTGAATCTTTGGACACCGACTGTGACAATAGGTCTTTGTTTGTTGATATGGCACTGTTGGAGGATTTGTTGGTGTGGGTGGTTTTCATTGTTGTGTTGGCCTAATCTGTATGGACTTGGCAGCGGGCTTGGGTCTGTGAGGTGTGAGGAAGGTGAACACTAGCTTAGGGTTTTTGTAAAACTAAGGGTGTGCTTGGATGGTCTTTTTTAAAAAAAAATCTGGATTGTAAAAGAAAGGCTAAAAGAAACAAATTTGAAGATTGATGATGATTTACGATCTAGAAATTGTGTTGAATTTTGAATATTTGCACAATTGTTTTAGTAGATCCATTAATTGTAAGAACAATTGAAAGCCTATATTCTGATATCAAAGTTGATGTGGGGGAAAATAAACAAAAAAAATTAAAGCAAGGAAATAAAGAACTTTTAGAGAAAGGTGCTAAGATTAAAAGTTAGGAGTTAAAAGCAAATAAGAGAAAAGCTAGAAAGAAAGAGAGAATTCAGAGAAGGAAAAGTTTGCTATTTTATCAAATCATAAAAAAACTGAATGTAATGTCTCTATTGGGCTCAGCCCACTAAATAAGACTGTCCAATATAAATAAAGGCTAAATTATAACTCAAATAAAAAAAAAAACAATGAAATATGTCTGAATAAGTCCAGTCTCCTAATCAAAGAGTGACAGGCCGAGCTATCCTCTGTCATCTTCGTCAATATACTCATGTAATTAGTTGTGTAGGTTTGGTATCCCCACCACTTATTCTACATTTTTGTGTACTGATTTCCTCAAACTCATACCCTGTGATCACTTGAGAGTTCTTTTTTTATTTTTTTATCTTTTTATAAATCTTGGGTTACCAAACCTGATTTATCCAGTTGTTTCGCATCTTGATGCTGGCTTTATCTGTACTCACATTTAATATCAGTTAAAAGGGTTTTGTTTTCATGGTATTGTGCACATCTTGTTGTAAACCTTTGCAGTTTCTTGTCCTGTGACCTGATATTCATTTTGCAACACTGTTTTCATGGTATCAGTTAAGAGGGTTTTGTTTTCATGGTATTGTGCGCATCTTGTTGTAAACCTTTGCAGTTTCTTGTCCTGTGACCTGATATTCATTTGCAACACTGTTTTCCCTTGCAGCTGGTAACTGCTTTTTATTCCTATAGTTGAATAGAAAATTCTTTCCCCTTTCTTTTAGGTTCAGCTATTGGTTTTAGATTGGATAGCCTTCTTAAACTAACTGATACGCGGGCAAGGAACAACAAGATGACTCTCATGCATTATCTTTGCAAGGTACAAATTGATACTTTAATGTTTTTCCTATGAAACTAACTATTAATTTAATGATTTGAGAATTCTTTGGAGACCTGCTGTCATTTTCACATCTCATTCTTGTGTGCATGCTTCTTCATAGCATATGTTTTTGTACTAGTAAGTGTATTTCTTCAATCGATAAATTAGGGGAAATTCATTCAAGAGAATGGGAGCAAGATAGGTATTACACTTGGTTGCCACCTTATTCTATTTTCCTGGAAAGGCTTTTCGACTCAATTTCTTTCGTAGCTGGATAACCTGAAAATGAGTTACCCATATGCCCACCTGTTCTTTAAGTGCATTCTCTCATTTGTCTGTAACGAGTGTAAACCACAATTGAAGTTCTTACTTTATTTAGGAAAAGAAGGATGTATTTTACACTGGCTTTTGACCTAGAATTAACAGATGGATTGGCCTTGCCTACTTTAATGACACTGCCTGGTAAACATGTATAAAAAAGACAGCTTAACCTAACAAGTCAGATCTAAAACATGAAATATTTGTATATTTGTTTTATATGATTGTATACAGTAGACACATGTATGCTCTTATATATGTTATAAAGTCAATGCATGGTTTTGAACTATGCCAACTATACACATGGAACTCAACTGACCCATTAATTTGTTTCTGTTATCTTTGTTTTTCTGGTCCTGTTTTGATTACCGTTTTTCCAGAACCAAGAGATCTGTTCTTTTGTTATTATTTTGTTTGAACTTGCAGGAGACATGGCTTCTATTTTCTGTTTTCAGAGGCATATCAATGGAAATGAGATTATGTTATGTGCATAAAATTTATAGATGTTATGTTTACCGCCATACTGAGGATTGAACTTTCTATTGCTTATTTCACAGAGAATTTTATGCAAATCATATACATTCTGCTTGACATGTTGTAGGTACTTGCTGATAAGCTACCAGAACTTCTAGATTTTTCAAAAGATCTTGCTAGTTTGGAACCTGCAACAAAGGTACAACTGTTGGTTTTGTTGATCATTTCAAGGCATTTGGAAAAGCCACTATCTTGTGACTAAATTTTGGGTTTTCCATCTAGATACAATTGAAATTTTTGGCAGAGGAAATGCAAGCCATAAGCAAAGGACTGGAAAAAGTTTTACAGGAACTGTCTGCCTCAGAAAGTGATGGTCCTATATCAGATAATTTCTGTAAGGTACTGCAGATAAGCTGATGTTTTTCGTCATGCATATGTGAGAAAACAGTTATGTCCATTGTTACTTATTTATCAAATGCAATTCTTTGCTTCCTAAGTAGATTAATTTGTACTCAGTATTCAAGCTTAAATATTGTTTCTATGATCACATATTTTTCTTAAAGCAAGCTTTAATACATTATCGATTCAGGTAAGGGCTTAGATTAATATACGGGTCTCGATGCAAGTAAATCTTTGCCTTAGATATAATAATAGGACTGTGGGCAATTTAGAAATGTTATGTATGAAGAAGAGGAACAATAATAAAGAGTTTGGTAGATACATATATTTAGCACGCCCACACATATTGTTTACATGCTGCTTTGAATCCACAATACCAATTACAATTTTCTGACCTTTGGAGGGAAAGATCCTCCTCTTTTGGCTAGTTGTCGGTGAGGAGGGATATATTTTTAAGTTATATTGGACATGCAAGAGATTAGATTCAAGATGAGCACAATGAGATGGGTTATTATATGACTGCCAGACATGATTTATCGTTACTAGATCAGGTAATGAATCTCTGGGCAAAGATTTACCCTTATTGATAAGATAAGATGGTGATTTTGGATTGGACTCCAATTTCAGTAGCTAGTTGTAGAGTAAATATGTTCTACTGTGATGTTAGAATGAACTCCAAATTAGAAGTGATTCAAGTACTAGTAATGGGAAATTAATGAAACCTTGATGCATAAAGGACAGATGTATTCGGATTCTCTAAAGATTGAATGTGGCTTGGTTTTGAGTGATTAAATGTCAGAATTTCTAAGCTTGGTTTTTCAAAGACTCCTTTCTACATGTGTTTGTTAGCACAGGCATGCCTCCCCATGTTTGTTCGAGCATATTTATAAATTTTTCTCATGTAGCTTATCTTCCATTGTTCAGGTTTTAAAGGAGTTCCTTCGATTTGCTGAAGCTGAAGTGAGATCCTTGGCTTCTTTGTACTCTGGAGTGGTAGGTTTTAAAACTTTACTTGGAGACTTGTGCTAATTTAGTGTTTATTACTCTACATTTTTTTGTATCTGGATTTTGATGTTATTTCAGGGTAGAAATGTGGATGCATTGATTCTTTATTTTGGAGAAGATCCAGCACGCTGTCCCTTTGAACAAGGTATTTGTTATCCATAGCAGTTTGTTGTGCTATAGACCTTTTTATTGTTGATCAAACAAAAGTGAAATCTTTGCCTAATATAACTTCATAATATGGCAGTGCTTGTCCTTTATCATATGAATCATTTTTAGCGCATTAGATTGTTGTTAGTTAATTCTATTTAATGATGCATCTCGTACCACACACACAATTGCTGTTTTCTAGATTGCAAAAGTCTGTCCTGTCTAATTGGGTTCTGGTACTTGAATGAAGGTCTTTATCAACAGCATTAAGGTCATGTTTGATTGGGGCTAAAGGGTGTTAACTGTGAACTCCTTTAACCCTGTTTGGAAAATTTTAGGAGTGGGGAATTTTAAGGGGGTTAACACTTTGAAGTTTTAACCTAGTAGGGATAGGAGAAACTCTGGGATTTGTGCATTGTGTTTCTTCAAACTCATCAATTAGTTTCCCTCTCTTTTTCTTACACCTAATTATTGGTTCCCATCAATGTACGCTATTTAGTAGTATTTTTTTAATTATACTGAATTTAAAGTTTATTGGACCCCACCATTACACATTTTTTATACACCTACCAAACATCCTTAACACTGCACCCCGTCAACCACTTTTTCTACACCCTTAATACTTACTAACCTCTAATTTTAAACTTGAACGAAGCACAACCTAAATGGATGTCATATCTGGTGCTAAATTTACCAGTCTGGGAATCCAGCAAAGACCTCCTTGTCTGTGTTTCTAACCAATCCACCCATCATGGGTGCAAAGTGATAGGAAGCTCAAATACTGACGCTTTATGTTACATAATCATAATTGTATTATGTCACATTGATTTATCTGAATGATACTTCCTAGGAAACCCGGTCTCGTTACCTTCGTAGTTTGTATTGATCCTGATTGTTACTACCTTTGGATCTAGATTTATGCACTGTTTCATGTGCTGAAGATGTACAAAATCTTTGTTTTTGTGACAAAGCTTCATCTTGAAGTTCATCAGTTTTCTTCCAATTATCTGCATAAATGGTCATTAGTGCCTAATTTGAGGAGCTGACAATGCAGTCGTTTTCAGAGTCCATCTTATAACTCTTTAAAATACTTCTGCAGTTGTATCAACTCTGTTCAATTTTGTGCGGCTGTTCCACAAAGCCAATGAGGAGAACTGCAAGCAGCTAGAAATAGAAATGAAGAAATCAACAGAAAATGACAACTCAAAACTGGGTGCTCATAAGGAGTCCAAAAGCTTCTTACAAACTCGAATCGAGAGTGGCATTGTCAAATGAGATACTGTTCAAAGATGAACTAATTTTTTCTTCTCTAGGGAGAACTCTGGCGTAGTAGAGGCATCTGATACAGTTAATTGAGCTGACAGATAGGGATCTTGTTGATGTCAATGTCATGTAAAGTGACAATGTGCCACAAACTCCGAGATCGAGTTGTCTTTTTAAAGGTCAGCTTCTACCCCATTTTCCCTACAATGCACCTTGCCTTTTTCACTCTTGCTCAAACAACTAATGCAAACAACTATTATTATCTTCGGTACAGATACAGAGGAGTCTGCAGAACCCTTTTCTTCTGGAAGGCAAATTGTAAAGTATCCAATAGCCAAATTTGTTGTAGATATTCAAGGAGCTTGGAGACTTTCCCCCCTTACAATTTTGGTCTTTACAGTCGGTTGAGGTTATAACTTATTTCCTGAATTTGTTTTTGTCAATATCCACCTGTATATGTACAGATATTCTGTTCGATTGTATATATTTCTGTCAGTAAGATGCTAAGCTTCGAACAGTCTTTTGCCAGGAACCTGACATCCTTTGCATTCGAAAATACTGGTGGCCGCACACTTGAATATATATGGCTCAAGTATATAACAATATCAATGGGATGGCCAATGATGTTGAAGAATTTGCGAGTAAATAAACTATGATACCTGTAAACCAATGATGGTGACAAACATTTGACTCCACTAGTTTTCTTCTCCATTGTTAACCTGTTAGGTCTTATTGTATTAGAGAATGTTTGACAGTGGATGTCCCAATTTCTTTTTTTATTTTAACGGTGGCATATTACAAGATAGAATTTAATTCTGAGCTCTGTTCTTAGTTTCTAAGTTTACGTGTTATTGGATAGCACCTATTAACTTGGCTCTTGGCTCTTACAAGAGACTAAACCTTACCCTTATCTACAGCATGTAATCAACCACTTTTGATAACTTGTCATTCCTAAACAAAATCCTTATGATTTCATTAAATTGCCATGCTTACTTGCACAATGATCGCTTTGCTGGTGACTTACGTAATGATCTTACCAAAAGAATCATAATTGTATTGATACATGTTTTCCACCATAAAGAGTGAAGTCATTGAAGCCTGAAGGTTTCAGGTCATTGGTTTCTTGGAGAGGTGGTAAACCACTCATGAGGCGTCCAAAACTTTGATCTCAAAATACAAGAATGGTGGGGTACTGGGAATCTTTTCAAAAATGTAGGTGCGAAGAATACAATATTCTATATTGAGCATATGATCAACTTATCTATCTAAAAAATCATTTTTAACGACAAAAAAATAAAAAATTGTTATCCATTTTGTAAGTTGCAATCCCCATTGTTATGTTCTTTAATCTATGGCCTTCTAGCCACATGTATGCAAGCAAATGTTTTATTAGTTGGATTTGTCGCCAGTTTGGTCTCCAATTTCTGAAGAATCTTGGAGTTAGTAAAGAACTTGTTGTGAATAATTAAATGTAGCTCTTCGAAGCTTAGATTGTCCTGTCTTTTAGTATTTATTTATCTTTGGAGATGAGCTTATATGAGATGCTATGCTCGAACGTTTGGTCACATGCATGTTTTCCAAATTCCAGAGTTACGTAGAATGAACGTATTTTATTCTGAACTCATTTTCCTTGCTATAATTTTCTAGGTGTGATTTTGTGAGATACAAAGAACTGAAGGAATGCAAGTTTCTATCCGATCATTCACCACCTTTAATGTGAAATCTATTAGGAGCGTGTTTAATAGTATGGTAACAATTGCTTTTTAAATAATCTTTTGTGTCAAATGCATGTTAATAATTTTTTTTAATTTTTTAAAATTTATTTTTGACATCAATACATCAAATACAATCTAAAAAATACAAATTATATTAAATTTTAATTAAAAAAATTTAAAATTTATTAAGAATGTGATTTACACCGCGTTTCCAAACGTGATAGAGTCATTTTATGGTAGAGAATAATATTGGATCGTGGTTGGCATAATTTTGCGGGAATCTGTCTCGGAAATGCAACAGAAACGAAGATCGCGTGCCTTGAACGGCATATAAGGTTGAGACCACCCGTAAATGATCTCATATTATACTCAGCTAGCTATAACATTTCTCACCCCTGTCATATCAAATCCCAATAATATGGGCTAGATCTGACATTGGCATCCAAAATATAATTAAATGCTGAAATAGCATGACAAAAAAAATTTTTTAATAAAATAAAATAGTTTTAAATGATTTAAAATTGTGATATTTCAATAATTTTATAGTTTAAAAACATGATATTTAATACATGTCTTGTTTTAGAACCGTGACAACTGATGTTGCAATTTACAATCGTGATATGAATGAAATATCGTATTTTTGAACCATGACTTTCTCAAAAAGACCATTTTGATAAATGACTGGATATTTAATAAAACAGTTGGATTATAACAAAAAAGATTAGCCGTTTTGGCTACTGTAAAGTTTTGAGTGATTTTTCATGTTTTAAACATGAAAAAGTTTATAAAATCATAGTTTTTGTTAATCTAAAATTTTATGTACTTTATTATTTTAGAAAGTTAAAATATTTATAATTTTAACAAAATTTGAACAGCGCTTTCTATATATAAGAACTACACCTAAAATTTTGTCCCGCTTAAAAAGAGCACAATAATCACAATTAACAAATTATAACTAAACTCAACATATTCTCATATTCTACAATCACAAGTAGCCCCAAGAATGCAAAAAAAAAAAAATATATATATATATATATATATATATAGAGAGAGAGAGAGAGAGAGAGACACATACAAAATATATATAAAATAATTCAATAATATTATATTCAATTAATCCCAAAATATATAAATATAACACATCTATCTATCTACGTCTACGTTGTCTACTGGATTATTCGAGTTCATCAATAGCACAACCGGATCCAACTCTTGCTCCTACTTGAGTGGCCTTATTATCTACCAGGTCATCATCAAGAGTTAGCCTCTCTGCAGAGGTTTCAAGTCCAATGCGGTAAGTATTTAACCATCTAGATGCTACAATGCTTCACTTTTTTTATCAGTACTTTGAAGATAAGATATGACATCTTGACCCTTCCATAACAAGAAGTCAACCTAACATTAATAAAATATTAATGTTAAATTAAAAGATAACTATATATAAATTAATGGTTAGCATATATTAATCATAAAAAAACTTTATTACTTACGTGATATTAAATTTGTTGGACATATTGCTCATGTTGTATATATCTAGGTAAAGGAACCTACTCGGGATCTAGAGTAATAATTCATCATGTTATACTCATGTATCAAATTATATACTCCTCATCAATAATTACATGATGCATCTCTATAAATATCTTATTTTTTTGTGCATCCCACTGTGATACATAAGGCATTATATCAGCCAAATCAATTGTAATTATTATTTTTACCCTTATGAGTAATGACATGCAAAATATCACTCGTATTGATATCAAATAAAATATATTGTCTATGGTCAAACAGACACATTACCTAATCCGAGTAATGTAACTCGATCATCTTAAAACATATTTGTGGAACCATTGTTGTCCACATACATACATATATATATATATATATATATATATATATATATATGTTCTATTTGTTTAAGATTTAATTAAAGTCATGCTTGTAAAACGTAAAATCTTAAGTTGCCACGCTTTATACATTTAAGGAGTCGTGACATGCAATTATCTTATTTTAAAAACATAATATTTAATGATTGTCGAGTTTCAAAAATATAATAAGATTAAATTATATTATTTTATTAAAAAAAATTAACATTATATTTTAAAAAAAAATTAAATTTATTTTGTCATTTAAAAAAAACCCACTAATATTCAAAGCAAGTACCAAAAAAAATCCCGATGTAGATTTCTCAAATAATAATAATGACGACGACGACGACTTTTCTTATTCTTCTGGAGACTAGTCATGTCATCTCAGGTAAAACAAACAAAAAATCACAAGTGGTTTTGTATCTGATTTGATAGAGGATATTAACATATTGTACCCTGAAGAATCTTTTTTTACCCCTTCTTTTTTACCCCCATGATAAAATAACATTAAAGTCTACCATGCGAAGCATGAAATTTGTGTCGGTGAGAAACAAGCTTGACGGACGGATGATCTGGACTCGCCTGCTCAGATCAAAATTAAGGAAATGGGGCGGCGGACTCGTCGGATTCTTCAGCTCCTGTTTTCCCATTTGGATTCTTGCACTCAATCTCGATCCAAACATTCTCGTCTCCCAACGCGGCAGCCTTTGTCGTATTCATGAGATGCAAAAATAATTGATTTTCTCACCGTTGAGTTTACGAGTTCTTCATCGGTGTAGGTCCTCTGGTAAGAAGAAATAGAGATCTTGTATAAGTTTGCCCTTTTCTACTCATCCCTATATGTGTCGAAATGATTCACAAAAGCGTTGTTGTTGTGCAAGAAAAATTTAATGGAAAAAAAAAATCTATTAATCATTGCCAAATTTATCATGGATAAACCAAAAAATATTGTTGTGGAGTTTGAAAAATCTACTCACTGATAATTTGTTTTGAACTAAATCCATAATAAAAATGAATTCAAATATAAAAATAAGGTTCACATCATTTGAGTTTAATTCAATTTATTGGAACCAATCTCAATGATAACAAAAGCTAAAACCTCTTGAAATAACGTTGTTAATCCGGACTCGGGTTACTTCTCCCTTTAAAAAATGATTTGATCATATAAAAATTTAGAGCTTTATTTAATTTAGTGAGAAATTAAATTAAAATTTTATTTTTTAGATTTTTATTTTTTCATAAAATTTTAATTTTTTTTTCAATGTCATTATTCAATCTAAATTTGTAATATATCATTTTTTTTAATTTAATTCTTATTTTTTTATTGTTTTATTTTTCTTTTTGAGTCCTTTTGTTAAATTAATTTTTCTTTTCAATTTCACCTTTCAAAAAAAAAATTGTTCTTATTTTTTATTTTAATTAGATCCTTATATATTTTTTTTTATATCCTTTTGTTAAATTGATTTTTCTTTTCAACTTCACCCTTCAATCAAAAATAAAATTTATTTTTTATTTTAATTTTGATCTTTATTTTTTTTAATTGCTGTTTTTTTAATCATTTTGTATAATTGAAATTCTTTTTTTCTAATTTTAGCTTCAATATTTGATTAGTTAAGAATTAAGCTTCATGACTTTTCTAAATATAACACTTTCAGTCAAATAATCTAGGTCACAAGTTTGAAAAATTAAAACGTGTTGATATTTTTTTATATTTTATTTTCAACTTTCAATTTTTATTATTTAAAATTGATTTTTTTTTATTTAAGAAAGACAGGTTTTGTGATTTTTTTTTATTTTTTTTTTCTATCAGGTTTCATGATCTTTACATGTTTGTTATACTAACTTAGGTTGAATCGAGTTATTTTTTGTTTTTTATATATCAAATTTCATCAATTGATATTTAATGGGTTGAAATTGAGTTGCATCAATTGTCTTTTTTAAAAAAATATTTTCTTCTTAATTTAGCTTGTCTGCTTATCTATTTTTTTCTACCATCTAATTAAAACAAAATCAATTTATTTGATCCAATCAATTGTATGGCTGACTCCCGGATTTTTTTTTCTTGCTATAAAATACGTAAATTTTTATTACAGGTAAATCTTGTGACAACATGAACCAACGTATTATCGTTGAACCAATTTTATTAAAGCGTGTTTGGTAGTGTGGTAACGGTTGTTTTTCAAATAATTTTTCGTGCTGAAATGCATGCTAATAATTTTTTTTTATTTTTTAAAAATTATTTTTGACATCAGCACATCAAAACGATTTAAAAAATACAAACCACACTTAATTTTAACAAAAACAAAATTTAAAATTTTTAAAAATACAGATTGTTCTCAAACATATTCTTCATAATACTAAATTTTATGAGACCTTCTAATAATAATTATTGGATAAGACTTGTCACCTTGATAAAAGTACAACCAATCAAAATATCACTTTTTTTCCGATTTATTGAAAGTTCCATGAGATTTTGGACAGTTGATTGAAAAAACTAAATCGAAATTTGACCTTTCTCTTTTGTTTTTTTTACAAGAACAATTATCACTAAAATAAGCTCATTAATAAATAATAATTATTGAAAATTTATAAGATTTATTAATTTTAAAACCTATAAATTTAGTTAAGTTATATGAAATCTGATGTGAATACTCTAGTTAATAATAATAATAATAATAATAATAAAACTCCTGTCCATGAATTATTCATGTGTCATTAGCCATGGACCCTAATCAGCTGTTTGAACCATCCAATTATTCCTTTAGCTCCAATTAGAAACATCAATCCACACTCTATTATCGATAAAGTGTTTAAAGGACATAATCTTTGACAAACGCTCGATGACTTAAGCCTTTTTTTTTTTTCTTAAAAAAATGATATGCCATATAGCACCATAGCATATGGTATTGAAGAAAGAGACACATTATGTATACAAATTTTTTGTGTTTTTGTAATTAAAAAAATATTAAATGAAAATAAAACAAAATTATATATATATATATATATATAATCAAATAAATTAAAAACTATATATGTTAATAAATAAAAAAGTCATAAATGATAACTAAAAATAAAACTAAAAAAATCAAAAAGATATGTTTAGATCAAAATATTTAATCTCGCAAGGCAAGATATTTACTTAGTGTGTTTGCTAAGTTTGTTTACTAAAATAATATTTTTATTTAATAAAACATAATAGAAATAGACACATGCATTAAATTGATTGAATAAAATAAAATAAAAAAATATTATGCAAGGTTATACATATTAGAAATATTATCTAAAAATAAGTTTTTTTATTTAAAAAAAATAAATCTCATCTATACAAAAGATAAAAAAAAAATTATAGATGAATAAAAAAATCTCCTTAAAAATTAAATATATAAAAAATAACTAAAAAATAATTGTGATTTAAAAAAGGTTATATAAAGAAAACAAAAAAGAGAAGAGATATTAATTTAAATATAAATAAAAAAACATATAAAGCATGAATTTAAAATAAATTAGAAAAAAAAAGCTAGGCACTATTAGGCCTGACCCATTTTGTTAGGGCCTACGCACTTGGGTTCTTATTTTTTTTATTGCATCTAAGGTAGATGACATTTTGTTTGCCGTAAATTCATTTATACAAAAGAAAAAAAAAAGAAAATTATAGATGAATAAAAAAATCTCCTTAAAAATTAAATATATAAAAAATAACTAAAAAATAATTGTGATTTAAAAGAGGTTATATAAAGAAAACAAAAAAGAGAAGAGATATTAATTTAAATATAAATAAAAAAACATAAAAAGCATGAATTTAAAATAAATTGGAAAAAAAAGCTAGGCGCTATTAGGCCTGACCCATTTTGTTAGGGCCTACGCACTTGGGTTCTTATTTTTTTTATTGCATCTAAGGTAGATGACATTTTGTTTGCCGTAATTGTTTTTGATTAAAAAAAATAGATGACGCGTCGATTGTTGTGGCAAACAAGATATCATCTAATTTTACCTAGATTTGAGTCATTATAGTGGCTGAGAAATCAAGGTTGAAGGTTTTTTAACCCAAAACAGTTAGAAAACATCCTAGAAACCATGATAAACTTATATATAGCCTTATAAAATCTAAAAACCCATTTCAAAACTTGAAATCAACTCACAACAAAAAATGAGACCATTTGACCCAGAAATATATATTTTTAGGCACTTTCAAGGCATAAAAGCTTCTAATATGAAATCCTTTCATTAAATGAGACCATTTGACTCAATGATTGACAATTTTGTTGGATGAAATCATCGCCAACAATCCTTTTCTCTTTTAGTGCTGAAATCAACGATCTCTCTCAAACCAAAGACTACAAAATAATAAAATTGAACTTTTGTACCAAAATTTAATTGAAAGAATATCGAGGAACAAAACATGTATAATTTTTAAAATATGAGGACTAAATTAAAATTTTGGGTGAATTTTGAAACCATCAACCATTTGTGATATATTTTATAATTTGGTCCATTGACTTTTAATTTTATCTTTAATTAATAAATTTAATTCAATTGTAAACTTGGCCTAAAAAGGGTACAATTGCAAAAAATAATAATTTAAATATCAAATTAAAAAACAAATCTTGAACAATAGGTCCAAAGTAAAATGCAAAAATGTGAATAATGCTACGTGCACAGTAAAAAGCCATGCTTTTTAATGTTTTATGTACTTATTATAAAAAAACCAAAAGGGTTTAGTTTTTCTCATTGTAACCCTACTCATAAAACACACAATGCATTTTGTTTTTTTTTTTTTTTTTTTTTTTTTTGGGTAGCTTAACTTATTCTTTTTTCAATTTTATCTTTTTACACTATATTGATTTAGGCTTAGATTTGATAATTTGTTTTGGTTGACTTAATATTGTTTCCTTGTAATGTTAAGAAACAAATCCAACACTCAGTTGATGTTTAATTTGAAAAAATTAAATTAAATTTTGTTGATTCAAAACAATCTAGACTTTAAGGATAAAATTTAAAACAAATCAAATTTCAAACCCTTTTGCTAGCTATGTCAAGAACCTAAGGGTAACAATAGATATCATGTGTTACACATGCTGGCATATGGGGGAATGACACCATGCTTTGGTGGCTCATAGTCTTCTCTGGCCTTCAAAGAGGGTCTTCACTATTGTAATTAGAATTGTCTCAACGATGGTTACATTAACAGGTGGTGCGTGTTAATGGTGAAGCTCTAATGACCCATTCGTTTTTTTTTTTTTTTTTTATATCTCTCTCTCTTTTTCTCTCCCTTCTCAGTGAGTTCCACACCTTACACTCTTCAAATTAGAAAAGAGGGCTGCTAATTTATTTTGATGTCAAATTTGATCCTTATTCTTTTAATTACTATTTTTAGCATCATTTTTTTTTTGATTTCATCCTTCAATATTGGGTTGGTTAGGAATTGAGTTTCATGATTTTTTTTCTTTTGTTTTCTATAAGGATTTTCCAATCTCATGTCCCGGGTCATATGTTTGACAAGTTTACTTAAGTTTACTATAGTTTTTTTTTTTGTTTGTTAATTGATTTTTTTTCAATTTCATCTATCTGCATTGAGTTGTTTATGACTTGGGCTTCATATTTTGTTTGTTTTTTTTTCTTGTGATTTTTCTGCTATTAGGTTATGCTAATCTCACAACTTAGATCGATGGTTTGACAGACTAATATGGGTTGACTTGAGATGGATTTTTTTATCTTTTTTTTTTCAATTTTTCCTAAAACATTGGGCTGGTTAGGAACTGAACATTATATTTTTTTTTATTTGCTTTTTATAGGGATGTCCCTAGTCTCATGACCTAAGTCTCTTATGTTTAGCAAGTTAACTCGAGTTAGCTAAGTTATTTTTTTTTTAATTTCTTAAAGATTGAATATTTTTTCAATTTTGTCCTTCAATATTTTGTTAATTAATATATTTTTAATATTATTAGATTAATTAAAGATGTATTTCTATATGTTATTTTATTGAATTCTATTTAGACCTCGTTTGTTTGTTGGAAAATAATTATTTTTTGGAAAGTAAATTCCTAAGAAGTAAGTTATTTTCTAGATGTTTGGTAGTATCATAAAAAATAAGTTAGAAAACACTTTTTCAGTATTTGGTTATGTAATTGAAAAATGAGCTGAAAAATAACTTATTAATGCTTTGATTTTTTTTTTCAAGTGTATTAAAAATAATAAGAACTAAATCTTACAGATAAAAAAGTTGAAGGATGATGAAATAAAAAAAATTCTAATTTCATAAATTATTTTAAATAAAATAAATAGCAATAAAAAGAATGGAGACCAAATAGAAAAAAGTTTCAATTAAGAAAATGATAAAACAAAAAGCAAATAACAATTAAAATAATAAAGATCAAAGTTGATATAAAAATCAAATTCTAAGGGACGGAATTGAAAAATAAAATTCAAAACAAAATATATAGCAATCAAAAGATTGAGAACTAAATTTGATATAACAAACAAATATCAAGATAGTTTTGAATTTCTTACAACTTTTGAAAAATATTTTCTATCCAAAATAAAAAGAAAACACTTTTCTGGAAACTAAGTTAAATTTTTCTTTGACTGAAAAATATTTTATATTGATCAACTTTTTTAAAGGTAAATAAACACACAAAAATAATTTTCAAAAAACTATTTTTTATAAAACAAACGGGGATCCTTAATTTTAACTTGGACTATAAAAATCATATTACAATATTTACAAGTGCTGTTTTTGTATATGCCATCATAATCAAAATTTTTTTAGCTAGGTTTATTTATCATGGTTGCTTTTTTTATTATATAATTTAATAAAATAAATTTATTAACTCAATCGAGTTATAAAACTCAAGTCACGGAATTTTCTTCATTATGAAAAACACGCTAGTAATACTGAATTGTTTTAGAAGATTTTTGGCCTGGTATAGAACATCTAATCAATTTAAAAGCAATTTTGTTTTTATATTTTAAAAACGTTTTAAAAAGAATAAAATATTTTTATTTTTTGTTTTTAAATTGTTTTCATATATAAATGTCAAAAATAAATTTAAAAAATAAAAAAATATATTATTTAATGTATTTTTTTTAAAATATCATCACAACAACTAAACAGTTTCTAATTATGAGTGTGTTTGGTATTGCGGTAGCTGTTGTGATTGTGGTTTAAAAAAAGTTGTTTTATAAAAAGTGCTTTTAATTGAGGTTGGATTGAAAAAATAGGTGTTTGGTTAAAAGTGTGGTTAAAATTGAGGTTGAACAAAAAAATAGTTTAATGTATTTGGTTAAAAATACTTTTAAAATTGAGGTTATAAAATAATTCTCTTTAAACTAGTTTTTTTTAAAAAAATATTAAAAAAATAAACACATAAAAAAAAAAAAAAAGGCAAATTGCACTGTGAACAGTGCAATTCACTTTGCACTGTTCGCGTGAACAGTGCAAATAAATTGCACTGTTCACTGAGGCACAGGTTGAAAAAAACTTTACTGGTTACAACGCAGACGCAGGTAAAGCAGCTTGGAGCTGCTTTCAACGGAACGCAGACGCGTCCACAAAAATTGGTAGGTCCCATTAACAGTAAATAATGGTTTAGCATTTACCAAACAGCTGATATCTGTGGTGACAATAAAACGCGGAAGCTACCACGCAGACAAACGCTTTCTATATCTCATACAAATACCAATTTCACATACTACACTAATGGGTTTGAAGAATTTCACCTAACGATCTGCAGTCTTCAGCACCACACGTATCTTTCTTTTGCCTTGCTCCCAGACAAATTAGCCAAAACGCAGCAAAGAGCACAGCTTTGAGACTCCATTAAGGGCAGCGTCTGTGTTTGCATGTGAAACTAATGAATTTGAGGATTTTGATCCTCGGTTGCAGTGCTATCCACATAGATCCTGAGGCGAGGCACAAGAGTGAAGGAATAAATACCCCTCAAAAGAAACAAAGGAAAAGTAGCAGAGAGAGAGAGAGAGAGAGAGGGGTCTTCATCCTTGACACCCAAATCGTTTAACCCCACCAGATTCTTCTCCTTTTTTTCTTCTTTTTTTTCCATCAATATATATAGAGATCCAGCGATCATCCACTAGTGGAAAAAAAAAGCTTAGTAACATCCAGCCCCCGCATCTCTTACTACACAACCTTCAATTCTCTCTCTGTCTTGTCTTTCTCTTGGCAAAAGTTAAAAGGGATCCAAAATGTATCTAACATCGCCAACAAGTGCTATATATTGAGCTTAAAGACTCATGCCCAAGATTATCACTCATGACCGAGGAGCACATGATTACAATTGAGAAGGATATTATATAGGATAAAAAGGGTCCAAAATGGATGTGAGTAGGAGAAGAGCTGGGGTTAAAACTAGTGTTGTAGCAGGTTCTGTGTGGGAGAGCAGAATGAAACTTGATGAAGTTAAAGGTGGAATTAAGGTATTTAATGGAGAAGAGTATGTTGAAGAGAGTAGAAGTAGTAATGGAGATACTGCAAAAAAGATTGTAAAGAGAGGAGGACAAACTGGTATAAGTACTGGTATGGCTGTGAGTGGCAAGAGAAAGACTTGGAAATCTGAGATCTTTGAAGGTCCAATTCAGATTGCAAAGGAAAAAACTAGTGAAGTGCAGTGTAAAGATTTGAGTGTTTCGGTCGATGGAATCAGGAAAAGTCCAGTTCAGGCAAGAAAGGGGAGATCTGAAGGGAGTCATAAAGAGCTTAGCTTGTCCGTTGATGGTATTGATAAAAGCTTTATTCAGGTCGAGAAAGTAAGTAAAGAGCTTGATGGAAGTCCAATTCAGGTCAAGAAAGGAAGTTCTGAAGCAAATAGAGAGGTTGGTGTTTCTGTTGATGAAAATGAGAAAAGCCCAAGTCAGACAAGGAAGCAAAGATCTGACTTAAGAGAGGTTTTTGAATATGATGTAGAATTAAGGAAAGTAAAATCTGGTACTGTTAAGGTTTCAAAGCAATCTGATATCGGTAAAGATCCTGTACCTGATGGTGGGGATGAAAGTAATTCAGTTCAATTAAGGACGGCAAAGTCAGAACCTGACAAGGTACTGAATGAATCGGTTAATCGAATTGAGAAGAGCCCACCTGAAATCGAGGAGACTGGATCTGAGGAAACTTGTGAAGAGTTTGGTATGTGCCAAGAAAAGGTAATTTCTAGCAGTGAAAGCAATGAGTTAATAAAGAAACTAGCTCCTGATCTTGTGGTATATAATCCTCCTCCTGGTGATGATGAATTTGAGGGAGACGAAGAAGAGGAAGAAGAGGAAGAAGTTGAGATCGAGATTGAAAAGAAAACCTTAGATATTAAGGAGATTAAGATACCAGAAGAGAGGCCCAAGAAAGTTGAAATAAATGCAGCAGAACAAAAGCCTAAGAAGATGGAGATTTGTATAGCAGAACAGAAGCCTAGGAGAGTGGAAGTTTGCACGCCTCAACATAAACCTAAGAAAGTGGAGGTCAGCACACCTGGGCAGAAACCTAAGAAAGTGGAGTTTAGCACACCTGAAGAGAAACCTAAGAAGCTAGTGAGTGAAGTGAAAAAAGTTGAGCGATTTAACAACAGAAGAGCACCAACTTCTTCAGATGTGAATAAACAACCTCCTCCTGTGTTAAGAAGAGCAACACTTTATCAAAATCTTGCAAAGGCTGCTGCTTCTCCTTGTAAGTATGCTTTACTAATCTATTTATTCATTGAATTGTTGTCTTTGTTGGGATTGCTTCATTTATTTTTGTCTCAATGTTTTTGCCATACTTTCTGCTAGCAATTCCAGTTGCTAATGAATACCAGAGTTTCAAAGAAACTCGTAGGCATAGCAAGCTTCAAAACCTGGGTGAGTTAATCATTTCTTGGAAAGCTAAATTCCTTTTACTCTCTACTATTTTTGATCAACTAGTTTGACACGAAATTCTCTGAATTTGGGTATTCTTTGAGGGGTTTTCAGTGGATTTAGTAATGTGGAGAGACCTATCGAGATCTGCATTAGCCTTTGGAATGGGCACATTTATCATAATCTCATCCTCCTACTCTAAAGATCTCAATGTCAGGTTAGATACTGCAAATAAAACAAGAACACTGAATTCTAAGTTGACTTTCCTGCTTACTGCATTTACTCTATTTTAAGGCACAGATCTATACTAAACTCTGCTTGATCATTTCTTTTGCAGTTTCATTTCTGTGATTTCCTACCTGGGTCTTGTTTATCTTGCTACCATTTTTCTGTATAGATCACTTATTTGCAGGTAAACCCCTGGCACAATAGCAAACAAAACAAGATACATACACATGTATAAAACACCTGATTAGTTAGTGCCATTGGTTTTTAATTATACCCTTTTCTTGTTGAAATTCAGGGGAGTTATAGATATAGATGATGATAGAAGCTATGTGGTGGGTGAAGGTGAGGCAATTTGGTTATTAAAATTGGTTCTGCCTTACTTAAACGAGTGCCTGTTGAAAATTAGAGCCCTTTTTTCTGGTGATCCTTCCACTACAATGAAGGCAAGTTCCCTTGTTTGAGTTTGATAACTTTTATGTCCATTTGAGAGAGGTTCAAAAAGCTGATGAATTATGAGTCTGTGACAATGGCAGATGGCAGTGCTGCTCTTTGTTCTTGCCAGGTGTGGCAGCTCCATAACCATCTGGAAGATGGCAAAATTGGGTAGGTTTCCTTTTCATTTGTCTAATTCAGAAATTTAGAAATTATAAACGAGAAGAAGCAACAACTCATCTTAAGCAAAAGGGTTCCCTTTAGCACATGGCAAACGAAATTTACATTAATTTCCACAGCCTGCAGTAATTCTTGAAATGTTTCCTTGGCTTCAAAACCGAAGGGGAACCCTCTTAAATTCCCTGCATGTTCTTCCACCCTTTCCCCCCACTGAAACTATGGTTGTGCAGGCTTTTTCGGCGTTTTCATTGTACCAAAAGTCTGCTCTTCCTACTCAACACAGTTAACTGCATATGGTAAATCCTCGAATTATAATCTCTTTCGTTTCTCTGTCATATTTCTTTCATTGAGTTATGATTTTATACCGTTAGATCACACAAACGACAGCCCACTTGCACCAGTCACACAAACGTTGACCGACGAAATCATAGTTTACCAAACCTGACAGATCTTTGTTTTCATCATGTAACGGCTCTATTGACAAAGATGATGTCTCCTCCGTAGGAGGATCTCATGGGTCCGAAAGAAATAAATAGCGTATTAGAATCCAAATCTAACCATGATACTATTATCTCTAGTATTGGATGCTAGTTTGGTCGACCATAAGATATAAATGGAGATTAAAGGGTGGGACCATCCTAATAATGTAAGAACCACTTTCTTGTAGGACCCACTACATAGCATTTTTTTTTTTAAATTAATGTGGATGTTTAGGTCAATAATTTGTAAATATCTTGAGTAATTCTACGGGTCCTGAAGTTAACAATTATATAAGTTCATAATGTGGAATATGAACTGGTGGTCACTAAAGAATAAATCTCTGATTAATTAAGCTATAGCTCTCAGCTTTTTCTTTTTCTTTGGCATATCAGCCAAAGTCACAGCAGCTAGGTTTTGGTTTCGGTTTCAGTTCCAGTTACTGCTCACAGTAGCTAGGTTTAAGTTGCATTTCTATTTCCGGGAATGCAGTCTAAATTGTATGCAAAAAATAATTTTAAAAAACAATTTTTATCACAAACGTTGGAGGGCACACTCACCACACTAGTTAAGGTTTATATGTATATATAGAGGTTGTCATTTCTGCTGAGGGTGGTGTAAAAATTTAAATAAAAATGCTTGGAAAGTGGCCCAAAAAACAAGGAAAGGAAAAAGAATGCTAAACGACGATCCTTAATACTGATAATATGGGCTCAAGATTGTAGCTTCAACTGGAGGGTTCTCACTAATTTTTATAATAAAACCCAATGTGAAGGTAAATTTTGGATTCGACGATTTCGCGATGCTTGGGAGTCATGCTCGCACAAAAAGGCCGTGGCTTTAGGTATCTTCTCCCTCGTCTGGAACCTGTCTTCAATGGTTGCTCGCATTTGGGCTGGTAAGGGCACCCCTTGTATACTTTTTGAATAATATTCGTTATGTCTGTCCAGATGTGAAAATTGAACTAGCTCTCGTTACAACGGAATGTTAATATACCCTTTTTGCAGTGTTTATGATGTTTGTGGCCGTCCGATATTATCAACAGACTATGGAGAGAGATGATTGGGTGGAGGAGGAGGAGGAGGAGGAGGATGCAGAAGCTGATGAGACGTGGCATGGAGATAGTGGAGGACAGAGACAACGGAGCGGTCCCGCTTCGATAGGCGTAAATGAAGTGAAAAAGGGATCCTAAGAAGATTGTTATAGTGTATTAATTGATGTGGCGTGCTACGAAATGATTTGTATTTTCTTCTTCTCATTCTTGTATTTCTTTTTTTTTTTCTTGGATATTTTACTGTAAATATTTTTTTTTGGACATGACTAACAAGCTCCGATGGTAAGTTGGCAAATAATTGTCTTTCTTACTTCATATCTAATTTGTTATAAATTACAGAACAAAAACCAGTAAATAATTTTTGAAGAAAACTAATATAGGTCATTTATTCGTTCATGATAGACTGATTGTTTTTAATGTATAGATTCTAATAGTGCACTTCTGATTTTGCCCCTGGTTATTAGTTGGTGATGAATTAACATTTTATTAAAAAAAAAAATTTAAATAATGAAAATCTTTTTAAATCAAATGGGTATTGTAAATATATTAGGTTCGAGATAGTTGAGCTTTGTAGTAAGCTAAATTAAAATAATGTAGCTAAATTAAAATAATGTAGGTTTGATAAACATGTCATACTCAAGGTATCTTAGCAAGTTTAAAATAATGTGGTTTTAGCAAATATGTTAGACCTAAGATATTTAGACTTGTAAGTTAGCCATATCTAAGGTAACATGTCGGATCCAAGGTTATCGAACTTGGCAATCAATCAAGTTCAAGGTAACATTAGTTTGGTGAACATGTCAAACCTTAAGTAGTTGGACTTGACAGTCACCAAGTTCAAGATAACGTAGGTCTGGTAAACATGTTAGATCTAAAGTAGTTTTGCTTGACAGTCAATCAAGCCGGAGATAACATAGGTCTAGTAAACATACCGGATCCAAAGAATTTAGACATCAAATTCTAAGATTTTATAACTGATCGTAGATGATCCTCTACAATATAAGTGTTAAAGACATGGTAAACCATTATATCTCTCAATCTAAAATAATTGTTCACATTAAGGTGATGCTTTTTTCTATATTTATAGGTGTACACAAAGTCTCGTAGGAGACCTACCATACTTATTATCTCATTAATGATATGTAAGCGATATTTGCCTCCTATTCATATCACTAAAAGTATAGGACTTTTTGGATTTTTCTTTTTATAAAAAACAACAAGGTTCATTAGGTATAAATACTCGCTAAACCATTAAGGTAAGGGGTTCACAAAAAAACTCTCATCTTCTTAAAATAAAAAAATATAAAGACTTTATAGTATTAATCAATTTAAAACTCAAGAACAAACATATTTGTCCTTGGAGTTTAAGGCTTTTTAAAATCATTTACTGCTTTATGTCATTTAATACCTTTCTCATAAAGATACTAACTTTATCATCAGTGGGTCTTTAAATCCCCCTAATTGGGGTTGTTTTTGCAGGTATTCAAGACTTTCATAATCGGCTTAGAGTTCCTTGGATTATGAAGTCCAAGTATATTAACATATTAATTAATCACTATCCTAAATACCAAATAACCTTTTATTTATGTATTTTGGATTTTGCAACCTCATCAATGATGTCGTCTATGGGAAAACTTTACAAAAAGTCATATATAACTCTATTGTGTAACTGTTTTTCCCTTCTTATCTTTATCAATGGCAAATAATCAGGACATTCCTAGAATTTGACGAGTTACTGATCTCCCTGCCATGATATATATTCCAACCACTGAACAACCGATTCTTTAGCAATTAATGGAACAAATACAACTCCTCACCTAAGTAGTGTTAGAGAATCAACAAACGAGAGAAAATCCACCACCATGGATTACAACTCCTCATCAACAAGTTATTGCATTTCTACACTTACCTCCACAACAGCAGGCCCAACCTAGTGTCCATAGAGAACTACATTATCCAGAAGAGTGAAGGAAAAATGATCCTCTAAAGGATGCTCAACCTCAGAGGTTATCAAGCCATGCCAAGGAGCATTCACGCCCTCGTGATGCTCATGCACTACACTTTGGTCCTCCCTATTTTACTAGGGACAAACAATCAGAAAGGTCCCCTAGACGAGATCGTTTGCCCAAGCAAGATCACTCATCTAGAAGGGATAGCAATCCCAAGAGGAATTAGAAGAAACCAACCAAGGAATATCTGGGTTTTCTTGAAGTACATGCTTCTTTTTTAAACACCTCCCTTACTAAAGTCCTGGCAGCCATCCAAAGCAAAGAGTTTGCCAGACATCCTTTGCCCATAAAGTCTCCCACCAATAAGCACACTTCTAGAAAGTATTGCCTATTTTACAAAGACAAAGGACAAGATACAGAGGACTGTTATGTCTTGAAAAAAGAAATTGAAAGGTTTATAACTAAGGGTTACGTTTGTCAATTTCTGAAAAAAGGACTTTCATCTTGAGTAGGGCAAAGAAGACCCTGGTCAATCCAATATAGCCTAACCTAAGATCAATGTAATCTTAGGAGGACCCTCTACCGGGGGAGATTCTAATAACATAAAAAGAAAATATGAGAAACAAGTCTTCACCACTGATAGATAATTGGTTCAATGGCACGAGCTGGTGGTCTTCACCCCTGAAGATAGAGAAGAGTGACTTTTTTATATGAAGATGCTCTTGTCATTTCCACCATTATCAATAATAACAGGGTACATCAGGTATTGGTAGACGATGACATCATAGTTAACATTCTCTCCGCAGAAGTTATGGTTCAAATAGGAATCCCCTCTTCAAAACTAACATCGGTAAAAACTCCTTTTGTTGGTATTGAGAGTCCGGGCATCCTAGTGAAAGGTGCCTTAGAACTATCTAGTGTGATGGGTACTCCTCCAAAGTGTGTTTCACTTCAGTAAAGCTTTATGGTGATTTATATGGCGTTTTGCTCATAATATCATTCTAGGAAGACCCCTTCTATATTAAATCAACGCCATCATTAGTAAGGAGTAGCCATAGCCTTGGGAGATTAGGCAATTTCAAGACAATGTGCCACTACTTGCTTGAAAGGCAAGAAAGTATTGATATCGAACCAAAAAGGGTCCTTGAAAGATAATTTTTAATTTGATTCATATTCTTTTGATTTGATTTTACTTTTGTTAAAGGTATTTTTCAATTTAATTTAACTTTTCAATTAAAATTTTTTATTTTCCTTCTAATTATTTTTATTTATTTTCACCCTCATTCTTTTAATTAAATTTTTTCTTAGATACTTTTATGCAATTATTTTTTTTTTCTTGACTTTATCTTTTTTAACATTTAATTTGTTAAAGATTCAATTTATATTTTCTCATTTGACAGCTGCATATTTTTTTTCTCTGATAACCTGCCAGTTGGCAATCATTAAAGTTGATTTCATTAAACCATGGCTCTGTTTTGACTTAATTTGTATTTGTCCCTGCTCTGATTCATCGTGCCACTGCTTCTCCTTGTATGAAACAAATAGGTCTATTACCATGTTAAGGTTGTATCTATCACAAGTTCTTTATTGCTACACACACACTTGCCTATTGTAGACACATTTGCAGTGCGCACCTGAATCAGCGCCAAAAGAACTAATTCATGTTGAATGGTAAAACCTATGATTTTAAGGATTGTGGAGTGTCTTTCCATTCAAGCTCACCAGATTAATCCAGATCTTATTTTTATTTTTATGAGCAGAAAATGTCTTGATGGAGATTGCTATTCTCTTTACTTTACCATGTTCATTTTCATCATGCTTATACGTTCAGGGAAAAGCTTGAATTCTCTTTGGATTATGTTGTAGGAATAAGGGGAGAAACAATTAAATACCTGTTATATCAGGATGTCTGCTGGGAAAAAACAAGAAGAAGCAGTTTTGGTAACTACAAGTTCTTTCTTTGTTCAGGAAAGAGCAGAGGATGTTGAGGTTTTTTCTGTGCCTGAGAGATCAAGCCATGGACGTCTGCAAGAGTTAGAATTTGAGTACAGGGATGCAAAGGATCCTCTCAACTGCATTTGTTTCCTCTAAGAAGCTTTATCTCTTCAATATCAGCCACTCATACAAAGCTAGAGAGCCCTCTTGACGCTTCTACGGGAACAATTTTTAGAAGAAATCCTTAATTCATTTGATGCAGCTCCAGTTACATGACTATAAAGCCCATTCTCTTCAAGCATGTGCTTGATGAAGTAGACCTCTTGAAACTTCAAGGTTTAAGGCAGGTCTTGCATTTTCTTCACACATGTTATATCAAAACTGAAGAAAACAAGGCCTGTTGATTGCATGGACCAATAGTATTGCCAGAACCTTTTGAGGGTATAGCAGAGCTGCTTATTTTACTTAGTCTTCTGCATTCATATGCTTCCAAATTTATGTATAATGGTGCTACAACCAAAGGTTTTGTAGTGTGGCTTCGGAGCATCTCCAATGGAAGAGCTAAATGAAGAGCCAAATGTAAAAAATTATATTTTTAGCTTTTATTTTTGTATTTCTTCACTCCAACACATGAGATAAACAAATAATTATTTTAGCTATTTGTTCTGTGAAGAGCCATTTCTATATTTTCCTGTAGAAAATGACAAAAGCAAATAATTGTTGGCCAACGGTTATTTTTATAACCGTTGGCCAACAATTTATTTTTTTTCTTTAAAAGCAGGAGGAAAAAACTTGTAAATTTTAAAATTTTGTATTGTGCCTCACTTTTCTTTTAAATTTAGAAAAACAATAATCAATTATTCTCTGGTTAATTAATAACATTGGCTGTGTTAATTAACTAAAATTAAAAGATATGCTTGTTTAAAAGTTTTTTCTATTTTTTCTTTTATATATCTTGATTTTTTAGATCTTTTGTTGTTAATTTGATATTTGTGATGATTTTTGTTTCTTTGTTATTTTATGTTTTTGATATAGATTAAGAAAGACAATTTTTATTTATATTATTATCTTTGATAAAATTGAGATGAACTAATAATGCCAATTGATGATAATTTTTTTTTTTTTTTTTAATCTTGAGATAAATATTACTGCCTCACCCACTACTCTAAAACTTGCGGAAACAGGCTGTGTTCGTGGCTCTTATCAGTTGTGCAGCTCCAATTGGCTAGCAGGGGTGCTCTTTTTTTTTTTTTTTTTTCATGGACTAGGTTTTCGTTCCTTTATCTGATACTAAAATGCAAGCATTACAAATTGGCTTGCTCTTGAAAAACGTTGCCGTTCATTGCAAAAATGCTGAATCTGAGCTTCAAGAAAAGAGGTAATTAACGAAGCTTGATGATTTCTTGCCCATTTTGCATTATTTTAGTGTCTAGAAAGGATAAACAGTTTCTTCTTTGCTTCGCTCTGCAGTTTGCTTGCTTGCGTTGTTTTTGTAGGTGTTAGGGTTCATTCCCAAATAAACTATTTCTTTTATTGATTGATATGAAGGGCAGAAAGGTGTAATAGGGTGGAGACTCTGGAGGTCGTGGAGGATGACGGGGGGGCTACTTCTATCGCGTCAATAGAGCACAGCTCAGGTAAAGTTGTTGGGATCCTCTGGATATATATTATATATATATATATGAGCTTTTGGCAGGCTATGGCAAGGGAGGGGTCATGAACATACGTGGGAGTATGGAGTCTTTGGATGGAGGGGAACACTCAAGTTTTTCCATATTTCTCTAATTGTTATTAGCCTCTTAATGCAGTATATGAACAAAATAATTTACGTGTTTGTTTGTGATTTTGTACGTTTATTTAGGATTTTGTTATTATTTATTAAAAGTTATATTTATTTAGAATTTTATTTTCTATTAAGTAATAAGCTAAAAGGTGTGACTGATTTACTGTTCACCCACACCTAATACACTATGGATTATATAAGTAATCCACAGTGTATTTCCTTTTTTTTTTTGGTTTTTTTTTTTTTTTTTTTTTTCCTTTTTATTTTTTTTCCAACTATGGTGTTTTTTCCCATAGTTTTTCCAAAATTTTTTTGTTTATTTTTTTTATTTTTTTTTTTTTCCTCAAAATTACTTTTTTAATATTGAGTTACAATAAATGGTGTGAAAAGTGTTTTTTTACGTCTTTAATTTTTTTTTTTTTAAGCTGGTTAAAAATTTAACTTTGTTATAAATCTTAATTATATGAGGAAAGCATTGTAGCTTTCCTCACAAAACACTGTTGATTGCGAGAGTGTCTCTCAACATGTTTTTTTTTTTTTCTTATGATTTTTTTTAAAATTATCTTTTATCAATTTTTTTTTATATTGAGCTGGTTGAGAATTATAATTACAAGTCATTACAAATAAGATTAAATCATGTGGGGAAACACTGTAGCTTTTATCACAAAACACTGTAAATTGCTACAGTGTTTTCCAACATGGATTTTTTTTTCTTGTTTTTTTGTTATTTTTTTTAGAATTGTCTTTGTCGATTTATTTATTTTTTTAATATTGAGCTTAATGAGAATTTAGCTTTGTAATTTTTTTTCTCTTTAAAACACTGTAAATTATTGCAGTGTTTTCCCATATGATTTTTTCCAAAATTATCTTTGTTGATTTTTTTTTTGAATATTGAGTTAGTTAAGAATTATAATTACAATAAAGTTAAATCATATGGGGAAAGCGTTGTAGCTTTTCTTACAAAACACTGTGAATTACTACAATATTTGTCTAAATGGTTTTTTGTTTTAATGATTTTTTCTAAAATTATCTTTGTCGATTTTATTGGAGAAAACACTATAATTTTCCTCACAAAACATTGTCAATTGCTACAATGTTTTTTCTCATGGGTTTTTTTCCTTCTAAAATTATCTTTGTTGGTTTTTTTTGTTAATATTAAGTTGGTAAAGAATTTAGTTTTGTAATGTTTTTTGCTTTTATTAACAGAAAAACTAAATCATGTGGCGAAAGCACTGTATCTTTCCTCACAAAACACTATGGATTGCTACAAATCATTTTGTTTAGTCTCTAAGTTTTTTTTATCACTAACAAAACTTTTTTTTTTTTTGGTCATGAAATATTAGCTCCATCATACCTTTAGTTTTTATTACTCATCTAGCGCTGATTCACAATTATAACATTATCAAGTATATTTATTTTATAAGCCCGCAGCAGCGCGCAGGCATGCCATTTCGTTTAGTTTAGAACACCATGGTTTCTTGGTGTCTTTATAAACAACATGTCCTTTGTAGAACGTTGATTATGCCTTAAGATTTTAGAATTAAGTATGTTTTTTTCTTTTTATTTGAACCCTCTTCTACATGGTTTTCTTTCTTTTCTTCAGCCCTCTTGTATAGGGATTTATTATAATATACTCTAAAACGCATGGGATTTTCACCTTGCATTTGTCAATGCATATTTTTTTTTTAATTTGGTCCTCAAACTTTATTTTTGGGCGATTTAGTCTTATTAAGAAGCAATTGATTTCAAATTCTTATGAAAAGGTGGGATTGGAAGAGGGGGGATCGAAATGAAAAAAACACGGCAAACATGGATGACATACCATAGGTTTTGAAAAAAATACACTTTGATCCTCCAACTTAAACAATTATGCAAATAATACAATTCTGGTCCCTTGAAATTGTTCGAATTCTGTTTTGATAGAGAGGTTTTTTGTTTTGTTTTTTTCGTCCCTGGTTGAGAGAGGAGAGAGGAGAAAGAGAGGGGTCGCTGGATTCCAGCTGTAGAGAGAAAAACTTGTTATAGGCACTGATTTAAGCCACTAAAATAGAGGATATTTATGTCAAATTATTCCATTTAATGAGGGGAGTTCATATTAGGTGTTTTTGTACCTTAAAAGTTCATGAAAGAACATATTTTAGCTCGGGTTGATTTTTGATTTCAGGTTGACTTCAGTTTTTAGGGTGGGTTTCTGAGGCCATGAATATGTTTATCATCGTTTCTAAAGTGTTTTAGATCAAAAACAGGTTGAAAACAAGTTTTTGGGTAAAAAAAACATAGGCCTCAATTTTCTAGCTACAACAGTGGTCTTAATCTAGGCAAAACAGACATTTTTTTTTTTTTTTATAAGGAGGATTACATGGTGCAAATTTGAAAAAAGAGGCCTAGTCATGCATGCCCTGGTGAAATGGGTCAGGTAAGCTAGCTTGGCTTGCGAGGCCCAGCAAACACCTAACTTTTTTTTTTCTTTTTTTTTATTTTTTTATTTCAATTGATGTTTTTTTTTAAAAAACTTAATTATATTTACATTAATACTTATTCTCTCTTTTATTTTACTTAGAGAGTTTTCTATTAAATAATAATAATTTTTTTGGTTATGCATTTAATTTTTGGAGAGTTTTTTTTCTGATTAATCTATGATTTTTGTTTTTTATCTTTTGTATAGATATAACTATGTTTTTTGAAAATAACAAAATATTTATTTTCAGATTATATTTCTAATATATGTTAGCTTTACATGTTTTTTTTTTTTAATTTATTTTTTTATTATTATTATCAATTTAATATGTTTGTCTATTTCTATTATCGTTTGATTGATTAGCAAACATGAGCAAGTAAGTGTTCTATCTTTCGAGATTTAAATAACTTGATTTACATCTATTTCTTAATTTTTTCAAGTTTTTTGTTTTCAAATGTCATTAATGATTATTTATATTATTTATTAGTGCATATAGTTTTTTTCAGTTTTATTTGATTACATGTATGCACAAACTTTTTTGATTTGTTAAATTATTTTGAACTACAAAAATACATTAAAAAAAACCTGTACATATAATTTTTTTATAAAAAGTAAAAATATTTAACTTCAATCATGAATCACATAACTAGTTCGGGTTTCAGGCCTGTTTTGAGAGTGTGGTTACGGTTGCTTTTCAAAATGCTTTTTCATGTCGAAATGCATCAAAATGATGTTTTTTTTTTTTTTAAATTTAATTTTGAGATCAGCGCACCTATAACGATCTAAAACATATAAAAAAATATTAATTTTTAACACAAAAATTAAAATTTTAAAAAAATACGGATTGACTCGCGTTTTCCAAATGACTTTCCCCCCCCCCCCCCTCTAATTTCATTCTCCTATATGGAATTCCACCCTGTCCTACATCAATTTTGCTATAAAAGAAAAGAAAAGAAAGAAAAACACATCAAAATGCCATTAGAAAAAAAAAACTAAAATAAATAAATCACGTGAAAACAAATCCCTTCCTCCAAGATTGAAAATTACGTGACAACATATCCCCCCCTCTACGAATGGTTCCTTCATGCATGAAAATTATAGTTGTTAGAATCCACCCTTCTTGTATGAGATTTTTGAACCCTATGACCTTGCGGAAGAGATTATTATGTATGATAAGGCAGCCCTAGTTTATTTTAGATATCGATAAAGTGCTATCTCTGCGTGGACTAATCTCATTGGTTGGATATTCGGTTTGCTAGAGTTACTATAGTAGATCTCCATTAAACAAGGTTCATCATGCACTTAACAGGTTGCATCACACTTTTAATTGTGGGTTTTCTGATTTAAAATCTATGACTTCTGATATGAGGCAAGATCTAACCGATACGATGACATTACACTAAATGCATTAGCTTGTAGTTGTGAAGAATCGAATTCAGGTTGATTAAGTGGTCGATTTAGAAAACTAATATTTATTAGGATTCTTGTTTCCTGTTTAGTTTAGGACAATGGGTTTCTTGGTGTCTATATAAACACCATGTCCTTTGGAGAATGATGGGAACGCTGATTATGCTTTAAGATTTCAGAACTGAGTATGTTTCTTTTGTTTACTTGAACCCCCTCCTTTGGGTTTTCTTTCAATTCTCCAGTCCTCTTCTATAGGGTTTCTTTCTTCTTCTTCTCTATTTTCCCTCTTCTATAGGGAATTCTACTCCTTTATATCTTTCTATTATTAGGAGCAAAGCTGCAGAGGTTTTTTTTTTGTGGAGTTTTCTCTAACAAATGCTTCGTGTCATTAGCGGACTCATGATGCCGTGTCCTATTTATCATGTTTGTCTATTGATAAGATTTTTCTCTTATCAAATAAGAAAAAAGAGGAGAGAATTGGGTAGAAGAAGTTGTTATTTGGGTATATAGAAGATGATTTGATATGAAGATCCTTTAGATGACGAAGCCATGCTAATGCAAGTCAAGGTGATGAAAGGTCTTGAAGACAGTAATCCAGTTCATCATTCCTTAATTTGAGGTCCTATCAGGATACTAAAAGGTTTAACCTTTTCACATGTCCCCAAAAAAAAGAAGGCACAAGATGCTTAAACCTCCATCATTCCTATACTTTTTATTGAATTGGAAGGTAACATATGTTGTCACTGGCTACTTACTTTGTACTATCCAAAAGCTCCATCCTATTTTTGGACAGTTTGGTTGAATATGCATCTCTCTTTTGACAGACAATGCATTTGCTGAACATGCATTCATGGCAAATGAAATAGAGTTTCAAAAGGCAGTATATTCATGTTGAGGTTCATGCACATGATGATTAAGTCAAGTCCTTTCGCACGTATGTTTCTCAAAGAAGCAAGTCAGATGTTTGGGCTGTACATGTACACCTTGGGTGCTCAGTGCATTGGAAAATGGCTAAACTGCTTGACCCTGGAGGAGAATTCTTCAATGCTAAAGTTACTTCACGTGATGATGGAGCTCAAAGGCATCAAAAGGGTCATGATGTGGTCTCGGGGAAGGAAATTGCCGTTCTAATCCTTGATGATGCAGAAAATGGGAGTGCATATATGGTTAATTTTTATTGAAGAGCTGCCTTTTAATTTTTGCAGTGTGCTTCTAAACATAGTTTTAATTGGGTTAAATTAGGCCTCGATGAGGCATAGAGAAAAATTTGATATTGATGTTATCAATTTTGGATTAATTGGGGTCAGTTACATAGATTGTAAATCTCTTTTGGAGCTGAAGAGTGACGAGAGTGAGTCTGCAGGAGCACTTGCATCTGTTCTCAAGGCTCTACGGAAAGTTCACCATATCTTCTTTGAGGTGTATCCTCTTGTCCCTAGTTTGGTTGATAAAATTCTTCATTTTTTTTTTCTTTTTTTTCAAGGTGTTACTGATAGGGAACCTTGTTGCAGTAATTAGGAGAGAATCCGGATGGCAGAGATGTGAGATAGGTAAAAAGGGCTAGAGAAAAATGGTCCTTTTGAGCGCATATCTTCTATCTTGCATGCAGGTGCTCAAACACAGTTCGCGGGGATGTCCTCAAGGGATGTAAAACTGTCTTCAGCAGAGTTTTTCCTACCCAATTCCAGGCTGATAACCACCGCCTCTGGAGGATGGTTGAGCAGTTGGGAGCCACATGCTCTACAGAAGCTGCTGGGACTGAGAAGTCACGTCGGGCCTTGAAGCATAACAAGTTCTTGGTCCATCCGGGATGGATTGAAGCTACCAATTATTTTGGCAGAAGCAGCCTGAAGAGAATAGAATCTCTGTCAACCAAACTGAGAATTAACGATCAAGCTTCTTCAACTCTAGTCAGAATCCAACTTGTATCGAACACTTCATATACCTGAACTTTACATGGAACTATGCCAATCCCGTCCTAAGTTCTTGATTATTTGTCCAAGTTTAGTCAGAATTAATTTATTGATTGATGTTGATGTTATTTTTTCACATCTAATTTTTAAGCTTTATACAAACTCTTTTGTAATGTGATATTTGTGTACTTAACTTTTTTCTTTTTAATGGTTTGGTTAGGAATTATTAATTTGGGTCGATTTTGCATTATCAAATCAAACAATTGATGTTAAGGGGAATAGCATGTTCGATCAATTACCTTCCACTGCATGAACATTTAATTTTTAAGGAGAAAATCATTTAGTTTTAAAGCAAAATTATCATATTTTATTTTATGGCAGCTGGTAATTAAAGATTAATAACAATGAAGATTAATTATAATAATTAACATAATCAATTCTACATCAGTTATTGACACAAATAGGAGATGGAAGGGGTTGTTTAGGAGTACGAGATTACAGTGTTAGAGCAATCTTTACTACTATCAACAACTTGTTACCTCTTGTTTTTCTTCTACTTTTTTGGGGTTCTTTTTAGTTCATAGTCTATCCCAGAGCTTTCTTGTCATAAATAGAACTTGAGATTGTTTTCAAATCATTCATAGCGAACTTGATCAATAATGCAATCTTTCAAGGTGATGATGATGAAATCATGAGAGATTTTATGGTTTGGAATTAATTACATAAAAAAGAAAGATATTTCACCCCTTAAATATTCCTGCATGAGGTAGACTATATATTTTTAGTTTTTTCTTAAATTTCTAAATATTTATTAGTTTATGTTATGATAATTTGCTTATAATATTCCTGACTTTGATGTTAGTGAATATTCACATAAAATAAATTTAATTTTTACACATGCACATATATATGTTTTTTGTTTTCTAGCTAAATAAAATAAAATACAATGAATAAAATAATATAAATTTAAACTGATATTTTTATTCCTGACTCTGGCGTTAGTGAATAAACCAATAAATTTTATATATTTTTTATTTATGGATACATATTATTTTATTTATTTTTATTTTTTTTCTACTTTTTTTATTTTTTTTTTTGGCTGGGCCCAGCTCAGCCCATGTGGCTGGGCTGGACCTAGCAGGCCTAGCCGGGTCACAGGCTTGACCCGGCTGGCCATTGTTTTTTTCACCAGCAGGCGATCGTGAGCAGTTCACGCACGCCTGTTATAGGAGCATGTAATTAAAATGCAAGAAGAAGGGAAAGCACAACTTACTTGGTGCTGGAAGTGGCAATCCAGATTTTTCAGTCTTTCTTGGTCGTCTATCCTTGCCTCAAGATCCCTGCGTTCGTTCGTTCCCCTTCTGTCGGTATTCCCTTCTGTCAACCGCTCATTCCTCTCTCTCTTTTTTTTTAGCTTCTTCCTCTGGTTTTGGAAGTTGGTGCTGGAGAAGAGGCAGTCAGTGGTGATGCTGGTGCTTTCGTCTGTGAGTTTCTTAATTTCCCTGTCCTCCTCTCTGCCATTGTTCTCAAAGAAAGAAAGAAACGCTCTGGTTCCTGTTGCTCGTAGTTGCAGATGACGATGACAGTGTAGAGAAGGGCTTTTATTCCACCACACTGCCACTGCGTTTCTCTCCTCTGTTTTGTTTTTCTTTAACTTTCCCTTCTCCCTTTTCTTTCCTTGCGCTCTCCCTCTCTCTGTTTTCTTCTTTTGTCTCTGTCTTTCTTTTTTTTGTTCTCTGCCATTCGTTCATCTTCCCTTCTCAGCCCTCGATTCTGCCCCTTTTTTTCTCTTCGTTTTTTTTCTCTCCCGCGTGCATGGACTATCTCTGGCTTTTATAGCCAGAGAACAATGTTGTTTCTTCAAGCCATAAATTGTGTTAATTGCAGGTGTAATGGTGGGAGTGGCGGTGGTTGGGTGTCCTGTTTCGGGAAGAAGATGAACAGTAAACGGGAAAAATGACGTCGTTTTTTGGTGCTTAATGGCTATTTGCATTTTGGACCTTGGAATTTTTTGACAATTTTGTAATTAAGCCCCTAGTTAAATTGTAATTGGACCCCTACATTTCAACGCCTTTTACAAGTTAATCCCTGGACTTTAATCTGTAGCAATTATGCCCCCAATTAACCCCAAACTTGGTATTTTTTCAATTAAGCCTCTAATTTATTAATTACATTAATCCAAGTTCAAATTAAGTCTAAAAACTTATCAAATTCTCCAATTTTAGCCCTTGATTTGATTTAATTAAATTAATTCCAAGCTTAATTAAGTCTCAAAACTTATCAATTCTCCAATTAACCCTTGACTTGATTAAAATTAAACTAGTAAAAAATTTTAATTAAATCTCTAAACTTCCAATCATGTTGCCCTTAACTCAAATTTTAATTCATTCTTC
Source organism: Populus alba (assembly GCF_005239225.2). NCBI lineage: Eukaryota > Viridiplantae > Streptophyta > Magnoliopsida > Malpighiales > Salicaceae > Populus > Populus alba. The sequence continues at coordinate 17,124,046 of NC_133289.1, forward strand.
AATTATTTTATTTTTACTTGTTTTTTTTCGTCATTTTTTTTTAATCATTTTTTCAGTAAAAATTAATTAATTAAAATAAAAGGTCAAAAATTGGGTTATGACAGTTTTCACCCTCTTTTATAATATTTTACCATGCAAAAGATATTAGAAAATTTCATTTTCTTTTAGCTTTGTATAGTAAATTTATAAAGAAAGGTGGATACAGAAGAACTTTTGCTTTTTTTTTTAATAAAAAAAAGTCTTGAAAAACTTCGAAAACAATAGATTGACACACGACCTTTATAGAGAAATGTAGAAATCAAGAAACAAGTCATTTGGAAGACAACCCACTTTTATTGTTTTTTGGTCTTGTTTTGTTTTTTGTTTTTTTGAAGTGATCTCATTGTAATGGGTGACCTACCCAAGTAGAAAAATAAAAAGAAAAGGTTCTCATTGTGATGGGTGACCTACCCAAGTAAAAAAAAAAGAAAGAAAGGAAAATGAGGGCTCGAAGGTGCACTCAAAAGAATGGTCGAGGGCTCGAAAGGAAATGAGGGCTCAAAGGCGCACTCAAAAGGAATTGAGGGCTCAAAGGCGCACTTGAAGAGAAGCAAGGGCTCAAAGGTGCTTGAAGAGGAAGCGAGGGCTTAAAGGCGCTCGAAGAGGAAATGAGGGCTCAAAGATGCGCTCGAAAGGAAGCGAGGGTTCAAAGGCGTGCTTGAAAAAAGAAACGAGGGCTTAAAGGCGCTCAAAGAGAAGCGACGACTCAAAGGCGTGCTCGAAGGGAAGCGAGGGCTCAAAGGCGCTCGAAGAGAAGCGAGGGCTCAATGGAGCTTGAACAGAAGTGAGGGCTTAAAGGCGCGCTAGAAAGGAAGCGAGGGCTCAAAGGCGCTCGAAGAGAAAGCGAGGGCTCAAAGGCACTGGAAGAGGAGCGAGGGCTCAAAGGCGCTCGAAGAGAAAGCGAGGGCTCAAAGGCACTGGAAGAGGAGCGAGGGCTCAAAGGCGCGCTCGAAGGGAAACAAGGGCTTAGAGGTGCTCAAAGAGGAAGCGAGGGCTCAAAGACGCGCTTGAAAAGAAAGCGAGGGCTCAACGGCGCTTGAAGGGAAGAAGCGAGGGCTCAAATGCGCTCGAAAAGAAAGTGAGGGCTCAAAGACGCGCTCGAAAGGAAATAAAGGGCTTGAAAGCGCCCTAAAAATGATGATCAAAGGCTCGAAGCCGCACTTAAAGGAGATAAGGGCTTGAAAGTGCTCTAAAAATGATGATCAAAGGCTCGAAGGCGCATTTAAAGGAGGTGGAAAAGCACATAGATTTTTTAGGTGGCCTAATTCTCATGGGCGGGATGCCCAGGATGAAAAATTTTCAAAAGCAATTTCAATCTTGGCCATTTCAAGTTGGCCTTCCACTTGATTGGGAATAATCAACCAAATTTGATCTACTATAATAGACCAAGATTGAAAATAATCGATCATGATGGATCGCCCATAACAAATGATGATCGATCGACTATGTTTTTATATGTATGCTAAGTTTAAATACAATCTCCTATATACATTTATGATTTTATTAATTATGCTAGTGAATTCACATTTGCATGTTGTTAATATAAATATAAAAAAATTGACATAATAATTTATTACCAACAAGATCATTGTTACATATAGATTATACTACTTATGGATCTGCATTATGCCGCAGGGCCATAATGTTTTTTGGCGTAAGAAATAATGTTCAAGTGCCACAAACACGTTTTAAAACGAGAAGAAAATTATGCAACACAGGTCATAGATCCAACTAAGTCAAATAAGTTTATTTTATTTTAATTAGATCAGAAAAAATAGGTAACAACAGATAGTCTAAATTTGTTTTAAAAATCATGATAACCTGAGAAAAAAAATATTTTTTTCAAAAAAAGATAAACTATGTAGCTTAATTCTCAACCCATTAGATATAAAAGGAAGAAATTGGGTAAGAAAACAAATCAATTTACAACCAATCAAACGTTAAAGGCTAAGATTGAAAAAATATATTTTAGTTACACAGAGATCCAAAAAAAAAAAAGCAAATAAAAGAACGAGGATCAAAATTTAGATTTTAAAAACTCCAATTTTTTATTAAAAGGTTAAATTATAACAAAAAATTAAATTAACAAAAGGAAACAAAAACAATCTAAAGAATGAGGATCAAAATTGAAATGAAATACAAAAATAAATTTTTGTTTGAAGGGTGAAATTGAAAAGAGAAATCAATTTAAAAAAAAGGACTAAGAAATTAATTTAAAAAATGAGGACAAAATTAGAAAAAACAGCATAACAAATGAAGACTGAATGATGAAATTAAAAACAAATCAAAATCTTACAAAAAGGCCATGAATAAAAAAAATAAAAAAATAAGGATTTCTCAATAAAAAAAAAAGGACAACTCTGAAATTTTGCATGACCAACATGATTTTCAATGAGATGAGAGAAAAAAGTAAGAGGAGAAGAAAAACATGGCCGCAAGAAAAAGCACATCTTAAAAGGAAGAGCTCATTGCGGTTCTTCCAAAGACCTTGTTGCCCCCAACAACTAGTTCTTTGATTTTTTATGATAAAACCAAAATAATTAATTCCACTGTTTTAGTGAAAATTGTTTTCACTCGTAGTCAGCAATGTTTTCCCAAAATGTTTTAGATTTTGTTAATAGTTTATATATATAAGATATTGGGTTCTTCAAAATAAAACTCCTTTAATTGGGTTTTTCTTTTTTATCTTAATACAATACTTTATCTGAGCTAACAAAATAATATAATTAGCTTATCATTTTTTTAGCCTAAAAAACAATAACAGGGTCATAGATTGGGTTAAATTGAAAATATAAGTGTATGCTAAAAGTTTTGGGAAATACATGCAATGAGAAAATATTATATTATACATGTGAAATGGTATTATGAAAAACTTGGGAAGAGGAATAAGTTTACAAGAATTAGAATAAAAAAAGAAAGAAGAAGCTAAAATGGAGAGATTCACTGTACTCATAGATATAGATCCCTAGTCACCACAATAGTAGTGAAATTAGCATTTTGTTTATATATTATATATATATATATATAATCAATAATTTTACTATTGGAGGTAACCCCCCCTTTGTTTCTTTTTTTTATATAATATATCTTTCGATGTATTGAGATATTGAAAGAGCGTGTTATGATTGTATGAGTAGAAATTTAGAATAGAAAAAAAATGCAAGTTTTTGACAATTTAATATATATTTTACATACAACTCATGGAGAGTTTATATAACCATATAACAAGACATATAAAAAAATTAAAACAAGAATAGAATATGATGTTAAAATTTAGTATTATATAATGATTTTGCAACAAGAAAATATCGTACGGAAAAGAATATTATTCTAGCAAAATAAATTAAATTTGACGCTAGATGATGAACAGAAGTATACAAAAATGTAGTTCCATCATAGTTTGGCCAGTGGAGAAATAGCTATCTTTGGCTATGTTCGAAAAGGAAAGAAGGAAGGAAAGAAGAAGGAGAAGATGCTATTCTATCGTATTGCTACATGTATATCAAGTGGTTGTGAGGTAACCAGCAATTTAAAATAGAGGGAATTATGCGAAGAGCTCTCTTAATCCCAAGTATTTTAAGCCTCTCTTACTAGTGATCAGCCTATAAATTCCAATCTTATTCCACGAAAATATTTCACCAGAAAAAAAGAAAAGAAAAGAAAAACAGAAGAAAAAGATGGGTACTTGCATTGCAGCTATTCAGTGTGCCATCACAGCAATCATTCTTGTGTCCACCACCGTTAGTTCCGATGATAAAAGTCCGATACCTGCCGATCCATCGAGCCTAAACAAATGGTTCCAAGACAATGTCAGGCCCCTGGCAGAGCGTAAGGGCACCATAGACCCTGCCCTCACGGCGGCAGAAGCCAAACCAAGAACCATCAAGGTTCGAAAAGATGGGAGTGGAGAATTCAAAACCTTGAAGGAAGCCATTAACAGCATTCCAACAGGGAATAAACAACGAGTGATTGTGCATATTGGACCTGGAGAGTACATTGAAAAGCTCAAAATTGAACGTGGAAAACCTTTCGTTACATTCTTGGGATCACCTGGTAACATGCCAACCTTGTCATTTGATGGCACGGCAAGAAAATATGGAACTGTTTACAGTGCTACCTTGGAAGCTGAGGCTGATTACTTTGTAGCTGCTAATGTCATTTTTAAGGTGTGTTCATGTTTCATAAAATATTATCAATTTCCATTTCTTTTCACTAATTCTTCTCTCTTTTAAGGTTATTATATGTTGCCTTTTCTTTTCTATGGAATTGTTGGAACAGAATTCTGCTCCGATGCCAAAGGGGCAATTGAAAGGAGAACAAGCAGTTGCTCTGAGGATTGCTGGCGACAAGTCTGCTTTCTATAACTGCAGATTTCTTGGATTTCAAGACACATTGTGTGATGACAAGGGACGGCATCTCTTCAAGGATTGTTATATTGAAGGCACCGTTGATTACATTTTTGGAAGTGGAAAGTCCTTGTATTTGGTAACCCTTAAAATATTAACTCTCCTACTCAAATTCTATTTAAAAAATGATTGTCTTACATACTATGCATGGATAATAGTTATTAAACCATGACCCGCCAGTCGGGGAGGTCTTAGTTTGCTTTCGAATAGCATAGAGAGTTGACCCGGTTAAACTTGAATGACTCGATGAGTCAGCTATTGACTCGATAAATATTCTTTTATTCAAAAAGATATTGTTTTGATGTTTTAAAAATAAAATTGTCAAAAAGATATATTTTTTTTCTGGAGAGTTGACTTGCTTTTGAATTGCCTGGGGAGTTGACCTGGTCAAGTTTGAGTGACTCGGTTTGTTAATTTGTAAAATGGTTAATAATATTTTATTTTTATACAAAAAAACATTATTTTGATTTTTTTTAAATGTCAAAAACAATATTATTTCTTAAGAAAAAAACTATATAGACCGTGTAAACTCATCAATCCTTTAAATGGTCCTTCTAACTAGTGACTTGGATCATCAAGCAATTGATGTGCATAAATGTGGTGTAATATATTGAATATCGAATTAAATGCAGGGAACAAAGCTACATGTGATTGGTGATGAAAAGGGGAATTTTCATCACTGCCCAAGCAAGAAAACAACGAAGGCGGAAAATACTGGATTTTCGTTCGTGCATTGTAAAGTAGATGGCATTGGCACCAAGAAGGCGTATTTGGGACGAGCATGGCAGCAAAGGCCACGAGTAGTGTTCTCATACACTACCATGAGTAGTGTTGTCAATCCCGAGGGATGGTCCAATAATTTGCACCTGAACGAGACCAGTAAGTATTTAATCCATCTTCTATTTATAATTATTTTTAGATTGTGTTTTCTTCAGTGTTTCAAGGAATATATAAAAAAATAATCTTGTTTGGTTAGAAAGTTGAAGATAAAAACGTAAAATAAATGCTTAAAAAATAATATTAAACTGAATTTTTATCATTTTAAAATTGAACATGTTATCTCTATCTTTATTGTTACCGTCTTTTCTATCACGAGATATTAACTAAATATTCATTTAATGATATTTAATTTAATTAATTTCAAGCTTGTTTATTATTTTTAATGAACGAAAGATATGGACCTCTAATTATTTCGATGAAATTAAGCTTACATTTTTTTAAGAGTTAGGGATTGAATGTTTTCTTAATATATATCCGAGCCATTGCTTTCAGGACTGCTTTATTTGGAGAATACAAGTGCAACGGGGTAGGAGCTAACCCCGCAGCCCGTGCTAAAGCAAGCAAGCAGCTAACCCCTGGTCAAGTAGCACCCTTCATTTCTCTTGGCTTCATTGAAGGTTCCAAATGGCTGCTACATCCTCCAAGTTAATTTTTGATATTAACCAAATATCATTATCCTTAGGCATATAGAGTAGTAACATCTATCTTGTGAAAAAAATAAATCAATTTGCAGAGAAACCAAATGAAGGAAATTGGATTCTCTCGTCGACATGTATCTAGATCGCCATATATTAATCGACAAATATCTTTTTTTTCTTCTTGTTTTTACGAATACCATATATACATATTTATTAATTGACAAAAAGGAACGCGAGGCTTAAAGACTAAATTGACTACAACAACAACGTTGAGAAAATTGTTTCAAAAAATCAATAAACTCATTATACAATATGCCTTGTTCTTTAAAAACATAAATCGATGCTACTTTTAGACCAAAATTGTATCAAGAAACAAAAGCCCTTGACCCAGTATTTTGCATGTCCGCTTGAGGTCATAAAGCAAAGCAAACAAAGGCATAAAACAACCTACCTTGGATAAAGGACGTAGGCAAGAGGATAACAAAAATAGAAAAAGTATATTTTGCATGTATCATGGCAATGAAACAAATTGCGCAAAATCAAAAGAGAAATGGTGGGAAGGAATGAAAACAGCCAGGAGTGTATTTACTAAGCTTTTCAGTAATAAATCAAAAATTGGGAAAAAGAGCATTCCAAAGACCAAAAACCACCGCAGCAAGAAATATATATTATGTGAACAATTCAAATACCATTAAATAAATCTTTGAATTACTTAATTAGATTATAATAGTTAGAGGACTAATCTTTTAATAAATATAAGGGCAAAAAATATTTAGCAATTATGAGCGTGTTGACAAGTGTGTGAATTAATCAATAAAGATTGGGATGTTCTAAATACTTGTGTGTTTAGTTTTCAGCAATTGGTATTAGATCTCAGGTTAATAATTAAGAGAGAAAAATGTTGCAGCCTTTATCCCTTTGACAGTAAATAAACACAACATTAAATTTTTAACAGCAATAAAACAAACTAGCACCAAACACGCAATAGTAAACACACAACAATATCGATCAACCCACCAACAACAATAGATTTTCAAAGTAAAAAAACCCTGAAAATAATGTAGTAGGTTTCCTTTTTTTAGAGCAACAACTAGATGTAATATAAGACAATAAAACAACAATCAGGCCTCTCCCAACACAAACATTAGCAGTCCAGCAGCTTCTTGTAGTTGTACTTGTCCAAATCAACAACTAATAACAAATATCAATAATGATGTCCTAAATAGGGGTGAGCATTTTCGGTTCGGTTCGGTTTTGAACTGAAAAAAACAACCAAACCGGTTCTTTTTTTTTTTTGAAAAAAAAACCGAAACCGAACCGAAACCGAGTCAAACCGATCGGTTTCGGTCCGGTCCGGTTCGGTTTTTTATTTCAAAAAACCGAGAAAACCTATATGCAAACGAATTTCAAGTTTCAACGCTTTGAAGCCATAAAAACAGGTTGTTCAACAGTTATAATTTTTCTCATGCCTTGATCATAACAATGGATATTGAAATGGAAGGATCCAAGGGCTCCCACGCATCTTTCAAAAGAAGAACATCTAGCATATGATGTCCTCTCACTCTCTCAAGGGGTCTTCATTTAACAAACTAAACCCCTCAAAAATTCTTGCAACTTGTATAATTAGTAAACAAGAAGATAGCCAGGAAATGAAAAGTAGCAGAGAAAGAAAAGCAGGAAAGCAACGATGACATGGCCATGTATATCAATGGAAAAAACAAATTAAAGAGGTGAGAGGGGCTGCTGGGAGGTAGAGGCCCTAGAGGGAGAGAAAGAGGGAGAGGGGGAGGGGGGGCTGCTGGGAGGGAGATGGAGAGAATAAGTGAGGGGGGCTGCGGCTAGGGTTGGAAAGAAAAAAGTGAGGGGGGATAATTTTTTCTATTTATAATGCTTTTTTTTGAACCGGTTCGGTTCGGTCCGGTTTAACCGGTTCCTGCATTGTAAAACCGAAAACCGAACCGAACCGGGATTTTTCCTAACTATTCTAATCGGTTTAATCAGTTTTTTTTTTCGGTTCGGTTTTTTCGGTTAATTTTTTTTCGGTTTTCTCGGTTTTCTCGGTTTTCTGGTTTTTTTTTGCACACCCCTAGTTCCTAAAAATCCCAAGTGTCCTTGAAATAAGGCTCCTGGGTTGGATAATCAATTAATGAATTTGTCCCAACAATTTCATTCATTTTCCATAGCCAAAGTGTTTCATAACTTGTGTTAGGTGCTATATAAGTCAAGATGGCTAGCAGCTAGTACCTCTAAAAGGTCTCCTTTAGTGAAGGTGGAGGTGAGACTTTTCGATTCTTAAATAACTATCTTTTTAGAGCGAAAAAAATACAATAATATTCTAGAGAAAGATGCTTTAAAAATATATATGCAGTAGAAAATGAAGATTGTGAACTTTTGTTATCAAGGTCTCATGGCGTATTTTTAAACCATGAGTTTTGTGCTTTATGGAGAAAAGGGACTGGATGATAACTTTCTCTTTATGATATTTGGAATTTCATTTTGAGCTGTATTTCACTCATTTTGTGCAGTTAAAAGATTATGAGTCATGAGAGATGTAAGCCCGTTTTTCTTTGTGTTTTAAAACTTTTTTTTTTTCTTTGTGTATTTGATCTAGCCTCTTCTTTGTTTATTTTTACTTTCTTTTTATTCCTATATCCTCATCTCATTATCTTTTTATATCACAGTTGTTTTATAAAGGGCCTCAAACTATTATATTTATTTTAATCTATATTTCTCTTTTACGTGTTGTTTCACTCTCTTTAATTTAATGTTTTGTTTTTCATAAATTTTTTGTTTAAAAAAAAAATGTATGTTGGAAAACAGGGATAAAAAGTCAATTATAACATTAAATAAATGCAATTTTAACAAAATCCAAAATAGCAAGAATTTTTTTGTTTTCATCTCTAAACATTAAAACCATTAAAAGGTTTGATACGATAGGTATCGTGTAGTATTTTAATTGCTACAAATTCTTGATTATCCACTTGAAATAATTTGAAAAATATTTTTGGATAACCAATAAAACATGCACACAGTGGAATCACAATGTCCTTGTTGCATTAGGTACTCTTTTTTTGAACATCCACCATAAGTGTACTAGCACAATGTGATAGTTTCATAAACAACTCTTTTTTATTGTTTCTTGCGAAAATAAGATTTAAAAAGTTTAATAGCTTAATTAAATCTTTTGAATAAATATAAAAACCAAAATCCAAGGAAGCTATTTATTGTTTTTTGTTTTTTGTGTATCCAAATATGGATTGAGTCTGTATTAATACTTAGAAAACTCTTTATTTAAAATCAATTTTCTCTTTAAAAAACCATGAAACTAAATTTTTGTATAACCATGCAAGTTGGATCAAAGCTACCAATTATTTGTGGTAAAGGCAAAGTTGGAAATATCATGCAAGAGAATTTCCTTTTTCAACCAAACAAAGAGTTCATTTCTCTTGTTTAGTAGCGTCTAACAACTGATCTTCAAATCACAATGTTTAGGTTTTTACACTACCAAAAATTTGACAAATACAAACAAAAACACCGATGGAATTTTTTCGTCTGTAGATTGCAGTGAATTTTTCCCACAAACTATTCCATCGCTATATTTGTTGGTACACACCAACAAAAATATTTTGTCGGTATATACCGAGGGAATTGCAGTGGGAAAAGAATGAATAAAAAAGTCAGAAAAATATGATGACATGTAACTTTTAACGACGGCTTTACTGATGGTAAAGTTTGTCCATAAATATATCGACAAAAATATTCCCTCAGCATATGCGGATGGAATTACAAACAATATTACAGTGGGATTCAAAAGGACAAATCATACATTGATGTGACACTTTTTACTGGCAGAATAAACGACAAAGTTACTGACGGAATAATTTTGTTTGTAATGTCATCAACAATTTTTAATTTATAATATGGAGATCGACCCTCCTCTCCCATTTCTCCATCTTCCTTATGTATTTTTTTTCTACAACAAACACCCCCCTCCCACCCCCTTAATCTCAACATAATTCAACCTCCCACAACAAACTCAACCACCACAATACTTGATTTATCAGCATTCGTGTTCTGATTTAAATTTTATTGAGGATTCTCCACCATAAGTAACCAAATCTATCCTTTTTTAATTTGAACATAATTTTTAAACGTTCATTTTTTTGCATATTTTTTAGTATATGTATTTATTTTGGGTGTTTACTTGTTTTATAATTTTTTTCTCATACAATTTTGTTGTGTTGACTTAAGATTTGTACATGTTATAGTTTATTTTAGATTTTATAAAATTTGTATTTGTTTGTAAATTGTTGAATTTTAGACTTCAATGTTTTGTGATGAAATAAATAATGACTTATTTAATTGGTTTGTTTTTTTTTTTCTTAATTTTATTGTCTAGTTGTGATTTTAAGTAAATATATAGAAATTTGAATTTATGTAGATATATAATTGATAATGAATTTATAAGAACTATTACAATTGATTGAAAATGATTGAGTTAAACCAATATTTTTGAAAAATTATTTAGTTAACGTAGTTAATTAATACATGTTGTTATCATTATTTTAATAGGTTTAATATAAGTAATGGATTATCATTAATGGATGTATCGAGATTTACACTAGCTGAGGATGGATTACTGTAATAGGGTTCAAGGTTTTATTAATTACACATTATCTAATCTAAGAAATATTAGTGGATGTGGTATTAGATGTTTATGCAAGAGATGTAAGAAAAAAAATTTATCGATCTAGATATTGTAACGATGTATCTTCTAAAAAAAAAAAAGTTGATAGAGAAAGACATATGTTGGTATACACATTCTAGAAAGGATGGTGAAGACAATTTCTAGTGGCACCATGGATGGAATTGAAAATGACAAAAGTAATCCTTATAAGAATATAGAATTATGAGCGTGTTGACAAGTGTGTGAATTAATCAATAAAGATTGGGATGTTCTAAATACTTGTGTGTTTAGTTTTTAGCAATTGGTATTAGATCTCAGGTTAATAATTAAGAGAGAAAAATGTTGCAGCCTTATATCCCTTTGACAGTAAAAAACACAACATTATTTTTTGCAACAATAAAACAAATTAGGAGCAATCACGCGATAGTAACCACAACAATATCGATCAACCCATTAGCAACAATAGATTTTCAAAGTAACAAAACGTGGAAAAAAAGCAGCATGTATCCTTTTTTTCAGAGCAACAACCATATGTAGTACAAGACAAGAAAACAACAATCAAGCCTCTCCCAACATAAACAGCAGCAGTCCAGCAGCTCCTTGTAGCTGCACTTGTCCAAATCAACAAGTAATAGCAAATATCAATGATGATGTCCTATAAATCCATGTAGCCTTGGAATATGGCTCCCGAGTTGGATAATGAATTAATTAATTTGTCCTAACAATCTCATTCATTCTCCATATGCAGTAGAGAATAAAGATTGTGAACCTTTGTTATGAAGGTCTCATGGCATATTTTTAGCCAATGAGTTTTGTGCTTTGTGGAGAAAAGAGACTGGAGGATAACTTTCTCTTTATGATATTTGGAATTGCATTGTAAGTTGTATTCCACTCATTTTATTCAGTTAAAAGATTATGAGTCATGAGAGATTTAAGCCCCCGTGTGACTGGGCTTGGCACACTACCAAGCCCCCTCTCTAGACATGGTTATTCTCTTGGGCATGCCCAAGAAATGATGGTCATTCACTTTGGTGTGCCTAAAGGAGGAGGATCTTAAGGGTTTTCTAGGCCCGTTAAAATTGGGTTTATCAGTAGCCCTCCAAGTCTTTATGATATTGATACGCAAAAACTTGTAAAAAACTTAGTTACTATGATTAATTCGTTGAATCTTCATCGTGATATAAAAGGGGAGGAAACCTTGGGTAATATACCGGAGAGCCCATATGGAGGGGCATACATGGTTAGAGAAAGAATTTCTAAGTAGATAGAGGGCGTGAAGGAAATCATACTTCAAAAATTTCCCTGAAGGGTAATAAAAAAGCATAGGGAAAGAGCCCGTACTTAGAAATATTTCTAAGTGGTTATGTGAAACCTTAAGAGGGCAAACCTATACTTAAAAAATTCAAAGTGATTATAGATTGTTTGGAGAATGGGAGCTTGTAGCTTTCCCATCATTGTTATGAGGCTTAAAAGCCCTCCACTAAAGTGTGGTAATCATGATTTTTTTAATTATTTTTATGGTGCATGAGAGCCCGTCACTAAAGAGTGGTGATTTGATGATGTTGCTATATGTTCTAGGGAGACTAAGTCCATTCCTTGAAGTGTGGTGTATATAACATTGGAAGAACAAATCCATCTCTTGGAGTGTGGTGCGTATAACACTGGAGGAGACTATGTAAATCTCTTGAAGATTTGTGCATATAGCACTAGAAAGATCACATCCATCCATTGGAAATCAATGCATATAGCGTTACGGATACAACGTACATCCCCTGAAGAGTGGTGCATATAGTACTCGAAAACAGAGTCTTTTCATGAAGAGTGGTGCATTTAGCATTAGGGAGACTACGTCCATCAATTGAAGAGCGGTCTATATAACACTGAGAAGATCAAGTCCATCCCATGAAGAGTGGGGTATATAACATTCGGGAGACTAAATCCATCCCTTAGAGACCAAGTCCATCCCATGGAGATTGGTGCATATAGTATTGTGAAGACCAAGTTCATTCCATAAACAGTGGTGCATGTAGCACCTGGAAGACTAAATTCATGAATTTGAGATTGGTGCATGCCATCCCCCGGGACTTTGCTAAGGCAACCTTTAGAATTCACCTAGAGAAAATGAAAATTCATCTTGAATAAGTCATTCATATATAAGAAACTTACATTCTTATCAAGGATTATACATCATAAGGTGATGTGAGTGATAGGTATGGGAGAGGCTTTTAGGAGAAAACATGTCATTAAGGTAGTAGTAAGATATTGGCTTCGAATACCTTGATTACTTTACTTGGAAGATCATCAACATTGGTTGTCCTTATGAAAACAAGGAGGTCCATTCCCAAGTAAACTAGCCTTTTCAACATGTATATGATTTTCCATGAGTTGTTTTAGTTTGGACAAGCTTTTATTTGGTAAAACATAAAGTTTTCTCCAGAGGGCATGCTCCTTTGCTCCTCTTATTAAGGCTTCTAAGGTTATTGTCTTAATCAATTCTTCCACCTTGAGCATCTCTGCGTTGAATCTCCTTAAATATGCTTGTGTAGACTCACCTTGTTCTTGGGCAACACTAAAAAGCTCCATGAAGGGTTTTTTTTTATGGGTATGCTAGTGCTAAAACGTGTCACTGGCTTCACACATAGGTTAATGAAACCTAGAATAAAGTTTGATTCCAACCAATCACGTGCAGATCCTTTGAAGGTTGTAGCGAATATATTGCACATTGAGTCATACTCTTGGATGATCAATGATTAGCACTTAAAAGCGCATTTTTATCAAGGTCTTATATCATCATTTTGCACTTGAAGTATTAATAACTTCTTAACTAAAGCATGTTTTATAATAACAAGTCTAATTCTATAAGATACCTTAATTTACGGTAAATATTCATCTTAAATGTAGGCCTATCATATAAATAAAAGGATTGATTGATGAGTTTAAGTACTGAAATTAAAAGGACAAATAAAAGGCCAAACTTAGAAAAGAGATATTGGTTCAGTTCAAATTGGAACACTGTTCGATAATTAGGTCATATCTGGAGCTGTAGATCTCGGATTTAGGTCTGCGCTATATGGATGGAAAGATAAGACATAGACCTAAAAATTTTATGGGAGTCCAAGATTTAAAAAGGTCATTTTCAAGTCCAAATTGTAGCAACAACGGAGAAGTCCGAATCTGTCCTGCAGCCCATACACTTTTCAATGTTTAGCCCATATCTCGAGTTCTAGAAGTCCAAATGACCTTAATTTTTTTTTCTAGAAAGCTGAGACAATTTTCTAGAACTTTCATGGTTAAGTCTGTTCAAATTCTGACGTTATCAATGACATTTTGTTAAGACAAGAAGATAAGGATTGTCACCAAGTCAAGATGTGGCCACCCACTCAATAATTAGTCATCAAATCAATAGTTCCAAATTTTATCCTACAAAAAGAGGCATTTACCATGCATTTAGACATTTTGGTTGTTCAGATCAAGATCATGCTTTTTATTTCTTTATTTATATTTTTGTAATGTTTAAGTTTTATTTCATGTTATATTTTCCTTAATCTCTTGTTTATGTTTTTCATTTCCTTTACTATACTTATGTTCTTATGTTGTTTATTTATGTTTCTCTTCTTCATTATGTTTACCTAAGTTTATTATGTCAAGGTGAAAATGTTTCACTAATGGCGTTAGAATAGGTATAATATAAACTCAACATGGACTTCAATGTTTATATCCAAGAAAGTTTGTTATTAACATGTCTTATCTTTTTATCTTATTACTTCTTAATACCTTGCTTGTTAAATGATTAATCTAGATTTGTGTTGTATAATACTTGGTACAACAAATGCTTGGAACTTTCATAGCCAACCGTATGGTATAACCTACACATGTACTATGAAAGGAACTTGATTTGTTGTTAACATAAGTTAATATCATGGATTCCTGACAATATTTAAAAGTATGGTGTTACTAAAATAAGATAATTAATATGATCATGTTAAAAATTTATAATGAACTATTAAGGATAAATCATCCGATTGGAATCTCCTTTGTGTATGGTTTCCAGTTGATTAATAAAAAGAGTTTATATTATATTTATTTCTAATACTATTAGTGGGTCCTCTAACCTTGACAATTGTTTTATCATTGTTTAATCCTTACATCAATATCCCATAAAATTCTCATAAACTCTTTATTTTATGAAATATATATATTATTTGTAATTTATATAGTTCATCTCCCTGTGGTTCGACCCCGGTCTTGCCGAGTTATTTATTATTTCAACACACTTGCACTTGGAAGAAGGCATCACTCTTTTGGTCGTGTTAATCAACTCCAAGCTATTGTGCATAAGCTCCCTTGATTGATGCTACGACTATGAACGAGCACTATAGACATGGTGGTAATGTTGGGCTTTATGATGGTGAGTAAGGATGTGGAGACTAGAGAGAAGGGGGGGTTACAATATGGAAGAAAGACTATAGAGACAGTTACAAGTTAGCATTTATAGATATGGTGGTGTGGTGGTTAAAGGTTGTGGTGTAGAAGAGAGGGATGTTGTTTTGGTCAATATGATTGGGCTCTTATGTTGTTTAGTGAGGAGAGAAAGCTGCAACATGATGAAGATGGAGTATGATTAGGGGAAGGATGTGAGAATATGATATAGGTGAAGAAAAGAAAGGCAAAAAAAACTAAAAGGGAAAAGGTAATTTGTTGACGCCTAACTTTTTCAATAAGAAATGTTTTTTTTTCTCCTTTTCTTTCTTACTATCTTTATTCATTTGCTCTCCTTTTGGTTTCTCTATGAATTTTTTTCTCTCCTTTTGTTTTCCTGGTTTTCTTCATCAATGTTTTAGTGGAGGTGTTTTTTTAACTCTAGTTTCTCTATATTATGTCTTTTTTTTCTCTAGTTCTTCTCTCATGAATCTTTTTGTGTTTTATATAATTTCTATTTTATTTCCTTTGTGTATTTGATCTAGCCTCTTCTTTGTTTATTTTTTACTTTCTTTTTATTCCTAAGTCCTCATCTCATTATCTTTTTATCTCACAGTTGTTTGATAAAGGGCCTCGAGCTATTACATTTATTTTATTTATATTATTTAGTGTTTAGTTGATGTGGGTGGAGTTAACATAATCAACCATGATCGATCGTTTATAATAAACTAAGATTGGGAATAATCAACCAAATTTGATCTACTATAATAGACCAAGATTGAAAATAATCGATCATGATGGATCGCCCATAACAAATGATGATCGATCGACTATGTTTTTATATGTATGCTAAGTTTAAATACAATCTCTTACATACATTTATGATTTTATTAATTATGCTAGTGAATTCACATTTGCATGCTGTTAATTTAAATTAAAAAAAAAATTGACACAATAATTTGTTACCAACAAGATCATTGTTACATATAGATTATACAACTTATGGATCTGCATTATGCCACAAGGCCATAATGTTTTTTGGCGTAAGAAATAATGTTCAAGTGCCACAAACACGTTTTAAAACGGGAAGAAAATAATGCAACACAGGTCATAGATCCAACTAAGTCAAATAAGTTTATTTTATTTTAATTAGATCAGAAAAAATAGGCAACAACAAATGGTCTAAATTTGTTTTAAAAATCATGATAACCTGAGAAAAAAAAAATTTCAAAAAAAAAAAAAACTATGTAGCTTAATTCTCAACCCATTAAATATAAAAGGAAGAAATTGGGTAAGAAAATGACAAAAAAAAAAAAAAAAACTAGCCTGATTCAACTAGAGTTAGGTTATGAGATCAAGATAACCCAATAGAAATCAAAACAAAATAAAATCACAAAGCTTATTAAAAAAATAATAATGTAGAATGATAAAAGTTGAAAACAAAATGACTTTTACCTATCATAAATGTGTGTGTGTGTGTGTGTGTGTGTGTGTGTGTGTATAAAGTAATGTCAACCTGCTTTAACTTTTCAAACTCATGATTTGGGTCATTACATGAGAATCACCGTATCTCTCAATTCCCAACCAATCAAACGTTAAAGGCTAAGATCGGAAAAAAATAGAATTTTAGCTATACAAAGAGATCAAAAAAAAAAAAAAAGCAAATAAAAGAATGAGGATCAAAATTTAGATTTTTAAAAAATCTAATTTCTAATTAAAAGGTTAAATTAGAACGAAAAATTAAATTAACAAAAGGAAAGAAAAACAATCTAAAGAATGAGGATCAAAATTGAAATGAAAAACAAAAATAAATTTTTGTTTGAAGGGTGAAATTAAAAAGAGAAATCAATTAAAAAAAAGGACTAAGAAATTAATTAAAAAAAAAGGACTAAGAAATTAATTAAAAACGAGGACAAAATTAGAAAAGAAAAGGCATAACAAATTAAGATTGAATGATGAAATTGAAAAGAAATCGAAATCTTACAAAAAAAGCCATGAACAAAAAAAAATTAAGGATTTCTCAATAAAAAAAGGACACCTCTTAAACTTTGCTTGACCAACATGATTTTCAATGAGATGAGAGAACAAAGTAAGAGGAGAAGAAAAAGATGGTCGTAAGAAAAGGCACATCTTAAAAGGAAGAGCTCGTTGCAGTTGTTCCAAAGACCTTGTTGCCCGCAACAACTAGTTCAATGATTTTTTATCATAAAACCAAAATCATTAATTCCACTATTTCAGTGAAATTTTTTTTCACTCATAGTCAGCAATGTATTCCCAAAATGTTTTAGATTTCGTTAATAGTTTTTATAACTAAGTTATTGGGTTCTTTAAAAACAAAGCTCCTTTAATTGGGTTTTTCTTTTATATCTTAATACTTTATCTGAGCTAAATTGCAAATATAAGTGTATGCTAAAAGTTTTGGGAAATACATGCAATGAGAAAATATTATATTATACATGTGAAATGGTATTATGAAAAACTTGGGAAGAGGAATAAGTTTACAAGGATTAGAATAAAAAAAAAAAGAAGCTAACATGAAGAGATTCACTGTACTCATAGTCACAATAGTAGATCCTTAGTCACAATAGTAGTGCAATTAGCATTTTGTTTTATATATTATATATATATATATATATATATATACACAATAGCATTTTGTTTATATATATATATATATATATATATATAAACAAAATGCTATTGTGTATATATATATATATATATATATAAAATCAATAATTTTACTACTGGAGGTAACCCCCCCTTTGTATCTTTTTTCTTATATAATATATCTTTAGATGTATTGAGATATTGAAAGGGCGTGTTATGATTGTATGAGTAGAAATTTAGAATAGAAAAAAATGCAATTTTTTGACAATTTAATATATATTTTACATACAACTCATGGAGAGTTTATATAACCATATAACAAGACATAAAAATAAAAAATACAAGAAAAGAATATGATGTTAAAATTTAGTATTATATAATGATTTTGCAACAAGAAAATATCGTACGGAAAAGAATATTATTCTAGCAAAATAAATTAAATTTGGCGCTAGATGATGAACAGAAGTATACAAAAATGTAGTTCCATCCTAGTTTGCCCAGCGGAGAAATAGCTATCTTTGGCTATGTTCGAAAAGGAAAGAAGGAAGGAAAGAAGAAGGAGAAGATGCTATTCTATCGTATTGCTACATGTATATCAAGTGGTTGTGAGGTAACCAGCAATTTAAAATAGAGGGAATTATGCGAAGAGCTCTCTTAATCCCAAGTATTTTAAGCCTCTCTTACTAGTGATCAGCCTATAAATTCCAGTCTTATTCCACGAAAATATTTCACCAGAAAAAAAAAATAAAAAAAATAAACAGAAGAAAAAGATGGGTACTTGCATTGCAGCTATTCAGTGTGCCATCACAGCAATCCTTCTTGTGTCCACCACCGTTAGTTCCGATGATAAAAGTCCGATACCTGCCGATCCATCGAGCCTAAACAAATGGTTCCAAGACAATGTCAGGCCCCTGGCAGAGCGTAAGGGCACCATAGACCCTGCCCTCATGGCGGCCGAAGCCAAACCAAGAACCATCAAGGTTCGGAAAGATGGGAGTGGAGAATTCAAAACCTTGAAGGAAGCCATTAACAGCATTCCAACAGGGAATAAACAACGAGTGATTGTGCATATTGGACCTGGAGAGTACATTGAAAAGCTCAAAATTGAACGTGGAAAACCTTTTGTTACATTCTTGGGATCACCTGGTAACATGCCAACCTTGTCATTTGATGGCACGGCAAGAAAATATGGAACTGTTTACAGTGCTACCTTGGAAGCTGAGGCTGATTACTTTGTAGCTGCTAATGTCATTTTTAAGGTGTGTTCATGTTTCATAAAATATTATCAATTTCCATTTCTTTTCACTAATTCTTCTCTCTTTTGAGGTTATTTTATGTTGCCTTTTCTTTTCTATGGAATTGTTGGAACAGAACTCTGCGCCGATGCCAATGGGGCAATTGAAAGGAGAACAAGCAGTTGCTCTGAGGATTGCTGGCGACAAGTCTGCTTTCTATAACTGCAGATTTCTTGGATTTCAAGACACATTGTGTGATGACAAGGGACGGCATCTCTTCAAGGATTGTTATATTGAAGGCACCGTTGATTACATTTTTGGAAGTGGAAAGTCCTTGTATTTGGTAACCCTTAAAATATTAACTCTCCAACTCAAATTCTATTTAAAAAATGATTGTCTTACATAATATGCATGGATAATAGTTATTAAACCACGACCCGCCAGCCGGGGACGCCTTAGTTTGCTTTTGAATAGCATAGAGAGTTGACCCGGTTAAACTTGAATGACTCGATGAGTCAATTATTGACCCGATAAATATTTTTTTATTCAAAAAGATATTGTTTTGATGTTTTAAAAATAAAATTGTCAAAAAGATATATTTTTTTTCTGGAGAGTTGACTTGCTTTTGAATTGCCTGGAGAGTTGACCTGGTCAAGTCAGAGTGACTCGGTTTATTAATTTGTGAAATGGTCAATAATATTTTATTTTTATACAAAAAAACATTATTCTGATTTTTTTAAAATGTCAAAAACAATATTATTTCTTAAAATATATATATATATATATATATATATATATATATATATATATATATATATATATATATATAGACCGTGTCAACTTATCAATCCTTTAAATGGTCGTTCTAACTAGTGACCTGGATCATCAAGCAATTGATGTGCATAAATGTGGTGTAATATATTGAATATTGAATTAAATGCAGGGAACAAAGTTACATGTGATTGGTGATGAAAAAGGGAATTTCATCACTGCCCAAGCAAGAAACAACGAGGCGGAAAATACTGGATTTTCGTTCGTGCATTGTAAAGTAGATGGCATTGGCACCAAGAAGGCGTATTTGGGACGAGCATGGCAACAAAGGCCACGAGTAGTGTTCTCATACACTACCATGAGTAGTGTTGTCAATCCTGAGGGATGGTCCAATAATTTGCACCCTGAACGAGACCAGTAAGTATTTAATCCATCTTCTATTTATAATTATTTTAGATTGTGTTTCTTCAGTGTTTCAAGGAATATATAAAAAAATAATCTTGTTTGGTTAGAAAGTTGAAGATAAAAACATAAAATAAATGCTTAAAAAATAATATTAAACTGAATTTTTATCATTTTAAAATTAAACATGTTATCTCTATCTTTATTGTTACTGTCTTTTCTATCACGAGACATTAACTAAATATTCATTTAATGATATTTAATTTAATTAATTTCAAGCTGGTTTATTATTTTTAATGAACGAAAGATATGGACCTCTAATTATTTCGATGAAATTAAGTTTACATTTTTTTAAGAGTTAGGGATTGAATGTTTTCTTAATATATATCCGAGCCATTGCTTTCAGGACTGCTTTATTTGGAGAATACAAGTGCAACGGGGTAGGAGCTAACCCCGCAGCCCGTGCTAAAGCAAGCAAGCAGCTAACCCCTGGTCAAGTAGCACCCTTCATTTCTCTTGGCTTCATTGAAGGTTCCAAATGGCTGCTACATCCTCCAAGTTAATTTTGGATATTAATCAAATATCATTATCCTTAGGCATATAGAGTAGTAACATCTATCTTGTGAAAAAAATAAATCAATTTGGAGAGAAACCAAATGAAGGAAATTGGATTCTCTCGTCGACATGTATTAATCAAAAAATATCCTTTTTGTTTCTTGTTTTTACAAATACCATATATACATATATATTAATCGACAAAAAGGAACGCCAGGCTTAGAGACTAAATTGACTACAACAGCAATGTTGAGAAAATTGTTTCGACAAATCAATAAACTCATTAAACAACATGCCTTATTCTTTAAAAACAATAAATAAATCTTTGAATTAGTTGATTAGAAACCTCATTAGATTACAATAGTTAGAGGACTAATCTTTCTATAAATATAAGGGCCAGAATATTTAAAATTATAAGTGTGTTGATAAGAGTGTGTATTAATCAATAAAGATTGGGATGTTGTAAATACTTGTGTTTAGTTTTCAGCAATTGGCATTAGATCTCAGGTTAATAATTAAGAGAGAAAAATGTTGCAGCCTTTATCCCTTTGACAGTAAATAACACAACATTAATTTTTACAGCAATAAAACAAACTAGCACCAAACACGCAATAGTAACAACAACAATATCGATCAACCCACCAACAACAATAGATTTTCAAAGTAAAAAAAACCTGAAAATAATGTAGTAGGTTTCCTTTTTTTAGAGCAACAACCAGATGTAATATAAGACAATAAAACAACAATCAGGCCTCTCCCAACACAAACATTAGCAGTCCAGCAGCTTCTTGTAGTTGTACTTGTCCAAATCAACAACTAATAACAAATATCAATAATGATGTCCTAAAAATCCAAGTGTCCTTGAAATAAGGCTCCTGGGTTGGATAATCAATTAATGAATTTGTCCTAACAATTTCATTCATTTTCCATAGCCAAAGTGTTTCATAACTTGTGTTAGGTGCTATATAAGTCAAGATGGCTAGCAGCTAGTACCTCTAAAAGGTCTCCTTTAGTGAAGGTGGAGGTGAGACTTTTCGATTCTTAAATAACTATCTTTTTAGAGCAAAAAAAATACAATAATATTCTAGAGAAAGATGCTTTAAAAATATATATGCAGTAGAAAATGAAGATTGTGAACTTTTGTTATCAAGGTCTCATGGCGTATTTTTAAACCATGAGTTTTGTGCTTTATGGAGAAAAGGGACTGGATGATAACTTTCTCTTTATGATATTTGGAATTCCATTGTGAGTTGTATTTCACTCATTTTGTGCAGTTAAAAGATTATGAGTCATGAGAGATGTAAGCCCGTTTTTCTTTATGTTTTAAAACATTTCTTTTTTTTTTTCTTTGTGTATTTGATCTAGCCTCTTCTTTGTTTATTTTTACTTTTTTTTTATTCCTATACCCTCATCTCATTATCTTTTTATATCACAGTTGTTTTATAAAGGGCCTCAAATTATTATATTTATTTTAATTTATATTTCTCTCTTACGTGTTGTTTCACTCTCTTTAATTTAATGTTTTGTTTTTCATAAATTTTTTGTTTAAAAAAAAAATGTATGTTGGAAAAACAGGGATAAAAAAGTCAATTATAATATTAAAATAAATGCAATTTTAACAAAATCCAAAATAGCAAGATTTTTTTTTGTTTTCATCTCTAAACATTAAAACTATTAAAAGGTTCAATACGATAGGTATCGTGTAGTATTTTAATTGCTACAAATTCTTGATTATCCACTTGAAATAATTTGAAAAATATTTTTGGATAACCAATAAAACATGCACACAGTGGAATCACAATGTCCTTGTTTCATTAGGTACTCTTTTTTTGAACATCCACCATAAGTGTACTAGCACAATGTGATAGTTTCATAAACAACTCTTTTTTATTGTTTCTTGCGAAAATAAGATTTAAAAAGTTTAATAGCTTAATTAAATCTTTTGAATAAATATAAAAACCAAAATCCAAGGAAGCTATTTATTGTTTTTTGTTTTTTGTGTATCCAAATATGGATTGAGTCTGTCTTAATACTTAGAAAACTCTTTATTTAAAATCAATTTTCTCTTTAAAAAACCATGAAACTAAATTTTTGTATAACCATGCAAGTTGGATCAAAGCTACCAATTATTTGTGGTAAAGGCAAAGTTGGAAATATCATGCAAGAGAATTTCCTTTTTCAACCAAACAAAGAGTTCATTTCTCTTGTTTAGTAGCATCTAACAACTGATCTTCAAATCACAATGTTTAGGTTTTTACACTACCAAAAATTTGACAAATACAAACAAAAACACCGATGGAATTTTTTCGTCTGTAGATTGCAGTGAATTTTTCCCACAAACTATTCCATCGCTATATTTGTTGGTACACACCAACAAAAATATTTTGTCGGTATATACCGAGGGAATTGCAGTGGGAAAAGAATGAATAAAAAAGTCAGAAAAATATGATGACATGTAACTTTTAACGGCGGCTTTACTGATGGTAAAGTTTGTCCATAAATATATCGACAAAAATATTCCCTCAGCATATGCGGATGGAATTACAAACGATATTACAGTGGGATTCAAAAGGACAAATCATACATTGATGTGGCACTTTTTACTGGCAGAATAAACGACAAAGTTACTGACAGAATAATTTTGTTTGTAATGTCATTAGCAATTTTTAATTTATAATATGGAGATCGACCCTCCTCTCCCATTTCTCCATCTTCCTTATGTATTTTTTTTCTACAACAAACACCCCCCCCTCCCACCCCCTTAATCTCAAACATAATTCAACCTCCCACAACAAACTCAACCACCACAATACTTGATTTATCAGCATTCGTGTTCTGATTTAAATTTTATTAAGGATTCTCCACCATAAGTAACCAAATCTATCCTTTTTTAATTTGAACATAATTTTTAAACGTTAATTTTTTTGCATATTTTTTAGTATATGTATTTAGTTTGGGTGTTTACTTGTTTTATAATTTTTTTCTCATACAATTTTGTTGTGTTGATTTAAGATTTGTACATGTTATAGTTTATTTTAGATTTTATAAAATTTGTATTTGTTTGTAAATTGTTGAATTTTAGACTTCAATGTTTTGTGATGAAATAAATAATGACTTATTTAATTGGTTTGTTTTTTTTTTTCTTAATTTTATTGTCTAGTTGTGATTTTAAGTAAATATATAGAAATTTGAATTTATGTAGATATATAATTGATAATGAATTATAAGAACTATTACAATTGATTGAAAATGATTGAGTTAAACCAATATTTTTGAAAAATTATTTAGTTAACGTAGTTAATTAATACATGTTGTTATCATTATTTTAATAGGTTTAATATAAGTAATGGATTATCATTAATGGATGTATCGAGATTTACACTAGCTGAGGATGGATTACTGTAATAGGGTTCAAGGTTTTATTAATTACACATTATCTAATCTAAGAAGTATTAGTGGATGTGGTATTAGATATTTATGCAAGAGATGTAAGAAAAAAATTTTATCGATCTAGATATTGTAACGATGTATCTTCTAAAAAAAAAATAAAGTTGATGAGAAAGACATATGTTGGTATGCACATTCTAGAAAGGATGGTGAAGACAATTTCTAGTGGCACCATGGATGGAATTGAAAATGACAAAAGTAATCCTTATAAGAATATAGTTATGGATGAAATGGGAATGAATCAGAGTTATGCCAATCAATGACCAATTGTAGATGAAAAACCTAATGCAGAAGCCACCAAATTTTTTTATTTTTTAAAAGATTGCAACGAGCAATTATAGGATGGTTACACAAATCACAGTAAATTATCAGTCATTGCACATGTGCTCACCATCTGGTCGGATCATAGGTTGAGTGATACTGGTTATGACAGAATTATTGAATGAGTGAGAAGCATTTTACCTAAAGGGAATACGCTAAAAGAAATACTCCATTCATTTCTTTTTCATGGCCGGTTGGAAACTTTAACGAAAGTAGGGAGAGTGCAGATTTTGCTTCTTCAAAAGAGAGGGGAAAACACCAAATCACCTAGAACTATACAAACCTAGGACCCTTAAATAGAGGAGAAAACCAACAACAAGGATTCTAATAAGAAAAACAAGTGCAGGAATTGAAGAACAAGAGGGAGAAAGGGTCGGCTGAAAGCATGAGAGGAGAAACCAAAATATTCTATTAAATTGAGTTAAAATTCTAAAATTTATCAAGGTATGGACACTAGACTTAATTGTGTAAAACAAATTAATAATTAAGTAGGAATTATGCACCAATTTTAGATTTTATAAATTAGGGTTCTTGAAGAAAAATTTAGGGGAAATGTAGAAATTGATAGAATGAGGTTAGTTAAGCTAACATAAGATGTTCTGAACATGAAAAACACATAAAATTATTAAAGAAAAATCATTGACTCAAAAGCTTAAGCGGCTGACCATGTGAGGATGGAATGGGGAATGAAAGGAATTCTAAAATTTGGGTTGATGAACACTTTATGTGTAGAATATGAACAATGAGTGAATGAGGTAAGAAAAAAATCAACTAGAAAAAAAAAAAAAAGGAAATCCTTAGTCCCCTTAAACTAAGCTTAGCCAAGAGCCAAATGGAGGGGAAGAAGAAGAATTCTGATGTGTCATGTATTTTTATGCATGAACCAGTTATAGTAGAAAACTCACTTAAGAATCCCTGACAAATCCTAGACATATTCATCACTACAATTATGGGGGGATATTCAGGCCTTATAATGATAAAATATGGGAAACATCTACATAGATATTGTAGCCTGAGATGTTAGCTTTTTAACAAATATGATCTTGCTTGATTTGGTGCTCTAGAGCTCCATATACAGGCAAATATATGAGGAAAGGTCGAATTGCCGCCCCTATTGGCAGATTCGGTGAGAATTGACAAAATAGAAAATGTTAGTTGCAATAGGGGAAGAGACTGATTTCCTTCCCACCAAAAGTTTTATAACATCGAATCTTAACACTCTAAGGGGGTAAACCACATTTGAAAATGAAATTGATGATGTGCGTAATGATTTAAAACAATGAAATGTAAATAGTAAATATTGTTGTTGTTGCCTTACTATTTATGAAATGAATATTATACATGAATTAATGTGGTGTACTTATGAATTCAGGAGGAACCACGAAGGGAGTACAACAATAACAACAAGATCGCAATTCGAGCATCGACAGCAGGTAGGTATTCCATACCTATACTCTCCTTAGTTGATAATAAATTTAGTAATACAAATTTATGCTAGAGTTTAATACTTGTTAATATGGCTAAAGAAAGGAAAGATGGTGAAATGGACATGGATTGAAATCTAATTTCGGTTGTAGACTCATGGACTTTGATTTCGAATAATGATTTATATGTTAAACCTAAAATCATCGCTTTTGAACTTGATTTGTCGATCCCTAATAGAGGCGGCTAATGATGTTACCAAGAATTGTGAACATTGACATGATCTTGACGAAAATATAATAAATGTTGAACTTTATTAGCTATTCATTTTAAGAATAGTTAATGATAATGGATATTATCAATATCAACAACCCCATGATAATTTAATTAGGTTCCTAAAAAGGATGTTAATGATGTCAGAGACCTTGGCATCAACATTGTCGCAAAAATCTCCAAGGTGAGGCCAAAAAGAATTGATCAACTATTTGGGGTTGAAAATAGTTAATGGTGCCAACTGGTAAGTTGGTGCTAGCATTACTAAGGATTTGATCAGTCGGTCCGGGTAAGGGCAACTAATGACACTAATAGAAATTATTAATGTCGGCAGTACCCTCCCTAAATTAAGAACAGGGTAGTAAGATGGGTGTACCCGGTAAAGAATAATAGATAATAATTGTAAAAAGGGAAACCATAAGTGGGTTACGGACTAATAGGCCCTAGATATAGTAAAGGAAAAATTTAAGCATAGGTTTACAAGAACAATTATGACTGTGTACTATCGAATAATCAATTATTTATGTAGATACATGTATTTGTGACTCTCCCTCATCACTACTATATTTTTACTTTTATTATAATTATTTTCACATTTTGATATTGTAGGTTCTTCACATTCATACCAAGAGTAGTGTCCTAGGTTTCTAATTCTTTTTGTATGAATTAGGGAATTCATGTTTCTAATTCCTTTTATATGAATTAGGAAATTAGTGTTTCTAATTCCTTTTGTATTAATTAGGAATTAAATGAATGCCAATGTATTTTGCCCTAAGTAATTATATAACTCGAATTTTATTAGTATCTCTTTATATTAATCATTGAGATTTAAGATTCTTATTATTTTATGCTTGTAGTATTAAAGTTGCTTATCCATGTATGACTACCATTTTGTATGTGTTTGAAAATGAGAATGAAATATGAATATGTGAGCTACCATGCTTATGACTAGTAATGATTATGGTTGTGATGCAATATGAATATATTGTGATTGCAAAATGAGTATAAAATGTGTATAGCATAAATTATCGATAACTTGGGACCTTCCTAATAAAGGGAAGACTCTGCCAAAATTTTAATAGACATTTTGGGAAACCTTAAATAATTCAGCAAAAAAAAAAAAAAACAATTGTCCATAAATTTTGGTAGTATAATTGCTTTGTTTGATCCTGGAAATGGGAATGTTACACTTGTCGCACACAGAAAACATAGATACTTCTCAATTACACTTGGAGTGGAGAGATTATTCATGTCACCAAAACCTATTAAGCATTAACATGGTCATATGATGTGGTGGATGGAATTATGGTGCACCCTTCTAATGGTGAAGCCTAGAAATACTTTAACAGTGTGCATCCTTGATCTTCAATGGAATCAAGGAACGTATGTCATAGGTTATGTATGGATGGATTCAATCCATCCAAATCATTTATTGCTCCTCATTCTTGTTGGCTGGTGATACTCACGGCTTACAACTTGCCACTGAAAATGTGTATGAGGCTAGATTTCATGTTTTTATCTACAGTCATAATAGTTTGGGTCAAAATATAGATGTTTGTAATTGATTGTTGATTAATGAGTTGAAGTAGTTGTGGTCAAGGTTGTCAAAATCGCGTTTTGACTCATAAAATTGTACGATTTTACGAGTCAAAACATGCATTACGGGTTGAATCGCTTGGAAAAATCGAAAATGGGTAAAATCGGGTTGAAATCGGGTGAAATCGTAAAAATCGGATAAAATCGCGCAAAATCGCGATATCAGGACCGATTGTGCGATTTCACCAAAATGAGGCGCTGAAAGTTCCCCCCCCCCCATGTCCACATGTCAGACGCCTATTGGAATTTGCTTTTCCCTTCACGTGACTGCCTTCAGTCTTCAGTCTTCACTTCTTCAGTCTTCACTCTTCACTTCTTCAGTCTTCAGGCCGAATTAACAAAATTAACAATTAACAAATACAGAACAAATCAAAACACACAACTACAGAACAAATCCCTAATCGGCAACAACGATCTATTCTCCATCCTCCACAAAAGCGGCCAGCGACAGTGCTCACGGTCCGGTGACTCCAGTCTCCAGTCTTCACTCCTTCTCTTTCCTCAGTGCTCACGGTCGCGGTTCTTTTTCTGGTTATCGTGATTTTAACCACGACGAGCCGACAACGATCTCCTCAACAGCTCACGGCTTCGGGCTTCCTCTGCAGTCTTCATTAACAGCGGCACGCCAACAACGTGCTCCACTTCTCCTTTCTTTCCAATCTTCAACAACAGCAGGCGACATCGGGCGGTTTAGCTCATCATCATCATCATCTTCAACAACAGTCGTTCAGCTCATCATCATCATCTTCAACAGCAGCAGGCGGCACTATAAGTGTTAATTGTTAGTAACTTAGTTAGTCTATGACTCTGTGCCCTGTAATAGATTTGTAATACAATTTTAATAACGAATTTAGTATGTTGCCCTTTTAAGACTGGAGTCACCGAATACAATTTTAATAGCAAATTTTGTATGTTGCCCTGTGAAGACTGGAGTCACCGGACCTGTAATTGATTTTGCCCGGTTATGTAATTTGTATATGTATAATGTTGAATTGAATGGAATTGATCGGGTGAGAAAATTGTTGAATTGAATGCCACAGTATATACTATATATGACTAAATTGTGCAAAATATTACTCGGTGAAAATTGGACTGAATTGATTGAATTGGGGTGAAAATTGGACTGAATTGATTGAATTGGGTTGAAATTGGACTGAATTGATTTGATTGAATTGGGGTGAAAATTGGACTGAATTGATTGAATTGGGGTGAAAATTGGACTGAAAAAATTATTGAATTTGACTGAATTTAATGTCATTTCAGTATTATAGGACTGAATTAATTGGACGAATTGTTATGTATGAATTTTTATTTAAAGCATGAATTTTTTTTAATGTATTTTAAAATTCCTTATGATTTTACGATCCGTTTTTACGATCTGAGTTTGTGAACGGCTTTCCGTTCCGTGTTAAAATCGCGATTTTAACAACCTTGGTTGTGGTCATCTGAAGATTTGCCTTATGATGTATCGAGGAAATAGAATTTTCTATTCATTTCACATATGAAGCGGATGATAAGATTTTTTTATTATCACTTTCATTTTTTATAAATATATTTAACTGAAAATATTTTTATCTTGCAGACTACAATTGTTAGACGTGAGCCAAGCCTTACGGAATTTTTTGTTGAAACACATGCATGGAGTGATGATTGCCAAAAAAAAAGGGTGCAACAATTTATGGATAGTTGTGCTCAACACTTTGTGGTATGTTGGTTTTCAACCATTTTTTTATTAAGTTATTATCTCCTTCAATTTGATGAATTTATTTTTTCTTTCCATGATACATATAATAACTGCTTGAAGGAGAGATACGAGCATGATCTTTCAACCCATCCAAGTCTCAATTTAAATTTGTGGTTGGAGGCAGGATCATCCAGTAAGCCTAATAGAAATCGAGTGGAAGAACTCTCTAACACTATGGCCAAGAGCTTGCAGATGGCTCGTGGTGTCTCGATCATTGGATGCCCTTAATCACTTTCGAGCACTCAAACTCCCAAGTTCAAGGTGATGTTAAACCAACGAGTATATAATCAAATGACAATCTTAATGAAAAATATGAACGACTCACCATGGATTATGAAGAACTCTCCCGAGTGGTAATGGAGATGAGATCACACATGGGTGGTCCATGTGCTCCTCTTTATTGGCCCACGATCCCAGCAACGACTAGTCTCCTCCTCCAACACCACCTCTATTTCATATTTATTGTATTTGCATGTACAAATGTTTAAATTTGTGATAAATATTTAATTTTTATATTATTTTAACTTCTTTTTATATTTGATTTTAATTATTTTTCTACTTATGTTCAATATATTTAAAAAAAAAAACATATTTTAAAATATTACTGACGGGGTTACCGGCGGACCACATCCGTTGGTATATTTTAGAGAGTTGGAAAAGAATGACTGCTATTGTTAACTCTCCGATGAAATTATAGATGGTATTATGTCGTTGATATGTTATATTTACCAACGGATATATCGACAGATGTATAAAAACACTGATGAAATTGCATACAATATTATGTGGGTTATATGGAAAAATTCTCAAGGGAAATACCAAAGGAATGATGAGGGAAATTGCATATGGTATTCTGTTGGATATATATATTTTTTATCCATTTGTAAATTCATCGATAAATTTATTACTGATGAACTCATTAATAAATCAAAAATTTTTGACAGACTATTTCTATCTGTGAACCTGTCAGTAAAATATTTATCGATAGAATGTGAATGTAAATATCGATAGAAATTTATGTTGGTAAAACTGTTAAATTTAATAGTGTTAAATGCACAAACTATCAATGATTTTGTACATTATGCTTAGTTAGATGATAATTGCACTATATCCTTCAAGTGCAAGAACGGTTTTTTTTTTTTTTTTTTAACCATGTAGGTGATGGCCCAGTGGTAAGAGCTTGGGACCAAGAGGTTTGCTCCCTCTGTGGTCTCAGGTTCAAGCCCTGGAGTTGCTCATATGATGGCCACTGAAGGCTTACATAGTCGTTAACTTCAGGGCCCGTGGGATTAGTCGAGGTGTGCGCAAGCTGACCCGAACACCCACGTTAAACTAAAAAAAAAAAAAGAACAGTTTTTTTTTTCCATATTTATGCAGAAATTTAATGCAGTGGAAATACCGCCTATCTCATAATCTGCACTCTGATATAATATCTGATACGAAAGTAACATTTTAACGTGGAAATGAAAATGGAAATGGATGATCAAACTCTACTAAAGAAAGTAGGCACAGGTTTGCCTTTCAATATTCAGGACCGATGAAAATTTATGTTGATAAAATTATTAAATTTGGTAATGTTAGATGCAAAACTATCAATGATTTTGTGTATTATAATTAGTTAGACAATAATTTATTTGTTTTTATTAATATTGATATTCGAGTCAGGTTGCATGTATCTTGATTAATTTTTCGGATTCTAAAATTAACTATCATATAAATCTTCAGTAATTCTAAAAAAAATTTAAACTTATAATTATTAAAAAAAAATTAAAATTAGACTAATTCAAGTAATTAGTGAGATGATAATTGCACTTTATCAACTTGGCACTATCATGCTCCAACCTGCAATTTCTATACATGCACAAGGGTTTCCAAACTCTGTTGAGCCCAGAGACAAGTAGGTTAGGACTTAGAAAAATAGTGCAATGAATTTTTATTTTTATTTTTATCTGGAAGAGAAATAATGCACCTGAAAGGAACGCGCCAACAATGTGGCAGTAGCAGAACAGGTCTGAAAGCTCAGCTGCACCTAATTCTTTACAGCACTTGTAACTTTCGAAATTGGATTTTCCTAGAGAAAGCTCAGTTGACTTTGGTGGCCCAAACTTTTTATCTATAACATGTGCTCCGAACATGTATAAGACTGGTTCTTGATTTTATTTATGCGAATGACGTGAGCAAAGGTTAAGCCTAAATGGAATTTTCCACTCTCAAAACCAATAAATGTGGTGTGTATGCTATAAAAAACAATAAAATACATTACCAAAACATTATGGAGATTGCTGTTTATACAAACACCAAAGACTATTTATTATGACAATTAAATTATGCTTTTGTACTTTAGAGAAAATTTTAGGATGTCTGGTTTTGAGGGTGATTTCATCTTTTTAAAAGACTAATTAGTTATTAAAAATTTATAAGGGATTATTTTCATCTTTTTATTTTTTTTGAACAATGAGAATACTTATTTACCCCTCACTCGAAACAAATTGATCAGCTGGCCAAGGATATTTATGCTTTCATGTTTTTTACAAAATTATGAATTGATTTTTATTCTCTTGGAATTGGGGGGGGGGGCAAGAGTTTAAGATGTTCATAAGGTGTTTTTTTGTTAATACGAAAACCATGAAAGATGTTATGGACTTTTGGCTCTTAAATATTTTACAAAAACCATGAAAGTTGCAAGAATGTTGACCTCATGTATTACCGCAAAGGAGGTGCCTGCACCTTTTGAATGGTGCATCAAACACCTCTTGATGGTCAAATATGTTGTTTTGTCATTTTAATGGAAGCGCCACCTCCCTTTCTTCCTCCAAGTGTCATGCATGATGACGGTTGATGAGAAGTTTATCAGTGGTGGTTGTTTTTTTTTTTTTTTTTTCCTTCCTTCTTTTCTCTCTCTCTTCCAAAAAAAGTGCACATATGCCCTCTTTTCTTTTCATTTTTTAATTTGTTTTTCTTATATTTTTTATTGCTTATTTTAGTCCTTGGCTCTTTCAGAAATGTTTTTGATGTTTTCAATTTAATCCTTAAATTACAATTGTCATATGTTATTTTTTCCAATTTAGTTAACAAAAATTTTGATTCATGATTTTTTTTCCTTGGCTCTTTTGTTAAAATTTTATTGTTTTCAATTTCATCTTTCAATAAAAGTTTGTGTTGTTTTATTATTTTCAATTTAGCTCTCATTCTTTTAACTTCTCTTTCCTTTTGTTATTTTTTAATTTTAAATTTAACCCTCCCTCTAATTTATTTTTTATTTTTATTTTCACCCTTAGTCTTTTAATTACAATTTTTTGTGTGATAGAGTTTTTCCTTGGTTTCATTCTTTAGTATTTGAATGTTGGGGATTAGACTTCTTGGTTTTTTTTTTTTTTATCATGCTTCTGATCTAAAGACATGGGTCACAAGTTTTAAGAGTTCCTACAATTAGGGATTTTATCACACTTCATTATTTAAAAAAAAAAATATATTGATATTGTGTTTATCTTCAATTTCTTTTCTATCAGTTTATCTCAATCTGATAAATTAAAAAGAACTAGCTCTAGACTCATTATCACTATTCACTAGAACAGTGTAATGGTACTTTTGTCTTTTCATCTAAAAAATTTAAAACAGACTTCTAAGGGTATTGAGGTCGCATGGTCCATTTGTCATTACCAGATAGAACAAAGACAAATATGTATTTCCTCATCTTGATTGAATAATAAAATAACTTAAATACCCTTGGAAGAAGAATAAAATGGCATTGAAGGCTATTTTCATATTTTCACAATGGTGTTTTGGCTAATATAATTGAAGTTGAGAAACACTTTGGTATTTACATAAATGTAAAAAATAATAAACAATTAAAATGTATAATAAAACTATAAAAATACCCTTGAGGCAATTCTATATTTTCTTTTTTATTGCTGGGATCCAATTAAAAAGATTCGATAGCTCGCATCTCTCTGACCAAAAGAAGAGAAAGACCAAGGATAAGAAATCTAATTATTGTGTTGTGGTACACATAATTAAACACTGAGCTGGGAAGTAGATGTTATTATCATTTGCATTATTGAGCATTGGTGGTTGAGACATGAGGAGATGATAATTAATAATGTAATTGATAACTTGTCTATATATCTTTAACAGCAAAGATAAGGCATTGTGGATGCTAATTAGCTAGGCATTCAGGATGACGACAAGTCCCCTCGTCGATCACTCCAAAGTTCACGTCTCGAGGAACTTTTTCATTCAGCAACTTGCAGGTACTATGCCAATTTGTAACTCTGGCAGTCTATAATAAAACACTACCTTTTCTCCTCGCTGCGTCACACGTCGGTTTATTTTTTCCAGCCTAAAAAAATATTAAGATGCTATGAAGTTCAAAATTTGATGCATAACAGTTAAATAGTTGTATATTGAATGGCACATTTTAATATATATATATATATATATATATATATAAAACAACAGTATATTAAATCGACTTCAGACCAATTATATTTAATTTATGTGAAACTTACAATTCAGGGTGTGAGATCGTGATAAAACCTATAGAACACAAATCAAAACAAATTAAAAAAGCTCAATTATAATGAAAAAAATTGAAAGCAAAAAATTAAATTTAAAAAAAAAAAAAAAAAGTGACATGAGTAAACTTATAATTGGTGGTTGACACAATGCCACTGATCAAATTATAAGATTGAGTAACCCAATGGAAAGGAAAATTAAGAAATCCAATTTTTTTTTAAAAAAAAAAACATGGTTAGCGTATAAAACCCGTGACTCTGACTATTTGATCGGAAGCATCAAATATGAAAAAAGCATGAAACTCAATTATCATAAAACTAAATATTGAAAAGATGAAAAAAAAAAAAACCCTCCAACCACACAAAAGGATCCAAAATAAGAAAGAGTAATTAAGATCCCAAAAAGAAGTGTGAGTCCACTTAGGATTAACCGCAAAAACCATGTGGATCAAGTCATGAGATCTGAATAACCTAATAAAAAAAAAACACGAAGCGTATTTTGTAAAGAAAAAAATCAATGTTGATTAATGAGATTGAAAAAGAAAAAAATAAGTCCAAAAAAAATAATGTCAACTTATGTTAGCTTATAAAACTTGTAACCCAGGCCATTTGATTAGAACCATTAAACCTGAAAAAATCATGAAAGCTCAATTTTCATTAAACCAAATGTCAAATGATGAAATTGAAAAAAAAAATCAATTATACAAAAATGATACAAAAAAAAAAGCAACTAAAAAGAATAAGGATCAAACTAAAAAAAAAAAGAAAAAAAGAAATAGAAGATGGATAACTTTGGATTGAAGGATTAAATAAAAAAAAAATCAATTTCACAAATAATTAAAAGTAGAAACCACTAAAAGAATGAGGACTAAAAAAACAACAAATTAAATTTTTTTTATTAAATAATGAAATTAAAAACAATTGAAAGTTTACATAAAGAGCAAGAAAAAATTAAGAAATAAAAAAAATCAGGACCAAATTTTTTTAAAAATAAAATGTAAGAAGAAAAAAAAGAGGAGGATGTAAATTTAGATTGAAGGATAAAATTAAAAAAAAAATTAAAAACTTACAAAAAAAAAACCAAAGATAAAAAATAAAAATAAAAAAAATAAGAACCGACATGTTTCAAATACATGCAACTAAAGAGACTTTCTAAATTTTAAATAGTTATGGTGAATTTTAAAAGAAAAGAAAATAAAAAAAAAAAAAAAAATTTTGTCCAGTAACAATCCAATCAAGAAACAACCAACATGCATCTTCTCGTAAAAAAATTATTTTACCCATTAAAACTAATTTATTTGATTTTTTCAGTCAAGCACAAAACCATAATTTTATTGTTCATGTTATTGTTACTTTCCCCTACCTATATTTGGGTCACCCCAAATCGTAGGTTGAATAGGCATTCATAAATTCTAGATAACAAAGATATTATCGATTTTGTTTTTGTAATTTAAAATTATTTTAAAAAAATTGATTTTTTTTTTTAAATTAATATTTTTTTTATTTTCAATATTATTTTAATATATTAATGTCAAAAATAATTTTAAAAAAATATTATTTTAATACATTTTTAAAATTAATAATAAACACTTAACTTCTCGTAGGGTTGACCGTCATATAAAACATAGGGTTTTAACTCCCAATTAAGTTCATGAACAAGCACACGACACGTACGGGTTAATCAATAAACTTGTTGGCAAAAACTAATACTATGCTAATAGAATATTGGCGTCATGAGACCATACAAGATTAGTGCTTTTCTTTTGCTAAATATGTTGTTTTGCTCCTTTCTTCTATTTGTTTCTTGATGGGATTCATTAGCATAAGCAGCAGGAAAGCGTGGAAGATGAGAATTTTTCCAATTATAATTCCTTTCTTCACGTCATAATGCTGGCTGATTTTGTAACCCTAATTGCATTATTGTTGATGAATGTCTCCTCCCCTGTGTCGATGAGTGAAACAATTAACTATATTATATTAAGAGTCATTTCAATCATTCATTTTGTTTCATTGATCGGTTGGTGAGGCATGCTTCCTCTCCTCTCTTGGTGGGGTTTCTTACATTTTGCTCTTCTTCTAGCAGATTTGAATATTCTAATAATAGTTTTTTTTTTATATAATTATTAAAAATTTATATCATAGTTAATTTTAGTGTTTGTAGGATTAGTCGAGATGCATATAAACTAATCCAAATATTCATATTAATAAAAAAAAATTTAAGGATTTGGAGATGATTCTATATTAACTATTATTAATTTTATTCATAAATTAGCTTAAAAACCGATGCAAAAATAGACTTCAAAAACGTTTGCAAATGATCAATTCGACCTGCATGAGTTATTAAGAAATGAAAAAACAAAGAAGCTTAGAGATTAGTCCGTGATTGGCATTATATTTCAAAAGTATTTTTGAAAAATTTGAATTTTTTTTTTTACTTTGAATTAGTATGTTTTTAATGTTTTTAAATTATTTTGATGGACTGATCTTAAAAATAATTTTTTAAAAAAATATTATTAATATGCTTTTCTAAATAAAAAATACTTTAAAAAATAACAACAACCACACTCTCAAACACACACTAAAATCTTTGTTACATGGCAGCTGCTTGACACCAACCAGCATTCTCATCGCTCTATATTTAAGTGATTTTGAAGAGTTCGAGGAGTTTCATCAAACCTCTCCATCAGGATCTTGGTGGGTGCATTGTTTAATGACTTAATTTAATGATCTTCCGAGCAATTATAAATTATTGGATGACTCACAATTTCTCTTGCAATCTATTATTGTTCCATTTGACCCTATTGTATTTATAAATTAAATAGCTTTCAGCTTAGTTTTTAAAAGTAGAAGCGTCTGGTAAAATCATATAAAAATTAATTATGAGAAAAACACCTTTTTTTCACTTCTCTTATAATCAGTTGAATGAATTGCTTTAGCGCAGCAAGGCCAAACATAAACATATAATAATGGATTTTCACTGTGACAATGAATAGTGAAAAGTTAAGTTTTTTTTCATTTTAGTCCTTAAAATGTTAGAGGACTCTTTTTTCGGATTTTAAATATTATTTTTTTTAATTTCATCCTTCAATATTAAGTTCATAGGTAATAAGATTTTATAAGTTTTTTTTATTTACTTTCTATGAAGCTATCATATTTTTATGACCTGAATCATAAGTTTTATGAGTTAACCTTATTGAGTAGAATATTTTTTTATTCTTTTTTAATTAATTTTTTTTCAATTTCATTCTTCAACATTAAGTTGATTGGAAATTGAGTTTTATTATTGTTTTTTTATTTTCTTTTTACAAGGATGCTATCATGGTCTTATAATCCAAATCGTGTTTTTCTAGGTTAGCTAGATTGACTCGAGTTTTTTTTTTTTTTTTAATTTAATATTTTTTTTTTCAATTTTATTCTTTCAATATTTGGTTACTTGGGAATTAGACTTTATAATTTATTTTAATTTGCTTTCTATAGAGTTATCCCGGTCTCTTGACCCGAGATTGGTAAGTTAACACAGGTTTACTCGGATTATATTTTGTCCTTTTTTATTATTTTTTTTCAATTTAATTCTTCAACATTGAGTTGATTAAGAATTAGGTTTCATTATTATTATTTTATTTATTTTTCTATGGGGTTATCACAGTTTTATGACCTAGTTTATGGGTTAGATGGGTTAATTATAAATCTCACAATAACTCATTAATTTGGCAACAAAATGATTCAATCAAGGAAAAAATTAACAAAATTGAATTTGATTTTAACAAATTGAGCATCAAACCAACATTGGACTTGTTTCCCAGCACCTTGAGGACCTCATACCAATCCAACCAAAACAAATCATCAAATATAACCTTAAATAAATCTAAAGTAAAATCATCAGATTGAAAAACAAAAGTTTAAGTGACCAAAAAAATTCAAATAACAAAAAAAAACCCTTAAAGGATTCAATTAAGGAAAATTCAGCAAATTTGACTTTGATTTTTTCCAAATTGAGCATCAATCGGCCATCATATATTTTTTTTCTAACACTGAAAAGACCTTATATCAATCTAACTAAAACAAATCACCAAGCCCAACCCCAAATCAACCTAAGATAAAAGGATCAAATTGAAAAACAAGAGAGTCAAGTGACAAAAAAAAAAAGACAAATGAAAAAAAAAAATTGAGGTGGATCATTGTTGATTTTTATTTACTTTTTTCCATTTTTATCATTATTTTTATAATTTTTATCCTCAATTTTTTTTTCGATTGAATCTTTTTATTACTTAATTAAATGAGATTATTTTTGAAATTTTGGTAAAAAAATCAAATTAAAAAACAAAGGATTGTAATGTAAAAATATAGAGGAAATACATGAGTAATCCCAATTTCATGCCAATTTTTATTGTTCTTAAAAATTAATTTTTATTTTTATTTTTTAGTCCTTAAATTTGAGAGAGGAGACATAAAGCCATCAAAAAATAATAAAACAAAAGAAAGTTATCGATTGTCACAATATCAGCAACTAAAATGGTC
The DNA here is from genome assembly GCF_005239225.2 of Populus alba. Lineage (NCBI taxonomy): Eukaryota > Viridiplantae > Streptophyta > Magnoliopsida > Malpighiales > Salicaceae > Populus > Populus alba. Next base: position 17,162,423 of record NC_133289.1, read on the forward strand.
AAACTTGATGTCAAGGGATTCTATTTAACACAAGGTGTTTGATGGTGGTGGGTTTTTTTTTTTTCATCATCTTGCTGGAAAAAGTAGATTGTTGATTAGGAAGTTTTGTGGTTTCAGGTTGTTTTTGTGAATTTTAATCGATGTTTTGCTATTTTAAAGTCATAAATCAGTTTATTGATGTTTCTATAGTATTTCTTAGGTTTTTCATGTGAAATATTTGTTGAAATGGGTTTTTTATCCAAAAATAAAAAACTTGACTTTCTAGCAGGTTTCTACCCACATGAGGTGGCCAAAAGCTGGGCAATAAAAGATGTGTCGTATACTTTAAACTTAGTTTAATTAAAAAAAATATAACATGTTGTTCACTCCTAGTTGTAGAAAAAGAAAAGGCCTAGGTTTCTGAACCCAAAGGAACCCGAGCCTCGATAGTTGGCTAGGTATCTAGGTCAAAGAGTTGGCTAGGCACACTAACCTAACCTTTATCTTTTTTATATTATTATTATTATTTTGTTAATTTTTTAATTAGTACACTCCCTCTTTAATGTGTTTTTTTTGGTTTATATTATTTTTTATTTCGAGTTAAATTAATATCATCTCCCTTTATTTCTTAATTGTTTTATTTTTAAGTAGTAGTTATTTGAAAATTAATATGTATTTTTATAATGTCTCAAGGATATTATTATAATTTATATTTTATTTTTTTCTTTTATATTTAATATAATAAATTGTATCTATGTGATGTTTTTTTTTTTTTAAGAAAACAATTGTTTGTTTAAAGCTAGAATGTGTGAAGGATTGATCTCTTCACATGATGGAATATGTTTTCGTGTCATGTGTATCATCTCTACAGATTCACAAATGGCATCAAAAGATTAGTACTTACACATTGTCGAGCTACATGCTCTGAAACTTTCCATGATGCTTAATTGTCTTTTTGGCTGCATCCAAATCGTAATTCAGAGGCTAAAAAGGCTGCAATAATGCTCATAGACTCGGACCATTTTATATATTGCTAGCTTTCTCTTGGATGTCTTTGTCTCTTGGGTCCATGATAAGACCATAGACATGTGTCCTGCCTACAACATTTTCTCAGAGTTTAATGAGAGAAATTTAAAACCTCGGCTCTTATGAAAACACTAGCACAATATTTGATATAGTATATGATCAATCTGATAAATTATAATATTGTTTTTTTGGCGCACGATTTGGAAGCTAACTACTTCTCTGTTGCTTATATATATATATATATATATATATATATATATCTGGCATCTAGCACGTTAGTGGTGACCGTCTAGTGTCTATTGGAAAGGGAGTTCTTTGGTAAAAAAAATAAAATTTTAATAAAATAATACAGTATAAAAACATTTAAAAAAATAGCACAAGAGTTCAAGATAATACTTGCGATTCCCTTGTCACATTATTATTCATATATAACTCTTTCAAATTATAAAATTATTAAACATAAAATTTTATAAAAAAAAATAAAAAAATAATAATAAAAAAAAAAATTATCAGAGACACACAAACTTCCGATAACGCATAAATAATACCATTAAAAAATATTAATGAGACGAATCCAACAATATAAAAAAAAAAAAAACTACTTTGCTTTTAGGCTGCTCATGTAACTCATTTTGATTGTCACTAGTGATATTTTTTAGTATTATTATATTTATCTCATTGAAACTTTTCCAACAATATTAGTAGTATGTCATTGATATTAGTAGTATGTCATTGAAGTTTCAATGTATCTTCAAGGTTTTTTTTTATTATTATTATTAAATATTGAATTTAATAATTTTATAATTTAAAAAAGTCCTATATGATACTTACAACTCACAAATTGTAGATATCATTTATAATTTTTTAAATTTTACTATTTTCATCGATATTTTTTTACACTATATATTATTATTATTTTGAATGATAGAATCCAAAGATCTCTCGGAAAGGGAGCACTATCTATGCAATTATATTTATCCTCTATTAAAAAATTATATCCCGAGAGAATCTGCCCAGGGAAACCAATGGCCCAGAAGGCATGCTGTGCATCTCGATATATATATATATATATATATATATATATATATATATATATATATATATATATATAAAACTCGGTCTCGTTTTATTCTATCCTTTCTCAATGATTGCATTATAATATTGTTTGTTTTTATGGTAAAAATATTGTTTTAAAAAAAATATTATTTTTTAAATTGTTTTGATGTGTTTATGTAAAAATTAAAATTTTAAAAAAATATATTTTAAATATATTTTTTAAATAAAAAACACTTTAAAAATATAATTATTACCATAATATTAAAAATTCTTTTATCATAAAGTTTAACTTTCTACCTCTACATGTCTTCTTTGTCGAAGGGGATTCTAACAATTTTTTTCATGAGAATTGAAATAACAATCTTTAATTATAGATTATGTTGTGTCTTACTAGTTAATTTTTTCAAACTAATCATCCTTTTTTTATCTTTCTTCAGGATCTATTTAATCTCAATAATATATATATATATATATATATATATATATATGAAGCAGCTTTTAATTTGATTTTTAAAACTACAAAGTGTATATGATTAATTATCTAAAAACAGCAAGTAAAACTGGTTATGAGAAATTTAAGAGTAAAAAACACTTTTTATTATGTCTTTAGGATTGTGATGTATTGTAATTTTCAAAATAACTTTTTACTTTAAAATATATTAAAGTAAATTTTTTATGACATCAACATATCACAATTATTAAAAAAATATATATCAATTTGATATTTTTTAAAAAAACCAAAAACACTTTTAAAAATATTTTAAAAACATAAACTATCTTAAACACCAAAGTATAAATTGACAAGATGCACTTGCCACCACATGCATGCTAGGTGTACTGGTCTCTACAATTTAAGACAAAAATAAGAAAACAAAAAACAATTAATTAAACGCCCATGGTTTGTCGCATGATAAATGAAACCTGTGGACTGTCTGTCTTCATCAGATTTTGTTATCATCTCATTCAAGTTCATAGTCTGTTTCCCTGAAGATTCTCTTGCGAGCTTCCCAGAAATTAAGAGAGAATCATTTACCCAATACTGGAAATTAAGACTGGAACCAATATAATTCTGTGGCAATTTTCAAATAACTTAACGATTGGTTGAAGAATTATTACAGAAAACCTGAAATATTTTGAAGATTCTTATTTTATTTTACTTCATTTTTCCTTTTGTATTTGCAATGAATTATTTTTATTTTTATTTTTATTTTTTTGTTGCTAAACAGTGTTATTTCCAGTTTATTTATCTTAATATATTTATTGATATGACTTTACCTTATTTTATTTATTTTGTATCATTAATGTATGTTTACATGCATGCGTATAAGAATATATACTTAGGTAGATCATGTTTTTTTTTTTTATCATATTAATAGTTTTTATGTAAATGTTAATTGGATATTTGTTATTGCATTCTTTTATTTCTTGTTTTTTTAAAAAAGATAAAATTTATCAAAACTCTCTTAGAATTTAAAGGTATCTAACAAGTAGTTCTTATGTATACTTCATTTTCGTTCTGACCTCTCTAATTCTCAAATAATTTCAGTTTAGAAAGGATATCAGTAAATTATAAGAAGAAGAAGAAGAAGAAGAAGAAGAAAAATCTCTCAGGTCAAATATTATTTTCCTGAACTTGAAATTCTAATTGCTATGTCGAAACGACACTAGGCATTAATCCCAATTATTGGCCGGTCCAATGTAAACCAAAGGAAATAAACTATTGTTGTTTTTTCATCAAATCTGACAACATCTATTTTTTGTAGTAGATAGAATTTCTATCAATTTTTATCAGGGCTAATTTCCCTAGTCGCGTGTGTAAAGAAAATAGAATAGAAATCTTTTTTTTTATTGAGTTGTATTGAAGTATGAGACATTCAGAGTTGCTATAATTATGTTATTTTATTCTAAATTTTTTAAGTATAGAAGTAAACTAAATACTATTATTTAAATACGATATATTTTCTATGAATCATATATTTCTTAACACTACCCCTCATGGTGAAGAGTAAATGTTAAGAACGGCCAACTTGCATATCATAGTTAAGAATGTTTTATTTTCCGATAAATTTGTAAATATATCTACGATTTGATTTGCTAAAGAAACATATTTTGTTTTAACTAAGTCATCTTGTATCTTATTATGAATAAAATGACAGTCCATTTCTATATATCTAGTTCTTTCATGAAAAACCGAATTGGCTATTATGTGTAATATTGTTATGTTATCACAATACAACAATATTGGCTTTAGATGCAATATTCTTAAATCCAAGAACAATGATCATAGCCAAGACAATTCACAACATGTATCTGTCATGGCTTTGTGTTCGGCTTCTGCTAAAGAGAGAGACATAGTTTTATGTCTCTTTGTCCGTTAAAAAATAAGAGCGGATCCCAAGAAAATACAATAGCCTGTAGTGGAACTATGCAATGTCAGACAACCACCTCAATTTGAATCAAAACAATCTCACAAAGACAAATTATTTTGAGTAAGAAAAAATAAACTTTTTCCTGAACTGTTTTCCAAGTAACGCATCACACGTAAAGCAGCTTTCATGTGTGGTTTGCAGGGTGCATGTATGAATATGCTTAATACATGAATTGAATAGGTAATGTTTGGCTGGGTAATAGTCTAGTAAATTAGGCAACCAACAAGTCGTCTATATTGAAAAGGATCTTTAGCAAATCACCTGATTTTAAGAGCTTCAAGTTTTTCTCCATTGAAAAATTTATCTGTTTGACACCTAAAACAACCACGATCCTTTAAAATCTCTAAAGTATACTTTTGTTTTGAAATGGAAATAATAGTTTTGGATCGAGAAACTTTGATACATGGGAAGTACTTTAAATTGTCCAAAACTTTAATATGAAAATGAGTATTCAAGAACTGCTTGAGAGCTAGTATGAAAGCAACATTGTTCCCGGTAATAAGGATATCATCAATGTATATCAATAATGCTATAAAAGTTTTGAGTTTGCAATATGTAAATAAAAGCACAAACATCTATAAAAACAAGTCTCTTGTAAAAGACCTTTAGATGTTGAAATCATTACTAGTAAAGAAGGAATGAAGTTGTAAAGGTTGTGTTGTGCGTGTTTAAAAGTTTAAAGAAGATGATTATAGAGGAAATGATAGCTTGGAAGAAGATGAAGAACAAAAAAAAAATGACGTACCTTTGGGCTTAAGGCAATTTATATAGCCCTGAATACATATGGATATGTCTATGCAAGGGATATAGTGGTTAATGTACCAGTCGCTTATAAATTTGGATTACTTCAGGATTTAGGCATGGAGTGACAATAAGCTTTTGCAAAAAAATGCATGAGTTATAAGTAGTATGGGTTATGTATTATTGATGATGATTGTAAGACCAATTTATAAGGTTCACGTGACCAAAAGGCATGGTTTCTATAAGTTCTTTTATGTGATTGGTGGTGAATGGACCAAATTTAACCTAAAGGTAATGCACCAAGGGGTTGAATGATTGGTATTCGGGTATGTCTGACCCATATGGGATCCCCGTGAGTTTTTTATCCATAGGTGTTGCCTTCGTGGGCTTTAACAACACCTTAAATCCAATTTAATGACAATTGATGTGTGCTTGTTAGGTCAACAAGACTTATAGATTGTTGAATTAACTATCTTGTTTTTAATGGAGCAATGGATTATATGATATGCTTGAGTCTAATAGGATACAATCTATATTTGGTCATTAGATGCACATTTGATTTTTGCGGTCCATTAATTCTTTAGATTTGAGTCTTTTATTGGCCTTACCTTATAATATTTGACATAGGTTGTATGGTCCAGGGTGTATATCACAGGCCAACCATTTGCCTCCAAGCTTACATGATGTGATTAACACAGAGACTTTACTTGACACAAAGCATGAAAATACCTCATTTCATATTCAATAGTGATGTGCGCTTAATTCATGCATTATTATTTTTTATTCAAGTGCAACTAGGATTATATCATTTATATTTAGGTACCCGACAATGATCTACTATTTTTCAATTATCATATCGAGTGTTACCTGATCACTTGTTTCTATTCTTATAATGTTCTTGTCGTTTCATTTGGCTAATAGAATCATTATGATAGAGCATATATAGAACTATAGAGGTTATCATGTGGACAGGTGTGAGAAAGTCATAGATTGTTACCTTTTAAAATTCAAACCAATCATCCTAGCATTACCATGAGCTCCATTAATGGTACATATATCGAGATAAATTAGGCTTGATTAATGAGGTTGTTGAACTATATAAGGTTAGGAATTGGCTTTCCCTTGTCATTTTCACTAAAGCTCTATGTCCTTTTTAGCAATTTTTAGGGAGTCTAGGCCATTATATAAAACCTCAATATAGGACCCGGATTTATCATAAATTCATCAGAACATTATATCTTTTTTCTTCAACCACTTCAAGGGATTTTTGTAGTCTATTATGCCTCCATACCAACATTTCAGGAGTTTTTTTTTTTTTTTTTTTTTATGTATAATAGGTATTTATTTTTGTACAATCAAAACAGAGTCTAACGAATAGGCCTTTACATGATAAAGGAAATGTACATATGTATTTAGACCTTATGTCACCATGAACTTGACTTCTATATAGGTTTTCTTCTTGTTTAAGACACTCAATGATTTCCTTGAAAGAGAGTGGCAGTGATGGTGATGGCATATTCTATGATTAAAGTTGCATGTTGTTTTATCCTTTATCTTTTATTTATTATATCTCAAGCATTTATTTGGAAAATGTTCTTCATGATGATGAGAGTGAGTTTTATAAGGGTTGTAAGAGCAATGATGCTTGTTTTTACTCTTTTGCATTTTTATTTACGTGTTTTATCCTCAAAATGGAGTTGTTTAGATATTTTAAAAGGTATATAAAATAGTGCTAATAAAAGAACCTACTTTGATGAAGGAGACAAGAGCTTTAACTATTCTTTGTGGTCTCAAGGACCTTCATAAGTATTCTTTCATGTTGGGCTACTTGTTGGAGAATCAGTAATGATGATGAAGCACATATGGTAGGAAGGGGGTAGAGTGAGTTCAGATAGATCCAAGTTGACATTGAGTTGTCTGTATATCATTTAACTATTTTTTTTTAATCCAAAACAATGTCATTTTTGTTTCTTAACTTGAAATGATGGCACTTTAGGATAGATCCAAGTTGACTCGTTGACTTGTAGGTTGACTCTACCAACCTACAACCTCCTAGGACTTGTCTAACAATTATGGTTTATATACCATTTAAACCACTTGGGTGTGTATTTATGCAAGGGGTAGTAGATGCAAGGGGTAGTAGAGTTGTCATTGTGCTCACATATAGTTTTGGATTACTTGGGAACATAGGCTTAAAAGTGACAATGAAATTCTATGAAAGTTATTTAAGTTCTAGATTTTATGGATTGTATATTATTGATGATGATTATGAGACGAGTCTCTAAGAAACATATGGCCAAAAAGCTTGCCTTTATTTAATGTATGCATGTTATGTTCTCGAGTTTATAGACTAGATTTGATTTAAGAGTGATTCATTCATAGCTGAATGATTGACATTAAGATATATTTGACTGATTTGGGATCCCAATAAAAGTACTTGGAATTGTTGTTTTTTTAGGCTTTGTGAACACCTCAAGTCTAATTTAGAGATGGATGTTATGGGTTTGTTTACTTTGAGACATAGGTTTAGAGTGATAAAGGACCTTGCAAAAGTTACTTGAGCTCTAGATTGTATATTATTGACAATAATTATAAAACTAATTTATAAAGGACACGTGGCTATAAAGTGCTCCCAAACATGCTCTCTCCGAAGACTTTCATTCTTCTGGTTGATTCTATATGTCAATGCCGCCTCTAAATTAAAACACGAGAAAGCAATAGGAAATTATGTATGCTGCTCGAGATAACATTAATGAATTGTTGTTGTAGCCTTGTTCAATGCATGAGGAGTAAAAACAGCTTGAAATTTATATAAGGAATAGGTTAATTAATTCAATGTATTAACTCTCAAGCTACCAAGAGAGATGCACGTATCCTCTCCTTCACATAAACAAATTTATTTCCTCAATGTAATAAAATAAACATGGTAAGAATAAGAAGGAAATAAAAAGCTGTGCTTAATTATTTTATGGCTTGCTAACATAAACACGAAAAAGAATGAGTTTTTTTTATTTAATAAAAAAACAGAGAGAGAGAAAATTAAGCAATTGCAGATGCCCATCAAAAACAAAAACAACAGTTGAATATTAAACAATATCTTCATCATTATTAAAATAAAAGTACAATAATTCAATTTTAATAATTGCATCGAGCCAATTTAAGATCATTTCAAGTACACCAACCTAAGCTGCTCCTTTTTTTATTTTATTATATATTAGGAATTATTTTTTAAAATATTTTTTTAATATATTAAAATAATATTTAATTTAATTTTTTAAAATTTATTTTTAACATTAATATATTAAAATAATGTGTGTGTGTGTCTCTCCGCTGGATTTTTTTATGCTATTAGCATTTCATTTTCCCTTCTTAATTTTGGACATCTCTTTCTCTGTTTCTTTACTGTATTTTCGGGTCTGTTTTTTCCATTTTGATTTCTTAGTTAGAAATTATTAATTTTAATACCAACTCATGTAAACCCTAATAATATTAAATAGAAAAAGAACAAAATAAAATTATTCTATTTAATAATATAGAATATAAAAAACTAGAAAAAAATTACCAAAAACTTTTATTTAAAAAAAAAACCCTCTATGAAAAAGAGAGAGAGAGAGAGAGAGAAAAGAATAACACTTCTTATTTCTTAATTTATAGTTTTTGAAAAATTAAAAGGCACATGGATTTGTAGAATATTATATAATAATGATGGTGTTAAAGCATATAATAATGATGTTTTGTGGGTTATAGCAATACTTAAAAGATTAGTGCGCTTAATTGCTCCCAGTGATGACAGATTAGTGAAAAGAGATTTATATTCTAACTATTAGAGCATTTTTAATGGCAAAAGCCTTTTAAAAAAACTTAAATTATTAATATAGTGTTTTTTAATAGTATAAATATGTTTTTTTAGCGCTTCAATAAAAAAATCATTTTAATAATCTAATTGTATTTAATATAATTAATATTAATTTTTGTAGCTTTTTTACAAAAATATTGAGAAAAGCTGTGGAGATGAAAGAAAATTTTTTAAAATAATCTATTTTAATGATTTTAATTCTTTTAATAAACATATAGAATGATGTTTTTAGTAAAAAGATTATTTTAACTTTTTATTTAGTTATTATTTTGGAACTTCAAAATCAAAGAAGAAAACCTAAAAACAATTTGCTCTTCTTTTGAGATGTCCTTGTAAAGGCAATTCTGTCAAACTGTGGCGGCCAAAAGCGAGGTGGGGCTGTTTCGGTGGTCGGTGGCCTGCCGTCCTCATGCATCCTCCCTGCCAACCGTGAACCCCTTGAAAGTTGAAAAGGTCTGCAACTCTAAAATCTGCAGCCGCCCATTTTTGCAATCCCAAGCAGTTTCTCTGCTGCAGGCTGCGGCTGTGTGCGGCTGTGAGCCACATGACGCATATTTTGCGCGTCAACAAGCATGGATTTTGTGCAGCCATTAATGGAGTCAACTTAGAACTTGCTAAGAAATATCCTACACTTTTTGCCTAATAAGATTGATAGGGAAGACGAAGATAAAGTCTAATTTATCGATAAGATAATGAGAAATCATGGACGCAGTTGGCCATTCGATGGTGAAGGAAAAGAAGAGGGAGGTCCACAGGTCTTTGCTACAATATATTAGCCATCCAAATTCGGTGGTTCTAGTCAAGTTTTGGACTTTTGGATGCGGCTACAAGTCTGATGAATATTTATATTATGATAATATTGGTAATTTAAAGTATTTGTTATTTTGAAATATATTAAAATAAAAAAAATTAATTATTTTTAACACCAACATACTAAAATAATCTAAAAACATAAAATAATTTCTTAAATTTAAAAAAACATTATTTATACCACATTTCTAAACATACCTTTTATAAATTGAATGTCTCTTTCCCCCATACAACTATGAAGGTTGAGAATTGCAAACCTCCTTAGACAAACTGAGTGGTGTTGTTTTAATAAAATCTATAATAGCGGTTTTTTAAAATATTTTTATTTAAAAATATATTGAAATAATATTTTTTTATTATTTTTAAAATTTTATTTTTAATATTAATATATTAAAATCATATGAAAACACATAAAAATATTATTTTAAATTAAAAAAATATTTTTAAAATACAAAGTGTAAAATGCACAATTATTTATTTAAGATTGAAGTATTTGTTACTCTCACGACAATGTTGAGTATACATTGTATGAGCACGAGCATGTGAAAAACGCTATCTCACAATTGTGAAAGAAATTAAGCATGTGTGACCAGTCGATTCGTCGACTATTATGATAAAATTGAATTTCTTTAATACCTAAAATGATAAAAGTCAATTAACTGATTAATTTGAAAACCAACCAAATCATGGGCATTCCTAGCGCTATGATTCTCCACAAACATGAATAACCCATTTCTACTTCTTTTTTTAATGAGGTTCCTTTTGATTCGATAGGTTAAATAATTTTTATTTAAATGATGACTTAAAAGTTAATTTTTTAAAATAATTCATTACGATAAAAAAGAGTTGAGTTGGAGGTAGATTTTACAAATTTTGGCTCAAATTAACATTTATCTGGTTAAAAATTTTATTTTTAATTAAATCAGAATTTTAACTTAATTTTATGGTAGTTTTTTTAACTAAAATAAAAAATTACTTACATTCAAGCATGCTTATAATTTTTTTTAATAAAATGTTTTTAGAAAAACATATAAAAATGAAACTCAACTAACTAGCATGAACAACCATATAAACTTTGGTTTCTTTGTATTAATCAAAATGAATAAATTTATAAAATAAGAAGTATGAAGAAGAAAAATCTACTCTTTAAATCAATTGAAATTCCAGGGTCAGGATAAAAAAATAATTTGTTGCTAGAGAACTTGAATTTTCCATGGATAATGGAAATCAATATAGGTACATGTATGTAAAGCTAATTAATTAGTACATCTCAATAATAATAATAATTTAACATTAAACTATTACACCTTGAGTTTTCTATATTTTGTTTTTTGAAATTATTTTGAATCTGATTAATAAAATTAACCTAAATTTATTTAAATTATTATTATTATTTAAATATTTTTTATGTTAAAAAAATTAACCCGTTTCTTAATAGAGTGCCAAAAAAAAAAGTTACATATGATATCATATCGTCCATTCATTTTAAAAAAAATAAAAAAATTGGAGGTATTTATCAGAAGTAAAAAGGTTGGGTGGGGGTCAGGGAAGAGGGATGAATGAGGTTGGTAAGTGCTGAGAACCTTTCAGGTTTGCTGACATCACTTGCCACACGAAGTGACAAAATGGAGAATCAGTAGGGTCCACTGCATGATGACAGCCACCTTTACCTCCTATCTCTTCACTGCAATTATTTTCTACCTTTTCCATATTCTGCTTAGCAATGTTTTTTAAGATTTTCCATTTTTCTTTCACGCTAGACAATTTAAATTTTATTTTGAGATTTTCATTTGATTAATGCGGTTCTCTTAAAGAGAAAATTATGAGTTAATTATTATATATTGTAACTCACCAATAATCTTTTCATCTCTAAATGGTTCCAACTTCGTAATTCGTTTTTTTTTCCCTTCGTGAAATAATATTATTCTTTCATTGAAAAGAGAATAGTTTTTATTCCAAATTAAAAAAAAAAAAAAACAAAGCATGGAAGTTATATATTTTTTAGATTAAAGTGAGTGTTTGAATCAACTTTGTGTGTATCTCGATTAATATTACAAGTTCTGAAGTTAATACCTATATAAACCTTTAATAACCTTGAGATTTGTAAGATTTAAATTAATAATTTTTAAATAATAAATTTAAAATTTAATTAGTAAAGTTACGTGCATAAATATTGTATGAATATTATATTTAAATATAGATGTTGTGGAATACAAATCTTGAAAGTGAAGTTGTTTAAGTATGTATAATAAATACTTTAAAATAATGGCATTGAGTCCTCACATTCATAGTACATTCATAGTGATGTACGAATCATAAATGATAACTTTCTATAAAAAATCTAGTAAGAATTTTTTTTTATTCAAGTTTCTTCTAATAAATTTCTAGCGAATTCTAAGAGATTTGTGATGCTTGAGAATTTTTGCTATCTTTTTTTAATGTTTAGATTTAAATTCAAGATCAATATTTAAAATAAAATATTAAATTCCTTGACCTTTAAAATATGAGAATATCTTATTGTTAAAAGAATTATAAGATATATAATCAATAGATCAATCATGTGTTGTGTTAAAAAAAGAATATAATAAAACATGGGGTTGTGGCCTAGTAGTTGAAGGAACTTGTTCCCTTCCTCCATACCAGGGTTTAAGTCCCACTTGTGTATGCCTGTCATCTCTGCGGTGTTTTACATGTTCACTAGGCTTGCAGGATGTTCAGTGAGCCCGGAGATTAATTATAGTGCGCGCAAGCTGGCCCGGACACCCCGGATTAAAAAAAAATATATATAATAGGAAGATTTAAGCACCGGTCCAAGTTTTGTTGGCATGTATTTATCTTCTGTTTGGTGGTATATACTGTTATCCTAGCCTGCAATCTCCTATGCACATCACCGCATCCAATAACTTATAACCAACCATGATTTTTCATGAGAAACAAGAAGAAAATTCACGCACTGGGGTCCACATTGGAATTATTAATAACCTAACAAACAGGGCTCGAAAAGGCTATAATGGTAATATCACGTGTAAAGGACTGGTTACGTCATCCAGGCAAGTGCCACCTATCAAACCATGTTTATAACCGTCAGATTGAACTCTTGACTGAGACCACCAAGTGAGGACAAATTGGTAAATTAGGACCGCAAAAACTGCTATAAAGACATCCTCGATACATTGAACTTACAAGAAGAAAGGAAGAGAAGCCGAAAACAAATCCCGTTTGCTTCTCTACTCCCTTTGCTTAAAAAAATTCTCTTTCCATAAACACAAGCCCTGTTAGGGAATGCAGAGAGATGAGAGGGGTTCTGTTAACAAGCTCTGAATTATCTTACCGTGCCAAGAAGTGCATCGGCGGCAGAAACTGCCACCGAAAACACGTCGAGGACGGGTGATCCATAGTGTTTTCCCAAGCCATTTTCTCCTTCTTAAATCTTGTAGTTTTCACCTTCCAAAATCTTAAATCTCTCTCTGTATATCTTATTTCCCTAAGTTTTTTTTTCTAGTGAAGTTTTCTTTCGATGGCAGAAAAAACAAGTGATGGCCACCCGACCTTGCTTCATGGGAAATATGAACTGGGTCGGTTACTAGGCCATGGCACCTTCGCTAAAGTCTACCACGCGCGTAATTTGCAAAGTGGCAAGAGTGTAGCCATGAAGGTAGTTGGCAAAGAGAAGGTGATAAAGGTAGGAATGATGGAGCAAATCAAGCGAGAAATATCAGTTATGAAGATGGTGAGGCACCCCCATATCGTTGAATTAAATGAAGTCATGGCTAGCAAGTCCAAGATCTATTTCGCCATGGAACTTGTTCGAGGCGGCGAGTTGTTCTCCAAGATTGCTAAAGGTAGGCTAAGAGAAGATGTGGCTAGAGTTTATTTTCAGCAGTTGATATCTGCTATTGATTTTTGTCATAGTCGCGGTGTTTATCATCGTGATTTGAAGCCAGAGAATTTGCTGCTTGATGAAGATGGGAAGTTGAAGGTTACAGATTTTGGGCTTAGTGCTTTCGCTGAGCATTTGAAGCAGGATGGGTTATTGCATACAACTTGCGGAACACCAGCTTATGTTGCACCCGAAGTAATTGGGAAGAAAGGGTATGATGGTGCTAAAGCAGATCTTTGGTCTTGTGGTGTTATTCTCTATGTGCTCCTTGCTGGCTTCTTGCCATTTCAAGATGATAATATTGTGGCCATGTATCGAAAGATTTACAGAGGTGACTTCAAATGCCCCCAATGGTTCTCCTCTGAAGCTCGACGACTGATCACGAAGCTTCTTGATCCTAATCCAAGCACTCGAATCACGACATCCAAGGTCATGGATTCAACTTGGTTCAAGAAATCATTGCCAAAGACGGTGAGAAGCAAAGAAGAGATGGAGTTTGACGCTTTCAATGGAGAAGAAGATGCTAACGGAGACAAAGCAAAGCAACCTGAAACACTAAACGCGTTTCACATAATATCTTTATCACAGGGATTCAATTTATCACCGCTTTTTGAGGAGAAGACAAAGGAGGGGAAAGAGGAGCTGAGATTTGCCACAACAAGGCCAGCAAGCAGTGTGATTTCAAGACTCGAAGAGGTGGCCAAAGCAGGGAACTTCAATGTCAAGAAGAGTGATTCCAAAGTGAGATTGCAAGGGCAGGAGAGGGGCAGGAAAGGAAAGCTAGCTATTGCAGCTGACATTTTTGCTGTCACGCCATCGTTTCTGGTGGTGGAGGTGAAGAAAGATAATGGAGACACTTTGGAGTACAACCAATTCTGCAGTAATGAGCTGAGACCAGCCCTCAAGGATATTGTTTGGACATCTCCCGCAGACAATTCAACTCTCGCTTGAATCTGAGAAATGGTCTTCATTTCATCTCTTTTTTACCTCTCCGTGCGTGGGAATTATGTGGTGTTGTCACAGAGTAGAAATGATCTGTGAATTCAGTCGCCAAAATCTTAAATCTTTGATCACATTTTCATGTTTGTGTGTGCTATGTATGTTCCATGTTGGATTGGATTGTTCTTCTGTTTCATTAACTTTGTCTTCTTCTTTTTCCTTTTCTACTCTTTGAGTTGTAACTAGAAAATTGGTCGGCATTCTTTCTCCTTTTTCATCTTTCGTTTTCGAGGACGATGACGTGCTTCTTGCATGAAGTGGATGCGCTGCTGGTGGTTAAAATAATTTAAAAATACAAAAATAAAATTTAATTTGCAGGAATTTTTGTTTTCAAAACTCAAAACAGTGGTGGCATCTTGCTCCAAACGGACACGAAAGAGCATGATTGATCTGAAATCCCCATTCTTATTTATTTTTTAGGTAGAATATAATTTATATTTTGTGTGTTTGAAAAATATTTTTTAAAAAGAATAAAAAGAATTGAGCTTTATGGTTACGTAATCTTCGTTGATGTTGTTGCACGCGTAGAGTAGCGCGTCCAACCTTGTAGAGAGTATATGATAGGACATAAATCAAAACGTTGTCGTACAGCGTTAAATGGCGTTTATATGATTGGGATCACTGTATGTCAAATGGCTGACGCTGAACCTTCTCAATTATTGTCCTCTCTTCTGTTGCCCAACCCGCTCAAGTTGCTCTAAACGAGCATGAGCGAGATTGCGCTGCACTTAAAAAATATCTTCGATAAATTTGAGTTGATTTGCTGGTTTCTTAAAGAACAAACAACAAGACATCTATCATGGAAGATGACGTGGCATCAGGTGGATGGAAAATCAAGGACGAGGGGTATTTCAGACTCCAAAACCTAAATGGGAACATATTTTCAAAAGGAAAAACCTTCATTACATAATTTTTTTTAAGTCTAATATAAATTATATTTATATTTTAAAATTTTATTTAATAACTTAAACTATTACATTATAATAATTCTTTAATATAATATTAGTGTTTTGATGATATTATAAATTTAAATTCTTTAATAATTCTTATTATTTTTATTTTTTTAATTAAAATATAATTAATAGCACATGCTAGTGAATTTATACTAAGTTTTCAGTTTTTTTGTTTATTTTAAAGAATATATTGAATAATAATATAAATTATATTTTAAATTTTTATTTATATCATAAATTATTAAATTAAAATGATTAAACAAGTAGGTTAAGTTGATTTTTTAACCATATTATTAGCAGTGATAGCCTTGATTGGGATGATTTAATGTGATAATCATTAGCGATGATGGCTTTCTGAGTCATTAAGTACGAAAAAGTGGCATTAAAAAATGAATAATTGCTTCAGTCACAGCCTTGTGGATTAATTTATTTTTATATTTTAAAAAATTTAAATTTATTTTATTTTTTTATTAACTTCAAACTAATATTTTTTTTAGTATTTTTAAATTATTTTGATGTATTAATGTCAAAAATAATTTTTAAAACATAAAAAATATCATTAACATGTATTTTAATACAAAAAATTATTTAAAAAATAACAACAACTAAACTGTCAAAGCTCTCATAAATAACATAGAGAATTTGTTCACCTACTAATCATATTTATTGAGAGAGTTACCCATGTTTTACAAAATAAATGATTGATCAAATTTCAGCAACCTATCATTTTGGGCCTAATTCTGAACTTGTATGCGAAGACTTTTCATTACATTTTTACATATCAATTACTAAGTTTTCCTTAGAAATTATTACTAATAATTTCTAAAAAATGATCAATTTAATTGCATCCTTCCTCGCATAAATGATTGGAAAAAAAAAAAACACAAACTAACACCATAAACAAGGCAAAGAAAACATGCACATGGCAATGTTTCCATTCTTTCGCATCCAAGTGGGGGAGGTCTTTTAGATTCAGCCAGGTAAGTGGTTAAATATTAGTTCTTTAGTAACATCGTTATTAATTTTGATTAGTTTACAAGCATTATAGTGCTGAGGCCCTAGGAGGTGGCAATGGATGATGATGCATTTTTGTAAATTTATTATATTTGATACTCGAGAATAATATAATGGTTGATTTTTAAAATATTTTTTTATTTATAAAATATATTAAAATAATATATTTTTTTATTTTTAAAAATTTATTTTAAACATCAATATATTAAAATAATTAAATTTTAAAAAAGATACCATTTCAATCATGTACCAAACAACCGTCGTGATCCTACATTGATGGTCTATTATAACTAAAAAGAATTACGAGACAATTTTCAATATAATTACAAGTCTTCAATCATTGTTAAAGAAGACAAAACTTGCCAAAGCATTGTTGATGTCACGGTTATTGATTAGACAACAGCGGGCACCGCTGTTTATTCTTCTTCTTGTTAATTAAAACCAGGTTATTCTTAAACCCATTGTTTTGATTCCCAGGTAGATGGTTTTACAAAATAATTATTTCTTAATTCACATACAAGTTAATTAAGAATATATATTATTATTTGAGTTTCAGACATGTGGTTGCTAATATGATGGTTACTGAATATTTAAATAATCGTTAATTTTAGAGCTCATGAAATTAGTTGAGATACACGCAAGTTAATCCGGATACACATGTTAATAAATATATATATATATATATATATATATATATATATATATATATATATATATATATATAT
Organism: Populus alba; assembly: GCF_005239225.2. NCBI lineage: Eukaryota > Viridiplantae > Streptophyta > Magnoliopsida > Malpighiales > Salicaceae > Populus > Populus alba. The sequence continues at coordinate 17,179,891 of NC_133289.1, forward strand.
ATATATATATATATAATGAAAGAAATAAAAAGAGCAATTGGAAGAGTGTGGGCCCACTTTTGTCCATGGACCGTTCGGTTGGTAAATCAAGATGAGCAAAAAGCATCAGAATTGCATATAAGATCAGTCACATATCCCGGGGTTTTTGCCAGTTTCAGACAGAAGCTAGATTTGTAATGGAACTTAAGTTGGGCTTACAATGGAATAATCAATGGGCTCTACCCATCATGATTTACATTTGAGTTTCTACACTGCAAAAGAAAAAACAATATGATCCGTTGTTGCTGAAGCCCAATTCACCATTGACTTCATATGGTGGATGGTTTCAAAGGCAATAACGACATCACCATTAATTGACCTGCCTGGGACAAAAACTGTTTTTATAGGTGAGATGATTTTGGATAGAATTCCTTTTAGTCTTTTAGCCAAAGCCTTCACCATGATTTTATACAAGATATTGCATAAAGCAATTGACTTGTAGTCCTTTAATGGGAAATCAATACAAGCATGATCTTGGTAAGTTTTGTTAGGAATTCCTTACTCTCCATCTAATACCACAACTGGCCTTATTAAGTTCTGGAATTGTTGAAAGAACTTAGGATTTAAGCCATCGAATCCTGGTGAAGTATCTACTCTCATCTAAAACACATCCCTTTTGAGTTCCTTAACCTAGAACGGTGAAAAAAAAGTAGAGTTTATTGCTGTAAAAACACAAAGGACTATATGGTTTGTTACAAAGTCACTTGAGTCGGGACTTTCACCAAACAGTTGGTGAAAATAGTCTGACACCATATTTTCCATGCCCCCCTTCATCTTCAAATTCCACCCCCACATCATTAACCAGCCTCTTAATCCTGTTTTGTCTTCTTTTCATAGATATAGATGCGTGGAATTTTTTTGTATTGGCGTCCTTATCCCTTAGCCAATCCTTCTTCGCACGTTGACGTTAGTACAACGCCTCTTAGGTTATCAATTGGGAAAGCTTATCTCGATACCTAAAATAAGCCTCTATTGATGCTACATCTCCAAGGCCACGCAAAGCTTGAAGATGATTGTGACAGTCCAATATCTCTTTCTTGAGTTTCCTTGATAGGGTTCTTCCTCATTAAGCAAGACTATCTGACCATTGCTAAAATCTACAAAGAATTTGTTTGTACGCTGATTTTGTCCATGCCTGTTCAATCATAATTCCAAAGTCTGGCCTCTTAGTCCATGCATTTTCGAAACAAAACCTGAAGTGTTCATGATGGAAAAGAAATTTACGAAATACCAAATAAATAAGATTATGATCAGAGGTCCCAACAATGAGGTTATGGAACTCCATATTATGATAGTGAGATTGCCAAGAATTAGTACACAACGCCCTATCCAGATGTTCTTGGACCCAAGCAGGAGTCCCTCTACCCCTTTTCCAAGTGAATGGATAGCCCACCAAAGGAATATCAATCAAGTTTCAGTCTTCTACAACATCTCTAAAACCTTGTAACAAGGACAAGGATGGGGATTATCTCCCCTCTTATCTTCCAACCGAAGCAAATCATTAAAATCTTTACTCCATACCCAAGAAAGATTAGATCTTTTACTAAGAGCTCTTAGGAGGTTCCATGATTCCCTATGTCTATGTCGTTATGGAAACCTATAAAAAACCATTTATCTTTATTGAAAAGAGTTTGTACCCACCACTTCTAAATCCACATGGTTCTGAGAGTATCCAATTAATGTAACAGCCCCTAGACCTTTCCAAAACACAGCTAAACCACCCCCTCCCAATTTGTCAACTGCAAAACACCCATCAAACTCAATTTCCCCTCGAATAGATTCAATTATACTACTATCAACTCTAGTCTCCGAAAGAAAAATAACATCTGGCTTTCTAGACAACACTAACACTTTAAGAGCTTGAATTGCATGAGAGTTGTCAAGTCCTCGACAGTTTCAGGTTAAACAATTCATGGCTCATGGCAGGTGTGATCATCAGGTTCCTCCATTACTCAATGTCCATCAGATGTACTCACAATTTTTATTGATGAGAAAGTTGGCCCAACAAAAATAGTCTCATTTATAAAGAGCGTTGAACTTGTATTACCATATCCTAAGCCCACTCTTCTTTTCTTTCGATCATACAATAGATGAAGACCCAACTCTTATGGTCCAAATAGCTCCTCTTGAACAACCCTAGCCCTTCTCTCTCTGCTATTAATGTTAGCTGTAATAGATGTAACTGAAATGCCTTATGAAATAATGGAATTAAATGACGTGCTTAATTGTTGGCTTATAACAGATAAAGAGGTTTTTAATCCCTTCTCCTCCACCTCGTTACTGTCCCTCAACCACCTGTTGTTGTCCTTTTCCATTGGCCTCCTTGAAACATAAAGATGGGAGACGTTCATACTTGAATTGGACTAAACATCACGAGCCTTTACTTTTGCAAATCTTCTTCCAACGCTTCAGAGGAAGACTAATATCAATCAGAAGCCGGATCCTCATGTAGTTCCTCCAAACACCATTATTATTGTTCATATCATAATCAACAAATGTCCCAATAAAATTTCCAAGATGTTTTCCAACGCCCACAAACATGCATCCCATTGGTAGATCATGCACTTGAACCTAGAATTCTATATGATTAATGGCAATCTGGATAAGCACCTCACCTTCTTTGAGCTGATGGAGCAATAATAGATGGTTGTCAAAAGTCCATGGTGCACCTTCAAGTACCCTTTTCATATCAACTTGATGAAAGAATTGAAACAAGTAACAGCTAGAATTAAGATCCATGGTACACATTAGCAACTTTGTTTCTCATGGCATTAAAATTAATCCTTCTGTCCGTAAGAAATATTCCCATTAAATAAAAATAAAAAGATTGTACCTTTGTTCTCAAATCCTCATATTCTAAAACCAATTCCTCTTTCTCTTCCTCTTTTTTTAGCAAAGACAAATTTTCAAGACGCGATTCCATTGACAAAAACTAAGAATACATAGCACTCATTTCCTTTAAAAAAAATAATCAAGATCATTACCTCTCTATATTAGAAAGACCCGTAACTTTAACAATTTTTAAAAAAAACCCACCCATTTTTAGTTAACCAAACACGAAGCATCCTTTTCATATATATTTATAGATTATCTATTGCCAATTTGTGGTCATAGGATGACGTTTTTAACCTAAAAGCCCATGAGCATGCCTAAGAATAAACCTACATAATCATTGACAAGATGAGACCACCTTTTATTTGACAAAGTTCAAATTGTATTCAATTACCTTGAAGTACTGCTTGGTTATCAGTAAAAAAACACCTGACTAGCTTACTCAATCTTTAACATGTCCTTTTCTATTTGTTGGTACAAGAACTATAAGTGTAGAAACAACATAAATGGTTAAACCTAATTTTGAACATGATTAGATTAAATATCCAAACTCATTGGATTAGTCAATGATGTGGATCATTGATGATCATTGAGTTAACATATAGTTTTGGATGTTTTAGCACAAATTTAAAATTAAAAAAAATCAATTTTATTTTTTATTTTGATCAGGTTTGATTGAACCTATGAATTTTTCGACTTAAATATCCAAACTCATTGTTTTAGTCGATAATATGGATAATTGAGTTAACGTATAGGCCTGAACTTTTCAACAAAAAATAAAATTAAGAAAATCAATTTTATTTTTTATTTTAATCAGGTTTTGATTCAGCCTATGAACTGTTCTATTCAAATATCAAAACTCATTGGATTAGTTAATGATGTGGATCATTGAGTTAATGTATATGCCTAAACTTTTTAGCAAAAAATCAAATTAAGAAAATCAATTTTTTTTTATTTTATTTTGATCAGGTTTTGATTGAACCTATGTTCAGATCATTTATAAATATGACCTGACCTAGAGTACAAGTTATCAAGATTTTAGATCAATCTGTAAAATTGAACTAAATTCAACCATTATCACTATCTTAATGGTTGTTAGAGTTTTAGATCAATCTGTAAAATTGGACCAATTTAACCATTATAAGTGTTAAAAGAAAGAATTTCATACCAGCACTTCTACCTCACTAGATAAAAAAGTATCATAACAAGATTATCCTACTATACTAAAAAAAAAATTATAACACACTAGCCATTTGACCAATTTAACCATTTGACTAGCCATGAGTTGGATAATTTTATTTTTTGGTATAAAATGAATATGCAGGCTTTTCTAATATATATATATATATATATATTGAAAGGCCTATACATATATTTAATTAAATAAATCAAGAATTATCAGTGCTAATAAATGAAAAAAAATGTTAAAGTTTTTATTTGATTCGCCTTACTGTGAGTTGATTAAATTTTTTTTAACATAATAGAATGTATTGTTGGTGTTATTAACATATTTTTGGACATCAAGTAAAAAATATAATTATGAATAAAAAAACATATGCTTATAAATAATAAAATAAAATAAAAATTATATGTGTTAATAAAGACATGTAAAATCTCAAGATAGTTTTTAACGTAGTGAAAAAATAGAACAATGTTGCAATTGCTATAGTGAAACACCATTTACTTTTAGTTTTGTATAATATTTATATAAAAAAAAACATGTAAAGAAAAAAAAAGGAAAATTACAAAATAATGAAGATAAGAAAAAAAAGAATAATATAAATAGATAAAGTGAAGAGTGATAAATATTTCAATTACAAAGAATAAAAAATAATATTTTATTTTCAAGAAAAAAGTGCAAAGAAAAAAAAGAAAAAACTAAAAAAATATTAAATAAGAATCAAGATAAAAAAATAATGATAAATAGGTCAAGTGGAAAGTGATAAATATGCCAAGTATAAATAAAAAAAATTCAAAAGGTAAACTTAAAAAAATTATAAAATTGCCACCAATATAGTAAGAAAAGTTGAAGAAAATTTCAATTGTGCCATTTCTATAGTGAAAGTGCATTTCTTTTTAGTTATATGTATAATAAATATGATGCTTTATTATTCATATAAACAATAAAGTACCTTAACTTTTTTCTTTTTAATTTATATTTTTTTCAATTCGACCTTTTTATAACCTAATTTGATGAAATTAAACTTGAGATTATGGTAAAAAATACCAAATTAAATACAAGATTCATCTAGGATATAATACAAATAGAATTCGATCTACTTTGATTCTTTTGTTTTTGTTTTTTCCTTTTCTTTCCATTTCCCCTCTTTTTATTTTATTTCATTTTTTTTTCAATTTTATCCCTTAAGAAAAAAAAAAAAAACCTACCACATGTTTCATTATCCATAACAGTGAAGCATGTTCTTTTTTTACCTTTCCTTTTTTTTTTCCTTTCCATTTCCCTTTTTTTTATCTTTCATTTCCATTTTTTTTCTCAATTTTATTGGTCAATATTTTCATGATTTGAATTTATTTTCATAATTTGTTTGAATTTACCATATAGCTAAGTCGATCAAATATGTTGGTGTTCTAATATTATATATATAAAAGATGTCAGCTTGATTTATTTTTAAATTCAAACCATATTTTTACTAGTTATTCAAGTTATCTTTTGACCCGTCAAGTCAAATAGAATACATTGGAGCAGCTCCAACATAATTTAATTTTAACCTGAACTAGACAAGAAATCGGGTTGAAGGTTTTTAGTTGATTTACTAATCTGGGTTTAATAATAATTTCAAATGATTTCTTGTGGCTTGGATTTTTTTTTTTTATGTTCAAAGCCGTTTTGATTCGATTTGCGGCATCACAACTAGCTTTGTAAAGTGTTTTTAATGTACTTTTTACATGAAAAAATATCAAATTAATTTGTTTATATATATTTAAATTATTTTAATATGTTAATATTAAATATAAAAAGCTTTATTTTAATATATTTTCAATTAAAAACCATCTTTTCCGCCCCGCCCCGGCTTTCTTGAGTTTGTGAATACTAATGGTGCTATGCATTATTAACTGGCTAAGGGACATTTTGGCCCAAGATATGCAGATCCAAAAGACCAACAAATGCAATCACCTGGCAAAAATGGATCTGAAAATGAGAAACACAATACCTTGGTCGTTAAATCCCGACAACATGTCATGGAAGAGGAACTGCAAGGGTTGCTCCCTTCCCTGCAGCTTGTCAATTACAATATCAATAATTGCTTCCATTAATAATTTGACCAAAATTCACTAAGATCTTGCCCGAGAATTTTAGCATCCACCCATGCGGCCAATTACAAGTCCCATATAACTAAGTTAATTTCTAGTAATTAAAATTGCTCATATAAAAAGCTGAGCTATCAAATGAACTTAGCAACCCACACTATAAGGCAGAAGACAGAACCCTAAGAAACCATGCCATTCTACATAATCTGTATGCCAAAGAGTTTAAAGCCTGTTTTCACAGCATCATGTGTTGGGTTAACAGCTCGCACCATTCTGTCTTCCTCGACCTTCTTCTTGACAGTACTGTCTTGGAGAAGCTGCAACTCAACTTTGGACGCAATGCTTTGGTCGGATGACTCTGCAATGTTACTGCTGTTTTCACAGTTGCTTACATCAATCATTTGGAATGTTTGAGCAGCGGAATGATCTACAGTCTCTCCACTCTCGCATAACCAGAAAACAATGGAGTCATTTGCCTTCAATCTTTTTTCCTTCACGAATCGATTCCAACCCCTTGTGAAGACATAACTCTGACTGCTTTTCCAATAACAATACCGAAATTTCCACAACTTCATTGACTTGTCATAGAAAGCTAGCATCACATCGACTATCTTGTCAGCTGCCTGATCATCTTCTTCAGCGTTTTCAGAAATATTTGGGAAGTACTTAATAGCGTATTTCTTAGGGATGACAAGCCTGTTTAGTTTCCCAACATCACTTGGTGTTAGCTCCTTTCGAAACAGTTGCTTACATGTTAGCCCTTCACTACTTTGCGGCATCATAAGCTTGAGACCGAGTGCAGTCTCCACACTCTGGGAGCATGTTCTTATAAAATCAGCGAACTTGGATTGGTAGGTACCATCCTTAATCATGGCAAGCACGACTTCAACGCTGTAATAACTTTGAAATTTTGTCTCTTCGACATTTATGTCAGTTGGTGGGAAATTTCTCCTTGAATCGCCACTCCGAAGCTTTAGGGCTGCACTATCGTAAGCCATAGCTGCCTCCCTTTCAGATTTGAAGGTTCCTAGCCAAATCCGTTGGTGGTTGGCATATATTTGACAACCCCAGTGACCATTTGGCTGTGGCACAACACCTTTGAATCTTGAAGCGCTGACATTACTGCCGGACCTTGCACGCTTGCTTGGTGGAAATGGATGGGTGCTGCTATTTGAATCTGACAGTTCTTCAATTGCAGGTGTTTCTGCATTTAAAATCAAGCTCCCAGTCTCTTCTTCCATCGAATTCCTGAGAGAAAACTCGTCGCAGCTGAAAGTTAGTGAAGTGAAAGAGGAGTTATATAAAGAACAAGAGCTTCATCTAGAAAAATGAACACAAGCCAATCACTGTATGTTTCTAGCGTGCTAAGTTTGATATAGCATATCTTCTATATATGATTTCAACCTTTATTTCAGTGTCAAATAAAAATGTCCAAATGCATCAGAGCATACAGTGAGCTGGGAGTCCCTTATGGACCTGAGATTCTTTAGGGGCGTGTCTTAAAGAACAAAATTAAATTTCCATTTTTGTCTTGACTAAACTACATCAAATAGCAGAAGACATCAAACTTTCTTCCAATTAGCATGCTTTTGGCACATGAAAGAATCAATACAGAAAAGGAATACAAAAGTAGCCAGAAGAAGGTTATGCACAACACCTGATTCTCTAAATTATCTATGCCTACTACAGAATTATATAATTCGAAATCCGGTTTCTATAGATCTCCAACAACAGTATGTTATGGTTTCCATCATGAAATCAGCTCGATATCAGATACAATAAATTTGAAAATATTCATTTAAAACTTTAGGGTTTTCATTCCTCTACAAGTAAATTATTAGTCTGCAAGATAAAACAAAAAGAGATGTGTACTTTCCATAGTTCATATAAAATTGATTAAATGAGATGGTTGTCTACAAGTGAAATCAGCTCAATACCCTCGAAAGTCTCTGTATTTCGCAGTTTCTAGGCAAAACACCGTCTTGGTTCAGTAAAAAGGGATGTGTACTTTCCATAGTTCATATAAAACAACCAAGCAAAGTTCGAAAACATTGCTTCCCTAGTCAAAATACATCCTAGCCTCATACTTTATCAACTGAGAGCAAAAGAAATGACCATCTCTTCAACCATCATGATCATATATATTGAAAACATGAAAGACCAGCTTCGACAATATGACTATCCCATATATAATAGTATAGCAGTACAAAAATGCATTGCTTCCCTACTCAATCACTACCCTCTCCTCCTTTAATAACAAACGTGAACAATACAGCACTGAACACAGATCCAAGAGATGCTTTCTTCATTTCCCCCAAGATCCAGAATTCAATTCCACTTCATGTTTTATATGGGTTTGTATGCATAAGACTAGCACAAACATGAATCTTTGTCTATCTAGCTGAAAGTTTTCTGTGCCAGCTTTTTACCAAGGCCACTTTTGAATTAGAAAATTCTTCATTCAAAACAATCTTGAGAATTCCCAAGCATCGTTGAAGCAAGCTCAAAACAATCATTTCTGATCATATCTTATTCAAGTTTTGTTCTCATCCAATATTGGAAACGACATACAATCTGGAGTCTGGGGCTTGAGAGAAGAGGTGTTCTTGGTCTATTGCCCCTTCTTCTACAGCCTAAACGACAAATTACAGACTCCCCTAGGACAGATGGACTTGAGAGTGGCATAAACATCTGAAACAACCAGGTCTCTGATAATCTTATCGGTAGTATCAACCAGAAAAGGGGAAAAAACTAATCCTTAGAAGAACATGAACCAATAAACAGATGATAGCACCTCTCAATCCTTAAAGCATCTAGGTGATATAATTACTCAGTCTAGGGTTTAGATCAACGAGGCAAACTTTTGCAGAGTTCTTAGTAAATAAAGATAGAAAAAAAAAAAAAAAACTCACAAAAACCTAATCTAGGTACACAACATCTATTATATATTTGATGAGACTTCTCTACCCTGACCTGGAAGTTAGAGCCCGATGTCAACATGAATAAAGTGAAAATTCTATAAAGAATTGAGGTTAACTGCATAGCTTAGCTTGAAGTATGACAAATTCAAGTAATTGTACATATGATCAATGCACATATATGTAGAATCAATGCAATGAAATGCAGCTAAGGTATCTATCAGCAATCTGAAACCTGATTATGAATGTGACTTCAGAATTGTTATGCGATTCAAATTCCAGCTACTCAGTAAACTGGAAAAACAAAGGATGAGACATAACTCTGCATAGATGATACCTAACAGCACAATTACGGCACACAGTTCCTCTAAGTGATAGAAACTAGATAGATTCTGCTCCTTTACTCAACTTGGAATTCATGACAAAAGAGGTGAACAAAAAGTAAGTGCTGATTGCAAGAAATTTGGTTAAATCAAACAACTCAGCAGCCGTGGAATAGATAGCTCTTTGACACAGCACTATATATAGAAAACCGCAACAAGGAGGAAAGTACATGAACTCAATAAAACAAACATAATTTTGAACAGGAAATCAACATGATTTGAAAAAATTTATTGTGAAAAATACGTTTCTTTCAGATGGTGTAACCTAACGTCATATAGATGCTTTATTTCCAAGCATTGGAAGTCATTTTTTCTTCCCCTCAACTTCCATGTATATAACAAAATCCTTTACATTGTTGCATCCACAATCTTCATAGTTTAATTTACTTTCCAATAAAATGTTCGCGATGATTCCTTCCTCGTTTATGCCAGCGTATCGTACCAAACATTGCTTGTACACTCTTGTGTGTTCGTTTGTGTTTAGAATGCTAAAAAACGAGACTACAGAAGAAAGTTTTGATTTGAGAAGATTTCTCCTAGGAAGTTTATAAGATAGAGATCACTGACTCAAGCCTAACAATAGAACTATAGCTTGCATTAAGTTCTTAAGTGGAAGAGCCAACCAAAGCAGCTCGTTTTCATAAACAACCTGACTTGCCATGCACAGACTGGTGCAACACTGTGCATGTTATTGCATACATGAATTTGGTCTGCCATTATGATTCTTTTAACATCAAAAATCAATGTTTTCATCTTGAACTTTGTTTTTGTAAAGCAAAGTGGCATCAGATCAGAAGATCAAACAGCATAATAGCGAACTACACTGCTAAAACCCGATAGAGATGATGGTAATGGTTATAGGAATTATGAGCATAAAATATTTAATTTACGAAGAGGAAAAAAAACTCATGGTTGTCCCTAGAAGTGAGAAAACTTCATGCCCATCACCAAACCACTCAACTGATATCAAATCCATTAATACAGTGCCTGTAAAACCTAAATTCTAGTCTGAAAACCGCTCTTGACATTCATTATTAGGACGGCATCAACTAAAAGCCTAAAAGTTTATACAAATGGTCCTTCACTCTATCAAGTGGTAGCCGAAAACCAAACAGTACTAGTCTTTATAATTATTTCTCACGCTGTCCTTTTAAATTGTAGGATAGGATGATGACGCCCACAGTTCCAGTATTGCGAGTCAAATAATTGGATGTCTAATCACATTTACTTAGTTTCTTTTTCGTAATTTGACAGGAATTCATGTCCTGCTACACACATTTTATATAGAAGTACTTCACACAAGGAGGAAATAAAGTCAAGAATATTATAGAAAGGAACCTTCAAGAGCACATAACACAAGTCAGTTCCTTTCACTGGTGGACTCAAGGGAAAAACAATATCTGTAAGATTATTGTAACAGAAAAAAAAAACCCTGCAAGTACAGACAGCCAAAATTAGAGCAGCATCAGATGTTAAAGAACGACCGATATGAGGGCTAAACGAAGTCTTTGATCCACGAACAAAAACCCATGAATCTACCATTAAAGAAGCATAAAATTATTAATAACAAACTGTCTAGTACTTCATTTAGAGATTAATGGAACTGCCTTCATGAAGTCATTAACACAACAGATTTAGATTAAAGAGGAATCCTCCTTGCTGTTAACTTTTATGCTAAACAATTTCGAAACCCTATTAAATTGGCGCACACATCTTCCTTAATTTAAAGCAACTGATGTGCAATCCAAGAACCCCTAAATCCCAATAAAAGCAAACTAGAGAGATTATTTTCCAAATCTAGCAAAAAAAAAAAAAAACATCACTGAAGAACACATAAAATTAGAAGAAACAACACTGGTAACTACATCTAGAAAGCAAAAACTAACATGTAAGAGATAAGGAATGCTACCTGACTGCTGGAAACAGAAGCCGTCCGTTGCCCCCCTATAACCAAGCAAACAGCAAGCGCTTTAAAAATTAACAACTAAGGGTGATTTACTACTTCAAATAATAAAAGAACAGGCCTTGGCAAATAAGAAAGATCTTCCATAAAAGGAAGCAAATAACGATCAAGAAATATCAGCTGGCAAAATTAACTACTAACCACTGAACATGGAAATTCCCCTTGGCATTCAACCCCTAAAAAAAAAAAACAAGAATTTCCTTCGATAAATTACTTACCTTAAGGGAGCGAAATAATGCATATCTGCCCAGAAGAGGAAACAAAAACACTTTCCCATATTTGGCACCCTTATTTTCTGACCCTATTTTCAGGATAGTCCCTTTTCTCCTTCTGCAAGTACGAGTTCCAGGCACCAAAAAAATCCCCGAGTCCACAATACCCAAAATTTAAAGTGTGCAAAAACTGCATTAATTAGTTAGGTTAAGCATCAGTAAAAACAGAAAAATCTGGATAGGCTGTCAAAATAAAATAAAATAAGCAGACCCAGATTAAGAGACAGTAGCAGCCACACATGCCCTTTACTCCTTCCTTTACCTTGCATGGTCACCAAGAGATACAAAAGGATTAAAGAGGGAAGAAAAGCAGGAGAGTCTTGATGAATCAAAAGCTGGTGAAATGTAATATTGGGAACTCATTTTCAGATTCCAAAATACAGTTTTCCGTTAAATTTTGAACAGTAAACAAGCGTACTTCAAAGAGCACAAATCGTCATCTCCTTCCAAAAAGAGGACCGCCATAAAAAACCACGCTTTCGAGCACCATCACTAGTTTTTTTTTTTGTTGGTTTATATAAGAATATAAGATCACACAAGTGGATGCAATTTGACAGGGAAAATTCTTCAAAAAAAAGAAAAAAACTATAACCATCTGATGTATGAAATGAACCCGCCAAAAAAATCATTCCATTTCTACAATTCTAGTTACCAGCCATTATAAAATAATTTCATTGCCTGAAAGAAAAGAGAGAGATGTCATATAGAGCAGATTTTTTATGGATGGGGAGGATGATGCGTCAAGCTTGCACTTGAGATACTTTATGCAGTGGCGCTCTTCAGCTGCCCTTTCAGCCATAAAGAAAGCGAGAAAGACACAAGCGTGTGTTGTGACAAAGGAAGCTGCAGAGAAAGAGAGAGAAAACACGTACATCTAGAAGATAAGAAAGATCAGTTACAAGTGGAGATTATAATTGAAATAATAATAACAACACACACTCTCTCTCTAAGAAAGAAGAGGATAGGATAGTAGTTCTTTTTTCCTTGAAAGAAAAATAAAACTAAAAAAGGAAGGTTTAGTGGGTGCACGAGGAAACACTTGGAAGTGGAAGCTGACAGAAGAGATGTGAGCACACACCCTGCAATGGAATGCCTTCATACCATTTACTTTCGTGTGTGCTCACTCTCTTCTGTCAGTCTTTCTTTTGTGTCCCTCTTTAATTTTCTGAACTAGAAAATGAATTATACTGGCAAAATCTAAGCACCCCATGAGGTCATCACTCAGATCTGGAACCACAGATGCATACATCAAGTTTTGTATACATCAAAACCAAGAGAATTGTTTAGCTGCACCATAAACTAACTAGGGTTTGCTCAATCACCCGAGGAAAACCCTTAACTTTCTTTGTTCTTCTTCTTCTTCTTCTTTGTTTTCTTTCTCTACTCGATCGGCATAAGCACCTTTTTGTGAGAAACCTTTGTCCTGAAGTTTTTAGGTTGGGGCGTGGCCATAAATAAGGAGGAGCAGACTGGGGGAGGGGAGAGAGAGGGGGTGTTTTGTTTTTGGAATGACTTGCTGACCTGTCCTCTAAGAGTCATTATTTATTTTTATGTTTTTTTTTTAAAAAAAAAAAATTGAAGTTGAAATATCAATAACAAAAAGAGTCAAACTATGATTTTTGAAGGAGGAAAGAGAAAACAAGAAAAAAAAAAGGTTAACTAACGACAAACCATTACATATGCCACACCACTAGAATGGAAATGTAGTGACACTTCCAATGACATGATAGAAGAGCTTTTTTTGGATGCTGAGAGGTGTCGTACTCATTGCTTGAAGGGTGCGAACACCTCTCACACGCTAAAGAGTGCACCATGTGTCACAACCATTTTTTTAATATATATTTGGTTAAATGTTATATTACTCCTAAGACGACCTAATAATAATAATAATAATAAATCATTGTAAAAGGATGAAAAACCTCATTAACATCAATTTTAAAAGTTTTGCTTTGAAAGGTGTTTTGATTATTTCACTGTCTCATATATATATATATCAAATACCAAATTTTCACATATTTAAATTGATAATAACAAAAAAAAGGCACTACAACAAAATTAGCAAATACAAATGAAAATACCAATAAAATTTGTTAGTCGGTATATTACGACCTATCAAAGTCGTGACAAGGATCATAGACTCTATAGAGTTTAATAATTTTATTTTTAAAAAATATTTTTTATTTAATTATATGATATAAAAATTAATGCTGACTGCGAAGCAATCAAATAGAATATTTTTTAAATGGTTACAATGAATTGTAAAAAAGAAAATGCTTTCTAAATTGAACACAATAAAAACTGAACAATATTAAAATAATATCTAAACAAGAATTTAATAAAATAAAATAACATAATTTATTTATTTCAATTAACTAATTTTTTAAAAAATTACATTTAAATTATTTGAAAAAAAAAATGAGTTAGACATGTTGGCTTAAGTGCAAAACTTTTGAAGGAGCACACTTTAAAATTAGTTTTCTCCGACCAAAAAAAATGAATACGTAGTACTCTCAATTATTATGGATCAGATTCATATGGAGGAAGCCAATCACATTGCTGGATTCACCCCAACAGTTAATTACTGGAATTATTCATTGCGTTTCAAATCTTGAAATCAAGTATTAAAAAATTTATTAAATTTCTTAATTGATAGCAAAATCATTTAAAGGATATGTTTACCATCAAATAAAAAATATCTGTGAATTGTTTTTTTGAAACTTAACATTTTTGAAAAACAAATAGAGAAAGTAGTATAAAAATTTCTTTTTTACAAAAATAATAATAGCACAACCAGATTTTCAAATAAAAACATATAAAAATTTTATAAAAGAGTTAAGAATACAAATTAGAAAAAAAAAATAATTAGAACTGAAGTTGAAATATCAATAACAAAGAAAATCAAACTATGATTCTTGAAGGAGGAGAGAGAAAACAAGAAAAAAAAGGTTAACTAACGATAAATCATTACATGTGCCACACCATTAGAATGGAAATGTAGTGACACTTCCAATGACATGATAGAAGAGCTTTTTTGGATGCTGAGAGGTGACATATACACCACTTGAAGGGTGCGAACACCTCTCACACGCTAAAGAGTGCACCATATGTGTCACAACCATTTTTTTAATATATATTTGGTTAAATGTTATATTACTCCTAAGACGACCTAATAATAATAATAATAATAAATCATTGTAAAAGGATGAAAAACCTCATTAATATCAATTTTAAAAGTTTTGCTTTTAAAGGTGTTTTGATTATTTCACTGTCTTTATATATATATATATATTTCAAATACCAAATTTTCACATATTTAAATTGATAATAACAAAAAAAAAGGCACTACAACAAAATTAGCAAATACAAACGAAAATACCAATGAAATTTGTTAGTCGGTATAATTATGACCTCTCAAAGTCGTGACAAGGATCATAGACTCTACAGAGTTTAATAATTTTATTTTTAAAAAGTACTTTTTATTTAATTATATGATAAAAAAAATTAATGTTGACTGCGAAGCAATCAAATAGAATTTTTTTAAATGGTTACAATAAATTGTAAAAAAGAAAATGCTTTCTAAATTGAACACAATAAAAACTGAACAATATTAAAATAATTTCTAAACAATAATTTAATAAAATAAAATAAAATAATTTATTTATTTCAATTAACTAATTTTTTAAAAAATTACATTTAAATTATTTGAAAAAAAAAAAAAACAAGTTAGACATGTTGGCTTAGGTGGCCAGTGCACCTGGAACTTTTGATTTGTTTTTCCAATTTAAATCAAATAACACTTTGTCTGCTATTGTAGATGACACATTGTAGTCTTGCCTACATTTCGAGCACTGCAAAGATGGTCATAAACTTTAGGGTTTATTGAACTAAAATTTTATTTTTAAAATTTTTTTTTATCTAAAAACACATAATAAACACCATTAGAATCTCTAAGAACCAATATATCAATAACAATTACTGTTTTGGTCTAAAAAATATAATATCCAAACTAAAATAACCCAAAAAAAAAATAGAAAAATATTAAGGTTAAATCTCTCTAAAAAACGCCAACACAATATTTTTATTTTATGAAATGCCATTTTTTTCTTTTTTTAATTTTTTCCTCTATTTTTAATATATTGCAAACAACAAAATTATTTTTTCTTTCACAAAATCGAGCACCAATCCACTGCCAGGATTTTTTGAGATTATGATAACATTTTAAAAAGTAAACCAATATAAATTATGAAATCTAATTTCTAATCATAAATAAAAAATTAAAGAACAAAAAAATTAAATCATTGTATGAATCCATAGTGACTTGTGTTTGCATGAATAATAAAACCAAGAGGCCCTTTACATTTCTTAATATTTTAAATCATATTTGCAATCAACCTACTTTACACTTGAACCATTACACACACATATACTAGCTATTTGACATCTAAGCTTGGAGGTAGTTTTTTTTTTCTAGCAAAAAATTGGACATTTAAGCTTTTCAAATGTGTTTTTTTACATAAAGAAATTCTAAGTGTAAATCAAAAAATTTATGCAAGTATCTAATTAAATAAATTGAGAACTATTACGTAAATAAATGAAAAAAGATATTAACGATAAGTAAAAATACATTTGAAGAATTCAAGAGACATATATATTCAGATATTTGATCTCGTAACATGGAACATTTACTTGGTTGTGTTTACTAAATTTATTTATTAAAATTAATTTTTTATTCAATCAAATGATAATAAAAATATAAACATGTATGAAATTGATTGAACAAAATAAAAGAATAAACAAATTATGCAAGAATTCACATATTAAAAACATTACCTAAAAATAAATATTTTTTATTTTTAAAAATAAAGTTCATCTATATGAAACATAAAAAAATAGATCATGTATATGAATAATATCTTAAAAAAATTAAATACATACAAAATAATTTTGTATTCAATCTAATGATAATAAAAATATAAACACACATGAAATTGACTGAACAAACTAAAAGAAAAAACAAATTATGCAAGAATTAACATGTTAGAAACATTATCTAAAAATAAATATTTTTTTATTTAAAAAAATAAAAGTTCATCTATATAAAACATAAAAAAAATAGATCATGAATATGAATAATATCTTAAAAACTTAAATACATAAAAAATAATTTAATAAGCCTCTATTAATAAAAAAAAATTAAATAAGTAAAATAAAAAAACATTATAGAGGAGGGATGTTAATTAAAACATATATCAAAGATTTTTTTTAAAAAAAGATATATTAAAAAAGGAATCAAAATAAAAACCAAAATTATAATAAATAAATAAATAAAAAGCAACGATAGTCTAGGTAACCCCAAGCACATTTAAAAGAAATAAAAAGTATAAATGACTCGAGTCATAGCCTCGATCAAGTTTAATAAGTTGATTTTAATTTAATTATATGATACAAAAAATAGGCAACGATAGTAAATGAAGAAAATGTTTATACAAATAAAAGATCACAATAACTTGAAAAAAATAATCTTTGAGAATATAAAACTGGTTAAAAAGGGGATAAAAAGTTCATCCTAAGTCAACTTAAGGTAGTGTGATAGACATTTAACCTAGATAATAAAGGGCAAGCCAACCTCAGGTTAACCCGCAAAACCTGTGGTCCAAGTCATCGCATTATAGAAAAAAAATCAAAGAAAACCATAAAACCAATATTTTTTGAAAAAAAAAAAAACCAATGTCAAATAATAAAATTTAAAAATAAAATAAGCCAAAAAATGATATTGACTTATGTTAATTTTTCAAACTCGTGACCTGAGTCATTAGACCGAAAGCACCATATATGGAGAAATTGTGAAGTTCAATCCCCATCAAATCAAACATTGGAGGATGAAATTAAAAAAAATCAATTACACAAAAGAATTCAAGATAAAGAATGGCAATTAAAAGAAAAAAAGGGTGAAAATCATAATAAAAAATAAATTAATGGGCAACCTAAATTTTTTTATTGGAGGGTTAAATTAAATAAAAATAAATTAATAAAAGAAAAAAAATCAAAAGAATGAAGATCAAATTAAAAAAAAAAAAATAGACCATAAATTTGGATTGAAGGATAAAATTGAAAACCAATAAACTTTTATAAAAAGACCAAAGAAAAAAAATTCAAAATAAAATGAATAAAAACTAAAATGGAAAAAATAATATATGACAAATTGAAATTTAAAGATTAAATTGACAAAGAATAAAACTTTATAAAGGGATTGAGAACAAAAATTTAAAATCAAAAGAATAAAGATTGAAATTGAAATAGTATAAAGAACGAGGAACAAGCTATATTTTTTAATTGAGGAGAGAAAAAGAAGATAAAAAAGAATCATTGGCGACAAACCTCCCTACCGCTGCTATTAGGGTTGTTCACAGTTCGGTTCGGTTCGGTTTAAACTAAAAAAACCAACCGAACCGGATTACAGTATTGTTGCAAAAAATGAACCGAACCGGATCGAAAACCGATTCAAACCAAACCTGTCCGGTTCGGTTAAATCCGGTTTTTTAAGGAAAAAACCGAGAAACCTAATCCCATGGGTTTTTTTGGGTTTTTTTTTTTAAATTGGGTTACGGTGGGCAGGAATTCACTTCAAAGAAAGACAACCATGATATATAGCAATTGTTTATGCATGATCAGCAATGTTCTTTCCCCGGCCAATCTGGTCTACACATTGTGAACTCCAAGCTGGGGTTCTTGCAATCCAAACTAGACCCCAAGTAGCTTCTCGGCCTAGTCGAATCGCTTTCCTGCAGTATTAATTAAGAGAAGTGCATGCCACCTCTTGTAAGTAACCAGTTAAGCAAATCCATGTAATTAAACTCTTATCCCCATATATTGGATTTCTGGAAATTTTGAAAAATCTTTAAGGAATTCTAGACCTTGGGATGATACCTCCATTAGTTGTCCAAATCTTTGCTGTGACTGGAACGTTCCTTGTCTGTGCCCATTCATCTCCCTTTCCAGAAGAGATAGATGCAGAGAAGATGTTAGGTTTGGTGTGGGCGGCGGCTGCAAAAGAGATAAAGCTAGAGAAGAGATATATGCGGAGATGAATGTAAGAGGCAGAGAAAATGAAAAATTTAGGTTTGGTATGGGCGGTGGCTGCAGAAGTAAATTGTAATGTTAGGTTTAGGTTTACACTTTATTGTACTAGTTAGTATTTATACTAGGTCAGTAGGTCGTTTCTTCTGGCTTTAGTTTTACGGTAGCCGGTTCGGTTTACCGGTTTTGGTGGTGAAACCGAAACCGAACCGAACCGGAAAGAGTTTTGATTTTGGCAATCGGTTTAATCGGTTTTTTATATCGGTTTGGTTTTCTCGGTTAATTTTTCATCGGTTTTTTCAGTTTTTTCGGTTATTCGGTTTTTTTGAACACCCCTAGCTGCTATATATGATGCACCAAAAGAAAGAGGACGTGATGGTGCTTTCAGTGACATAACATAAGGACAGGTTTGGCCACCATTAGATGGTGCACGCGCCTCCTAAAAGGCGTGTGTGCCTCCCTATGCCAACAACTTTTTCAATTAAAATATTAATTAATTCATTTAAAATGACTAATTTACCCTTCATAGTTCTGGAAATAACAAAGAAAATCTCTAGAAAAATACTAAAAAGCCCATAGATGAATGGTTTAATTTTTTGGCATTTGAAGGGCAATTTTATCTTTTAACTGTATTTAAAAAAACTTAAAAGACTAAAATACGCTAAATTAATAGCATATAAAATTTTGATTTGAAGAGTAAATAAGTCATTTTTGTTGCTTTAGCTTGAAAAAATACGTATACCCCTTGCAAATCATTAATGACTAATTGGTCTTGTAAAAAGACCAAAATACCTATAATTAATAGCCTTTCATTTTTTCCTAAAAAGGTAAAAAAGTCTTTTTATTATAGCAATGAATAGTTTTTATTGTGTATCCACATTAATCTCTACAATGTTTTTTTTTTCCATGTAAAATAAATTTTTATTGATATAAGATTTTGCTTTCATGTTAATAGATGATCGGTTGAAAAGGAGGACATGTAGGCATCCTTTGGTTATTTTTTTAGAATAAATGAGAAAAATAATTGATATAGAATATGAGACAAAGATGAGTTATATTTGGTAATGATATACCGGATAAAATGAATATTTCTATTTTTTGTTTAGTTGATAATAAAGTAGACAAAACATGATGCAAAAATGTTTGATTTACTTTTAATATGTGTTATTAACTTATCAAACTTGTAATATTTAAACGATAAATATAGATAATTATTTATCATTATTTATGACTGGTTTAATGGTCCTTATATGGCATTTAGTAGCCACAAATGAAGGGAGTGCAGAGTTGGAACAAATATATAATAAGAATTGGAATTCCTTGAGGATTCTTGAATGGTGCCAACCTAACTATAGTGAAATTCCTTGAGTAATAAGATTTAAAATATTTATTCATCCCAAGTCTAATAGTTCTTTTTTGTTGTTGTTGAAAAACTCTATTCCTTCTATATGTGAATGGCTTGTATGCCTACATTTTTTTTGTTTTAATAGGATTTTTTATGATAAAAAACATACATTTATATAACAAACAAATAAGAGCACTCGGGGGATGAAACTGGATAAAAATAACTCATGTATTTGGGTATAAAGGTAGGTAGAGTATCTTTTGATCTGATGCACTTATTTGAAAATTTATTTAAGGACATTGTTAATTTAGGTCAAATTAAAAAAAAAAAATTACTCAATTTTAGAGTTAAGACTTTGTCAAAATTTAATCTTCAACATTAACTATTTAACATAGAACATTCACATATTGCAATACAATCATGGGTGAATAAAAAATTGATCTTAAAGAACCATTGGTTGATATAATTTGTTGAAATCCAAAACCCCCTTAGAAGAACTCTATCTCGTATAGGAAATAAACAAAAAAATTTTGGTTTTATAAAGTGGAAAGTTGAAAAGTTAAAATTGTGATCAAATAACACTAAATCTTTTAAAAAGAATATGTTTTAAGCAAAATCAGTTTTGAGTTTAAAACCCACATATATGAGTGCGTCGGCCTAGCTCGACTTAGCTCGTGCTTGGGAGTGGCAAGAGTTTGGATTTATTATAAAATAATATTTTACACTACAATATATTATTTTTTTCTATTAAAATTTGGACTTGTGCCTAATTTATAAAGAGTTATTTCTTCTCACCCATTGATTTGTCCGGTTTATGAATGAAAGAATCTGATAAGTTTTTTCAAAACTCTTTCAAGAATACTTAAACATATTTTTTAGCTTAAAAATTACATGATTTAAATAAAAACATGTTCAAGTTTAATATTGATTTTATGGTGGGTAATTAAAGATATTTGTTGGGGAAGTCCATCAACTTTTGTTGCCTAAAGTTCTCTATAATCAAGGGCTGAAGAAGAGTGAGGTTGGTTAATTATGCGATGTTTTGATAGAATTTGACACTCTTTAATTTTTACCTAATTTTTCAGCATTTTTCTTCTAGTTTTAAACCTTTGTTTCCTTTATAAGTTCAATCATTGTACATGGATAATTGAGTAATATTTTATTGGTTTGTTGAACATTGTTTAGAAGTGCACCTAAACTATGTGGTGTTTTTAAAATCTTGAAGAATTGTTAAAGACAATTCTTTTACACCAAATGAAAAACAATAAAGCTTCAAGGACAAATGATTACTCCTTAACAACAACAAAATTTGATCAATTTTAAAGTTCTTCAACATGTAAGTATATATTTTTTTGTTTTGTTTTAATTTATACAAAGATATATCATATGATTAGTATGCATGCTGAGGCATTGTTTTGATATCGATTACAAGTTTTATATATGTTTAGTGTTTTTTATGTGTGTGTGTGTGTGTGTGTGTATTTGTTATGATTGAAATTTGCCATATTGTAGATATATTACATGTTTATAAACTAAATATTTTTTCCTCACTTGTCTAATTTTGTTTTTCATGAGTTTTTGGACAACAGCACCTCCACTTGTAAATATATAAACAATCTATTATATTTAGATTTGTTTTCAATAGATATATCTAAAGTAACATTATATATAGATAATTTTTCTAATATTTACTTAATTAAAATTGTTTGATAAATTTAAAATATTTAATTTTCTAGAATGTGCTAATTTTATTTAATAATAATTAGGTCATGAAAAAATAAATCATGTGGATATTCATTGAAGATTTGTCTCCGAATTGAAAGTTGCCTCTATTAAAAGAAGGACGAGTGTGAAATTAGATAGCCTCCGTAGAAATGGAGGCATCCGTCACTGTCTCTATATATATCCTTTTAAAAGCAATTAGAATTAAAATCTCATGTCAAGTTACAAGAAACAAAATTATGTTGAATTCCCTAATTTCTAAAAAGGAAATCCGATCTTTGATCGGATAGAAAAAAATACACTTAACTTTGGTTTGAAAAAGTTGATATCAACCAAATTGAAAAACATACTTAACTTTGGAATAATTTTTCTTTTATTAACATGGGTACCGAGCTACTTTGTGTGTACCTCGATTAATCCTACGAATCCTAAAGTTAACGACCATGTAAACCTCCAGTGGCTATTAGATTTGTGAGACTCGAATTAATGACTTTTAGAAAGCAAACTCAAGATCTAACTAGTTGAGCTGCATCCCTCGTGATTAAATGAAAAATTTAATCTAAAGATAAATTTTAAAAGAAAAAAAAATAATTCAATGTATTTATGGATAAAACCCGGACCAGTTTAGAGGTTAACCGGGTCTTAAAACTATTGTTTTGACTAATTAATTTTTATTTTATTTTAAACTCAACAAATATCTGGCCAATTTATTTTTGCGTTTTAAAAGTACTTTTAAAAAAATTAAATTTTTTTTTGTTTTAAATTATTTTTTTTTGATATTTTTAGATCATCTTAATATACTAATATCAAAAATAATTTTTAAAAAATAAAAATATATTATTTTAATATATTTTAAATAAAATATATTTTTAAAAACCACAATCATCCTCCTAAACGTACTCAGCATCTTGAAGTCCACGGATTCCTGAGATGATAACAATGCATTGATTTTGTTGATGAGCTGCAGACTGCAGGTCTATTTCAAAGGCCATATTGAGGAGGGGGGAGAATACAAAACGTCTTTTTCATTAGTACGATCAACGCTTTCCATGTGCACTATAAGTTAAATGCTTATGAGTATCCAATAATATGTAGTTCACCTAATCTAATTAATATAGTGTTCCTTTTCATTTTAAAAAAGTTTGAGTTCCAACTCCTTATATATATATATATATATATATATATATATATATATATATATATCAACAACAACAACAACATAATAATAATAATTTATGAGTATTACCTAAAATATGAATTTGAATGCTCTTATATTCTTATAAATAAAGATAGCATGGTTTACTATTTTCAAAAAGATGTAATAATTGTTTTTTTTTTTTTTTATCAATTCTGATTTTGTGAAAAACTTATTATTTTTTTATATATAAATTTTCCACCATATCCATCATTAATGTAAAAAAAAATAATTTTCAGTTTACCCAACTTATATTTAATGTTTTAATTAATTTTTTCCTTAGATTTGAAAGGCAATTTCTGTCCCTTTCTCAAAATTTCCCTTTCCCTTTATTATGCTTCAAAAAAAATTTTGTGTCAAAAAAATGTTTGAATCTATGCTTTAAGTTTTGAGTAACACTATTTCATTCTAAAATTAAAAAAAAAAAAAGGAAGGAAAGAAAAAGAAAATAATTTCATTCAATAGGACCCAACATAGCATAAGGCTATAAAAGCTTGATTATTGAGTATAGAGCCAGAAGCCCGTACGAATAAGGATAAGCAACCCATTAACTAAGCCCAGCTCACTGGATTGAGCTTAAATGACTCTGTCAATTTATGGGGCAGTCCTTTGATTCTTTCTCAACAAACAGATTAGTACTTCGACTAAACAAATAAACCAAACCAGTTGCTGCTGCTGCTGCCATGGCTATGGAAACCTATGCATCAAGAAATATTGACAAAATCCATACGGATGTCCTCTCTCATTCAAGACAAGCTTGCTACAAGGTCCTTTCTCTTGTTTCTTTCTCTTTTTTTCTCTTTTTTTTTTTTTTTTTATATATAAAGAAGATCGAGAGAACAATGCTTCTCTTAGTAAACAAAACAAAAATATCGATTCTTTATTTATTTATTTTTATAATATCAGGCGCGAGATGCTTTTTTCGCATGTTTGGAGAAAGAGTCAGACAAGAAACCCACAGAGATCGGGTCGGTGGGGCTTCAATATCCAGCTGAGTGTAAAAAATCAAGGGTTGAGTTTGAGAAGAACTGCAGACCTGCTTGGGTAATCTTTGATTAAAATGATAAAATCTCATTACTGTTATTATTAATAATAATTTCAATATTAATGCTGTTTATATATATATATATATATAGGTGAAGCATTTTGATAGGCTGTATTGTAGGGACAAGACAGCGCAGAGGTTGTTGGAAGATAAGGAAATCAGGAGAGGTCTTCCTCAGCCTTACACTTTCAAGCCCACTTCTAGTTCTTAATTTGAGCACCCTTTATCTTTTTAAAAGGTTTTGGCAATGTGGGTTTTGCTTTAAAATGTTATTATCTCCGATGGATGTTTTGATGGATTTGGTAACTGTACAGTTATGGCTTATGAATTACTAGTTATTAGCCTGATTAGTTAAGTAGCAATGGTTAAGTTTTGAACATATGATAAGTAAATAGACTTGAATTTCTGGTTTTTGAGGTTGATAATGGCTGTGTTGTTTCTCTATTGGCTTCCTTTCTCTCTCTTAATTTGTTCAATGGCTGCTTGAATCATGCTATTTTGACACTACAAAATGATTGCGTGCAGTAAAATTACTAATTGCAAATAGGTGAAGAAAATTATGTGAGAACAGCGCCTCATTAGATCAACTTTATCGATTTAGGCAGGGGTGTAAATGCACTTGGCCCCTTAGGAAGATGGAATCAGTCATTTTGCTGAATTCGTATGCCTTTTTCAGGTAAGACCAAGGATTGTAGAATGAGTTTATGACGTGAGCTAATGTTGCCTGGTCTATGGTTAGCATTACTTATTAAATTTCAAAGAAAGGATGCACGTTTATCTGTCACGATATTGTGGTTGCTGAAATGGGGACAAGTTTCCTGTTTCGAAATAGTTGCCACTGATCTTTAATGACTATATGCTGGCTTATGCAAACATGCATGCTATGTTGATGTTGTCATGTGGCCTATAATTTGATGTGTTCTACATGTGGATACTTTGCTGGAACCTAAACCCTAATTAAATTAATGATTTAGAAAATAATGTGGTGAGATGTAGGGGTGGTTTGTTCTGTTCGACTGGGGGGGGGGGGGGTTAAGCCTATGGATTGTAAGGTTGCTGTTAAAGTGGTTTGCTTACATGAAGAAGTGAGCCATGGTGTTGACAGTTGACAGTCAGGGTGCATTAATTTGTATGTCTTTGGTGCTTAGATGCCCAACAAGTTTTGGAGTCAAGGGATTAGAAATCTCCATAAGATTTTGATATTGCTTTACAGGATTTTGATGTCAAGGTTAGGAATCAGTTTTCCCAAATATTTACATGTAATTTTTTCTTGTCCAAGTACAGTTTTATGGATCATGAAAAGAACTCGAGAGCTAACTGTTAGGATCCCTGGGAACTGGGAAACTGGCTGACTGCTAACTAGTTATACTTATGATAGCATGTTTCATAGTGCAGTATGAGCTGGTTTTTTTTCTTTGATTAACGTGGGTGTTTGGGCTAACATGCACGTACCTCGACTAATCCCACAGGCCTTGAAATTAATGACCATGTAAGTTTCCGGTGGCCTTGAGAGGACTTAAACTTGTGACTATTGGAACGCAAATTAAAAACCTGATCAGTGAAGCCTATGAGCTGGTTTTTGCTGCTTGCAGAAAGCTTGACTTCAATTTTTGAAAGCTTGACATATATGAATTGATCAACTGAGGTTGCTGATAAAAACAGCGAATAAAGTGGACGCTGTTGCATTTAATTCCAGCTTCTTGCAATGGCGTTGTTTTCCTGCTCAATCACGAGCTATAAATATGAAAAATAGGATTTAAATACATGAATAAAAGCTAAAGCACTTGAGTTTAGTATGATGCTGCTAGTTTTACAGAGTGAGGAATTAGATTTTCATGAAAACTTGTTTTGATATGCTCTGGTGGCCCTCCAGTGCGTATTTTAACCTACGACTTCCGTCGAGTTGAGTTAAATTATCTGGGCTAAGCTTTGTAAATTCTAGGAGGCTGACTGTTTACATTGCTCTTCGCTATCTCCCACGGTCCCTTGTTCATGTTCTGGACTTTAGCCTAATTTATGTTATCTGGGCTTTAATCCATTAACAGGCTCACCTTTGCTTGCTAAAGAATAATTGTTGTGTTCAATTTAATTATAGTTATGAGACTGTGTGTTGCCTCCGTGAAACAAAAAAGGGCTCTGAGAAACCTGCAAAATTCAAGAACGCCCATTATCACTTGATAAATTGTGTGTAAATTATGTGTATCTATGCGTCCACGATGCCGGCATTATTCAAGAACTTCCATCATTTGCAAATTTGACACCACAGAGACATTCTGCAGCTGAAAATTATCTTTCTTTCAAATTATTTTTAAGAAATTAAATTTAATTTGTGATCGCAAATTTGATTTTTTGAGAATTTTGATAGGAATTTGTGAACAATTTTTTTTTAAAAAATACACACACACAAAATAATAATAATAAAATCATAAAATTCTGATTAATTTGAGATGGTAATTAATTTTCTTGAATGAAGAAATTCTTAATAATAGTAATTATCATCATAATTTTCAAGTAATTGTGGCTAATATTCATCATCACATCATCATTTTCTTTACGTCTTAAGATTAACAACATCATCACCTTCAATTTAAATAATTTCTAATTAATATGTTTAAATTGAACTAACTAATATAACAAGATAAGAAAATAAAATTTATTTTCAAGCATTGTTATAAAAAAAATGTATTAAATTATGAGCAATAATCACAATTATAGCAAATCTTAAGGAATTGAAAATTCAATTAACATGTAATAGACACTTGAAGAAGATAATCGATATGATGTTAGTGAATTTGATTTTTATAAAAATGCTCCTACTATCCTTTATTTATTTTTATAAGAACAGTAGCTCTAATTTATGATAAGTAAACTAATAAACTGCAAAGTAAGGATGCCAATGGCTTGGAATCCGCAGTGTTTCAACAACATTACTCTTAATCAAATAGTGAGTATTGTCTTGAATTAAGACTTTTTATAAGAGCCAAAATATTGTATCACACACAAAAAATCCAAGTGCTCTATAACAAGCTCCTTATGCTTGATTCCGGTTTTCTTGAACAATTTAGAGAATTAACCTTATTTTTAAGGAAACGACACCACTTTCATGATCATATAGGAATGTTTATCAAGGATGCACTCATGAATCCAACATCCCATTAAAAAAACTAAATATCACATTGCATATTTTCTATAAAACAAAACCTTAACAGTTTATTGCGTCATGGGATGCATGCATTCACACCATAAGGATATATATATATATATATCATTGACTATATAGATAAAAAAAAAAAATTACTTGGTGCATGAACTGACAACTTGGTTAATAACATATATAAATCAAGTTTCATCATGTCATTCTTAAGTAGTAAAAATCACCCACAATATTGTTATGATAAGAGGATACAACAATAATCGGATCCTTATATATTCTTTTAAACCTAGATTTTGAGATATTCAATCAACTAGATAGGTATCCTCATAGGTAGCTTATTTTTCTTGGGTTTAAGATTTATTCCTCTTGATGCTAGCAAAATCTTATCTTTGGCCAAGCTTTTGTAAAAGGATCAACTATATTATCCTTTATTTTGGTATAATCTATATTTGTGGTACCGTCATTTATATATGATCCTACAGTATAATGATTACTTTATCTATATTTTTATTATAATATTTACTAAGCATAGTTTTAATAATAATAAAAAAGCTATCATAAATAAATTAGGATGGGTGGTATTAGTTTGCTGTTTTCACAAAAAAAAAAGGTTTCAAATGAAAGGTCATGTAACCAACCCATTTCATCATTGGCTTATAAGGCTAGAGCTATCAACTCTTCATAGATTTATCAATAATTGATAGCTTTTGTATTCAAAGTGAATGTATACCTAGTGATAAATAATAAATCATTTAAAAAGGTGTTCCAATTAGTATTATTATTACCTTGAAGTATAAAAGGATATCTTTAATAGAAAGCATGATGCATAATACATTTCAAATATCTCATTAAAATAGTTATAGCATTATAATGTTAGCATTAACAATGCTAGAAATTCTTGCTAGCATTATCCAAAAACCTCTACACAAAGATCAAGACAAGCCTTTTGGTACCCATATCTTCTTAAGTCTTTTGTTTTTAGAGGTGTTTCTTTTTGGAACCTAAGTCATATTACAAACTTTGTATTTCTTAATAGGACAGGCATAAATTATATAACTTATAGATCTACAATAATTGCACTTATGGTTAAGATCATAGGATTGTTCGGCTTTAACAAAATAGTTTTTTTATATACTTTTAAATTCTTTTTAGGTTGGTAACTTAAATCTCTTTTGTTAAAAACACACATTTGGCTAGAAAACATGGTTTCTAGAGTTTTGTAGCCTTGTATGAATTTAGTTAAGGTTACGATTAACTTGTCTATCTTTTCTTTTAAGGACTTGTTTTCATTCTTAAGTTGATTCACCTTATCACTATCATCAATTTCAAAGCAAGCTTTCTTTTCTAACATTTATTTTTTAACAAGTAAGCATGCACAATACCTTTTCAATATATTATATTTTGAATCTAACTTTTTAAATTCATCATATAAAGATACAAATACATCATTCAATTCATCATCCATAGATTGTATCCTATTTTTGCTTTTAATTGTCATGAAGCATATGTTTGCAACTTGCTTTTCTTCATCACTTGAACTGGAGTCCCAACCATCACTCCATATGGCTTTCATTGCTATTTTATGATGAAGATTCTTCTTTTTGTTTTGAAGAAGCAAACAATCTACCTTGACATGTCTTGTTTTATTATACTTGTAACATTTAAGGATTTTTTTGCTTGATTCTTCTCTGTTTCCATCTTTCTTGAAGTTTGAGAAACTTCTATTCTCATGCTTCTTCCTTAGAAAATTTTGGAATTGCTTTGTAATTAGAGAAATTTCCTCTTCAATATCTTTATCATAGTGAATGGTTTTGAATGCAAAATTCTTCTTTAGCTTTTCTTCTTATTCTTGTTTCTCCATTGTAATTTTATGTGTCATCAAAGAACCGATGAGCTCTTCCAATGGAAGTTTGGTGAGATTATTGGCTTCTCGAATAGCCATTACCTTTTCTTCCCAATTCTTTAGTAGGGACCTAAAAATCTTGCTTGTAATTTAAACATTAGTATAAGTCCTACCAAGAAGCATCTAAATTATTATATTAAAGTCATTCTAGTAAACATACTAGTTATAGACTTACTAGGATGCATTTTGAATAATTCATATTGATGAACTAACATATCAATTTTAGATTCTTTAACTTGGTTAGTTCCTTTATGAGGTACCTCTAAAGCATGCCATATGTCTTTAGTATTTTTACATGATATGATTATATTAAATCCACTTCTATTTAATGTGTAATATAGAGTGGTCATAGTTTTAACATCCATTAAAAGCAACTTTTTTCATTATTATTATATTCACTTCTAGCTTTAAAAATCTCAAAACCATCTATAACCACAAATCATAGTTACTGGATTAAAGATAAATAATTATTCTAACTTTTCAATAAGCATAATCATTACCATAAAATAAAGATAATCTAGATATGGATGAACCTATATTTTGGAGAATATAATTAGTGTTTGTCATTCTACTCAAAGTATAAGCAAACTTTATAAATGAGAACAAGTTCTAATACTAATTGTTGTTTTATTATTACGAAAACTATAACACCCAAGAGGGAGAGTGAGTTACGTGTATCACTAATATTACTAAATAATGCAAATTAATTCAAATAAATACAATAAACACAATAACCAATAATATAATCAAGTGTTCAGAATAAATAGGTAAGGGAGAGAATTTGCAAACTTGATTTTTAATGTGGTTCGATAAGTCTACATCCACTCCTCAAGTACCAAACCATACTTGAGTATTGTATTTTTTTACTTGTCCAAGTTGTAGAGTGTAATAACAACTTGATGAATCCATACCAAGATTTTTACACCACTTGAATATATGTTATTTTCAAGATTTTTTCTTGGTGAAAATACCTCACCAATATCAAGAGTTTTTCCCTAACTATTAAGGGTTTACAATTATGATTTTTGTTATCACGAATTTACTCTTTTGATAGAATGAATATTACAGTTTAAAATCTTATAATCGTTATATCTCACTAGATAACACTTATGTGATTAAAAAGTGTATAAGCATAGTGAGAATGATAATTTATACCCTTGTGTTAGATTATGAAAGTCTGATTGCATAAATATGATTAAAATTAAGTTTTTGGAAATTGGAATTAAAATTAAAAATAAAATGAAAAAAAAGAATTGAAAAAACAATCTGAATTGATAAACCCTATCTAAATCTCTAGATAGCTTCGAGGTAGCCCAAGCCACCTTGGGTGAATGTGATTTGCTACAAAGCAATTTCCTGCCTCTTTGGCAACCCTTCCTCCCCTTCTTATTATCACCATCCGAGAATTTAAATTTTGAATTCAAGATGAGGTTTGCTTGCTGGTTTCCTAATCTAATTTGCATGTTGACCCTTTTTTTTAACTAAACGATGTCGTTGCTTTGAAATTGAATCTCCTTGCAAGCTGTCAACTAATGAGGGCTCTTTTCTCCCAGTCTTCCACGTAAGTTGTTTTATCCCATCCTGACCCTACATGTGCTCACCTTATCTATTTTCTTGCAGGTACTCTGGTTTGCATATCACTTTCCTCTTCCTTCTAGAACCCAAAGGATCCTCCCCCTGTGACCCCACTACCGGACTATTACACTTACATATAACGTAAACGAAAAATAAATAACCTAAAATATTATGGAAAAGTAACCAAATAAAACCATACGTTGTAGATTATACATATCCAAATCTATAATTAGTTGGACAACTTAAAATATCATATTTGTAACAAGATCTGAGATTACTGAAAAAATAAAAAGAAAGAAGAAGAAAGGTTGAGAAAATGAGGGAGGAACTCTTGTCATTGATGAAATGAAAACTTGAAAGTAATTTTTTTTAATGGAAGGGGGGCTTATGCAGAGGAGAAAATAGAGAGTACTGGTAGGGTTTTCTGTAATAATAATCCTTTTTTTGGTAGAAAAAACAAAAGGCAAGTAGGCTACCCTAAATTTTTTACATGGGAAATTATACTTACAACATCCACACACGTATCAAAGACCCCCTACATCACTGGTTGAAGCTTAAAATTTTGTTTGTTTTTATATTTTTTAGTGTTTTTAGATTTTTTTTGATATACTGATGTTAAAAATAATTTTTTAAAAATTTAAAATTTTATTTTGCTGTATTTTTAAGTAAAACATACTTTAAAAAATAATCGCTACCATACTTTCAAATACCTTTTAAAATTTGGGCAACAGAATCAGAGTTGTTGCCAATAAAGAGCTACAATGCGTAAGCCTAAATGTTTCAATATTAACCAAATAATCAAAGCATGAGATTTCGAGTTCTTAGCCCTCTCTTACAGACTATAACACAAGCGATTTGATGGATCAAACCATTGAAAATTTAATAGAAATAAAGTTAACACTTTGATAAACAATATCAAAAAATAAAAATAGCCATAAATCAAAACTTCAACATGTGAGAAATACTAAAATCTGAAAAGAAAACAACACAAACATTCCACATAACAGTTTCATATTTTGTTAATGGTAAAATTGAAGATTTTTTCTATAACTCTTAGATGAAGTATTTATTGACATTACATGAATTCTGCAGGCAGATTTTTCACCAAGAAAATTGGCTGACACCACAACAATTTGAAATTCTTGTACAGTTAGTTTTATGGCTCATAAAAAAAAGCACCAATGCTTCGAGTACATTAATTTTCGGGTTTCTTCCATACTTTCAATAGCATAAGTGATGAGTTTTGGCAACAAAGGCTTTTTTTAATAGCATAACTCTGCATTTTAATAATAATAAAAAAGAAGCACCAATGCTTTCAGCACAGTAAGAAATGAAATCTCTCTTAGGAAGAAGATCCATCGCCAACCAGTGTGAGAGTACTATCATCAAGTATATAATAGCCATTACTTCTATGTTTAATTCTTCTGATCTGAGCAATATTACTTTGACCTCCCTGGCCAGCAGTACAATATACTATATGGGAAAAACTGTTGTTTATTGATGATAATAAGCATAATTATTAAACCCGGACCGGCCTGATGGGTCGACCCGGTAGCTGGACCGATATGAGTTTATCAAAAGACCGGCCGGTGCAACAACCCAGGCAAACCCGAGTGAGACCTAGTGTTTTTTTTTCAAATGTGTTTTTTTTTCTATACCTTTTTTTTTCATTTTTTTTTTTGTTGGTTATTAATACTTTTTAAGGTTCACTATATAAATATTATAAAAGTTTATATACTTTATTATTTTTTCAATGTGGGATTTGAAATCATTTCACACACACACACACACACACACCACACACACACACACATATATATATATATTCTATGTTCATAAGAAAAAAAATATTTTTTTAATATGGGATTTAAAATCCTTTGATTTAAATATTTCAACTTAAAAGGATTACATAATATCTTTTCAATGTGGGATTTGAAGCCTTTTATTATATATACTCTATGTTCACAAGAAAAAAAAGTTATATTTTTTCAATGTAATATAAAAAACTTTTTTGATTTAAATACTTCAACTTAAAAGTATAAGATAATATATTATCTTTTCAATGTGGTATAAAAAACTTTTTAAGATATTTTTTTAATCTTTATTATTTATAACATTATAGTTTATATTCACATGGAATTTTCTTAATTTTTTCATATGAAATATTAAAACTTTAAATATAATTTTTTAATTTTTTCAGGTTAATCTAAGTTAACTTAAATTGATTCGAGTTGTCCCATATAACTCGAGATCCGGTCTTTTTAACTAGGTCAACTCCCAAACCAGATCAATCTTGATCCAGATTTGATAACTATGATAATAAGCATTGAGCTATCGGTCTCTTAATACCTGCATGTGCCCTGTATTTCAATGAACAGTGATGATTATATTAGATATCATTAGATCTCTGTTTAGTTTCAGTTCCAACGTATGATTTTTCCAATTCATTGTACCGCTGAGGATTGACATGCATCTCTCTCTCTCTCTCCTTGTATTAATTTAATTTTGTGTTAAATTAAGCTCAATTTGGAGATAATCTTCATATCCCGTTAATTTCATGACTTATCCTTGAAGGCTAATTAACCTTTGCTTATTTTTTTTTTAATTTAAATTATAGTAGTGATAATTTTTTAAAATATTTTTTGTTTGAAAATATATTGAGATAATATTTTTTTTATTTTTAAAAATTTATTTTTAATATTAACATATTAAAATGATCTATAAATACAAAAAAAAAATCATTTTAAAGAAAAAATAATAATAATTTTTTTTAAAACGTTCTTAAAAACAAATAAATAAACTTTAGGTTTTTCTGTAAACTCTATAATGTTATTTATATAAAAAGCGAATTCGTTCTTGAATTCACATCCAGAAGATAATGTGGGAAACAAATCCAGTAACTACGTGAACGAATGATCTTGAGCAATCCTCTCAATGATGTAAATATTTTATTTTTTTTATGGGTCCTTTGTTCTGGTTTTAGGCAAACTGCGCATCCATGGATATCCATAATTCACACAGGCACAAACTCCACACGTGGAAAGAAGAAGGAGTGACGTCATCATTTCAATTGATCCTTAGTCGCTGCCCACTTCTTCTTAGTCTTCTAGTTCGAGGAAGGTATGGCCATGATGCTTTCGGACCTAACAACAATATTGTTATATATAGCACACTTGCCGATTAGTGTTCTAGTGGGCTGCACAATCTTCTTTTTTGTTTTGTTTAATTAATGAATTCTTTTAACAAAAATCATCAAGAAGAAGTTAAAGGTATGGTCTCCCACCTTCGTGTCCGACAAGAACTAACACCACACTCGCACTCTTTTGTAAGAATACTTAGCCGCAAGGCAAGTAGTCTAATCTGTAAACAATGGGAGTATATACAATATTAACTTGTTGATTAGACGACGTCATGGGGGCGGTCAAAGTAGTGTTCAAGATGAAGATGATTGACTACTAAGAATCCAATAACTAGGAAATCCCATATACATAGTATCCAGAAGAAAAAACCCAGAAAAAAAAAATCTAAAGATTTAAGGTTATTGTGTAAACGGTGGCGTTTTTTTGTTGGTTCCCTTCAACAAGGAGTTTCCCATCTCTGCCTCTTTGGGAGGGTCTTTTTTTTATTTTTTTTGCCTCAATATATTATGCTTATTGTAATGATTAGAAACAAAAGCCAAAAGCCACAGCCGTTGACATTAGATGTAATCCACATTATCCTTTTAATCTTTAACCAAAAGTCCAACTAAAGAAAGAGCTTTTTAACAAGAAAATAAAAAAAGTCATAATCTAGCTGCCATCGCTTTTTCTTTTTTGCCCTTCTTCTTCCCCTCATAGAGATCCATAACATAATTATTCATAGAAAAAAGATAATTCCAACAATAACAATTTAAAATAGTACTTGTGACATCATGAGAGATCCAAATTGAAATAAGAAAAAATATATTAAAGTGGGAAATGAAAAACGTAGCAAAACCTAACCCCTTTTTTAAAACATAAACAACAGTAGTAGGATGTTCTTGGGATCTGGACTATCTTGTTACTTTGTTCTTGTTGTTGGTACTTGGTGGTGTAGTTGAAGTCAGCTCACCCAAAGTCTACGCAAATACGGCGTCGTGTCAACCACTCATTCTTTAGACCCCTATTTTCGTAGACTTTGAAACGGCAGTTGAATCCTACACGTCACACTCTCCGTCTCTTTTCTCCTTTGACCCTCAAGTTTTTTATTATTTTACTCTAGTAGTAAGAATCCCCGAGGTTAGTCAACGCTGTTAAAAATCAAGGTTTGGAAACGGAAGCAGCATCTTTAGCAACACCATCACCGCCACCGTTACCCATTGTTGCTGACTGGACGGTCAAAACGGACATACTAGGTGAGGTCGGCCCTTCACCGTTGGATTGGAGTAACGGGTTGTGACTGTTGATGATCCCAGAAGTCCTGTTGTGGCAAGTGGCCGTTGAAATAGCAGTTGCAAGTGAGATGGGCATGAGACAAAGCCCTTTGCCTTGTAAATACTGCATGGCGGAGCCCATATCTTCTTCCATCAACTTCGCCACCTGGTGCTCCGTCACAGTTAAGCTGCTGTCGTTAGTTGAGGCCGTTTGGTTGCCGTTAGTGGTACGTGCGATGGACCCACCATTGGCATTGGCTTGGATGCAGTCACCACCAGCCTACAAAGAAACAGCAAACGTTGTTTATGATGGTTTTTTTATGAGGAGTCTGAGAAAAAGAGAGCACGCGTGCTACTTTTGTTTTTGTCGTGTTGTGGTGATTGAGGGGTTTTGGGGACCTTGGATTGGACTTGTGGGGTGGTGATAGATGTGGGTGTGGTTGGGATTTTTAGGGTTTTTCTGGGTTTTTACTATAGAGAAAACCTTTGTTGGTCTTCGGTTTCTAACGATGCTTACGTCTTTTCCACATGTATTCTATAAAAAAGAGTTAGTACATGGGCTCGAAATCTTGAATCTGAGAAATCATCCATGGATGTTTAAGATATTACCTCAGAGGACATGTCAGCAACAAGTGGGGCAACAGCAGCTGCACCGCCCAATCTGCTCATGCTCAAGACCTGTGTGTACCCCAGAAGCAAGAGAGCAAGAGAGACAATAATTAGGCAGCAAAAACACTTTATTGTTTTTATTAATGAATTCAATGATCATAAAAAAGTAGACAATGAGTAATGGAATATTAGCCGTAAGTAGATACATATCATAAAAGCAGATTTGAAAATTATATCTTAAGAAAAAAATGTCAGCCGAGCATGGGAATCGATTGAATTATTATAAATTATAAAATTGAGACTTGAAAAAAAAAAAAAATATGAAGTTTCAGCTAGAGAAAGATGAGAACCTTGACTTGGAGCTGGAGGAATTTAACATAGTCAATGATTTCATCAAGCATTGAAGCCTTGTCTGTCTGTCATTCCACAAAACCCCTTCAGTACAGAATTATTAATCCATAATTTAATTAATTAGGATTATCGCCTTAAAATTCAAATTAATTAGCAGATTAAATATCCCGATCCATTCGCCAGCCATTGCGGGTGTTGAATGGAGAACAATTCGGGGACTAGCAAACTAACTCTTATTTCATTTTTCTCGAAGTACACGGGAGAAAAAAAGAGAGTAAGAAAACTCCAAAACGCACAGCATAGACACCTAATTAAGAAACAACCCAGTAAGCTATCGACACCTGCCCACCCAAAATTTCAAGAAATACACTGGCTGGTACGAGAAGAAGAGACTGAGAAAAATCTGACAGGCAGTTACTAGAAGAGAAATCAGTTCAGTTTTTTGTTTTGGTTCCTCGGTCAATCAAATTGTGAAGTAGCTTCTTTTACCTTGTTGGCATTAGGTACTAACTCCTGCAGAGCTTTCATTCTTTCTGCAATTCTCTCCCTTCGTAACTGTCCACAAAAAAAAAAAAAAAAAAAACCATTTTAGCACAAAATAAAAGTTCCAAGAGGTACTGTAAGGTTTATTAATCATTATAATATGTAATAGTAACCAGGAGGGATGAGAGATTAATAAGAACAGTACCCTTTCAGCGATGCTATGTGGGTCAGTGGCTTGACCTCTTCGAGCCCTAACCCTTTGTCTAGGTTGAGCTGGTGCACCACCATTTGAGCCACTTGCTTGAGGTTGGTTCATCACAGCTGTGGTGGCTGCCCCCTGAGCCCCCAAATTCGGTGACTGCATAGCTCCTCCCTGTAACACAGCAATCCTTTCAGGTACAGTTGCACAAAATAAATTAATGTGTGCAAAATACGAACACAAAACCTAAAAACATGCCTGAGGATGGTTAAAATGTTGCATGGACTGATTCGATGCCCGGCCAGTTCCGTTCATAGATCCAGCACGAAACCCATTAAACAATCCTTGCATTGAACCATCTCCTCCCTGCAGGTGAAAAGAAAAGAGAAAAAACTAATTAGGTAGAATAAAACTAGGAAATTAATAACAATTGCTCTGATTCGTAGCAACAACCACAAAAAGAATATATAATAGTGAAGGTGAAAATCACCTGAGTAGGAGAGACATCAATGTCATCGTTTTGAGAGAGCCCGCCTCTAGCAGCAGCCATCAGAAGCTGCTGTTGTAGCATCATTTTAGCGGCTGCCGCAGCGCCACTACCACCACTGATCTGGTGTTGTCTCAGCTTAGAAGCCAAAATTACAGACTCGTCAAAGTTATCATGAAACCCAACATTATTATTGTCAGTATTAGATGGTGGGGTTTCATTAAACAAGTCTCTGGGTCTGGCTGAAGAGGAGTTGTTATTTGTGGGAAAAGGGAGGTTTGTCGGGGGGTTAAGGTCCCAAGGCGACTTAGGGTCAGCCCATGAGCAAGAAGGGATTGCAGACAGCATTTGTTCAAGAAAATCATCATTTGATGATGAATTGGGATCAAAGTGAGAGTTTTGGATCTGCTGGTTTTGAAGGTCTTGTGAAGGGATTTGCGAAGATGGGTTTATGAGCGAGTTCATCCCTTGCATTTCTCTACTACAAGGCCGCATCTTTTTGAAACGAAAACGAAATAGGGAGAGGGAGAGTTGAGGATTGGGTTTTGAGATGGGGTTTTCTTCAAGGAGATGGAAAATGAGAAGGCAAGAGGGATTAAGGCATTTGGGATTATGAGGATGGAAAATGAGGAGGTGAATTCGTTGTTTCTTCCTTCCTTCTCCTTGTATGTTTGAATTCTGGGGTTGGGGTATTAAATAGCAAAAGTTGACCTATCTTTCGTTTCTGTACATCCAATCCATCCTCGTATGGGTTAGTGTGTTAGTCCAGTAGGGTTAACTAAGGACCTCATCATTTGTTCAATGCCCAAAGTCGATGATGACGCGTGACTTCCACTCTCTTTATTAGAGGCCAGGACCATTTCTTTTTCATTTTTTTTTTATATAGTTACATAAAAGAGAGACCTTTTTTCATCACAATTCACAACCGGAGAAGAAAAGGTGGTGTTAGGAACTTAGGTTATTATCTCATTTTGTGTTGTTTCATCCATGCGTGTTGATTATTAATGATTAAATAGAATGATTGTGATTTCAAATAATTCTAGAAAAAAACATATTTTTATAAGTTAAGGAACTATATCATTTTGTTTTGGACCATCAACTTATGAATTAATGTCATTTAAAAGATTTTAAAATCTTTATTAGTTACGAGTTAAAAAAGCTTAGATGGTATAAATATCAATTTCTTGATTTTCTTTCTTTAATTAAAAAAAAAAACTATATCTAAACATTTTATTTAGAAATGTTGACATATTTAAGGGTTGCATATGATATTAATTGCTTGTGATAATATGTGAGCGTACATTATTTTTGGGAGGCCTATAGTAAACATATTGGGTGTTTTAGCTTCTGCATTAGCATTTTAAAGTCAGAAGCACACATAAACATGGAAGAAAGTGGTATTTTTCAAAATTAAGTTAATTCTCAATTAAATTTCATATTATTATGAAAATTCATATTACATGCTATATTTTGTCACAAATTATGAAAATTAAGACAACTATTTGATAACTAATCTCACTTAAATATTTTTTTATGAATATAAGTTCTAGCTAGAGGATAACTCACAACTTACTATCACAAGAGTTTTTATAAAATACATAACATGGAAGATCTTCTTCTTCTTCTTTTTTTGTTTTTTTTTTTTTGTGTGAGAAACCTCAATTGTATTCGCACCAATCATCATATCAATCAAGATTAATACTTAAAGCTAATTATTTGATAAGAAAAAAAAAAAAAAGAAGAAGAAAGGAAAAAAAAGAGAAAGAAGGAAAAGGCTAGTTATTTTTTTTTCTATTAATATGGATGTTCGGGTCAATTTACGTGTACCTTAACTAATTTCATGAATTTTGAATTTAAAAACAGTGTAAAATTTTCAAAACTCTAAAAAAACTTGAACTAATAATTATAAACTTTCAAAAACTCTAAAAAAAACTTGAAATAATAATTACTGGAGAGTAAAAACAAAAACTAGTTATTATTATTAGTATTGTAAGTAGTTTCCATGCTCTCATTCCTCGCGTGGAGTGGCCTTCGCACAATCACTTCCTCGGGCCCGCGTGGTCGGCAAGTCCATCGATTTGCTTTGAACCGCGTTTCTGGATGCTAATTAATCTTACCCTTATGTCATTGATGGATTATGTGACACATCACGCGACTAATTACTGCTAATCAATATCCTAATGACACCTATAAAACAACTCATAAGCATTAACTACTATCTACTGCTCATCTCTAATCATGCAAAAGCAAAAGTTGTGCCTGTGCCTAAAAGCTTCTTTGATAAATGATATACTTATTTTTTAAAATATATTTTTATAAATAAATTAGAATAATATATTTTGTATTTTTTAATTTTTTTATATCAATATATCGAAACAATATAAAAAAATTATTTAAAAAAAATACCTCAAGTTTTTGTGAAAGCGCTTTTCCAACCACAAAAATAAAACTAAAACAAGGTTGAAGAAGTGTATTGAATAAGGGGAGTTTGCTAATTAGTTTCTTATTGATAATGTGATGCACTGTATTTTTTTTATATTAAAATAGTATTTTTTAGATTTTTACTTTTAATATTATTATATTAAAAACTATCAAAACGCACCTAAAAACATCAATTTTATATTTTTTTAGGCTCGTGCTCGGGCTGGTATGGATTTGGGTTTATTTTTAAAATAATATTTTGGACTACCAAAGATTATTTCTTGCCAAGTTAAATTTTAGCTTGGGTTTGGTCCATAAATAATTATTTCTTCTAGCCTATTGTATTGCTCAATCCAACCCATGAATGATTGAATCTGATCAATTTGATTCCAAAAAGATTTTCTTCAAACTTCAACATTTTTTTCATCTAAAAAGACATTTGATTTAATCCAAAAATATTCAGGTTTTATAATGGATAATCAAGACTGTTAGAGGGGAATTCCATCAGCTTTTGGTCCTTAAAAATCCTTATAAAAAATGGTTGGAGAAAAGTGTTGAAGGTTGGTTTTTCTACATTATTTTAAATAGAGATTCTTGAGTCTTGTTCACCTATTTTTTTCATTCCTTTTGATTTTGGTTTTTAAAAGTTTTTTTTGTTCATAATTTTCCTCCAAAATAAAAACTTAAAATCAATTCTTGTTGAGAGATTTTGAGTCCAATTTCATTGGATCTTGTTTAGTAATGCATCTAAATATGGTGGTGTTATTGGAATCTTGAAAGGCTTATTAAAATCATATATTTTACATCAAGTGAGGATCAATAAAAGCTTAATGAAAAATAATTAAACCTTGACGAAGACAACAACATATTTCAAGTTGTTTATGCACTGAGTTCTTCAACAAGTAAGTATTTTTATTGGTTTTGTTTACATATATTTTCAATATAAGCTTAGAATGTAAGCTTGGAGCTATTTTCATTCTATTATACATAATTCCATGTATGATTAATATGCATGTTATGATTTTATTTTAATCTTTTATGAAAAAATATATTTTCTTAGTATGTATACTAGTCTTTGTTATGATTGCAATTTTATTATGATCTTATAAATTGCATGATTATAAACTAAACATATATGCCAACTTGTCTTCTTATATGTGAATAATTTAGACAACAATCGTAAGGCTTTAATATGCATTAATAGTCTTTGTTTAGTTTATAATTCTTTGTGATAACTACATGAATAGTTAAAAAGGATATTAGTATCTTTGTTATTATTTTATCTAGTTGTTTATGTACATGTTTTTTAGATTCATGCATATAATGTATCCTTATGAATGAAACAATAAAAAACTTGTTTATATTTACCATATATATATATATTTATAATTTTTGCTAGTTATTTGTTTAGTTTGTATATGCAAATTTACAATCTTGTATGGTATGCTAATTGTTTAATTTATATTGGTGTGCCATTTGTTTAAACAAGATTAAAATGGTATGTTGCATGTTAATTGGATAATATTTAAAAATGATCTTGCTTAACTGAGAATATTTATTTTCTAAGCTTTTCTTATAATTGTTAAAAGGTTTTTTTTTTTTTTTATCAAACTTTAGTTTGTTAAAAATTTGTGTTTATTTTTTTATATATGCTTTAAGAAGCCAAATTATTTATATAATATTGGCTATTGTTTTACATAACATTTATCATGACTTCAAATTGAGAATTGGTTTTTCCAACCAATTTTGCTTTGGCAAGTATTACTTTGGTAATGAGGATTCCACCATCATCTTTCATGTTGAGTGGTGCGAAATCTGAAAGGTTTGAGGGACTAAACTTTGAGAGGTGACAACAAAACATGTTGTTCTATTTGACCATCTTAAACTTGGAAAAGTTCATGTTGGAAAAGGCGCCAAAGTTATCAAATAATGATCAATTTTATTATTATGGTAGCTTTAGATGTGTGGAATCATAGTGATTTCATATGCGAAAACTACATCTTGAATAGATTGAGTAATACACAATATAATGTGCATAGTTCAATCAAGACTGCAAAGACACTTTGGAAAACTTTGGGCAAAAAGTTCAAGGTTCAAGTTGTTTGTATTAAAAATCATAGTCAATAAATTTTAGATTTTTAGATGGTTGATTCAAGGATCATTATGAGTCAAGTTCAAGAGTTTTAACTTAAAGATATGGTTAAAAGTGAACATTTTCAAGTGGTTGTAATTATTGAAAAATCACCACTATTTTGAAAAGAATTCAATAATTACCTGAAGTATAAAAGTAACGAAATTGGAGTTAAAGACCTTATCAGGCTAAGACTATAAAAAGACAATAAGTTGTTTGAAAGAAAAACTAACTCTTCTACTATAGCCTCTAAGGAAAAAGATACGTGAAAGGAAAAAATATTACGAAAATGTTTAATAAAAAATGTTGTTTTTGTAATAAGATAGGACACTTAGCCAAGGGTTGCGGATTTAGAGCTTAACAAAGTAACCAAAAAAAAAAAAAAAGACTATTAAAAACCAATATCAATGAGGTTTATCATCTCGTAGATAAAGTTTGGAAATAAATATGGTTGTTGTTGTTGTTTTTGAAGTAAACTTGATTAAAAAACTTGAGGAGTGATTGGTTGACACAAGTGCAACAAAACATTTATGTACCAAGAAATGTATGTTTTCCACTTATAAATAAGTGGTTGGTGAACACTTGTATATATGAAATTCACACTACTAGAAAATTAGAAAATAAAAATAAAAACACCAATGGATAAATTTCTTTCACTAATTTTCAATGAAAATAGCAATGGATAATTTTCGTTAATAATTTCCAATGAATTTAACAACAGAGTATGTTTTGTTGGTAAGTTCTGATGAAATTACCGATGGAGTAAAAAATAAAAATAAAAATCAATAAAAAACATACAAGCAATTCCATTGGAAAGTTAACACATTATTATTTACCGATAAACCATCTGTTTCTCATGCTTCCTCTTGCAAATAAATACTAGCATCCCCCTGTTTCTTATGAATTCTGCCACCATAAACCATCTAGCATTAATCTACACCTATTAATAGTGTCAACATCCATCGTTGAGCTTTTTTTATGATGCTTCAATACACAAAGTAAGCAACCCTTAGTAACCCATTTGCTATTTAGGTTAATCTATTGAATTATGTTTTTAGTATTTGTAGTTTGGTTGTATATTTAAGTGTTTTATAAATTTTTCTAGAAATGTTTTTTGTATTAATGTATGATTTGTATGTTAGGGATTGTTTGGGATTTAAGAAAAAATGAATTTTATTTTGTCCTTTGATAAAATTGACTTTGATTTTGTAACTTATTGTGTCATAATTGAAGATTGATGGGTTGTTTTAATGGGTACCAATCATATCTTATCAATTGTATTATTAAGTTAAAGATTATGGATATCCTTGGCACGCTATAGATGCACAATTATTCATCCTTAATTATTTACATGTAGATACTTGTTTAACTTTAAGAAAAAATTTAAAAACAAAGTGCATATTGATGCATAGATATGCAAGGCTTATATTATTGAAGAAATTTTAACATTTATCTCTTATTATTTTGAGTCTCACTTGAAAATAAGAATCAATTGTATTCTAAGACATGATGATGGTTGTGAACTACCTTAGAGTGAAAATTTATCAATATTTTATCATTTGTGATGATCATAATCAAAGAATGTAGTGAGGAGTAGATATTTGACATACATTAAATTTAGACAAACACATAATTTATATGCTATTCAAATGCAATGAATTAAGATCTTTTTTTAGTAAGTCAATTTTACAATTACATAATTTTAAAATATTTTTTTTCTTATATTCTCATATAGACTTAATTCAGAAACTTACTTAAGGCAACATTATTAATTATTGTTATTCCAAAATCCAAATGCTATTGAAGCTCAAATTATCCAATGGCTAGGTGAACAATCTGTCATGTGGTTTAA
This sequence comes from Populus alba, assembly GCF_005239225.2. Taxonomy (NCBI): domain Eukaryota; kingdom Viridiplantae; phylum Streptophyta; class Magnoliopsida; order Malpighiales; family Salicaceae; genus Populus; species Populus alba. The sequence goes on from NC_133289.1 coordinate 17,223,507, forward strand.
AATATATGTAAGTATTTAATAATTTATAACTCCTAAAAAGAGACCTACTTATGTTTTTTATGGGACCACTAATAGTTGTTAATTAAATTTAACTAGGTTTTCAACATGGAAGGTAATGTTGGTAGATTAAAGTTTCTATATTTGGGTCCTGAAAGAAAGATCTAATGTTATAATAAATTTTTCATCAATGAGTATGTCTTTTATATTGAAAAGTATGGTAATGGTAAAAAGGCAAGTAATAGTGGGGCTTGTGTAAAGGGTTAAACTCCTAGTGAATTTGAAGTTGATTATTATGGAAAATTTATAAAGGTTATTGAATTGTGATATCATAGTGATTAAGAGACATTGGTTTTGTTCAAATGATATTGATATGATATCAATAAAGAAATTATAATAGATCCTTACCATGTTATGACCAAAATAAATAAAAAGAGATAGACTTCACAACATCAACAATGTTATTTTTTTTTTCAAACAATACCAATAAGTGTCTTATATATACACTATATCCTTTAGAAAGGATCATAATAGAGTTGATCAGTTTTTCATTGTGAAAACCAAACCTAGAAATCGTGTTCAAGTTGATGTTGTTGAAGATGGTAACGATGAAGTAAATGGGGGAGATAATGTATTCAAAATGGATAAGTTAGTTGATTTATATCGAGTGGCTCTATCTACCAAGTTAAAGAATTCAAATTTTTCTGTCACTAGGAATACTTATGTTGACATTGACATTGATGAGTTAAATGTGATATTGAGTAGCAAAAAACATAGAAAAGTAAATAAAGATAATGAGATAATCCAACTTAAATTCAACAAAGAAGATGATGGAAATAAAGAGGAGGATTCTAATTAAAGGGTGTTGCATTGATTTAGATATAAAACAATCATTGTGTAATAAAATTGACATTATATAACACATTTGTTGCAACTCTATAATGCATTATATTTTTACATTTTAAAAGTATTTTTTTTTTGTTATAGTTGTGGATTTAATATCGACAATTACTGTGAGTTCTTAGATTTTAGAAAAAAATAGTGGATATGAATTTAGAAAGACTGAATTAAGGTTTATTGCATTAAAAAATTAGGGGGATTTTTTTGGAGTATATATATATATATATATATATAAAGAGGGTATTTGCATTTCAAATTGTTTTTTTTTTCCTAGTTGATGGGTTCTTGAGTTGTCATTTTGATTTTTTCTATTGTAGCTTAAATGGTATCATGTGTTCTTTAATATTTGTTTCTTTCACATGGGTGATTTTTTTTTTTTGAATTTCTTATTGAGTTTTAAAATTTCTATTCTTCTTGGAGAGTGTTTTGTTTGATTTTGAGTATTTGTTAAGGGTAGTTGTATGATTATTTAAAGCTCTTAAAATTAAAGAGATAGTTTGTTTCGTAGGAGATCTTGCTTTGGTTTTGGAATTTGGTATATTGTTTTACTATGTATTTGGAATTTAATAGAATGGTATGTAATTTGTTGGTTTTTTGTAATGTTTTATGGCTTTTCTTTTTAAGTTTTGAAGTACCTAATTATAAGTAATGAGCTAAAGATTTTAAATTTAAATTGTGAATTTTTTTTGGAACATATGTTTAATGTGTGTTAGTTCAATATGCATATCTAAAAGTACAAAGGTATTTAAGAAGTGAAAGTCAGGAATTCTACATACTCTCTATACCATTTGGTGAATGAAATACAACATGGTGGGTTCTTTTTTAAAATGTTTTTGTTTATAATAGAATTCTTTCTGTCAAAAATAGAGATTTTAGTTTGGCTTGGCTTGGTTTGGTTTGTGATCTTGATTTTGATTGGTTTGGTTTGGTTATGAGTTTATTACAATGAAATTGAGAATTAACTTATGTTACACTGCTATTAGCACTACTATTTTAACTAGTAGTAGTGTTGGTGATGTCAGTGATCGTGCTATTAATTTAGGTGTTGATCATGGAAATATATCAAATGAACACAATTTTGACTGAGTTTGTCCGTTTTACGCAGCAAGGGTGGACCTTTAAGAGATCCATAATATGATAATGTTATTGTAGAATGGAAGGCAAACTACTCAATGTAAGTTATGTATTAAAGGTATTTATTTTGATTAGGCTATTTTAAGATTTAAGCTAAATGACTTTAGGTGAGTTTTTTTTAACAGGTTTACAAATATTAAAGCTATGTGTTTTATCATAAATGTGATGACATCATTCGAGGAACCACTATTTCAATAGAGTTAACTCTAAGATTATTCTAAATGGATGGCTATGAAAGATGCTTTGTGGGGACTATTTAAGGTAGGATAATATATATAATTTTTTTTTTAATTTAAGAAAAAACTAATTAATGTAAGAATTGAAAATGCAAGGAAAATTTTATTGGAAAAGGGAAAATGAAGGGTGTTTAGGAAAGTGTGGGAAAACTACAACCCAAATAGGTAAGTATCAAGCAATTAACAAATTTAACTACATTGTTTTGATGGTGTGAATTACACAAGGTGGATGGATAAGATGGTATTCTTGCTCACTTCTCTAAAGATTTACTACATTCTTGATTTGAATATGCCTACAATACCTAAACCATAAAAAAATAAATATGTTACTGTTAAGACTGAAAGATTGAAACATGAAGAAGATGAAGTGCTTTATTAAGAGCATAATCTAAATGCTCTGACTAGTTGACTTTATGACATCTTCTCTAAATTAAAGTCGCTAAAAGAAATTTAGGTAGCCTTAAAGACACACCATAAGTAAGAAAAATCATTTTCTTGCTTTAAATTCTTTTAAGTAAGAGATTATTGACGATAGGCCAATCATGGATCAAGTCCATGAAATTTAGATACTGATATCAAAACTCAGTAATCTAGTTATCAAAGTTCCTAATTCACTTTAAGTAAATTATGTTTTTATCAAAACTTTCTTTATCATGGAATGAATATAGTAAGAAGATGTTGCATTTAATAGACAATTAAAGATTTAAACAGTTTCAAACACACTTGCAAATTGAGGTTCAATCTCGTATTTGTGAATTGCAAAAAATAAATTATAAAGTGATTTTTTACTAAAACTAGTTTTAAAATGACTTAACATAATCTAAAAGTGTAAAAGAAAGGAAACAAATTCAAGAAGAAACAAAATAATAATAAAAAGCATGTGATTTTTTTTCATTGTAGAAATAAAGGGCACAACATAAGAGATTAAAGATTCAATAATTTCAACAAGAAAGGTAGTTTTAACAAAGTGAATATAGTTAAAAAAGACAGAGTCAAGGAGTTTGTTGTCATAGTTTCAAACATTCAAATTGGAATAATTATTGAATTAAAAATAAAAACTAGTGTTATGAAGACTACAGATTGGTTATTGGATTTTAGTGTAACGGGTCATGTCTGTAACAATAAAACATGGTTCAAGAATTATAATGAATTGAAGAAACATGAAGAGGTCTTGACGGGTAACCATAATTATGCCAATGTTTTGGTAAAAAGAATTATTGAATTGTGCTTTACTTCTAGAAAAAAATTAACTTTAGTCAATTTATTTCATGTTCCTTAAATTAGAAGAAAAAAAAAACCTTATATCTACGAATCGTTTAACCAAGAAAGGGTTCAAGATTGTTTTAAAGTTTGATAAGGTTATTGTAACTAAGAGTGAGATGTTTGCGGGAATGTTTATTCTTGTGATGGCATGTTTAAGTTCAATATTAATAAAATCAATGTTATTTCAACTTATATGGTTGAATCTACTTCTTTTCTTTAGCATACTAGATTAAGACATTTAAATTATATTTTTTTTGAAATATATGTGTAAATATGGTTATATTTCATATTAGAATGATAATAATAACAAATGTGAAATATGTATTCAAGCAAATATGACAAAAAAATCCTTTTTTTTTTTTAAGTTGAGAGATATTCTCAATTACTTGAATTAGTCTATACTGATATATATTAAATAAATGGAATGTTAACAATGGGTGGAAAAAGATATTTCATAACTTTCATTAATGATTATTCGCATTTTACCTATATTTACTTACTAAGAACTAAAGATCAAGCCTTTGGAAAATTTAAAGAATTCTAGAAAATAATATAAAATCAAAAGGAAAAGGAAATTAAAACTCTTAGAAGTGATAAAGGTGGTAAATACTTTTATAGGGAGTTTTCTACATTTTGTGAGGAAAATAGAATATTTCATCAAATGACAACGCCATATACACCACAATATAATGGACTTGCTGAAAAGAAGAATATGGCCTTATTAGATATGGTCAATGTCATGCTTTTTAATGCCAAGTTACCAAATTGTTTATGGGACGAAGCTTTACTTACTACATATTACATTCATAATAGAGTACCATCTAAGAAATTAAATGTTTGTCCTTATAAAATTTAAATAATTTTAAAGTGAGGGTATGTGTAGATTCTTATAAAGTTTTTGATCCTTAAAAAACAAAATTAGGAACTAAAGGTCTTAAGAGTGTTTTGTTGATTATGCATAAAATTCAAAAGTTTATAGGTTTTTGGATTTAGAAACTAATGTGATATTTGAATTTATACAAGTTTAATTTATCAAAAATAAATTCATAAGTGATTCAAATGTGCAAGAACCAAATGTAACAATAATGACTTCCACCTTAACTTTTAGTGAAAAACATAAAAACTAAAAGTAATAGGTTCAAGTGAACTTAGAAGAGTCAAGGATTTATAAAGGGAAAACACATTATTTCTATCGATTGAATTGTATTTTTAGTTGAAGGTCATAAAAAAATAGTATTGAAAAGGACACCTATGATCCTAAATATAGAAGATGATTCAAAGATATTATGTGAATCTAGGTCTCTAAAGGATGTTGTCTCATGTAAAAAAGTGGTAAATGATGAAATGGATTTAATATTGTCTAACAATACTTGAGTTCTAGTAGATTTACCTCTAGGTTTTAAGCCAATAAGATGTAAGTGAGTGTTTAGAAGAAAATATAACACCAATGGTTCTATACAAACCTTCAAGGCAAGATTAGTTGCCAAAGAATTTACTTAAAAGAAAGGTTTTGATTATTTTGACATTTACTCTCCAGTAGCAAGAATTACATCCATAAGAGTTTTATTTGCATTAACATCAATTTATAAATTGTAAGTTCATCAAATGAATGTTAAGATGACTTTCTTAAATGGAGATTTAAAGGAGGAAGTGTAGATGGAGCAACTTGAGGGTCTTATAATTCCTGAAAATGAAAAAAAAAAAGTATGTAAATTAGTAAAGTCTTTATATGATTTAAAGCAAGCTCCAAAACAACGAAACAAGAAGTTGGACAAAGCAATTTTGTTAAATTATTTTCATCATAATGATGTCGATAAGTATATGTATTCCAAATTTACAAAAGATTTTGGTGTGATTATTTTTCTCTACAAAGATGACATGTTAATCTTTAGCACTAATATGATTGGAATAGTTGAAACCAAAAGGTATCTCACTTCTATTTTTAAAATTAAAAATAGCAAGATCTTGGTGAAGTGGATATACTTTTAGGTATCAAAATTAAGAAACATAGTATTAGCTATGCACTTAATTAGTCATATTATGTTGAGCAAAATGCTTGATAAGTTTAACCATCTCAATATAAATAAGGTTAATACATCATTTGACTCTACTATGAAGTTAAATGATTATTGTGATAAAATGATAGCACAACTAGAATATGTTAGTTCCATTGAAAGTCTTATATATGTTATGCATTGTACAAGATTAAATATAGCTTTTGCTACATGCTAGTTATCAAGATATACAAGTAAGCTAAATATAGTTATTGGAAGGCTATTGCAAGAGTCTTTAATTATCTAAAAAAAAAGATTGATTTAGGCTTGTTTTATTCTGATTTGAAAAGATATTGTGATGCAAGTTGGATAGCTAGTTCTAGTGATAATAAGTCCTTCTCAAGATGGATTTTTTCACTTAAAAGAGGTGCAATATCTTAGGCATATAAGAAAAAAACATGTATATCTCATTCTACCATGGAATCAAAATTTATTGCTTTGACTGCTGTAAGTATAAAAGCAAAATGACTAAAAAATATATTGTTAGATATTAAGTTGTGGCCTTAACCTATGTTAGCTATTTCTTTATATTGTGATAGTGAAACAACTATATCCCGAGCTTATAGTAATATTTACAATAGTAAGTCAAGAAATATAAGTATTCAAAATGGATATATTTGGGAGTTGATTAACAATCCATTATCTATGTAAAGTGTGTACATAATTTACCGGGCCCACTTATAAAAGGACTATCTCGAGACATGGTAAGGAAAACAACTAGTGGAATGAGGTTGAAATTTGTTATTAAAGATACTGGTTTTGGAAACCCAACTTCGAATTAGTAAAAAGCTTATTTCTAAGTTTAATAGGTAATAACAAGCTACTATTTAGTATATATTGGACATTGATAATTAGTTTTGGACCTATTCTAATACTATTCAGTGCGTTCTATTACATAAAGAATAATGAGCGTAGGCTCTTAATGGAATTTAAAAGTTCATGTTTAATTTAATAAAAACATGTATAATTCCACCTATTTGAATATAAAAATGATGCCATTTTCTATAAGGGTTAGGGTTTTTTCTTGTAAATATTCATGAAAATGAGATTTTAGCACATGGCCATAAATAAGTTCTACACAGTCGTCAACATCTTTAAGAGTTTAATAGTATTGTGTGTGTAATATCTTTAAGAGTTCTAACACTAATCAAAGGTTTAAATTGCAAAATATCTTTTTATAAACATAATTTTATCAAATGAAAAGACATTTATTATAAACTAGTGAGGAATTGTTGTTGTAGTTTATAAATGAAAAAATAAGAAAAAGATGTCTATTCCACATTGAAAATAAACATCCCCTCCTAAGTGTGTATAAATTTGAGTTTCTACTGTGTGGTAAATTAAATGAAAACTATGATGGATGAGCTTTTATAGTGGGCACTTGAAACTTAGAACTTAATATGTCAATAATACTATTTTTTTTTTGATTTTTTTTCTTTTATTTTTTATAATTAATTTTAACATTTATTATTGTTGAGATAAATTTGAATAACAACTATTTAGTTTAATTCAAAATATAATTGTTTCATTAATAGTCATATAGTTTCATTAACAATCATAATGTTTCAAGTCTATATAAACCTGCTACTACATATATAACATATACAAAAAAAAAATGCATTTTCTTTCCTTTTTCATTCTTCTTATTCTTTTATAAGTTTAAAAAGCTTAGTTATATCTTAAAGGTGTTGTCTTTATAAGAGACAAATAAACACCTCAAAAATAGTGTTTTCACACCCCTAAGCAACCTCTTTATTTGTTTCCATTACTAAAGAGTTTCTCTAACAATTTTAAAGTGTTTACTTAATGGAGACAAATATGAATTTAGGCGTCAGGGTTACTAAGGGTGTCAAAATTTAAATGGATTGTTTTGATGGTACATATTACACAAGATGGATTGATAAGATGGTGTTTTTGTTTACTTTACTAAAGTTTACTACATTCTTGATTTGAATCTACCTGCAGTATCTAAACCATAAGAAGATGAATATGTTACTGTTAAGATTGAAAGACTTAAACACGAGGAAGATGAAGTTCCTCCCCTCCTCTCTCTTTCATTAGTCTAGTTTAGAAGAAAAAAAAAAAGGAGAAATGAACACTGTTGTTACTCAATTTCGAACGCCCACATGCTGGAGAGGGTGTATACCTCTTTTGAACAGAGTATAGGAGTTTAGCTCCTGTTCGCTAGAAAATTGACAAAAAAAGCACAAAAATAAATATTTTTTTTAAAGCCTTATTTGAGCTGTTTAGTTTGGTCAGGAGTCTTCATAATGTTAAATTCGTTCCTTTTTTTATCTGGTCTTTAAGGTTGAATAAATCCCTCAGAATTTGCACTAAAAAAAATGGTTCTACTGCTGTGGCAATTTTCTGTTCCAACTTAGGCTCTGATTCTGACTCGGTTTTGTACGACATCTGACCATCCTAGGTATATTCTGTCACTCATGACATGTTGAAAAATTAATGTACACCTTTATTAGGTCCTAGGGATCATTGTTCTTAGGGCAGATTCTTAGTCAGATTTGGATGCTCAGCATTGTCAAATCAAGAACCTTTTTGACTAACTAGATTACTGCTAGTTTCTGTTCTGTAAAAAGTTTTTATCTCACTTCAATTCCTTCATCAAAGTTGTAGTCTTAGATGCATAGATGAATTTGAGCTTTTGAATCACTTGATTCCGATATCAGAGGCTCTAGATGTTCCCGTTTGAATATCTAACATGAAGGTAGAGAATTCTGCCGCGAGAAGGATATTGACCCGAGTCTACACTAAAAAAACTCTATTTTTGGCCTAGTTTTTGTGATTTTTGCTCTTAGTTCATACTCTCAGTCATATCAGGATTCTCAACATTCATCAGTTTTTGAGTTAGACCTGGAGATCCCTTTTGACCAACTAAATTACTGCCAGTTTCTGTTCTGTAAAAAGATTTTATCTCACTTCGACTCCTTCATCAAAGTTGTAGTCCTAAATACATAGATGAATTTGAGCTTTTGAATCACTTGATTCCGATATCAGAGGCTCAAGATGTTCCCGTTTGAATATCTAACGTGAAGGCAGAGAATTCTGCCGTGAGAAGGATATTGACCCGAGTCTGCACTAAAAAGACTCTATTTTTGGCCTAGTTTTTGTGATTTTTATTCTTAGTTCATACTCTCAGTCATATCAGGATTCTCGGTATTTGTCAGTTTTGAGTTTAGACTTGGAGATCCCTTTTGACCAACCACATTACTGCTAGATTATGTTCTGTAAAAAGATTTTATCTGACTTCTACTCCTTCATCAAAGTTGTAGTCCTAGATGCTTAGAATAATTTTGGCTTTTGAATCACTTGATTCTGATATCAGAAGCTCAAGATATTCCCATTTGAATATCTAACGTGAAGGCAGAAAATTCTGCCGCGGGAAGAATATAGCCCAAATTTGCGGGGCTGATTCGAAGGATTTTTTTTGGACCAAGGCTGAATCGAAAATTGCTAAAATGAGGGATTTAATTGAAGAAGGATATTGAAAGCTAGAAAGGGGGCTGGATCATCATAAATGATAGGATTTTTTCCACACCAAAATAAGAAAAATGAGACCTTGCAGCTGCACCCTCCAGCTGATTTTCTTTCTTTTTGTTCGCTGTAAATTCCTGTTGTTTTTCCTTTATCATCATGCCTGATTTTGGGAGCTGCAACCATGTTTTTTCTGGCCTCATTTCAAAGGGAGCAGCTGGCCCTATGGAAGGAAAAAAAACAGCCACACCCTTCTCTAAAACTGGAAGGAAATCAGACGTAAAGCACCAGCACAAAATCAGAATATTGCAGCTTCCTTTTGTGTTTTTTTTACTGCAAATCAGTAGGGATTTACGTCCTAGGATTAATGCATTGAATCATTCCTAAATGGAGACATATTTAGACTATATATAAGCCCCTCTAATGACCTAACGGAGGCGGCAAAAAAGGAGAGCAAAAAGAGAGCAAAAACATAACAGAAAGAGAGCAGAAACATAAAAGAAAAACGCAAGAGAGGCAAAGTAAAAAAAATCACAGAATAAAGGGAGTTTCTTGTTTGCGTTCTGGTGTCACCGTGAGGGAAGAAAAGAAAAAAGACAAGACGGAGAGGGAGCTTTGTTGCTAAAGCTGGACAACAACGTTTTGCTTGGTTTTATTTCATCCTCTGCAGAAAAGAAAAAAAAAACAGTGAGACCTGCAGGTAAGTCTTAACTTTCTTCTTCTTTGCTGCCTTTAAATCTGTTGCACCTTTTTCTTTTCTCTTTGCTTTGCATTGCACATTCGATTTTTTTACTACATACACAATGAACGCTTGCCTTGTTTTGTTCCTGCCGTGGCTTTGAGTTTTAGATGAGTGACTATGTTAAGAGGGCTAGCTTTTGGTGTTCCGTTTTTTTTTCTTTCTTTCGCTGTTTCAGATTTAAGGACCCGGGGAAGGGGGGCTGTTTGTTTCTTCATCATCAGCTCCCTTTTTTGTTAGTGTCCTTCCATGCTCTTTAATTGAAATAGCCGGCCAGGTTTTCTTTGGTTTTTATTCCGTGATATAATTATAACAGCTTACCGTCCCAAGCTTTTCCTTTTTGTATGAAGTATGGCAGTTTCTCCCGATTTGGCAAAAAGAAAATGGGTCATGATTCATGGACATATGTAGCAGGATTTTGATTTTAAAATTTCAGTTTCAAAACTTTGGCTCCCTCATCCATACGTGCTTAGTCCTTTCCAATGTATAGAATTTTAAGTTGATTTGGCTTTGAATGATTTTTGTTACGAATTTTTTAAGTTTCTTGTAGTTGTAATATGAATGATGGCTTGCTATTTTTCATTTTTGTGTTTACATTTAATTGTGATGCTATGTGTTTCAAAAAAAAAATTTAAAAGTTTTCTTGTGTGTTGCATACGGCCAATACCCTAACATGTTTTGAATTTCTTTTTTTATATATAAATAAAAAAAAATATTTGAAGTTTCGACAAAGGTGTTTTTCGCATGGATTTCGTAAACACAACAAAAATTATTTTTCTTGCATTTCTGGATTTTACAACATGTTTGTAAAACTCCAAAGGGTATTGGCCAATATTTTAAAAAATATAAAAATCCTATTTTTGGGGGAATTCATCTATTATTCACCGCTAATGTTTGGATAAAGAAATCCTTAAAGGATGAATATCCAAAATATTATTGGGAGTAATAAATCCGCACACATTCATGAAAGAAGCCTTGATTCTAATCGAGGACATTTCAATTTTTTTTTTTTCACTCCACGGTTTACGAGCCGTGAGAGTATAAAATACTAAAAAATATAGGTTTTTTTTTAGCGCCCTAGATTTCAATTTTCCCCCCCTCCTTGCGATTTACGAGTCGCAAACTCTTGAAATACTAAGGGAAAAATGAGCTTTCGAAGCACATGGAATCTCCTTAGATTTCTATCCTATGAAATTTTATTTGAATCAAACCTAGGAAAACTGAAGGGATTAGAAAACACCAACACCATAGCAATTATAGAGCAAACCAAATACCAAACAGCTTACCTTAGGTAGGGTGTACTAGGGATGCTAATACCTTCCCTTTATGCAACCAGTTCCTTGCCTTAGAATCTCTGAAAAACCAGTTAGGGTTCCTAGTGACCATAATACTAGGTGGCGACTCCTTTACACAAAAACAAAATAACTTGAAATTCAATCAAAAGTCGCCGCGCTCAGCCGCGAGGGTGCGACAAACACCACCAACAACCCCTTCTCTTTGCAACTCTATCTTTTTTATGTGTTTGCCTTCTCTTCTTTATCTTCTATTTGTTTTATGTTTTTCTTCTCTTTTCTATTAGTCTGGTTCATAAAAAAAGATTGGTGAATTGAAAGATTTGATGTTAATTGCAAAAAAGTTAAAAAAAAAAAAAAAGGAGAGAAGAAGATATGGTAAGGAAAAAAATTGCTTGCATGAAGAAAATAGAGAGTAAAAAACACCAATATTTTTTGTGAAAAAAAAAGATAAGAAACTAAAGTGAAATATTATGTTGCTTTTGCTGGTATAGTTTGTATATGAATAAAGAATGAAACGATATTTATCTTATATTGGAAAGAGAAACACTCCCTCATAAGTGTTTATAAATATAGGTTTTTATTGTGTAGTAAATTAAGTGAAAGTTATGATTGATGGACTCTCATATTGGAACTTAATATGTCATTGATATTAATTTTTTTAAAAATTTATTTCTTTTAATATTCATAATTAATTTTGATATTTGTGACTGTTATGATAAAATTAAATGGTAGCTATTCAATTTAGTTCAAAATATAATTGTTTTCTTAACAATAATAATATCATCATTCATAATATTTCAAGTATATAGAAACCTGTTACTACAAAGAAAACATACATAAAAATACATATATTTTTTTTTTTTTGTATTTTCTTCTTATTCTTTTAGAGGTTAGAGAGCTTAGTTGTATCTTGAAAGTGTTGCTTCTGTATAGAACAAATAAACATCTTAAATACAATATTTTCATACTTTTAAACTAATTCTTTATTTATTTTCATTCTCAAATAGGTTCACAGTAAAAGATTTCATAGCCCTCAATGCGAAAATATGAGCACTCTTAGTTTTTTTTTTTTTTTTAAGTAATCTAATGTTTGACTAAAGTAGCAGCAATAATTAAACTGTGGAATTGTGCCAATGCTCCCAACACATGATTATGCACTTGAATTATCAAAATGCACTGCTAACTAACTTTATGATATCATTAGTATTGGGGAAAAAGATATAGTATTGCCCAAAGACGAGCTTTTTATTTAATGATCAATTCACTTCATTTACTTGAGTTAATAACAAAAAATACTTTACTTTTTATATATAATTAACAATAATGAAATTAATGGTGTAATGGAATCATGGAACCTACAATTTGTAATAACACTACTTCTACCATAAAAAATCAAGATTAGCTTGGTCAAATGGACGAAGATGTCCATGTAATTAGTTGTCATAATTTCTTATGGCAACTTGAACGCAAAACAACTCCCAATGTTCCAACTCCTCCAAGCATTCAGCTAGACACATGCAATTAATTAGTATATAAGAGATTAATTAAATACCTCTCAATCTCATATTCAAGTGTAAGCATTAATTATACATAGTATATTATATCATAACCAAGTGCTTCGTGCGCTTGGTTTTCATAAGCAGAAAAGAGATCAACACAAAAAGAATTCCAGTCCTCCCTCCATCGTGTACTTTTGAATCATGAATATTGATCTTCATAATTTCCATTTCTCAGCTCAAATTAATTAAATATAATAATTTCTTCAATTTCCAATGTATATATCTTCATCTATGTTCTTCATTAGACGTTAGTCATGCATGTATAAAAGGCTACTATTCTACTTGCTATGTAATATAATTAACTAAACACTGGAAAAAAAAAAAAAAACTACAAATTTGTGTGTGTGTGTCTATATATATATATATCCTTACAACTGCATGCATATGCTTGAATTAATTTGTTTGGTGAAAATACGACCAAAGCAAAAGAAGTATAATTGTGAATAGATTGTTGGAGGGTTGAAGATCACAAAAAAGATCTAATTCAGAACTCCTCCTATGTACTATGTTATTAGTTCCAATTTTCATGGGATTTTAGCTGTTCAGAACCTATGTTCATTGCATCATATCTTGGATTACAAGGCAGGGAAATCCCTGAAAATAATGAATAAGCTCCGAAATAATTCATTACATCACAAACAAAGTACATAAGTTCATCTCAAACAACGTAAATGGGAACTAGAAAGACTTGCTATTATATATTAATCATTCTTCATTAATTGCATGCCCTTGAGAAGTTTCCAAGAAAAATCTTTTTCAATATTCTCTCAAATTTATCAAACCCTAACAACTCACTGTTAATCACAAAAGTACTTTAAAGTGCAATATTTTGTGCAATCATTGATGGATTCTCTATCATGCATTGATGAGGTGAGTGGTGAACTTGTTTGTAAGTTTCCGACATAGTTGAGCATATGGGATATTCCTCGTTTCATGAACATGGCCACACAAGCTAGCATATAAAAAATTAAAGGCATTGTTTAAGATCATTGTGAGCATCGATTGTTTGCTTAAAAAATAAAGTATTTACATCGATCGTGTCATACATTGTGTATAATATAGAATGCTTTGTTCTCAATAAGGACCAACATATAGCTTTGGGTACCATGTTATCGTTGTTGTTGTTTTTTTTTTTTTTTTTTGAGAATATTTTTTTCCCCTCATATTGTTCGAATGGTTAGGATTGATGGCACGCGGCATGGTACGTAGCCCATTATCAGGTGGTAAAAGGCATGATTCGGGGTTGGCGACTTGGCTCTCTGTTGAATCGAAAGATAATCTTTTCAAATGTGCAAGCTGAAAATGATAAAGCAAGGTTACTTCCATTTAATATGTACGGACAATATTTAGCATCATGAGACGCTTTTCTAATGCTTGCAAATTCGAATTATTCAGTTCTAACTGTAATTATATGTGATATATTATTAAATGGTTTGCCTGTTTGAATTTTATTATAATTTTATTAGTAATGGTGTTTACACTTTATCATACTATTTGATTTTTATATTCCTTTTATTTTGATTGGGATTCCTTCAATAGATATTGACAATATTTTTCTGTCAGTGTTTATTAATAAATTTAATGATGAAAAAAAATTGGTTGGTTAAGATTATTGTAGAATACCAACAAAAAAAATCTATTAATATTTTCATTTCTATTCGTTGATTTTCTAGTGATGATTCTTATAACTAAAAAACATATCTTCTAACATAAAAGAATGAGAGGGATATATGAGCTGTGATCTTGTTCTTTTTAGTAGTGATACAAATATAAAAAGACACACTCCATATAATCTTGACTTTTGAGAGTGTCGGTTTGGTAAGATGTAGCGACTGATTGTTTCTTCTATATTCTAAGGACTTGAATATGGTGTCATATTCTAAAAAAGACTTGTCATCTACAATCATCATTCTAATTGATTATATGTACACGATTAAGCATGTAAACTCAAACATGCACCTAGGGAAGCCTAAGATTTTTTTTAATTTCATCCATCAATAATTTGGATCGCAAAGCAGCAGAAAAAAAAAATCATAAATCATATGGTTCAAAAGATATATTAAGTAATAAGCTAAAGAGTATGGGAAATTTACTATTCACCCGCACCCAATGCACTGTGAATTACAACAATAATCTACAATGCATTTTTTTTTCTTTTACTTTTTTGTTTATTTTTGCACTTTTTCCCTTTTTTTTTTTTTTTTTTCAAAATTATCTTTGTTAATTTAATTTTTTTTAATATTGAGCTGGTTAAAATTTTTCGCTTTGTAGTTTTTTTTCCTTTAAAATACTATGGATTACTACAGTGTTTTTCCACATGATATTTCTATTTTTTTTTATTTTTCAAAAATGTATTTTTTGATTTTACTTTTTTTAATATTAAGTTGATTGAGAATTTAGTTTTGTAATTTTTTCTCTTTAAAACATTGTTGATTGCTAGAGTGTTTCTCCATATGATTTTTTTTTTTATGATTTTCTCCAAAATTATATTTTTTATTTTATTTTTCTAATATTGAACTGGTTAAAAATTACAGTTAAAATATATGAGGGAAGCACTGTAGCGTTCCTCGCAAATTACTGTGGATTGCTACAGTGTTTTTTCACGTAGTTTTTTTTTTTTTAAATTGACTGTCAATCTATTTTTTTAATATTAAGCTGGTTAAGAATTATAATTACAAGTAAATACAAGTAAGGTTACATCATGTTGGGAAAACAATGTACTAAATCATGTTGGGAAAACAATGTAACTTTCATCACAAAATACTATGAGTTGATATAGTTTTTTCTCATATGGTTTTTTTAATTTCCAGTTCTTTTGTGTTTTTTTTGTAATATTTTTTTTCTAAATTATCTTTGTCGATGTTATTTTTTTAATATTAAGTTAGTTAGAATTTAACCTTGTAATAAAACTTAATCAAGTGGGGAAATCACTGTAACTTTCCTCACAAAACATTATGGATTACTACAGTGTCTCTCCACATAGGTTTTTTTTTTTTTTTTTCTTATGATTCTTTTAAAATTATCTTTATCAATTTTATTTTTTTAATATTGAGCTAGTTTAGAATTACAATTATAAGTCATTATAAATAAGGCTAAATCATGTGGGGAAGCACTGTAACTTTCATTATAAAACACTGTGAATTGCTACAGTGTTTTCAACATCATTTTTTTGTCCCCATTTTTTTATTTTATTTTTTCAAAAATTATCTCTGTTGATTTTAATTTTTTAATATTAAGCTGATTAAGAATTTAGCTTTGTAATTTTTTTTCTTTAAAACACCTTGAATTGCTACAGTGTTTTCCCATATGATTTTTTTTTTTATGATTTTTTCCAAAATTATCTCTGTTGATTTTTTTTTATAATATTGAGTTAGTTAAAAATTATAATTACAATAAAACTAAATTATATGGGAAAAGCATTGTTGTTTTCCTCACAAAACAAGGTAGATTGCTACAATATTTTTCTAAATGATTATTTTTTATGATTTTTTCTAAAATTATCTTTGTCGATTGTATTAGGAAAAACACTGTGGTTTTTCTCATAAAATATTGTCAATTGATACAATGTTTTTCCTCATGGTTTTTTTTTATTCCAAAATTATCTCTGTCCATTTTTTTTAATATTAAGTTGGTAAAGAATTTAGCTTTGTAATTTTTTTTGCTTTTTATTAAGAGAAAAGAAAAATCATGTGGTGAAAGCACTCTATCTTTCCTCACAAAACACTATGGATTGCTACAAATCATTTTATTAAATCTCTAAGTTTTTTTATCACCAACACAACTTTTTTTTCCATCACGAAATATTAGCTCCATTATACCTTTATTTTCTATTACTTATCCAGCGTTGGTTCATAATTATAACACTATCAAATACATTTGTTTTATAAATCCGCAGCAACGCGCTGGCATGCCATCTCATTAAGTATTATAAGGGGATTCTTGCTAGAAATAATAAAGTAATAACTTAAATATTTAGATAAGAGTTAACTAACCAAAGCGCTTCAAGATAATCAAAGTGTTGAATGTCTTGTTCTCAAGGTTAGTAAAAAAAATGAAAGTAATAATTAATTTAATCCATAAAATTATAGGTAGAAAAAAATTAATCTTCAACTGATAACTCATATCTCAATTTGAATTTAGTTTTTAAAGAAATTTGTTTTTGAATTGATTTTTTAAGTTTCTAAGAATTAAAAAAAAAATTATGTGTCCTGTGAAAGTTATAATATATTTATACTTGTTTTGAGTTTGAATGAAACATATTTTTTTATTAAAAAAAAATCAAGGAGCTCTTATTAATTAAACCCCCCATCTGTATGTTCATTACTACAACCAAAACAGTTAGATAACTTGATGGAGCTTCACTGGTTTTTTTTTTTAAAAGAAAAACTTTTGAACATTTTTTCTTCTTTCAATTAGATCCTTTTACAATACAATGGGATAAAATTAGGCTTGAGATTATGATTAAAATACTAAAAAAAGGATAGAAGACTAAAATCTAAAACAAGTAGAAAATATATGGCTAACTTAAAAGTCATGATAATTTTAATTTTGGTACACAAATTCATTTTGTTTATTTTTTGGTCCCTGGATTTGAGAGAGGAGATATAAAGATGTTAGTTTTCACAATTCTAGCAACCAAATAGCCAAGTTTATTGTCAAAGAGTTCTATTTGATGAGAGGAATTCGTTAATGGTGTTTTTAGGCCTTCTTATTACTTGAAAAAATAGGTCTGACTCAAGAGATATTATATTTTATAATGTTTGATTTTGTATTTTGAAGTGATTTAGGAGTGTTTTTGAAAGACTAAAATAATCTAAAAGGGAGTGAATTAGGAATAGAAAAAAAAAATCAAACTTCACTAAGTTTAATAAAATCACCACCTCAATTTTTGACAACAAAAATACACAATTAATCAATAAACAAATACAATGAGATATGTACTAAAAGGAGAGACACACCGATTTTTACAGTAATTCGGACAACAACCTCCTCCATTCGTTGAACCTCTGTTTAAGCATTCACTATCAATCAACTATCATCTTAGCAAATGAGACATTACCTATTACATTAATTTTTTTCTAGGATCAATATTAGAAAACCATACATAATCTTTTTTCGAGGATCAAGATTAAAACTTATTACAATCTTTTTCAAGTTTCAAGATTAAACCTATCACTCAATGATTATAATTGTCAAAGTGGTTCAATTGCCACTTACACTGTCATTATAATTATAACTCTCATAAGAGTTATCTCGCTTCACAAGAAAAGATTACAAAGGATTCAGTTCAAGTATTTATAGAATTATAATCTAACTCAAGAATATGAAAGATAAATTTGATGCAATTCAGGGATTAAAGCTTTAAGAGAATAAAATGAGAAATAAAAACTTTTGAATAATTGAAGCATCAAGAGTAATATAGTAGAAGAGTAAGAGCATAAAAATGTTGAGAGAATTTTCTCATAAGATCAAGAGGGTATTTATAGAAGAAAACCCATTTTGGTCGTTACTCATAAAAAATAAAATAAAGGTAAAGAATTTTTGCTCATCCAAGTGTTCTTCTAAATGTTAGAAACAACTATATCTATAATTTTGAGAGAAAAATAGTTGTTGTAAAGACAACCCGAGTATTGAGCACTTCTTGTCAAGCTCCATCATGTAAGAAAACCTATTCATTTTTGTTGTAACACTCAATTGTGTTTAAAGTTAATTTATTCAAAAATTATTTGTTGAATTTGTAGTTTGTATGTATATTTAAGTGTTTTACTTGTTTTATAGTGATAATTGTATTGTATTTGCCGCACGTGTGCGGCTTTGTAGCAACAATCCTTTTAGATTGAGGTTTTCATGGTTTAGGTAGAAAGGGTAATGAATTCTTATCTTTTATCAATAAAAAAGGGATACAATCATCACCTAGCATTTTAATGACTAGAAACGTTAACTGGTCTCAGAGTCTGAATAAGATAAGCTATATTATTGGCCTGATAGCTTAGGTTGAGTCATGAGTTTGGTATAATAGCCTAGGTTGGTCTGATTTGATTGAAGATATCATCATCTTGATAATTGAAATAAAATATGCTTTGATTATATTAAATTTTTAGTTCATAATAAAAAAAAATTACAAATAGAAAACACATTAGTAAAGCTTCCAAGAATTTAAATCGTAATATAGAGTGGTTCTATAAACTAGTTTTATGTGTAAAATTAAGCATAGCCAACTGAAAAAAATTCTTGTAGAAATTTTGATTTTTCTGTGAAAAATCTGTAACACGAGTATCATTGAAAGGCATTTGAATATTTAGAGATTCACAATATAGTCAAGGAACTGAATTGGGGTTTATCTTCTACATGTACACAAGATTTATTATTTTTTATCGGGATACTAGTTCGATTTTGGGAAGGAGCACAGTAAAGTAAGAAGGTTTATCTTACTACACTAAACAATTCGACTATTAAAAAAAAAGAAAAAAAAAAAGAGGCTAACGTTAAGAATATAATTTTGTGTTCGACCTAATTAAAGTCAATAAAAGATTTATTGTGACAAAGCAACAGAAGCATATGATTTTGCACTTTTGCCAACACATGATTTTGATAAGTAAATAAAAAAATTTCTGAATTTTGTAATAATGTGTGAGATGCTAGTTAAGTTCCTTATCACCTTCCACAGTACATGGTGATTCGCTTAGCCGTGTCAGAATCGTGTGCGCTATAAAGAGAGAAGGATATTTAGGTTGTAAGGAGGACAATTAGCATGATTAGAGTCTACATGTTAAAATGTGGTCTAGATGGGTTATACTATATGGTTTATATTCTTGTCCATGTTAAAACAAAATCAACTTCAAAATTAAAAGTGTTTAGAAGTATAGTAGCGATTATTTTTTAAAGATTTTTTACTCAAAAATATATTAAAATAATATTTTTATTTTTATTTTTTTAAAATTAATTTTAATATCAACATATAAAAATAATCTAAAAATATAAAAAAATATTACTATAAAATATAAAAATAAATAGAAACAAGTAAAAAAAGGTGTTTTACTATGACTAGAAATAGCTTTAGCAAAGGCACACTTGCAAGGCTAAAAAGACTAATTGTAGGTACATGTCCTTGTCTTATTTATACAATCACAATCCCACCTTTCTTTTTTTTTTATTCAAACCACAACCACAATAGCTACCGCAATGCCAAATACACTCATAGAGGATCTCTTTACACCTTAACCCACCCACCCATGACGCTACATGTATGCCTCGGCAACCCATTAATCATGACTTTTTATTTAGAGGGATTCTAATTTATAGCTAAGTTATTTTACTATGCCTTTGTTTAACAAAACAGTCACTACAAAATATTATTAATAGTATTGTGTTTTGTGTTTTTTTTTTTTAATTTTATTTTTTAATACTTTTTTTTAGAATCTTTAATATTGAGTTATTTTAAGAATTATGTTTCCTTTTTTTTTTTTTTTGTTATTGAGTTATGTATTAATCTCATTGACTTAAATTTTTTTTTATCAATTTCATTCTTCAACATTAAATCTATTGGAAATTAGGCTTTATTATTATGTTTTTCATTTCATTTCTATGAATTTATCTCGATCTCATTATCCAAGTTGATGATTTAACAGGTTAACCCAGGTTGGCTATGGTCATTTTCTGTGCCATTTTTTTCTAATTGATTATTATTTTTATTTTATTTTTCAACATTAGATTGATTAAAAACTGATCTTCATAATTTTCTTAATTTTTTTTATGAGGTTATCGTGATTTTATTATTTAGGTTGTGAGCTTAGCAAGTTGACATAGCTTGATTATAGTCTTTTTTTTTAATCCCTTTTTAATTGAATATTTTCTAATTGGGCTTCATAATTGTTTTTTTATTTGCTTTATATAGGGTCATCTCAGTCTTATAACTCATGTCACAAGTTTAGCAAGTTGACCTGGGTCAACTTGGTTTTTTTTTTTTGTCCTTTTTTAATTATTTTTTTTCAATTCCTCCAACAACTCAATCTTTTTTTATTTAGTTTTTAAAATTTATATTTTAATATTAGATTGTTTGAAAATTGAGCTTTATAAAAAAAATTCAATTGTACTTGATTGAATAAATTTATAAAATTATCCTGAAATAATATATGTGATATTATTTAAGAAAAAAATTAATATTTTGACATTTATAGGGTTTTCATGTTTTTTTATAAGTAAAATGTTCTGCTTCTTATTTTCTACACAGAGAAAACCTACGTTAATTACATAAACATATAAAAAAGCTAGCATTCAAATGTATAACAATCTCTCTCTTCTAAAAGAATTTAGGAGATTTTATGGATTATCGCTAGTGACTAAACTCTTGGATGACTTGTGGTTTATGACAACTTAGCCTTGAAGCAGTTATTTAGAGTAAAAAAAAAAAAAATATGATATTTATGTAATATTTATATAAATTTTAAATGACTCTAAGGGACCGTTTGGTAGTGCGTTTCAACCTGCGTTTCGTCAAATTTTAAAATTTTTTTTTTTTTTTACTAAAATTGAGTTCGGTTTGTACTTTTTGGATCGTTTTGATGTGCTGATGTCAAAAATGATTTTTAAAAAATAAAAAAACATCATTGGCAAGTATTTCGGCACGAAAAGCTATTTGAAAAGCAACCGCTACCACACTACCAAACACGCTCTAAATCTATCTAATAAGTCCTTAAAAATCCTAAAAAATCTTAAATTTATTATTTTCATTACATATATATTTTTCTAGAAACTCCTCAACAACAACACATGTTAATGATATAGTGGCATCCTATTCCTAGCAAGCACATGCCAAGCCTAGCTAGGTACTTTATTTTTTCTTTATAGGACCATGCCTAGGTACTTCGGATATATTGAAATTGACATCATATATAATCTACACCTAAAGTTGCTTATATAGAAAAAAAACAAAAAACTAAAAAAAACTAAAAACAAAAGACGAAGTTATCCTTAAAACGAACAAGCAATGTTAGGCGACTTAAATTGACACAGAATCCAGCTTTAATCATTCAAATCAATACAAGTTGTAAACCACGAGCTATTTGCTACACCACTGTATTATTTTAAGCGATAATGCGTAGTCAAAATGTTATCACACCACCTTTTCATAAACTTATTTGATTTTGAGCTATACAGTACTAGCAAAGAGTGTTTAATTAACACTACTTACGCCAAAATGACTCACAGAAACAGATCAAAACAAACAATTGCATGCGCTTTATATACATATAGACACACACAAACACACACACACACACACACACAAACACACACAAAAGTCGAATCTTAAAATCCAATTCCATTTGAGTCAATCAATCACACAGAAAGAAGCAATTTTATGCCAAATCCAAACAAGACAAAAGCAGAATCAGAATTGAGTATCAGATTATTTTCATCTCTAATCAAACATATATGCTAAGCTAAGGCAGCCTCCTCCTTTTTCGTGCTCCATGTTAACTTGTACCTGTAAAGAACAGCCTTTTGCTGCTTATTGATTTTACATTAACAACGACAGGATTCTCTGAAATGACTGCACGCATGTCTGCCAGCTTTCGAATTCATACTTGAACAATATAAACAGAATTTGTATTTTTTTTCTTTTCTTTTGGTAATATAATTTGTTTGTTTTCCATCGTGGGATTTCTTCCAGAAAAGTATTTCTTAAAAGAGAATGCTATAATCCTATGTTTTTATTTTCTTTTTAAGAAGATTTTATGACCAACTTTTTATTTTTATTAAAAAATTATCTCAATCCAATAATTTAAATTATTAGGTGAGGTTTTAAAATATAATTTATAATATTCTTTAACACATCTCCAAGTAAAAGTTCTTTTAATTTAAAACTTACATAGAATTGAAACATTGAAACGTCATAAAGGTGTTTAAAAGCATACAATGAAAAATCAATAGGAAAACTAAGATTTAGCCAACTCTTTTACCAGTAAAATAAGCTATGTAGTGGCAGCATGTATTAGTCAACTATAGTCTTTATTTTATTTAATTTAATTTTTTTTTCTTTTGAGTGATTAGAAAAGAAAGAGAATGAGCGAGGAATTTTAAGTAGACCGGCAGCTTGTTACATAAAGTACACAACCTTATGATAAAGCCCCAGTTAATAGTTGTTGTGGGGCTAAAGATCATCTCAATCTTATATAATATTCCACATAATCATATTTCTATGTATATATTATACTACAACAGAGAATAAAACACTAGGAAAGTAAAAGATAAAGTTGAGAATATCATCGAACGGTTGGGAAATGATCAAAGAAAATATATTACTATATATTATAATGAAATGAATTATACTAACTCGAGAGGGCCTTCAGAGAAAGGAGCTTTGGATTCAAATGGACGGGTAATAAGAAAATCATCTACAAACTTTGCTTTGGGCTCCACAAATTTGACTTGCGATAAACAATGAACTCCTTCTGTGCAAGTTGCAACCAAGACACTGAAGGAGTTGAAAAGGTGTTAAAAGATAATGTAATTTTAAAAAAAGTTGGGATCTGACAAGATTTCTAGATAAATTGGGTACTTTAATGGCTGAAAACGAACCCAATATTTAATGATATGATAATACTGTAAATATGGAGTAACAATGTTTTTAGCAGTGGAACCGCACCATGCCGGTGTATTTTATTTTTTGAGTTAAGAATAATATTTAGATAACACAAATATGTTTTTTTATAAAATAATTTGCAACTCGAGTTATATAACTGACTGAGTTAAATAAGTCGATTTTATTTTAATCAGATGAAAAAAAATTATGATAATAAATGGACTAAATTAAAAAGTGAAAATGAAAAATATAACTTGAGAAAAAATTATTTTTGCAAAGGAGGACAAACAATGTAGCTTGATTCTCGACCCATTTAAATATTAAGAACAAAATTGGATAAAAAAAAAAAGATACTTAGGTCAAACCGAGTTAGCATCAAACCGGTAACTCAAGGAATGATTAAGAGGTTACCCAACACCGGTTAACCCGTGATCCATGTCATGAGATCATGATATCCCAGTTAAAAGGAAACATACAAGTCACAAAGATGAAAAAGAAATTAAGTTAAAAAAAACAATGTCAACCAGCATGAACTTTACAAACTCGTGACCCGGAACATTATATTAGAATTAATCTATCTAGAGAAACCATGAAGTTTAATTTTCAACCAATTAAATATTGAAGGATTAACTTTGAAAATGAATATTAATTACACAAAAGGATCCAAAAAAATAAAACGGCAATTAAAAGAATAGGGTTCAAAATTGAAATGCAAAATAAATTTTATTTTTGATTGAATAGTGAAATTATAAAGAAAAATTAATTGAACAAATGGATAAAAAAAAAAACAATCAAACCAATGAGAATCAAAATTGAAATTAAAAATAAAAATAATTTTTTGATAGAAGGATGAAATTGAAATGAACAACCAATTTAACAAAAAAAACAATAAAAAATAAGGACCAAATTGGACATAATAACATATCACAAATAAGAGTTGAAGGATGTAATTGAAAACAATTCAAAACTTTACTAAAAAACCAAAAACAAAAATTAAAAATTAAAAGAATAAGGATCAAAGTTAACATCCCCGTAAATCAGAGAATAATTATGAATTTTTCCATGGGAAACGCAATTTTCAAGGTGAGGATAGAAAAAAGTGAGAGGATAGGGGGGGGGGGACTATCAACATCACTTTGCTAACCCAACATCATCTTAACAAGAAGAGGAAGATACGATGCTTCCAATAACATAACAAAAGTTGATTTTTATTTACTAAGAGGTGTTGTACTTGTCTCTTGAAGAGTGTGGGTACCTCTCACTTGCAATACATGCACCAATCATTTTTATTTTTTTAATATATATTATATTTATTTAAATATCGAATTATTCGTTTATTAGAAGGGAAAAAATAAAAAGAAGAAGACTGTGTGACAAGTGAAAGTACCGGTGAACTCCATCTTTAAAAATTTTGCATCTAACGTCTATTTTATTCCTTTCACTTTAATTTTAAAATGCAAAATGATCAACTTACCCCTAAACAATATAATAATGATCAAGTAAGTCTTGTGCAGTGACCGTTATTTCCTCAATAGCTAATTCAAGTATTTTTTATTTTTTTTTTGTGAAAATGACAAATTCATTATTCCACTGTTCAAATTAACAATGATTATAAGGAAGCATGAACAATATTTTTCCAACCCTATTAGTTTTTTTTTTCTTTTTTATTTTGCAAATAAGGAGAGCAAAAGGAATGGGTTTGGTTTAGACAAATTTGAACAAAATAAGTAGCATGATGGGAGTGTTGCCTTGAGAAATAAGAACAATGCACTCCACTGCCCTTGTATTTAACTTCATGAGGATGCCTGTAGGATTCGAACTTGGAAGTGTTTTCCGCTAGCTATAGATTTGACTAGAGATCACAAACTTTAGTTTATATAGCATTTAAATTATATAATTAAAGAAACTTGCAGTATTAGCATGCATTTCTAAACATATTAAATACTGTATAGAAGTTAACTTAAACTATAAAAATCCTATCACGTAAACTATCACATATAAAAATAATTAATCTAAAATAAGTATAGATATAAGGATTTTACTTTTTGAAGAATTTGAAAATTAAAAACAAAAAACAATATGCTGTTCTCAAGAATCAATCCTCTATCTTAAAGATTTTATTATTCGTCAGTTGGTGTAAGAAAAATGAATGCGTTTAACCTGCTATAATTTTAACGAGTCCACTTAAAAGAATACATTTCCTTTTAAATAAGTTTGGTACTGCGGTCCAAACGGCTTTTTGCATAATTTCAATTTTTTTTTTTTTTTTTGCTAAGATTGAGTTCGGTTTGTACTTTCTGGATCGTTTTGATGTGCTGATATCAAAAATGATTTTTTAAAAATAAAAAAATATTATTGGCATACTTTTCGGCACGAAAAGCTATTTGAAAAGCAACAGCTACCACACTCCCAAACACCTAAGTCTATGAACCAATGGAATTTGGAACTCAAAAGTTCTCTACAAGGACATGATCTTATGCTCTAAAACAAAGAGAAATAAAAGGCAAAAGTGTACTGAATATCACCCCCTTCCACCCATATTCATACTGTTTTTAGAACCAAAATTGATGAAAAAATAATTATCGAGATTAATTCTCATTGTTTTTTCTTAATTACTCATCATAGTTGAATAAAAACCTGGCAATTTTAATCTTTTAACACTAGAAGTTTTTCCTTCGATAAACAAATGCTCAAGAAGATGAAGAAGACTCATTGTTCACACTTTTTATAAAAACAATGTATTTTTTGTGAGCCAAAAAACTTATTTTATAAAAACATGTATTCAAGACCAAGATAGCTTAGCAAAAAAAAAACCCAATTCTAGGACCAAAAACCCGGAACCTAGAGTTTGTGCTCATGCCCGAGCCTGCGCTAACCTAAGTGTATGCTTGGGTTAACCAATGCCACTTTACATAGATTTATTAATTACCTTTTAACTCCTCTTTAAATAAACTATAATTCAACTTTGGTGATACAAAGTTTTGGATTTCACAATAAATATGTAGCCAAAATTTTTTAAAATCAATTTTTCATTCACACAATTTATTTTAAACATGTTAACAAAGTGCGGTTAGGATAGGATCCTCTTCAATCCTTATTTTTTATACTCTAACCATAATCTTTGCTTGATTTTAACAACCTCAAATTCTATTTTTTTTAGTATTAAATTAAATTTGAAAAATAGAAAACCCTAAAAATAGTTATAACTAAATTAACATTTATTAAACTAATAACTAATTATTAGTTGCCTTTTTTATGTTCCATGTACGTGAACAAGGAAAAAAATGAATTTACTTCTCTATAGTTTTCAAAAAAGATAAACATAATACAATAGATATTTCTCTTGCCACCACAAACCCTAAAATTCATTAGAGAGGAAAGGAAAGAAAATTTAAAAATTGGTTTAAAAAAGAATTTTTCTTTTTACTATAAAAAAGTATGATGCGTATTGAGTAACAAAAATAAATTTTCTTTTTTTTCTATATTTTTACTTTTTCAAAAAACAAATTTCCAATAAAAATTGAAAAATGTGTTCACTTGTTGAAAACAAAAACAAATATTTTTATTGGAAAAACTAAGAAATAAATTATGATTATAATTATTTTTCATAAAAAAAAAAAAAACTTAGTTTATAGTAGTCATCTTAGTATTTTGAATTTGTGATAATCTAATTGTAGAATATTAATTTTATTTCATTAAAATTAAAAATTATCATAAAAATTTATATTATTAACTAAAATAAAGTTTTTATAATAGATTTATAATAAAAATTAATTTGAAGATTGTCCCAATGATATTTGTTTCAAGTTCTTCCATGTGATGAAAATGCAACTTGTTCGAACAAATATCTCTAAAAAATGACTAATTTTTATCAATGCATCTCATATCTTTTTTTTTTTTTTTTTGCAATAAATCTTTATAGGCAATTGGAATAAATATTTGCATAAATAAATGGCAATTATGACCCTTCATTCTTTACAATTTACATTCTCCTGAATTCATTAATCTAGGTATGTTTAAAGTATACATCAAGAAATTGCAAACTTTTAAGTCAATTATAGACAAGAAACTTTGCATCCTTGTCTAAGACAAAGGCGACTTTAGGCTATGTGACATTTAACTCATTATTAAGCAATTCTATATTTTAATGATCATAATACAAAGTTAGATCCATTCTAGTTTTCATGTTGTCCTTTGTTTTCCATTTTCAATCCATGATTATATTAAAAGTATTGTCAAAGATATTTTTCTCAATATGCATGACATTTAATAAAAATAAATCCCAAAATATACTATGTTTTACATAATTGTGGGTCACACCAAAACTAGAAAAGTTTTACTTACCAAAAGTTCAACTATGAAACTACTTTATACAATTCTTCACTCAATAGTACTGGCGGTGCAATATTCCTTTCAAAAAGCTCTTTCCATTGTTTTTCTATCAATGACAAATTGGCAAGAACATCTAAAGGCATTAAAAAAAAAAAAGCTTTATCACTATTAATTAAGGTAAAAGCCTTGTTATTTTTCATATAGTATAGACAAGCTAATTTTCTATATGTGCTCCAACCCAAACCATCTCATACAGGGAAAAATTATTTATAGTCCACATCAATGATGTCTTCATCCAAAATTTATGATTCCTTAAGACATCATATATCAAAGCTCTAACTTACTATAATTCATTCAACTTATTAATCAACGATTAAAGAAATACATTTATATTCCTATTTGCATTGTAAAGACCTTGTATAACCTTAGAAAATAACATGAATCCTAGCTCCATACATATCCCTGGCTAAGTTATAAACTATTTATATGATCAGCTAATAAGAATATGGTTCAACAAATTATCCAAATGGATTAAATTTATTTGGACATAAGCCAAGACATATATTTCATGGTTCCATTAAAAAATAAGGATGCACATTATTAAACTACATAACATGACATCATTTAAATGATGTCATGTTATATATTTAGCAATCTTTAGAGACATAACATTTGCATTCTAGGAGTGATTGGAAAGTATCTTAGTTTTTTATATGTGACTAGTGTTTTTCCTTTATCACTATTGAATTTATACTGAGCATGCTAATATATTTTACACTTGGTAAAATTTGTATATTCTCATAGTACAACATGAAAAAGTTTGGACATATATCATTTTTTTTTTTTTTGTATCTTAGGCTAAGAGATTTCATCATACATTTTACAACATAAAAGTTATGTTTCACCTCATTTCTTCTAAGTAACATGGTTTTAGCTCATTTAATGATGTTATCATAATCTGCTTCATTAAACCTATAATCTAACTTAATAGTAAATACTCATACAATGGACGATAACTTATTATGAGTCGTACAACCATCTTATAATGGTTTATCAGAATATTTTTAAAGTTCAAAAAAACTAGTTGCATTATATTTGATCCTTCATATAAAGGAGTAAACCTTACCTGATTAACCCTAATTCATTCTCATTATATCCATAACTATACTCCTATAAAGATTACTATCGTTATTAACAAACTCATATAGGTTGTTAAAACTAAAAGTTGAGTCAATCATCCTTTATAACATTGTTTAATGAGGAACATAGGGTTCGTAACACCCATTCTGTATAATTTTTATGTAGGCACATATGGTAACCAATAGTAAAACACATAAGAATCATGGAAAATGTTTTTATCATAACATCAGGTATACTTATACCCACTCAATAACACTATCCATAATCATCCCCATATATTTCCAAACCAAACAATCATGGATAAATTTTACAATACAATATTATAATAGAAGGACTTGAAATAGTAAAACATCACACTATTATATTTATAATGAAAAAAACAAAGAATCCATCATCATTATTACAGCTTTACCGTAATAAAATAATAATTCTTAATAATTCAATAATTATATTTATCACATTCTCTCAAGAACTAACATGAATATCATAAAATATGGGAATCCTGGAACTAAATGGAAATTGGCAAAAGTCCTCTAGGTAAATATTTTATCATGTCAATCTAGTTTCAAGGAGCACATTAAAAACCTATCAAAATAAGCATACTAAGAATTCAAAATAAAAAATTATATCATCACATTACGACATTAGAAAAACAAGAATATGTTAAATTAATTTCACAATTTCCATAGACTTCATTTCTTTATATCCTTTATCATAAACATTTTCTCTACCAATAATTAGTAGTAGTAGTAGTATTGCACAAATTAGAACCTTTTATTTCAACATCTAACACATAAGCCCATAATCTCTAATCTAACTCATTCATATAAAATTAGACTCAAAATGATGATTTCCACATAAGAATATCAAAAGTGAAACTTAACAATAAAGTTCATCATTTCTAACCTTTCATAATCCTTATATATAAATTCATTAATATAAACAACAAGTAGTCATTTGTTTCACTTAGCTTCCATGCCAAAGATTAATGTCCAACACCTTTCTTATCTTCGCTTTAGCAACTGACTATAAATTACCTATTACCCCACGTATATGGCTGGTACATTAATTTTATGATCAAGTTCTCATTAATTTTATGATCAAGCTCTCATTTCTTCATGGCTAACTTGATGTTAACAATTTAAAGCCCCATTCTTGTGGCCAACTCCTATGCATTAAAAAATACATCCACCATGCCCTCCAAGGAACCTTAACCCTAGCCCCACACATGTTGTTGGCTATCATGCACACAAACCATATGTACTTGTTTTTCTAATTGGACATTCGCAAGCTAAGCCCCACTAATGTGGTTAGCTTTTCATACAACAATTTAAACATCATATAAATAACAACTTATTAATCAAAGTTCCACTCATATTATCAGCTTCATGCATATGACACTTGTCTAAACATAATCACCACATCGAGACTTCATTAGTCTTTATAAAATGTACGAATCATTATTTTAATACTGAAAATAAAAAATTAAATAAATTGTTTTAAATTAAAAATGATGAATTGACAAGCAACTACCTATTCCTATGTAACAACCTTAATTTTCTTGAAATGATATTAATTATAAGGACCTAAATTTTTTTATATTAATATTATTATTATTTCTATCAAAAATTCAGCGGAGTTTCCTCTATATTTTCAATGCCAACTTATCGACCCAATATATTTACAATTTGCTAGTAGTCCATATATCATTTGTCCCACCATCTAAAATTCCCATAATTTAATTATCACACCAACATTCATTTTCTTCAACATTCATTCAATAAAATTAAGTATTGACAAATTTTAAATTATAACTAAAAGTGAATCTAAAATTTAAATGGATGAACCTTTAGAATTATCACAATTTATATAATGCATACAAAAGACAACTTTCTTAATTACAACATTCATAATTAAATTCGATAAAAACAATTTGATTACAAAATTATATTACAACAAAATATAGTATTCTCAAGTTAAATCGGTTTAATTTTACAAAATACGCATACTAATAAATCTACTTCTTTATTTGATGCTAGGAAGAACATGAAAATTAGTTATAATGACCGTTATTAGCTTTTTAATCAATAATCTCTCAAATAATCAAGATTAGTATCCAAATGAATGGGCAATTAGGAATCACAATTTGGATATTGATGATGGAGAAAAAAAAGAGGTGGGGGGTAGGCTAAAAGGAAACATAGTATGTTCATAGACTAATGATAAAAGCAGATCAACACCGATGGGTTAGGGTGGCTGAATTTGTGAGAAAATAAGAGGGATGATAGTATTTTTTTTTTTTTTTTTAGCAAGAGAAAGAAGGAGGAGGAGGGAATTGTAAGTTATAACTTATTTCCATTTATTGATAGAATAATTATGTCGACAATTTCTTCAATAAATAATGACACGTCAACTTTTTGATGAAATTGCGGATGAAGTTTTTATTAATTGTTTTATTATTAATTTTTTACTCTGTCATTAATTCCATTGAAAGTTGCCAACTAAATGTATTCCATTGTTATTTTCATTTGAAATTTTTTATGGAAATTCTCCATCGCTATTTTTGTCGAAAAGTAGTAACAAAATAATCTCTGTCATCGTGAAAGTGCTTGTATATAAAATAAAAAATATATGTTTTCATGTTTTTTCTTCATTTAAAAAACAGTAAGAATTTTGTATTGCAAAACTGTGGGAAACAACAAAAATGTGTTTCCAAACTTCTAGTTTTATGGATTGAGAAATATTGTATTTGAAGATGAAGTTCCGGTTTATCTTTTTTTTACTCTATTTTTTTATCAGAAAAATTGGAGTATCACAGGGTTTATGAATAGCACCGTAAAATTATGCTTTTTAGGGTTTTTTTTTTTTATTTTTTTTATTATTGACAAGGCATAAGAGATCTTCCAACGGAGACAAAGAAAGAAGCCATTAATTTGGATGATGTTTTCGCTTCCGGTCTACAAAACATCTTCAGGCTTAATCAAGTCCGGATCCATCCTAAACCAAAGAGCGGGGCATGGCAATACAATGTTCATATAATTCTTTTTGCTAAAATCTATTAGGAATCTCAAATTAAAGAATATTATGTAGGATGTAATGGGAGCTTGCCCGGAATGCAGTGAGCGGCCCGGAGCTATTGAATTATTTCATAACCGCAAGTCAGGTTGAAAGGAGAATACTACGAGTCTTTAGTGTATTTGTTTTTGACGTAATTTTTGTGATTGTGATTTTAAAAAAATAAGTTTAATAAAAATATAATTAGTTGTGGTTAATTAAATATAGATACGTGTTTGGTAAAAATTATGATTGAGATTTATGCGCAGTAAAATGTTTGGTAATTGTGTAGTTGCAATTGCTTTTCAAAGTGTTTTTTACTTGAAAATGCATTAAAATAATGTATTTTTATTTTTAAAAAATTATTTTTTATATCAGTGTATCAAAATTATCTAAAAACACCATAAAAATATTAATTTGAAGCAAATAAAAAAATAAAAAAAATTATCAATTTTTTTCAAAAACACTTTTGAAACGCAAAAACAAATAGTATTTTACGAAACTCAATTAAAAAAACATGTAAAAACTACTCCATAAAAACTGCATTTTAAACTGAATTTTTTATTCAATCTCACAATATAAAATGCAGATTTTACAGTTATATTTACGGCAAACATAAATGCAGGTGCATTATCAAACATGCTTTTACAACCTTTAACTACCAGTGTCCTGAACTGAAACGAAACATAGATCATACTTATGAGTGGAATTTCATTGGCATTCCCCGGAAAACGGACTTCTCTCCAACTGCCTTCAGCAAAGCTAAAGCCGACCACCTGTATCAGTCCCCGTTGTCCATGGTTTTCTAGATCAAGAAAGGTCATGGGTTCAATCGAAACCTCTTCTCTTGAATCAGTCTCCTTCTTTCGAGCCAAAGGAACTCTAGAATTGAAGAAAGTTTCGCAGAATGACCCTAAGCTCAAGGTGGTCAGTAAGAACAGCTTCTCTGGCATCGCACCACTAAAAGTTCGCCTTCTTCTATTAAAGCAGTAACACCCAAACCAAAATGTATGGATCTACCTCGTCAGTCACCTTAACTAGAGAAAGAGCTTAGCAAACGCTCCTAAAGCTGCTTCTTCTTTTTTCATTCTCTGCAACATTTTTTTCCCTGAAACCCTTGCCTGAGCCCTTCTGCCCTTTACTTTGTTCAAAGCTTTGTAAAGCCACTTAGTTACATCTAAATAATAGGTGAAGTTGTTATAATTGGTGGAGTTGTTGGGAGTTGTTGGTATAATTGGTGCCATGATTTATGGTTTTTGTCCCCTCACTCTTGTCTATAAATAGACAATGCCTCCAAACTTATTTTACATACCAAGATAGAGAGAAGAAGAGGAAAGTGAAGAGAGAGTAATCCCACAAAGTTATGAGGTATTTGTGAGAGAGTAAGTGAGATGTTTTCTCCTAATAATAAAGAGATTTTTAATTGTTCTCCTATACTTGAGAGAGATTGTAATTCTTACATTACTTAGTAAAATTCTTCTATACTTGTTCATGAACGTAGTCTAATTAAGTGAACCACGTAAATTTTTATATGTCTTATTTTTCATTTTATTATATCCTTTATTTTTTATATTGTTAGATTTGTATGTCAGCATCCTAACAAGCTTCTCGTTAACTAGACTGTATCGCCAACAAAAGGGAGAGAGGTTTTCCCAATTCTATCAATTGACTCGAACACTACCTCCATGCATTAACAAGAGTCATGCTGTAGTACAGTAAAACCGGTGATGCCAAAAGGAGTTGATCGTTGTTGTCAATTATGTTAATGCCCCCTCTATTCTTGTTTTATTTTTATGTTTTCTGCTACGAATCTGGGCTTCGTTGGGCTGGACTTTACGGGAAGCAATTGGTAAAATCATTTTTTACTTAATATTGGTGTAATGAAATTATATATTTGTAAGAAAAAAAATAAATCTAAAAGGAATATATATCTTTTGTTATATGAATTTTTATTTTCTTATTAATGTATTTTTTTATTTTTACATCTTTTTATGAGCATCATTTGTTTTAATTAAAAACCGAATATCATTAAAATATATAATTTGAATTAAGATGAAAAAATGTCTTTAATCAAAAACTCTTTTTCCTTGTTCATTTGTTTCTTATTGTTTTGACATAAATCATTACTTTTCAAATATAAACTTCTTTTGATTTGAAAATTATGGTTCAATAAGACAGAAAAATATCATGCCTAAAGAAAATTAACTTAAAACTATGGTAAAATTAGATGATATTTTGAATATTATTTTAATTATTTTATTCATAGTAAATTTGATTCCCAATATAAAAAAGGAAAAGAAAAAATGAATGGTAACATAAAAAAGACCATGCACTTTCTTCCTTTCTTTTTTAATGAGCGTACAATGTATCTTTCATGCAATTCTTGAAAGAAATAATAAAATAAACATTCACCTTGGTAAATAACAGTCACTAATTAAAATTTTGGCTATCATTAGGGTTTTGCCCAAAAAAATCTATTTTCAAATTGTTTTCATATAAAAGCATCTAAGACTTTTTAGAAACGCAATTTATTTTAACCTAAAACTCAACAAAATCAGACCGATTAAAGAAAAAAACTTTTCCAAGCTTGGATTTTTTTTTGGTAAGATAAAAGTTTTAAACCACTTCTATGAAATTATATTCTTTAAAATAAACTCATTGCTATTAAAATTAATTTTTTTATTATTATTAGAATGTAAATAACGAAACATTTTCGTTTTTATTTTCCTTTTTCAGTGACCTTTTATCTTATCTCTCAATATACAAGGATGAAAGCACAAATAAAATAAAATTTAGGACCTAGACAAAAAAAAAGAATAAACAATAAAGATAAAATATAAATATGTGTAATTTTAAAACATCAAAGATCAAAACTATAGTTTTACGCATCTCTTGAACAGTAAAAATAAAACATCTATTTTTAAAAAAAAATTTATCTTTGTTCTTTTAATTTTTTTCTCAGCAATAAATTAATTTTATTTTATATAAAATAGGTCTTCAAATAACTGATAGAACACTCCTAAGAACCTCGATCTTACAATAGAATGCAAATAAAAGCAGATAATAATATATAAATCGATACAAACATCAAGCAAGTGCAAGGATGAAATAGCAAAAAAAAAAATGTGATGACAAAAAAACAATGCAGTTCATAAAGTGTCATCTAGGTCTGTTTTAGGTTTTTTTTTTTTTTTTGCTAATGTTAAATGGTTTTCCAAAGAAGAAAAAAACGAATGGTAAAATGTTCGTATCTTTCTGACATAAAAAAGAAAAAAGAAATATATTAATATATGACAATAATAAACAAAAGTGAGTTTGAATAATAATGCCCATGTTATCTCTCTCTACTAACACAGTACAGTTAGACTTTCATTTTGCTGCAGATCATGAACTACAAGAGCTATATCGTAATTACCAACCCATCCTCCTTTTCATTTTGAGTTTTCTGCCTTTTTGTGCTCTTCACATCGGCTCCTCCTTGCAAGCGAGTACTGTTCTTGACACCTTCACAATCCTTGCATTTCTTGATCTATGTGTCTCAGCAAGAAACAATTAAAACTTTGATTTTCTTTACATGGTAAATTGAAAAGAGAATGCAAGACGTAACTATAGTGACATTATTTTGAGCAATTATATAAAAGAGTTGTGGTTGAAATTGAATATTATGACTAGTTTTGACAAATCATTCTGCTGCCATATTACCTCATAAGGTTGCAGCTTGGCCAACACCTTTTGGATTGCATTGAATGACCTACTATCATTCTCAGTATAATTGAGCACAGAGGGATTTAGGTTTGTTGGAGGAGCTAGGACTCGCAACTTGCTGATCCGTTCCGTTGCCAGTGTCTAAGAGAAATTCAAAAGAAACATGTGAAATCCAAAAAATAACAATTAAGCCTAACTTTTAGTCAATAATACCATTATACCTGCAACAATGGAACACATGCATTCAAGGACACGTAGAATTTGTTCTGACCTGCCAACTTGCTTGCTGCTTTTTCTAGAGATATATTTAAATAGTCATATGCAGCCCGTCCCCAAGCATATGAGCCAAAATCATGTAGATTTTCCAGGAATTTGAGCGGCCACCAATATATATATCTGGTTGCGGGTGGAAAGAAATATATATTGAACATGTATAAAATGGATAGACGAAGGAAGTCCTCAGCTTCCCCTTTTCCACCGACACTCATCAGGTTTAGTTTTTGCAGAAGCAAACTTTCAGATATCACAAAGGAGCTTTTGATTTCTCCATCATCCTTTTCGTTACTGGCATCTGTTGACTTCTCTTTGATTCTTGCATTTCCATTCACTATTTTAAAGTACTTCCATACTATTTGAGGATCAATATGCTCTCCCAAAATATTCATGTCCACCCTTTTCCCTTCAAAGCTGAGTCCAATGCATTTCTCAATTTCTTTGCCACAGAACTTGAGTGGCTGGCCTGCTACAATAAATGCATCCTTTTCAGAATCATAGCATTCAATAAGAGCTGCTACCAGATTGCGATTAATGGGGCATCTAGGAATATCAAGGAAGGCAGAGAAGATTGAATTTTCAATTATGCTTCTCTTCTTCCCCTTTAAGTTTGAAAGAAACTCATGCATTTTCCGCTGACTGCACCTAGTGTCCATGGCTTGTTTTCCCTCAAATTTAAGTGTTCGTTTACCCTGCAAAAAGAAAAGGAAAAACTTTGTTAAACAAGAATATCAGCAAAAATGAACTGCTCCAGTAAATCATGAGGCAAGAGAAATCACATTACAAAATACAATCAACCAAAAGGCGAAGAAGGTAACATCAATTGGAATACTAAGCATCTGGTCTTTTCTTACCCTTTCTCTACTTCTCACACGCTCCCTTAGGAAATGTACACCTTCCTTTTGACTTTTCTTCTCTTTGAAAACTTTCTTTTTGGCCTTCTTGCCTTCCTCACTATGGTCCTCTTGAAAACCCTGCTCTTTACAGCCTTCTTCTCTATTGATTTTCTCCTTTCTGTCTTCCTTGCTATTCTCCTCTCCAAAAGGCTGCTTTTGGCTGCCTTCTTCTCCATCATTCTTCTCCTTCACAACTGGCTGTGAAGTAAATGCATTGTAAATCCAACTGGACTGTAAAACTCAAATGCCTTGCTTCACACTTGCAAAGTAATTTAACAGAAAAATCATGCAGCTAGAAAAACTCTTCCAACTATGACAATGGTCACGTTACAAAATTTAGATTTACTAAGAAGCAAGGAAAAAATTGTGGAACGCTAACCTTCTGCTTCATTTTGACCCCTTTTCTACTTCTCTTCTGTTTCATAAACTCCCTTAGAAAAATCTCACCTTCCTCTTTAATTGTCTTCTCTTTGAAATCCTTTTCTATGATCTTTCTGCTTTCCTCTCTATTCCCCTCCTTTTCAAAAACCTGATATCCACAGCCTTCTCCTCTATCACTGTTATCCTTCACAACTAGCTGCAAGGAGAATGTATTGTGAATCCTACTGATTAAAGTGATCCTATTTTCATGTGAAATGAGATAAATACAACAACCTCAGTATGACTTCCTGAATCCTGCAGCTTGCCCCTAATATGTGTCTGGCCACAATAATTTGCCTGAGGCACGTAGGGAGCAAGCTTTGATCCACAATTTTCAAATATTCTCTCTCCAAGCTTTTGTGCAATAGGCAAAACATC
Organism: Populus alba; assembly: GCF_005239225.2. Classification (NCBI taxonomy): domain Eukaryota; kingdom Viridiplantae; phylum Streptophyta; class Magnoliopsida; order Malpighiales; family Salicaceae; genus Populus; species Populus alba. The sequence continues at coordinate 17,260,953 of NC_133289.1, forward strand.
CTGGTGAAAAAAGAAAAGAAAAAAAATACCTGATCATTTAATAATAAAGCATCTATACGAGTTTGACAGGAAAAAAGAACAAAAAAAAGATAAATAAAAGTTGATTATATATTCACCTGGTTTCTGTTTCTTATACAGTCCAAAAGGAGGTTGACAATCTCCAATGGGATCTCTTTAATTTCGTCCAAGATTATAATCATAATTAGCCCCATAGATGAATATACAATGTCAGGATGGTGTTCCCTAAAAAATGTGCACATTCAGTTCAACAATTGTAATCCATGCTATGAAAAAGAAATGCATTATACACTTGTGAGTTACAATCTTTTCCATGAAACACTCAGATTTATTGGCATACTATCATACTTAAATAAAATCAAGCACATGCAACTGATACATTAATTCCCATATAAGGGGGAAAAACTCATTGATACTTTTGGAAATCTGCATATCTGCCTTTTTTAGTTCAGCAAGCATAGTACAACCAAAAGACGGACCAGAAGGTTTATAATAAAGGATACAATTCTCAAGTAACAGAAGCATGAAGAGTGACAAAAAAAAAAAAAGCATTGCAATATGAATCATTGCCAACAAGCTATGCTTCATGAGTGGATTACTTCGTGTGTTCCAAAAACAGATGGAAAAAAAATAGCATTCAAGTCCTAATTATTTAAAACCAACTATATGTGGCAAAATATAAAAGATCGATGACCACCTGAACAAAAGCTGAAAAAGTAACAAAACTAATTTACTCGAGAATTAGCTGAGACAAGTTGACTGAAAAAGAAAAAATTTGCACTTGGTCAATCTCACCTTATATTTGTCAAAAAATGTTTAAACATCTCCATGATCAAGGAATAACATTGAAGATCCACCATCAAAACGCATGATCTGACATTTGCAAACTTTTCTAGAATCAAAACCCTTTTATGGTATGAAGGGCTTGAGGTGTCAGATATATTTTCAAATGAAGCTACAATCAGCTGTAAAATTTCCTGTAAAACAATCCAATGTTAGATAAAAACACATAAAAGCAAGACAAAATACACATACACAAGACTATGAAAATTGAAAACACAGTCAGTTTAAAGTATCTTGGTGTACGCACAAGACTATGCAATTACAATCATGCACCAAATAAATTCTTAGTCCCTTTGGAAATAGAAACATGAGACACATAAAGGGGTAGGTACCTTCATTTGTTCATCATCATATGAAAAAGTTAGTGCTGTTATTATTAAAATATGATTGAAGCATGATGCAACACAAACTTTCACATCCACATCCGAATGATTCAAAAGTTCTTTGGCCATAAGTGCCTTCATTGCAACCTCTACAGCCCTTTGCATTGATTTGGAAGGAGACTGATTCACTCTCTTTAAACAATCCTCAAGTTTCTAAGAAAAAGGAAAGGAAAACAAAAGGAAAATGAATGAGACAATGCATTTGCATCTGCATTTAAACAGAGAGAGACAAGAAGAATTGAGCTTAACAGATAGTAAATAGAGGGTAATAGATAAAACACTCCAACCGACATCTTCACCTCGGAGGTTGAGACATTTAACTTTTAAGTATTGTGTGACATTTCCCAGTACAAGTCGGATAATCAACAAGATCACTAGGAACCTCAGGTTGATCAAAATTATTGACAGTCAAATAACCAAAAGAAGTCCAAAACGCATTCTAGATTGCATTCAAACTGAATATTGGCATAACCACAGCAGGACAAACTTCAACCAATTCCATTTCAAGAACTTTATTTTACTTCAAGTTGGACTCAAAACCCAAAATTAAAGTGTGCATGCAAGATCAACCTCAGAACACCCTTGTAACTTTAAAAGAAATTCGAAAAGAAAATTTTACAATATCAACCAAACCAAAGCTTACAAGAAGATGCACCCGCACATTGAAGTCGAACCAAATTAATCTGATATAGTCACACCTAAGTTTCATTAAACAAACAAAAAAAAAAAACACCTCCTAAAAAAGAGCAGACTCTAGCAGATTCAAGATGGTTGTAATTTATTTCCAACCCATATAAAAAAATGTTGGCAGAAACAGAAAATTTAATTTAATAAAAAAGCTCAATTGCTTAGAAAACAGAAACCCTAAAACACACCCTTTATTATTCCAAAAATAAAAATTACAGTAGAGAAAAAGTAAAGTGGAGAGATGGTAAAAGAAAAAAAATTACCTCAAGCAAAAGAAGGAGTTGTGAAACGGAAGATGGAGATGAAAGAAGTGCATTCCCAGCCAACTTGATTTCATCTTCCAGCTCTTTTTCCTCTCTTTCCATTTCTCCTATCGCCTTTTCTGATTGCCTAGAAAAGGGTTACTCAAAGAAAACAAGAGAAAGATAAAGAAACAGTGCCTGTAATATTAAAGCTTCTTTATAGTTTAAAAAGGCACTGTACGGTGGCTTGTTAAGCGGATTATTTAAAAGAAAAAAAAAAAAAAAAATTGTTAGCGAAGAAGCACGTTGTGTTGTTGGAAAATCCAAATCCCTCAACTCAATAACCCCGTGCCCAATTTCATAATCTCTAGTAATCCTAAATTTTAAAACCCTAAATTTTTACATTCAAGCTTTAATTTCATAAAGTCTAAAATTAAATTCATGAGTGTAATCCAAAACTCAAAATCAATATTTCAACATGGTGGTGAAAAAAGCAAAGGATGTAGGAGAAAGTCCAATAAAAAATCTAATCATTAATGTTGTTTTTATTTGTTAATTACAATTGTGATATTTTAACATTGTTTTTTTTTAATAATAATGGTAATTCATATAATATTTTTTTTATTTTTTTATTTATTAATTATAAAAATAATTAATGTTGTCGATAATAGAATAAAACAATGTCTCTTTTTTAACATGTAAATATCTTATTTAAAATTATAAAAAATATGTTCTGTAAATTAAAAATTTTAAATTCTATTCATCCAAAATAAATGAAAATTCATAAAATATAAAACAATATTAAAATCAACCTAATAATTGGCCAAAATAACTTTATAAAAGTAATAAAAAAACTTCATAACTAAAAAAAATAACACTATAACTATTCCTCTCAACAAATATATGAGTGTATCTATATTTGCGATGATGAGTGATTGGGTTAATTTTATCAATAGTATAGCTTTCACTTATTTGTGTGGTATTATTCTTTAAGACAACATTATCAAGATTTAATGTTTTCTTAACAACTCAAGTATGATGTGACATGTCTTTTATCCAAAAAGATGCATAATAATAAACAAGTTCATCATCATCTTCAAGATCATGAAGATCAACCATGATATGTCAATCATCATATAACAACAAACCAATCTAATACTAAACAAATACATTTATGAATTCATAAGTAAAACATTTTGGTTATCACATATTATATATAAAAGTAACAAATACTTGTAATATTTTGAATCTAACATACATTTGACTCATATTCCATCTTCTCGCGTGGAGGAATATGAGCTAAGTTTGATGGAATGACTCAGCGTATTATACCCAGGTACTAGTCTATATATTTCTCCTTAAAAATTACAAAATACACCCTTCTAAAGATCACATCTCTTTATACTTTTTACATTGATATGTATTGTAAATGGTGGATCATCCAACTATAATCAATGTGCCTACCTAAACGACTAATGACGTGCAATTGATCACTGATATCTATGAAATATGGAATGTATTTCTAGAAGTTGAATTATCCTATCATACAATTTGAGCAATAAATCTCAACAAGCTCAAAAAATATAAGGGGAATCACTATTGTTCACAAGTCATTGCCCATTATACATATAACATGAGCAACTAATAGATTATCTTCTAAGTAAGGATTCCACGCAACCTATTTCAACATCAACAATGTAATTTATCTAAATATTATCCATCATAAAAAAATGCAATTGTTTCCTGAAATTTCTCAACATCAACAATGCAACTAATAGAACATCTTCTGGATAAGAATGCCACACAACCCATTTCAGCATCAACAATGCAATTTATTATCATATTTTTCAATATCAATAATGCAATTTATCCTAAACAATTTCCAACATCAACTAATTATAACATCAACATTGCAATTTACTATAACATACTTGGTTAGACTAATGTTTATCTAACTCATTATGATAAAATAACAAAACATGTGTTGGATTATTTTCAAAGCACCTACTATCACACCATCTATTAATAAAGAACCAGTGAACTTATTAAATAATGTTAAAATAAAAATTATTCTTAGTTTGAATATTACATTATCAACAACATATTACTTGTATGCTAATGGAAGTCGCAGCTTTACCTCCAAAACCTGAACAAACATATCAGGTTTTGACTTAATTCGGGGACACCCCAAGTGAAGATGCTCCCGTGATCATAGTTATATGGAGGGGGGGAATAATGATTAATAATCAACTCAAATATTGCTTGAAAAATACAAATACAAAAAACCTTGTACATTGTTTAATTTGTAAAAATAGCAAACATCATCCAACTTGCTTTATTTTTTCCAAGCTAACTTGATGCAGCTACATATACAAATATAAAAGGATGTCTAAGCCCCAACTATATAGTGGAATGAAGTTGAAGTCATTCAAAAATGGTAGGTATAACAATGGCACACACATTCCATTGAGATCCGTGAAGAGTTTGTTGTTAAATATATGAAGTATACCAACACAACAAAAAAAAAAAAAACTTAAAATCCATATTATATCAATTAATATATTAATTGCACTATTAGTTTGTATTAAAATACCATCATAGGATCTTGTCATCAACATGAATAAGTAATTCAAAGAAATTATCCTAAAGTCATCTCATACATAAAGTATTCTCCTTAAACATCTTAGGAGAGGGTGCTCATCCGAATGCATGCTCATATAAAGCAACCTTATTTTAAATACCTATAACAGTAAGTTCTTGACCATCTATAGGCAAGCCGGGTATAAAAACAACATCCTACAATATAAGTGTCCTCTTACCTACTCAAAGATGGAATATATGAATCTCTCATCTCCATCTCTTAATAAGTGCATTGGACAAGTCATAATCCATATTGATACGCTCTAAACGAGTAATGCAATAAAAACTCACTTGCATAATGAGTGGGATCACCAAATCTAGAAACGATATCAACTTATGAAATTAAAAATACATCTTACCTAAATCCTGCAAAACCAAAAAAAATATTAAATGTATTAACATGATTTATAGGATATATGGTGAATATTTTATTATAATTAGCATAATACTTTTATTTTTTATGATATAAAAACAAACTAACATTCTTCTTCTATGTAGCTTTTGATATATGCAACTCCTATAATCTAGAAGGGTCAATTGAATTGAGATCCATGCACTGAGAAACTTTACATCTACATGCATATGAAAAAGCAACTCGTGTATGTGACATCCTAACCAAGTGTACCTATAAAACAAATATTTTTTAGCATCACCATGATAAAATACAAAATAAGATTTGATATATAACATCACATTTGAAACAATAATAAATAAAAATGTAACACATTAACTTTGTAATAATTAAATGCATATGAAGTCTGTATTCATATGTTTTTTATTATTATTATTTTGCTATATTTGACTACATATTCCATATCTATATTGGGAATGCCTCTTCTTTTTGTATTCATCTAGTTATACAACCCGATTGATTTTTCATCTAGAAGGGTCTAGATAAACTCAATGACCAATATATTCACTCTAATTTAATTTCTAGGGTAAAGGATGGGATAAAGTCTTATATATGTTCTTTTTACATTTGAACACTATAATACAAGTCAGCGTACTGGGTAACATTAAGATGATTTTCTACACAATATGCAAGAATTTGTAAATAAGGTATATGAGAACTTTGTTATTTATCATATGTGCATATTTCTTAAGCCAATTTAAATGTTCATCATACTTTTTTCTTACACCTGATTTATGAGAGGTGTGAACTTGAAAAATATCATTATCAATATTGAACAATACTATAATATGATTTATATATCTAAGTATGTTGGCATCTAATTCCAGTTGAACAATTAAAGGCCATAATATCCCACGTGCAATATAGTCATATGCATTCACTTTCCGTGTAACAAAATATGTATTTGTCCTATAAAATGTCAATTAGACTAAAGCAAAAACAAATAAATTATATGCAACTTTCAAAATATGATTGAAAGATTCAGAAAGATTTATTATCATATTGTCATATCGATGACCCCCATTATAAGATAGTGCCTATCTTTCTTTTAGCTCATACTCTAATCATTCTTTCTATTTTGGATGACTATTGTCCATATCATCAAATGCATCAACTTTATGCTTGGAAGCTTCATAATTGACCTACAAAACTTGAACCCCTCAATTCTCAAGTTGTCCATTATGAAGCCACTCAATAATTGTCCTAGGATTTAATTATTGTAGTGCCAACAACAATCTACGTAACATTTCAAATGAGTCCTTATGTGTACCAAACATTTGCTCGAGAATCTTTTATTTTGCAACTCATGTCTTATAGTAAGAAATTTTAACTTATAGTGCAATTCAATTTCTTTTTTTATGCTCGCAACAATATAAGTACCTTTTATTATATCCCTTATACAAGTACCATTGACATCCAAGTGCTTGAACACATTATTATTGAATAAATGATGAGTTTAAATGTTAAACTCGATATTCAAGTAAATGTACAAGAAGTCACTACTTAACAACATTTATTAAATCATCTTTAGTGTTGAAAGTTTTTCCAACTACCAAATCAACATTACCAATTGAATTTCTAGTTAAAGAAACCAATCATTGCAAACTATATTATCAATTTCGGTATCATAATCAAATTCCAAAACAACAAACTCATTATCTCATCATTGTCATCTAATATTTCAATTAAACCTATAACACCCTCATCTTTATTATCATTAAGTTCATAGGAATCATACCCTTGCTAATCATTGTATGCATTATTAATCTGAAACCGATTTTACCTTTATCTTCATTCAATTTTGATAGGTCGGCATGATTTTATAGGAGATGAGAAAAAAAGAAAAAAAAAAGAGTGAAAGAAAGAAAAAATTGTTGAGGCCTTACCTTCAATTCTCCTCTAACACACGCTAGATAATTTGAAAGATCTTGGTAGGCAATTTCAAATCATTCATGGATGGTTGTGTTTTGCCATCAGAAGAGCATGCACATGCTGTTAGATCATGACAATCTCTTACCACATGTTAGCGTATGCATTGCAGGCGCCAATAAAGTTGTCATGCCTTTTTTTCAACCCTTAGATTTTTTGTTTGAATTTTGATACCTTAAATCTTAATTGTTATAGATCAATTTTGCAATAAAATTTTGCAATAAAAATTTTTATTTTATTGCTTATAAAAAATAAAAAATATGAGGACCAAAATTGATAATGAGACAAATTTGCAAAATTTTTTTAATCTATTCATCATCCACCATTTTTAAAAAAACTTTCCTCTATAAATTTTTTGTTTTCATTTGTTGTTCTTTTATTTTTGAACTTTTATTTTTGTTTTCTTGAGAGATTAGAAAGAGAAACATTAAAAAAGAATGAAAGAGAGAGAAAGAGGTTGGTTGTCTTATATTTCATAAGAAAAAAGTTAAATTTGGTGTTAATATATTTCTCTTGATGAGATAAGTGTCAATGAGCTTCCTTATTTCCAAAAAAAAATAGATTAAGGATGAAAAAGATTTTTTTGGTTTGATTTTGTGCTTTTTTACTGATTTAATTGTGTTTTGAGTTGAGAAATTAGTTTATTGAGATTCTAAGGGTGTTTATTATATTATTTTTTTTACGTGAAAAATAGGTAGTTATTAACTAATTATATTATAACAAATGTGAAAATTATAAAGCTATATAAGTCCTTTATGTCATTTGTTCTTATAAAAAAAAATAAAAAGTAAAAGTTAATCATTAATGAAATTTAAGGAGATAAGAAATTAGAGAAAAATATTTAAATTGAAATTTTCAAATCAAGATTTCTTAAAATATTTTTATTTTTTATTTAAATTAATTAAAAGCTCATGATGTAAGATTTCAAATCAAGATTTTGGAATAATTTTGTCGGCAATATGGTCGGCATATACCGACAGAATTCATTGGTATATTACGATCGTATTGCCGACAGAACATATAGATTTTTGAAAAGTTGCAATGGTATAATAACGTGAATTTTTTTCATATGATTAATATTCTAATAGACATATTCTGTCGATGAGGTCGTCGGTAAAAATGTTACCGATGAATTGTGTGTGAAGGCTTAGGCCAATCCTCAAGGCTGTAATGTGGCATTAAACAATGAGGAACAAGCAGGGAATCGTAATTCGGATGCTTTCATCTGCATCATGTGATTTATTAAAAATTCCTTGCAGCCGCAGTTCCCTTGCCTCTCTTTGCTTATACTCTTCAGATTCTACTTCTAATGGAGGATCCTGAAGAGCCAGAAGAAACAAAAAAATGTCGAAAGGCTACGGCCAAACAAGACGAAGACCAGGTGGAGAACAAAATGATCAACACAAGCATCTTCATTTGAGAGACGAGCAGGCTAACGGGCTCCCCAAATTCTTCTCAATTCCAGGCAGCTTACAAGGCCAACCTTATGCACTTGTTTCAGCTTAATTAGCAACCTGTGTTCATGTTCACAACAGAATACTGTTCCTCTCGATCGCTTTACAATGAGTTCAGAAATTAACAAGCGAGTGCAAACAGGTTCATCTGCAATTGTTAACACTACCATGCTTCAAATAAATACTATAGCAACAAATACAACTCCCATTCGTCTATTTATCAAGTCTTGTTGAAACATTTTCAGCAAAATCGGAAAATAGGAGCACAGTGCTAGAGCCCACGTTTTACAACAGCCGCGCAACGACTAGCCGTCTGGCAGCAGCCAATTGTGCAGTTGATTTATGCATCTTTATTCCGCATCATGCTCTTAGATATGAATTAATAAGGATGTAGTAGAAAAAGATAACTCTCCCTCGAATATTACTAATCAGCTAAGGATGTAGTAGCGATTACTGGTTCCCTTGCAGATAACACTAACCCATGGTGTAAGAAGGGCTTGGTAAGTTGATAACTGTGGTCTTGACTTTGGTCATCATGTTAATGCTGTTGGTGATGCCTTGGGATCCAATACCACTATCCTTCAAACCCTGTCAACAATGCTGTTGTTAGTCCTCAGGGTAATGCCACGAAGCAAAATCTAAGTAATTAAGTGACATAATCTGTAGCATTTTCAGAAAATTTTGGTTCACCTGGAAAGGGAAATGATCTGGTCCACGAGCTGGTGCCGAGTTGATCTGAACCGTCCCAGTTTCCATTGCATCGCTGATCAACATGGCTCTGTTGATGTCCTTTGTAAATACGCAACCCTGTGAACCAGAAACAAGCATTGATATCAAATATGGAGAGGGTGGTGGAAGTTAATCCAATTGAGAGGCTTCAGCTTTAACTAAAACAGAAATGTTGTGAAGGAAGATGAGCTATACCTGGAGTCCGAAATTGCTAGCATTGCAATGGTGAATTCCTTCTTCCACAGAACTGATCCTTACTACTGGCAAAATTGGTCCAAATGGTTCTTCCCATGCAATCCTCATATCAGGCCTCACATTATCTAACAACAAGGGCCAGATGAGGTTACCCTCTCTCTTGTACTGCTGGCAGAAAGTTGCTCCTTTTTCTTTGGCGTCCATTACCAGTCCTTCGATGAAATTGGCCGATGACTCTGTGACTACAGGGGTGATATCACAGTCATTCTCTGGTGGCCCAACTCTTAATTTTGCAACTCTTGCTTTCACCTTTTCAACCAGAGCATCAGCAACGGATTCCATCACCAAGACAACCTTAATTGCAGTGCATCTTTGACCACTGTTATAGATGAGGCAGAAAAGATATACACATTGTATTAATCACAAAACAAGGATGGAGACAGAAACAGATAGATTACTTAAGATGGCATACTAAAGAGCGGTTCGAGTTGTGTTAAATATATCTAGATCACATGTAAATCAACATGTCATATAATAAGATGTCTATGTAATGTGTTCATAGAAAAATGAAAGAAATGATTTCATTGGCCAGAGTCCAGAAACTGGCTTCAAATATAGTGAAATTCTAGCCACCGTTATTGCATTGTGCTCCTTCGAAAAATTGGCAGTGAAGTTATCTCAACGAGTTCTCACCAACATCTTTGATATGCTTCCAGTTTATCCTCGTTAAAGAAAATAATTAGCATGATTTAGATGCATCTATATCTAGCCAGCCTATTGACACAGAAATTTCCTCATCAAATGTAGATAGAAGATATTTTCACTATCTTGAAGATGTGTAACACATCGACACAAGCATCCATTTTTGGCTTTACGAAACAATATGACAATTTCTACATTTTCATCATCCCCATGCTAAATGCAACCTTAATGAGATTTATAGAAAATTCCCATACCTGTAAGAAAAGCCTCCTTTTATTATGTTTGCTGCTACCAAATCTAGGTCAGCATCTTCAAGCACTATGCAGGCATCTTTTCCTCCCAATTCCATCTGAAGAGGGATCATGCCTGCCTTCTTTGAAATTGCAATGCCCGTGTCTCCACCAGTGAAGCTGAGGAAAAATAATGCAACTTTGGATTTACACACCACGTTATGCATCAAACAAGTACAAGGAAGGAGGTAATGAAGTTTCAAAAGAAGATAAATGAAAGATCACCTTATACAGTTCACACCAGGATGCATAGTAAGAAAGTCACCAATCTCAGACCCTTTCCCGGTGACACAGCTGATTAGGCCTTTGGGAAAACCAGCCAAGTGAAAACAGTGTACCATATGCAGGCAAGAGACAGCACCCTGAAAGAAAATTCAAAGGTGAGACTAAGAGGATCAACCCTTCCTCTATGATTAAAATAAGAGGAAATATTAGATGCATATTTGCTATACTTTTCCTGTGTTTGAAAAGAGTTTCTGTTTTATGTCCTCATGTAAAACCCTCTAAAAAAGCAGGTCCTCCAAATGCATACAATTGAATCATTATTTTTAGGCACAACCTCAAGTCAACCAACATAAGGATCCTTAAATTTGATGAAAAACATTATAAGGAGTAAGATAAAAGAGATATTCATGTACCTGAGTTGGAGGCTTGAGCACGAGGGAGTTTCCAGCAATCAATGCAGGACCAATCTTTGAGACAGCTAAGTTGACAGGATAGTTAAAGGGTGGAATGGCTAGAACCACTCCGAGTGGAATCTGTGATTTTAGTGTTATCGAATTAGCTAACCAATATGAATAATTTTGAAGACAATTATACTGGTGAAAGTTATGGAAAGACATCTCTTCAGGAAAAAAGTTTCTTACTGGTCATGAAAAGAAAGTTGGATTGCTGTATATGGATCTGGAACGGGGCATCATACATGGGTTATAACACATCCAACAGCAATGAATTTAAAAATATTGATACCATCTGGTTCCCTGTCCTTCGTGCATCTCATTTAACTATGCCGTGGAAAGTTATTTTAAGAATTCTAATTATTATCTACTATTTTCATTCATTTCCTTGAAAAATGATTGAATGGATGGAGAGTGAACTACAACAGTCAACAGCTGCCCCCTTCAACCTCAGCCTATCATGATGCCATTGGTTAATCTATATCGAAGTAGAATCTGAAGAAGTTTATTGGGTATGTAGAATAGGATAATCGATAGAACCTTAAGAGTCGATAAAGCTAGTGGTGACAGATAAATCAATGGTGACAGAGTAATGAAATGAAAAAAGACACAGAAAACTAGCATTAGCAGCAGGAGAACGAAGACAAACAATATTTTAGTGAAGAAAAAAACCATGAGAACCATCTCTGTTACAACTTTTAGAATACAGTTCCAAACTATTGGCTTTTAGTTAATTTCTCCCATCCATTATCTATTTAATGTAACAGTAGCAGACAAATGACACCAATATCTATCTAAACGAACTCCCTAACTGTGGCTACTCCCAAATACATATGGATTGATCCATCGGGTTCTAATTCCGGTGAGTAATGTTGCGTTCATGCAGATATTCTTACATCATAATCATTTATGACAATTTCTGTTCTTAATTATACTTGAACTCTTCTCCACCTTGTAAGATTTTAATCAAAATGTTAGTTATGTTGACATCATGAAACAAACTTTTCCCCTGCATTTTCTGTTCACCGATGATATAAATACTTTTAAAAGATATGGGAGTCAACTTTCCTTTACCTTTTCTTGGTCCTTATACTCACCCTCACAAGTCATAATCATAAATTATACAGGTAGTAAGAAAAGAAGATATGTGAGCTGAGAATTATACCTTAGACGTCAGGCAGTACTTGGTTCTGTCATTCCCAGGAAAGCTGTCGGAGACCAAGAATTTTCCCTCTCCTAGAATTCTAACCCCTTCTTCAGCAGTGTAGGAAATAAGATCTCCTGACCTCACAACCTTCAACGAATCAAATAAGAAAATCAGATGAATCACTCCCTTTTATCATTAATTTGCATGGTCAAGTTCAAATGTGAAAATGGAGAAAACTAATTATATACCTCAGTTACTGAATCTTTAGCTGGTTTTGCAATTTCTTTTATCAAGCACTCAGCAATTGGGGCTTTGTGCTCTTTCAGGATAGCAGCTGCCTTGTGAAGAAGCTCTGCTCTCTTCCATAGTGGAGTTTTAGCCCATGCTTTTTGTGCGCTTTTGGCTGATTCCATCACTTTGTTAACCTCTTCCTGTGTACAAGCTGTTTCAGAACCATAACAAATTTTATACGTAAACTAAATTTTTCCGGTGGATCAGGAAAAAAAAAAAAAAAAATTGCAGTTCTCCCCTCTTCCCGTCATTTCAAACCATGCCAAAAGAAAAATCAACAGTCCCAAGATCAAATTTCCTAATTCTTAACTATACATCTCTTGCTTGAACAAGTTTCTTACATATATAAAATTGATTTTTTTTTTCATACTCTCAGTTCATAAATAGAGGTAATTGCATGAATATAAAACATGCTTCATCATTAAGGAATCTCTCTATCCCCAAATAATTATTAGGCATGACTACGGTGGAGTAGTGTCATACATGCACATTCTTTCATGCACCATGGAATTACTCCTGGGAACATTTCTCAAAAAGAAAAAAAAAACTGATTATGCATGTTATCCAAAGAACAGCGATATGGGAGTGATCTAAATCCAATCAACTATACCTTGAACCTTGTACTGAGTCTTTCTTGTAGTTGGGTTGACAATAGCAACAGTTTTGCCAGAAGAAGACTTCTTCCATTCTCCATCAGAGTAGTACTTGTACGCATCACCATCCAAAATTTCAGAAAACATTCCAGTCCCAGCCATTATTTTTTGCTCCAACAACAAAAGCAACAAAAGAAAAGAAAGTATAGTAGCTGGTAACTAAACCAACTGCAGTCTCTTCCTCTGCAGAAAGAGCGATGAAGGTAAGAGAGTGATGAATGTGTGGCTTGGTTTTGATGGTGTATATATAAGAAGGGCAGCCACGTTTTGGCATGGCAGCTACTCGTCGTACTCGATCCAAAAAAGTTGATTAGATTGTTCAAAGAGTGCCATGTGGGCATTTAATTTCCAACTTTGTCATTACTATGACAACTTCTGTTCTCAGTGTTGAAAATTTTTATCTGCGAAGAAAATTAATAAAATAAAATTTATTTATTATTATTTGTAAGGAAAATGTCTTTATCACGAAAACCATAACACGAAACCTATCAAAAAGAAAAATTCAAAGTCGTTTTTGCAATGGATTGAGTTAGTTAGTAGTTATGCAAAATTGGCATAATCCATAACTAGCTATGTCACCGCTGGTTGAACAAAAAAAAATTGAGCTAAGACAAATAATGTTCAAGTGATTTAATCATGTTTTAAAGAAAAAAATGTAATGTTTAATGGAAAAAAGTAATATTAAATAATGAAAAAAAAACTAAGAAAACAATAATAACTCATGTTAATCCATTAAGCTCGTGACCCAATTTATTTATAGAAACGATAAATTTTAAAAACCTTAAAACTCAATCTTCAATTGAAAGATAAAATTAAAAAAAAAAAATAAACATACAAAATGATAAAAAATGGTCTCTCAAAATCAGACAGCTTTAACATCAGCGTTGATGTAACATTCCTCTTCAGCTTTTTGAATGCACGTTGGCATCCATCAAACCAATATCACTTCCAATTCTTCTTCAACAAATCAGAAAGAGGGGCCGCCACTTTGCTATAACCCTTAATAAATCAATGATAGTAATTTGCCAATCCCAAAAAGGATTGTAAATCAAACACCGTCATAGGGGTTGTCCATTCCAATATGGCTTGTATCTTTTTTCGAATTCATTCTCACTTGGTCCATACCTACCATATGTTCTAGGAACATAATTTCAGCACTTGTGAACTCATATTTTTCCTTATTGATGAATAACCCATGCTCCCTTAGTCGAGACAGAACCTTGGATAGATGCACCATATGATCGATCATCTATGCTTTTACTAAACACTACAATGTCATCTAAATACATGACAATAAAGTCATCCAGAAACTCATATAGCACATCGTTCATCAACTTACAAAACGTAGCTGGAGTATTAGTTAAGCCAAATGGCATAACAAAAAAAAATGCTTATGATTTATACCTTGTCACACAAGTCATCTTGTGCTCATCCCCCTCAATAGTTCCAACTTACCAACAATCAGACCTCAAATCCAGTTTCGTGCACCAGATACTTGTTCTTTATCGTCACCTTGTTTAGTGCACGATAATCTATACACATTTGAAGACTATCATCAACCTTCTTTTGAAACAAGATAGGAGCACCTACGGAGCTTTAAACGGCTGAACAAACCCAGTGTCTATCAATTCCTCTAATTGTCTTCTCAATTCATCAAAATCTCTAGGAGACATGCGATATAAGGGTTGCGACAGTAGTGTTGCCCCAAGTATAAGGTCAATTCGGTGATCAACAACCTTTCTTGGTGGAAGCTTCTTCTGCAAATTAAGTGATATAACATCTTCAAACTCCTTCAATACTCTAGAAATGACATTCGACACTTGCATACTATGTCCAGAATCCTCACCTATTGTTATTGCTAGAAATACTTCGATGTCCTTTTTCAAGGCTTTGATGATCGTGATGGCCAAAATCATGTTGTTATTATCCTTCTTGCTTTCAACCACCAAAGTCTTATAACAAGGAATAAAAATAGGGCATGTTTCACTAGCAATTAAAATCCCTTCTAAATACAGCATCAACATAATCTTAGTTTTTTGTAAAAAATCAAGGTCAAGAATCACATCAAAATCATTAAAGGTCATAACCAATAAATCATACTTCCCTTACCACTTTTCCAATATTAATGGCACACCATAAGTAGTTCTTATTATCCATCGTGCCTTTGCATTCACTATCTTTATTGTTGTTTGACTATTACTCAATCGCAGACCTAGTTACGCCACTAACTTGTCAGCAACAAAGGTGTTCATAGCACCCGAATCTAACACGGCAATACTTTCCTTGTCATTCACTCTAATTTTTACATACATTAGAGTATCCACAACACCTAATTATCCCTGTTACAAAGCATCCAAACACATCAAATTAGTGTCGGTAAGGATAAATTCATCCACTGAATCCCCCAATTATGCAACCAAACAGTTCAACACATATATTAGGTTTGATATGTGTGATTGTCTCTTCATGTTCACAGTCTTTGACTAGAATGGCATTTAATTTTTCCCTTTTTGGACATTCCTTAGTATAATACAACCCTCCACATATGAAATATTCGGCATTCAATTTGGTTTCTTTCGTCGGCACATATGCTTTCTTAGCTTGACTCTTATCAATCAAAAGCTTGAATCTACCCCTACCAAGCTTATTTTTCTTACTCTTTTTTTCAACCCTCTTATCCCTGGTATTAAATCTCAAAGAGACAAGAATAGTCTATCTCGTGTCATTGTCTTAAAATCAACTAAACAATCTGCGACAATAATATCAAAAGACAAATCTTTAACTTTCTACCTTTGCAATTCAGCTTGAGCCCAAGGTTACAAACCTGACATAAATTTAAATAACCAATCTTCTTCAGATATGTTCTTTATGCCCAAGATCAAAGAACTAAATTCTTTAATGTAATCCCTCAATGATTGGACCGGTCCTACTTTAGCTTATTCAAATCCTTTCTCGTCAGCCAAGATAAGTTGTTTGGTAAGAAGTGTTCCTTCAGTTCTTGTTTTAAATGATCCAAAGTCTCAATCTTAGAATGCCTTATGTTTAGATCTTCTTTGATCCGAGTTCTCCACCACAACTGCACATCACTTAACAAGTACATTTTTATGATGTTCACTTGTTTGTCAACCCCAATTTTCACCACATCGAAGTATTGTTCCATGTCCTAAAGGAAATTTTTCAATTCCTTTGAACTTCTTGTACCACCAAATGACTTTGGCTTTTGCAGTTTTGATTTGGACGAGCCACCAGCCCCAAGGATGTTTACAATTGGCAGTAGCCTTCTTTAGAACAACAATCTCATCCTCAAAAACTTGCATTTTACAATTTACATCAACTGTAACATCCATATACTGACTAGCAGCCCTTTTTATCATTTTTACTACATACGCAAGCCTTTCATTTATAGATTGGTCTTTGTTTTCAGCCATGGGACCTAGAACATTTTTTAGATGAGTGAGGCTCTCTTGAATTGTTTGCATACCAAATGGCATTAATCCACAAGCCAATAATTTTCTCAAACAGAATGGACCGTGCTCTGATACCACTTGACACAAGGATAAATTTCTCGACACAATCTTACTCACAATATAGCAATCTAGTCCCACACTAAACTCAACCCACCTCACAATTTCAACTCGTGTTTAGCCCATATACTAAGGTGTTTCACACACTCAAAAGACTTTCCCCAAACTCTTTCAAGTAATAGACAAATAACAATAACACAAGTATTAGAAATCAAAATCATAAACACAATTTATAGGAAAAGGCTCTCACCCTTTATTAATACCAAAACAAAGGATACACAAAACTATGTGTATGCCATGCACAATTCTCTTATATGCTACATAATTTTGGCCATCTTTTATTACAAAAAAAAAATACATAAGTTTCATAGAAAACTGCCCTCTAGATAAGTCTATCAAAACTGGACAATTTGGCTAAAAACAGTAACTGCAAAATATTATCTTCAACTACCCATACTGTAAGTTATCTTGGTTTGTCACCTCATGGACCATCAAGCCAGTTAGCTAAACCCTTTCTGCCAACATGGTTGTATTTTTGCACATCTTAGACAACCCTCTATCCAAGTCTGAAGTTGTGTTGAATATGCACCCAATGTTCGCACACAGCCGTTATGTATTGCTGGTGAATCTACCTATACCTACACATGCTGCCACTGCATATACATGTTGCTGAGATCCCATCAGTGTTCTCATTGGCACACCTTCGCGCATTAATTCAACAAAAGAGCTAAAATCTTAAAGAAAAAACAACAAATAATTTTTTTTGATTAAATGATAAAATTAAAAACAAATGAGAAGTTTACAAAAGAGGCAAGAAAAAAAATCAGGATCAAATTTGAAAAAAAAATTATTGAAGTATAAAATTGAAAACAAATCAAAAACTCACAAAAGAGCCAAGGATAAAAATTATAAATCAAAAGAATGAAGATTGATACTCAAATATCCTCAACTAAAAAGATTACCTTGAAATTTTAAATGAAAAGTGTGAATTTCGAGGGAAGGGAGAGGAAAGAAGAAAAAAAAATGGTCATTAAAGCGAAACTCAACAGCTTTTGGCCACACGCGTCACCTATCTAAGGAGGCAACACCAAGATAATTCACACACGTTCTTGTTGAGATTCAAGGAAAGTTTCAAGTTCAAAAAGAAAAAACAACACAAAATACTTTAACAGCTATAACTTTTGATTTTAAGTTTATATATGTTTTAGTTGGCTGGGAAAGAAGTGCACATGATTCACAGGTTTTAGGTGATGCATTATCAAGACCTAGTGGTCTAAAAATTCCAGAAGGTATATAATAAAGTATGTATTATATACAATAAACATATAAAAT
The DNA here is from genome assembly GCF_005239225.2 of Populus alba. Classification (NCBI taxonomy): domain Eukaryota; kingdom Viridiplantae; phylum Streptophyta; class Magnoliopsida; order Malpighiales; family Salicaceae; genus Populus; species Populus alba. The sequence continues at coordinate 17,279,101 of NC_133289.1, forward strand.
GTCTTTTAGATAAAGATAGTAATATGTTTTATTTTTTTTAATTTGTAGGGAAATATTATCTTAGTGATGTTGGTTACGGTATTCGAAAAGAAATCATTTCTCCTTTTCGTGGAGTTTGATATCACTTGAATGAGTTTACAGAACGTACACTAGAAAATGAAAAGGGAGCTATTTAATCTTCGACACTCTTCATTGAGAACCGCTATTGAGCGAGGGTTTGGTATTTTGAAGAGTTGTTTTAGATCAATTGATGGAAAATCTTTTTGGTCTTATGAAACACAAGTAGATGTTGTGCTTGCATGTTGTATTATTCATAATCACATAATAGAAGTTGATCCTTATGACTTTCTTATGGAAGAAATATGTTCGAATAATGAACCAATTAGACAAACAATCAACTTAAGTCAACGAGAGGAAAGGGAAGAGAATAGGGAGTGGATAACAAAAGGAGAAATGATTGCATTAACAATATGGAATGATTATAACACTCAAAGAAACTAGTAATTGAGTGTTAATTATATGTGTTTGTTTTTATTATGTCATGCTTGAGTTTGTATTATTTTTGTTATGTATTTGGAGTAGATGTTAACTTTATTATAATTTCTCTTTTAATTATTAATTGTAGTTTTTATATGAAATTTATTAAATCTAAATATTGTATGATTTTATTTTGTATAGATTTATAACTTTTTTTATATAAAAATGAGTTCCACGCAGAATGAAAAATGCAATGGCAAGCACTTCACATGGTCTAAGCCTATATCTCACATGTTACTTGAGATATTAACTGGGGAGGCATTTAAAGGAAGCAGACCTTCTTCCACCTTTAAAGCAGAATATTTTGTTAAGATGGCTACAAAAATTAGTCAAAAGTTCAATGTGCAATGCGAGCATAAGCATGTGGATAATCATCTCAAGACTGTAAAAAAAGAATGGGGAATAATAACCAAACTTAAAAATAAAAGTGGCTTTGGCTAGGATGATTGTTCGAAGATAATTACAGTTTCGAAAGATATATATGATGAAGAAGTAAAGGTATGATAAATATTTATACTCTTTGTAATTTTTATATTTACTTTTGTTTCTAAAATGTTATACAATGAACTAAAAAATTACATATTCTAAACTTTATAAACAGGTACATCCCAATCATGACAAGTATCTCAACAAAAAACTTGATATGTATAAGGCAATGACAATTGTTGTTGGAAAAGACATGGCAACCGGAAATTATTCCAAATCATATGTTGATGTCAACTTCAAAGAGAACACTGAAGAGCAATCAATTTCAATTGAAAATGAAGGGGAATATGAAGAAACTTCTAAGGGAAAAGAGACATCTTCCTCTAGTACACAAAAGAAGCAACATAGAAAGAGAAATCGCATGTATGAAGATGATGGTGTTGAAAAGTTGTCTAAACAGATTGGAGATGTAGCATTTGCAATTCAAAGCCTCAGCAAAAATCAACTTGATGTTAATGCGTTGTATACAAAAGTGATGAAATTGAAGGCTTTGATAAGATCACTCTCGGGGATGCATTTGATCACTTGGTCCAAAATGAAATGTTAGCAAAAGCATTTATGGCAAAAAATGCTAATTTGAAGAAAAATTGGGTTCAAAATTTTATGAACCAACACTACTATCGGCCTGCTTGCTAAGATGGTTTGACTATGTTCAAAATTTGGGTTCAGACTATGTTTGTTATTTGACAAATATGTTTACTTGTTTAATTTGGTCTAGCATGTTTATGTTTATAATTTGAACTAATATGTATGTATATGACATCAAAACTTAATATTTATGCATAACTATGTTTGATGTTAGATATTTATATTTATTTCTCGATGCTTATTTGATATATATTAAAGGGATATTAAAGGGATAATTGCCTTTACCCGTATTAAAAAAAAAAATATTTATTCAAAAAAACCCATCAAAATATTTTTGTATCTATTATCTTTTAAAAAATTCTTCATACAAAAAAAAAAACCCAAATATATAACTCTTACCATAAACTAATTTGGCTTTCTTCATATGAAAAAAAAAAAAAAAAACTTATTTTAAGCTTTTAAAACCACAAAAAATATATTAATAGGTTTTATTTAAGAAATATTTCACAAGGTTATTTCTCTATAATATGATATGACATATATAGTTATATTTTATAAAATACGCTATGTATGAATATAGAATATAATAAAAAAAAAATTCATCATTATACTTTTTAGATTTCATTCTTTTATTGTAAGTGATTAAATATTTATATTAAATATTTTATATATATTAGATAAACTTGAAAAAAAAATTAATTAATTAATAAATTATTTTTCAGTTCATTTTCCATAATATAACCACTAGAAAGTATTTTCCAATTCATTTTCTATAACACTACCAAACATTGAAAAATAATTTACTTTCCATGAATGCACTTTCTCCAGAATTCACTTTCCAAAAGAAAACAACTTTTCTGCAAATAAACGGAGCCTACCTTGAAATTTTAAATGACAAGCATGAATTTCGAGGGAGGGGAGAGGAAAGATAAAGAAAAAAATGATCATTGAAGCCAAACTCAACGGCTTTTGGCCACACACGTCACCTATCTAAGGAGGCGACGCCAAGATAATTCAAACACTGCTGCATAAGGCGATGCTTGATCACTGAAGAGCCCCGCACTCGTTGCTCCAAGGGCACGAGGGCTATCCACACGACAACAATTTTTTTAATCATTTTTATATATACTAAATTATACAATTACCCTTACGCCAACCCTATAATTTAAAAAATACATGAGTACAAATACAAAAAAGCTCATGAATGTAAGGCATAGAAAATCATCTTTTTGAAGGGCGTGTGACTCATTTAATTGTTCATTAAAAACAAAAAAATATAAAAACATCTCTTAACGTTATCTTTAAAAGAAGTGAGTCTAGGGTACAAGAGTTTTTTCATTGTATATTATTAAACAAAAAGAAATAATTGTCCCCTTTTAAATTATAATAAATAAACCACTATAAAAGTACTAAATTACTCCCAATAAGTTGGGTTTTTAAGAGCAGAATAGATATTTCACAAAAAAATAGAAAGGCCACCTATCCCCATCCTTTTCATTTTGGTTCCCTCCTATCAATATCATTTTTACCTAGCAAATTAGTATAAATTAGCCTACAATTGATGAGATATTGATCAATGGTAAATTTTTTTGTAAATAAACAAATCATGCGGAATTTGCATCTCCATATCATTACAAATCTTCACAAATTGTTAACTTCTTTACTTTTATATATTAATGTGTTCCTTTAATACAGGATGGTGTAGATGACTTTGTATCATTAAATTAAAAGAAAAAAACAAATTCTACTAAAAAAGTTATTGTTGACTCATATTACTATTTATTATAATAATGTAATTATAAAATTATAAGTGAAAAAAATTGAATTAGGTACCATATTGAATAAGATAGTCTTTTCACTATGATACAATTATTTTTTACAATTATACAAGGTTAGATTGATAATTTCAGCTTTTTTGTATAGTAATTTTTTTTTTTTAATTTAACCCTTAAAAAAATAATCTAATTACTACTATTTAAGGGTATTTTTGTTATTTTAAATAAACTATAAAATACTACTACAGAAGACAATGCTTGACCACTGAAGAGCTCTGCACTCGTTGCCCAAGAGCGCGAGGGTTATCCACATGATAATAATTTTTTTAATAATTTTTGTATATACTAAATTATACAATTGCCCTTACACCAACCCTATAATTTAAAAAATACATGAGTACAATGAGCTTGAGACCAAGAGGTTTGCTCCCTTTGTGGTCTCAGGTTCGAGCCCTAGGTTGTTTATATGATGGCCACTGGAGGTTTACATGATCGTTAACTTCAGGACCTGTGGGATTAGTCGAGGTACGCGCAAGTTGGCCCGACACCCACGTTAAACTAAAAAAAAAAAAATACATGAATACAAATACAAAAAAGCTCTTGAATGTAAGGCACAGAAAATCATCTCCGAAGGGCGTGTGACTCATTTAATTGTTCATCAAAAACAAAAAAGATAAAAACATCTCTTAACGTTATCTTTAAAAGAAGTGAGTCTAGGGTACAAGAGTTTTTTCATTTATATTATTAAACAAAAAGAAATAATTGCCCCCTTTTAAATGATGAGTACTAAATTACTCCCAATAAATTGGGTTTTTAAGAGCAGAATAGATATTTCCCAAAAAAATAGAAAGGCCACCTATTCCCATCCTTTTCATTTTGGTTCCCTCCTTTCAATATCATCTTTACCTAGCAAATTAGTCTAAATTAGCCTACAATTGATGAGATATTGATCAATGGTAAATTTTGTTGTAAATAAACAAATCATGCGGAATTTGCATCTCCATATCATTACAGATCTTCACAAATTGTTAACTTCTTTACTTTTATATATTAATGTGTTCCTTTAAGACAGGATGGTGCTGGAGATGACTTTGTATCATTAAATTAAAAAAAAAATTCTACTAAAAAAGTTATTGTTGACTCATTTTATTATTTATTATAATAGTGTAATTATAAAATTATCATTGAAAAAAATTGAATTAGGTACCGTATTCAATAAGATAGTCTTTTTACAATGACATAATTATTTTTTACAAATTATACAGGGTTAGATTGATCATTTCAGCTTTTTTGTGTAGCAATTTTTTTTAATTTAATCCTAGAATAAAATAATCTAATTACTACTACTTAGGGGTATTTTTATTTTTGGAATAGTTTAATTATTTTGATGTTTTTAAAGACAAAACTAATAAAACTTTCACTCAATGGCTTTTTTATTATTTTATATTGGTTTTATTATAAGTTTTGATGGTACTAGGAGCATTGTTGAGAATTAAATTTATTAAATATAAGAAACAAAGAACTAATTCACCTTTTAATTACTTTTTTTTATTTATTTTAAATAAACTATAAAATTATATAGATTTTGAGCCGAGTCTCCCTGACTGAAGCACTCCGTTCGGAAACAAAACATCAATTCTAGATGCTTTTTCTTCTCTTTTTTTTTAATAAAAAAACGGATCTTACTATGCTTCTAGAAAGAAGGAATAGCTTCAGTTTAGCAAACAGCTGCTGCATGGTTTCCACGATCCAAGATATTTTGTTGTGAAACTATATTTTTGAAATTGGAAAGAAAAAAAGGAGTGAAAACGAAGACCGTGGCAGATGAGCATGGGGTTGCTAGAAGAAGACGTTGTCTTCACTGGTGAAGGGTGAACCACCGGCTCTAGCAGCTCAGAGGAGAACCACAAATCTTGGAAGGGTGGCAGACGGCCATCATCTCTTATTATAAGGATGGTTGGAAGGGTGGTAGATGGCCGTCATCTCTTCTTGGAAGGGTGGTAGCTAGATGGTCAATATATTTTGAAACATAAGAAATTTGAAAATTAATTGGAGGACGGACAGTTGAGAGGCTGCTTGTCCCCGCCCCAGCTACCATAAAGATGGAATTATTTGTATCTTCTCGGACCACACTTTTCATCCATTATTTTATTGCTATTTTGGATTATTAGCATTTTCAAAAAATGAAATAACATAGAATAATTTTTTAAAATAACATTTTTTTATGCAAATTATGATGGACAAATATGATATTTATAGCTTATTGCTATTTAAAATAGCAGTTTTTTATAAATAAAAAATATAAAATGAGCAAGAGAGAGAAAAGAGGAGAGAAAAAAAAGTCTTAGAGATACATCAAAATTTTAATTATGACACCACTTGCATCATCAAAAATATCTTAATGAGATCAATTCAACAACATAAAGAAAAGTCACCAACAATTACTCGAGTGGATCACATTTACCATCCAAAGATGATGGGTGGCTCACTTGATTTTGGTAGGAAATGTTGCCCACTTGAGTCATCGTTGGTGATGTTTATTGATGTTGTTACATTCATCTTATTTATATTTTTTTATAGTAAGTGGTGTCGTAATTTAATGTGCTTTCGAAATTTTTTTTTTCCTCTTTTTTACTCATTTCATATATATATATATATATATAAGTTTTAATGTGTTTCTCAATTATAGCATATACAAGAAGTATTATTTCACCAATTTTTTTATATTATGTTAATATTTTTAATTTATTGTGCTAATTAAAAAAAAAAAAACCTTTCATGAAATTTTTTATAGCAATTATGCTCTCTCTTTTTCTTTCTTTTGGACATGGAAGTCACCAATTGTAAATTTGGTATAAAATCAACACGGGACAAATATCATATTCAAATTAACATTGCCACAGCAATGTGATCATTCTATTTTGTACTGTACGAAAATATACTCTACTTACAGAATTTGAAATCTAGGCATCTACCCTTTATAATTCCAAGCATTTATCTATGAAATTAATTAGGAAACCATGTGAATCTCTATATATACGTATGAAAACCATTACCTAAAAAATTAATGAAATTCGCTTTTAATTTAAATTCAAATATATCCATTAACCTTCTTCTTAAACAAAATCTTCCAACATTAATAATAATAATAATAATAATAAAATGAGATAGTACTTGTTAAGGAAGAATGTTACCCGTAATTAATCGGTGTTGTCCATGGCTACTTAAACAACCTATAAAAATCTTATGTTCTAAAACATTTCATAGGTAAAATGCAATATAACCATATAAACAAGAAAAATATTTCAATTTCTTCGAATAAATTCTTAAGTTTTTATTTATTTATCAGATGTTTCAAAAGTCAAGGGATTGGCCCAATTTAAGATCATGGACTGCTTTGGAGAAGGATAAAAAGAAGCTAGAAAGCCCATTTAGAACAAGCCAAGTAAGTCCAGTAACTACTCAGAAAAGAAAAACATAGGCCCAATGAACGGCAGCCCGTCAAATCTAACCTGGAAGACAGCAGTTTTGTAAACGACATGTCCTTAAGTTGCTCGACGATAATCTTGTCGGTGACTCCGATTATCGAATAAAATCCCCGTTTGACCTTTTCTGGATCAAATCTCCCTCGCTCTCTTCCCAAAATCATCAAAATAAAAACCCTAGAAATCCCAAAATCCTTAGTCACCTCATCTCCCAAAATGCACACAAAAAGCCATCAAATTTTCATCCAATCCCAAAATCCCCAATTCAAAACCCATACCCTAACTCTGGACCCAACTCAAACCCTAACCCTCCACAATCTCAAGCTCTCTCTTTTACCCAACAGCCAAAACCCCTCTTCTTTCTACTTCACCCTTAATGGAAAACCTTTAAAAGACTCCTCTGTTTTACCAAATCCCCAAATCACCCCCCTCTCCACGCTAATTTTACAAACCCGGCTTTCTGGCGGCGGTGGCGATGGCGGTGCCACGGGGGCAGAGTCCAGGGACTGCTATCTCAACATGTATGCTGAAAAAAAGCCTGATAAAGTAGATCCACATGAGCAACGCCTATCGAAATGGCTTAATTGCTCACTTTCAAATGAGCCCTTGACGCAACCTTGCGTAATTGATCGCCTCGGTAATATGTTTAATAAGGAAGCTTTAGTTGAGGCGTTGATTGGTAAAAAATTGCCTAAAGAGTTTGGTTATATAAAAGGTTTGAAAGATATGATTAACATACAGTTAGAGGTGGTTCCAGGTGAGGGGTTGGGTAATGCCCGATTTCAATGTCCAGTAACGGGGTTAGAGTTTAATGGGAAGTATAAGTTTTTTTGTTTAAAGACTTGTGGGCATGTTTTGAGTGCTAAGGCATTGAAGGAGGTGAAGTCGTCAGCATGTTTGGTTTGTTATAAGGAGTTTGAGGAGTGTGATAAGATTGTGATAAATGGGAGTGAGGAAGAGGTGGTGGTTTTAAGGGAGAGAATGGAGGGGGATAGATTGAAGGTGAAGGAGAAGAAAAGGAAGGTGAAGAATGGGGAAGTGGAGGATAATGGAGAGGAGTTTGCAGGTCAGGGCGTGGTGTCTTCACGGTTGAGTGGTCAAAAGCATGGGATTGTTGATGTTAAGGGAGTGGATAAGTTGGCTGGGAAAGTGAAAGGAAATGGGAAGGTTGAGAATGTGAAAGGGGTTAGTAATGGTGGTTTGAAGCGGTTTAAGGCGGCAGATATGGTACCAGCTAATGCCACTAAGGAGGTATATACATCCATATTTACTTCATCACAGAAGAAAAAATTCAAGGAGACATATAGTTGCAGATCCCTTCCGCTTGGTAGGAACTAATTGTTGAATGTGTATGAGGGCATAGGGCCTCCTTTATGAGGTGATTCTTTGTTCTTCCTAATTAATTTGCTTACAGTTCATTGTTGTGAACATAAAGTATTGATATGTTGACTGGTATTTTCTTGTATTTACCTTGATTGTTTGATTTTAAATCAAACTTGCTCTGTGCATTGTGTTTTTCATTATAATGTGTTATATAACACAAGTGTTGCTGGCAGATTTCTGTTCATGGTTTGTAGTTTATTGATGATCCGGATGTATTAAGTTCAATAGTGATACCGTTACTGGGCTGAAATTTACTAAGGTCATTGGTGCAACCTAGACAAAAGGTTGGTTAATAGACTATTGATATGTTGGGACTAATATACCCTTGTATTCACTTGATTGCATGCCCCCAAATCAACATTTCTATGCATGTTCTATTTTTTATCATTAAGTGTTGCACTACCTGTTTTTACAAGTGCTGTTGGTAGATCCCAAGCTATTATGATTTCATTAGTTCTTTTTATTTCTGAGTTCAGAGAGCCAAAATCAGTTACATAGATTCAGATGGGAGCAACGATAGAAAGTTGGATTAATAAAACATTTACCAAGTCAACATTAAAACATTGAGCAAGAGTTTTGTAATTTTTATCTTACTTTGCCTTTATAATTTTGTTTAATAATAGTGAACTCTTTTGTTTGAGATGAAGAGCATCAAGTCAATAGACAAATAAGGGCAATCAAAGAGAATGGATCCCATTGAACCTCCATCTTTCTTGGCCTTGATCCCATGACTGAGATCACCCTTGACTGATCTACTGCCATTGGAAGATTAGCTGCCTATATGCCTATGTACGAAACAACTGGAACAGCTCCTTAGCGGTCGCTCCTCGGTGTCTTTGTTCTTGCAGTGTGCTACCTTTTCTTCTTGATCAGCCAGGATTATAAAATAATTTTATTAAATTAACTTTGGCAAAAATATATTAATTTAAAGTGCCAGTTTCTTAAAACTGGATGATAAATTCTAGCTTCACTTTTTCATCATGTAGTTATTTGGGAAGAGTTATTCAATGTTGCCCACATACACCCTTCTTTATTCTGACATCCATGTGGAGTTCATGGATTGCTTTTATATTTGGGCTTTACTTAAATGTGAGAATATTGTTTGTGCCTGCTGCGTACTGCCTAGCTGTCTTTATGTGTGCTCTTACGCTGGCATCCTAAACTTCCCCTATAAATAGCCTGCTTTTTTAAAAAAATTCATCCAAATCATGGTTGCTTAGTCCGACACCTCTGAGCTACTGGTTGTGCATTCCTTTCCTGTAGTTCAAATAATGTGCAAGCTTTCATTTTTGTCTCTTTTAGGGTTTAGTTTTGCACAAAACTTGGAGTTTATTCTGATCAGGTCTGAGGGTTTTATTAATTCTAAGGGAGGTAAAAGCTTTGTGGAGATGTATAATTTCTTTGCCAATGTTTTGGCATGTGTGGTGTGAGAGGAACTCTAGATTCTAGAATATTTCAGGACAAGCAGCTGGCATTTTTTTCTGGCTTCTTATGGTGTTTTGCCACAGCTGTTTTCAGAGATGTCTCTTGAGCAGATGCGCTAAGCGATTGAAAAGCTCTGTAGCTTTGTACCCTTCCTTCCTCAATAAAATTTCATCTTTTACCATCGCCCTCCCATAAAATTAAAGGTCCAAGATCAGTGTCTTATGGGGGAGATGATGCCTTTGGGAGAGTAAGTTATGGTTTGTAACGTATTGAGTATCTGGGATAAGTTTGGTAGTGATAATTTTGATAGGCTGAAGTCTGCCAAGGATGGGTATGGCAAAGCTTTTTAGGCTGGTGCAGACTTGATATTAACATTCTGACATTATAAAAACTGTATGATTTGAAATATATCTGGTAAACTGTAGTTTAAATGAAATGCCCAAGGCAAAGTTAAAAAGAAAAGAAACATGAAGTGAGAGTACAGCTATCTGTGTGGGTGGATTACAAACCTATTATTAGGCGATGTTTGTTTCCTATAAAATAGTTTTTGAAAAATTATTTTCTAAATTTTCTTGTGTTTGTTTATTATTAAAAAAAATTGATTAATAGAAAATGCTTTTTCAGTTAAAGAAAAATTTAACTTGATTTTAAAAAAGTGTTTTCCTGATAAATTTGGGCGGGAAACACTTTCCGGAAGTTGTGAAAAATTTAGAAGTGTTATATTATTTGCTGATTATATCAAATTTGGTCCTTAAATTTTATATATATATTGTTTTGAATATTTATTTTTTAATTTCATCTCTTAAAATTTAATTTTTATATTAACTTTGGTCCTTATTTTTATAATTATTATTTGTTTTTCCCTTATCATTTTTTTATTGAAATTTTTTATTTATCAAATTTGATCCTCATTTTTTTTATTATTGCTTATTTTATTTGAAATAATTTATAAAATGTTAATTATTATTATTTTAATTTCATTATTTTTTATTTTTTTTATTTTTTAGATTTGATCTCTATTATTTTGATTATTATTTATTTTATTTGAGATAATTTATGAAATTATATTTTTTTTCAATTTCATTCTTATTCAACTTTTTAATTTGTAAGATTTGTTTCTTATTATTTTAATAAACTTGAAAAAAAAAAACATTAATAAGTTATTTTTTAATTTATTTTCCATGACATAATAAAACATCAGAAAATGTTTTCCAACTTTATTTTTCCAGAATTTACTTTTCAAAATGAAATTATTTTCTAGCAAATAAACAGGGTCTTAGTATAGTATGGTACCTGATAGTTCTAGTTTTTTTAACCAAAGTAGTTAAATGCTCGGACGCCCTAGTTCCTTTTCACTCCAACCATGTTAATATTATGCAGTTTTAAGTTTTAACATCTTTCTAGTCGAAACCTTCCACTTAGGATTCATCTGCCACATGAAGAAACTATGTTGTGAGTTCGTGTGTTTTTGTCATGCATTGTTTTTTGCTGAGAGTGTATGAACACTTGTATGAACACTTGATGCCTTTTAGCAAGAAAGGAGAGTATGACCCAAGCACACTTGAACCTCTTCATTAGAGTTCATAACCCAGCAACTTATTGTAATTAGGGAGAGAAGGCTGTGCCGCAAATGGGATTTGCTGCAGTTTTTGAAATCTGCTAACTTTGTTCAAATTTGATTTGTGTCATATTTATTTGATGGATGACATTCGAATAATAAATAAGAAGTTTTACTAATTTAGTCGCTTGAAATTGTAGAAAAAAAAAACCATTTGCAGGCCCTCTTGTTCACTCAGTTTATAGGCATCTGACGAGAATTTAAGCTGCTTGTGTTCTCCCCCAAATTGTCCTCCATGCATCCGAAAAGTCCATTCGAGAGGTAGCTTCACCATTACCCATTAAAATAGAAAAAAAAAATAGGGTGAAGAAGAGCAGCGGTTCCTGCTTTCATTGAGAGTCGAACTCAAGACCTCCCGCTTACTAAACGGGTGCTCTAACCAACTGAGCTATGAAAGCTTGCTGTCACCAGTTTCTCTGTTGGAAATAAAAAGCAAACAACAGCTTTATGGACCATATTGTTATTATTAAATCTAATTTATCATTAATTTTAGATAACCGATTTATATTAATAACTTTGACTACATTTTTAGGAGCCGTTTGTTTTTCAAAGATTTACAAAAATTTATTTAAAATTATTTTTTTATATTTTTAGATAATTTAAATGTGCTAATATAAAAAATAATTTTACAAAAATAAAATAAAAATATTATTTTGAATCAGTGAATCAGAAACACAAAGTGTGATATTTCTTTCCAGGCAAAATCATCTGCAATGCTAATAATTATGCTTGATCATTGACTACAAAGGATCCTGAGTCCCTTGTAACAAAAGATTCCACAACATATCCACTTAGCCTCTCCGCTTTCATGGGACAATTTGGCTCTGCATCCCAGTGCTTTCTTTAAGGCTGTTTTTCTGGAAGAAGATAAAAATATTTGCAAGCCATTTTGTAAAGTCAACCATTGCTACTGGCTACAACCGGTTGCTTTATCTTTTGACTTCTTCAATAAACATATCCTTGATCCTGCGAGTGCCCCATTACCATATTCTGCAGTTTAAGATCAAGTGAAACTGAGGTTATTTGTGATTTTCGTATCTTTTTTCCTGGGATTTTGTTATTTACTTTTGTATGATTTCTAGATCGGTCATGGTTGCTATTTAATTTATCTGCAACTTGATTTCTGCTGTATTTTCTTTTCTTTTTGATGAAGATCCAGAATTTGCTTTTGTTTCTTTTGGCCCTGTTAGAGTTTTTCATGATCGCTAGCTTCGCAGTTCCTGATGAAGACGTGTACCGTACATTGAGTGATCCTTCGGTTACTTTCACTTACAGCAGATTATCTGAAGCTGAAAAGCAGTGCCGCTCTCTCCTGTCGTCAGCTTCTGAACTGAAAACTGATGAAGATACAAAGTTTAGACTTATGGGAGGGCTCTCTTTCAGCAACGGAGACTGGGAGCAGAAAACTGGTGGGGTGCCATTGATGCCATTTTTTGACAGTGGCTTGCCAACCAGCACTACTTCTCTCCCCGCTGCCTTGAATTTGGTGTCTTTTGAGGTCAAGGATGTTAGCCCGATCCAGCATTTTCAAAACACGGTTAGTGTTGGAGGATATTTGGTGATCGGCATGTCCAGAGAGAGCTCGTTTGTTCATGGTTTCAACCCAGAGCCAAATTTCATTAGACCTGGTACATCTGCCCTTACATTTGCCTTTGAGGGGCTTTATACCGAGAAGGAACAGAATGGAGGGGAACGCAACTTGTGTTTGCTGGGAAAGTCAACAGTCACTAGCGGCATCGGGATTTATGTTCCTTCAGATTTCGCGAATCGCTTTGGTCTAGAAACTGATCAAATCTCACTTGTCCTTCGCTATCCTATGACCTTCAGTCTGCGAAATAGAGAAATCCATGGAGAAATGCAAAGCTTAAATGAAAAGGCGAGTCCTAAGTACTTTGATACAGTCTACATATCCTCTCAGTTGGGCCATCAATCGATGTATCAATTTAGCTCAACGGTGCAGGCGTCAACAACTTGTGAGCCATATCCATATTTTCATGATGAGGTGATGGAAGATGGAGTCCAAAAGTTTACTTGGTCAGAGTTCTGTACAGTTCTCGATCAGGTTTCGTGGGAAGCTCTCAGTGTTTTTCCAGATTATAAACTTAGTGGAAGCTATTTAGAGGACAGAAAATTGACATCCGTCTTATTTGGGAAGGACATTGGGGACGTGAATTTGAGTTACAAACACATTAAGCTTATATTGCAACATGTCCAATGCAGTCAAGCAACTTCAAATGACAGTCATGGTGCAGAAGTTTCAGCGGTGCTGAGAGTAATTCCTGCAGAAATGGATCCAAATTTAGTACGAACACTGACCGGTCTTTCAGGCTTGGTTTTCAATGCTGAGGGGAGCTGGAATCCTTCAAGCGGGAAACTTTGTATGATTGGTTGTCGTACTGGAGGTGATTCAGAACTCAAAAGATGCACTTTACGGATATCACTCTATTTTCCTCGAGCATTGTCGATCAAGCAGAGGAGTTTAGTGTTCGGAAGCATATCTAACATAAGAAATGGAGTAAGCTCAAACTATCATCTTCTTTTTGATTTAGTGATGCAACCTTCATATTTGAGGAACCCATTCTATTCGTATAGTACCCGTTACTTGTCATACAATTACTCAAAGCTTAGTCTGGCTAGTTCCTTTAAAAAGCGAGCTCAGCGTTTCACTACCCTCAGCCATTCTCTGTCGAGGTATCCAGCTCTAAAAGGAGCAGAATCACGAGCTCAGCTTGATTCGCTCTCCGATGAGCTCCTCGTTGATGGCTGTATTGCCCCTGATCAGCTACCTGATGGTCTTGGTACACGTATCTCCATTCGTATGGAGGTACTTTCGCTGGGTCCACTAATTGGACACTTCCACGATGATGGTTCAAAGGAGGTTGCATTCAATACAACAGCTAATGTCACCTTCACCAACAGACAGCTTCTGAATGTCTCAACACATCTTGTTTTCAGAGAATTGAAAGAAGAAACTCGGGAATTTACCATGATATCTTACAGGAATATGTCACAGGTGTTCTTGGAAGGTATATATGATCCAGTTATTGGTGAGATGCATCTTATTGGCTGCAGAAAGGTTGCAGTCGGAGGCACTGGTGTAGAACGGGGCCTAGATTGTTTGATTGAAGTTGAAATTCAGTACCCCTCTGGAAACATGGAACATACCAAAATCACCATCACCAGCCAAAGGGGTCGAGATGATCCCCTATATTTTGGCCCTGTTAGCTTGCTGACTAACAAGACTCCTTGTCAGGACCGCTCACTCTATCGAATGGGTCAAAATGACCCCTTATATTTTGGCCCTGTCAGCTTGCCTCGTTATCAAAACCGTACATTGACTGTGGCCTATCGAAGAACATTTGAAGGGATTCTTCGAATTCTGTTGCTTAGTGGGGTAATTGCAATGACATGGATCCAACTCCATTATATGAAGAAACAAACAAATGTTATTCCTTATGTATCTCTTGTCATGCTTGCTCTTCAGGTTCTTGGTTATAGCCTTCCAGTGCTCAGTGGTGCTGAAATTCTCTTCATATCTTCTTCTTATGATCTTGATTGGTACGAGCTGTTGCCAAAAGTCCTCGACTATGCTGGAAGATTTCTTGTTTTGGTTTCTTTGCTGCTCACTTCAAGGATTTTCCTGACGGTGTACAAATATCAGAACAAACCACTTTGTACTTCCCAGATGAAACATCTTTGGGTTCCTCACAATAAACTGGTCCTTCTAAGTACTTCGGCTGTACACACAGGTGTTCTTATATGGCTATCTGTATATGGGCATCGAGACATGCTGTTTACTCCTGAAAATGGTGGCTATAAAACAGGATCTATTCATGTGCATCAAATTTGGATGAGAATCCTAAAAGATTTTGCAGGAGATGTTCAAGATTTCTTTCTACTTCCTCAGATTATCAGCAACTTCTTGTTGCAGACAAATGTTAAATCACTGCACAAAGCACACTACATCGGGCTCACCTTGATTAGGCTTGTTCTGCATCTTTACGACCATATCAGCAATCCTTTTCTGGACTCCAAATTCCAAGATCCAGAATTTGTGAGCCCGGAGAGTACTTCTGAGTTTAGAAAGTCTGCAGTTGTAATAATAATGGTTGTGCTAGCAGTAATAGTCCACATCCAGCAGAATTGGAAGAAGCTAAGCCAGTTATTAGAATTAAGAAAGTTGTCCGATAAGTTTGACGAAGAAATCTGAGATATAATTGCTCCAGAATTGTAATCTTGTTGATTATCATGTTTCCTACTCAACAGGCATGTTTATGATTATGCAGAACTACATGAGTCATGGATGTAAAATTCCTTTGAGGCATGTCCTTTGAAATTACAGCAACAACAAAAACAGAGCAGTGCTGCACTGTTTACTACCTCAAATAACATAACATTAGGGATGACATTCTTCATTCTACAAAGTTATCTTTGCGTAGTTTTATGTGTCAGTATTTTTTTTTTTTTTTTTGTCTTGTATACTCTCACATGTGCAAAGGATCAAGGAATTTTTTATATTATATTAAAGATTAATTTTATAAAATATAATTTTCAATTGTAATTAAAAAAATAAAAATAAAAATAAACAAAATAAAATAAAATAGATCTAAATGTTGAAAAGGTACATAAAATTACATTTTAGTCCCTGAATTCTTAGTTTATACTATAGTTGGTCCCTGATGTTTATGAACTTAATGTTCTTTTTTGTTAGTTTCTCATCCCTAAATGTTGAGAGAGAACAAAGAAAGTCGTCAAAAAAAAAGAGAAGAGAAAAAGAGGTCGATCGAGCACATTCTAGTATAACTCTTTCACAAATGGGACGCCTCTTATACTATGATGTTTGAAAGGTCTTGACACCTCTTACGTGATGGGATGGCTCATTAATGAGCGCACCTCTAGTTTGGCATTGCAATCATTTCTTTTCTTTTTTCTTTCTTTGTCTCTTTCTCTTCATCAAATCTAGTGCTAGCCCCTTCAAGAATCCAAATCGGCCCCTACAATTTATTTATCCTTTCTTTTTGGTCCTTGTCCTTTTAATTACTATTTTTTAATTTTCAATAATCTATAAAATTATAAATATTTTTCAGTTTCACCCAAATCATCTTTAATCTATAAATAATCGGTCAACTCCCTACCATTTTTTAATCTTTCAAATACGATCTTTATTCCTTTGATTGTTATTTGTTTTGTTTGAGATTATTTTTTAGATTTTTTTACAATTTCATTCTCATTGGGTTTTTTTAATCAAGTTTGATCTCCATTCTTTTTATTGCTAACTTTTTTGCATTGGTAAGTTTTTTATATTGATAATGTTTTTCACAATTTCATTCTTTAAAAATTGATTGGAAATGAAACTTCTTGATTGAATTCAGATCCAATATTTTATGGATGACAAGTTTTAGAGATTAGATTAGGTTTAGAAGAGTTACCCTAATTTGCTTAATTATTGTTTTTTTTTAAGCTCATGTTTTCTTATTTGTTTATAGTTTTGCTTTGTTATTTTTTTATGGTTTACCCTCAATGGAGTTAGTCTCGGGTTCATGATTAGGGTCACCAATTTCAAAGGTTAACAAGGGTTGATTTTTGTTGTCCTTTTGTTCTTTTTTAAAGTAATATATTTCAATTTCATCCTTCAATATTTGATTTATTATTGATTGGTCTTCGTAATTTTTTCTCTTTTATTTTTATTGGGTTATCCAGATCATGTGTTCATGATCATAGGGTTAATGACTTAACCAATGTTGACTCATATGTTTTTCTGTTGCTTTTTTAATTAAATTTCTTTTTTCGTTTTCTTCCTTCTACATTAGGTTATTCAATAATTAAATATCATGATTTTATTCAATTTGCTTTTAAACGGAGTTAACTTGGTATCATAACTGGGTTGGAAATTTTGAATCTTGACTCGGTTAAGCTCGGATCGAGTTTTTTCAACCTATTTTTTAATTATGTTTTTTTCTTAATTTTCCTCTTTTAACATTTTATATGCTAAAGATTGAACTTCAGTTTATTTTTTTTATATGAGGTTATCATGTTCTCATTCGATTTACTAGGAATTGGTCTTCAAATTTTTTTCCTGTTTTTCTTTGTATGAGATTATCTTAATCTTATATCCATGGTTGTGAAATTTTTGAGATAACCTTGTTTAGCTCGGGTATTTTTTTGTTTTAATTTCTTTTTTTTAATTTTGCTTTTCAATGTTTGGTTGTTTAATAATCTAAATGGACTTAGATAAGGTTCTTCTTACCTTTTTTTCATTATTATTTTTTTGACAATTTATTTTTTGTTGTGTTTTTTATTCATATAATTTAAATTATTAATTGAACCAATGACTCAAGTTTTAATTTTTTTTCTTAGCTTTTTTTTTTTACGTTGAAAAGTTTTTTGGTTAGCTCACAATAGAGTGCTCGCCAGAAATGTATTTAAAATAATTATTCAATTATGCAATAGTTTTCTAGAGCATTAGAACTTTTTATGGTATAATGACTTTATGATCAACTATATATTACTTTAATAAACATAATTTTTTTAAATTTTGATCATTATATTTACTAAGAATAGGATATCTATTTTATTTTTTATATGATTTTTTCTAAATATACTATTATTATATTTATTTATATAAAAATGATTGGTTCATGTTTTTTTTAACTTCATTTCATGATTATAATGATTTTTTTATTTTAAAAACAACGCTTCTAATAAAAAAAAAAACATCTTTTCATAAAAAAAAATATGAATAAAAAAATGAAGTTTTTGATTAATTGTTTTTCTTGTTAATTCAAATCATTAGAATATTTAGGAATATTTGTTTTAACTGCTGCCTTTAGTTTTATTTGATAAATCATATTGTTCATAAAAAAGAAAATTAACTTTCCCCTAAGAAAAGGACCTTTCTTGTATTATTGGGAGTCGAACTCAAGAGTTTCCCCCTTGCTTAACGGGTGGTCTATGAAAACTTGTTCTCTTTTTGGTTTATTATACAATGGATATAAAACTCGAAGCTTTTTGCTTTCACTGCGGTCAACACTAATCATTGAGCATTGCCTTCTTTAATTTTTATTTTAATCCTTGAACTTTGCGTTTTTGTCAATTCCATCCTTTCATGTGATGTTTTATGGAGTTTAATGTGTTGATATTTTCTTCTTCTTTCATATTATTGACAATACAAGGAGTTTAGTGAAATCTCAGTATTGAATTGGATGCCAATTTATGAGAATTAAAATTATAGTATTAAAAATAATTAAAAGAACAAAGACTTATTAGGGCTTTTCTTTTTTGCATTAAAAACATCATTTTCATTTTAATAGTCTTCATTTAGTTATTTTTGGTCCCATTAGTTTTAGAATTTTTTGCTTAGATCCTACACTTTATTTTTTTTACATTTTAGTCTCTAAGTTTTAAGAGATAAAAGATAAAATTACTAGAAAATTAAAAAGATAGAAAATTGTTGGTTGACTCTATTCTAGCAATAAAAAGAGCCGGCCTTGGTGGTAAAAGGTTCCTTTAGAGTAGAATAGTGTTATTAAGATATTTTTAAACTTTCATATCACTGGAAAAAATAGATTATAGTTAAAAATAATTTTTTATTCAATTTAAGTTTGCATTTTGTATACTAATTTTGGTGTATTTTAAGATTGAAAATGAGTTTATTAAATTTTTTAGGAGTTTATTAAATATTCCTATATAAAAATAAATTTTTAAATTAAAAAACTAGGAATTAATTTTTCAGCCACTTATGTCTCTCTCTCTCTTTCTCTGATATTTTGAATATAAACTAATAGACAACACCATGGTTATCATACTTGCGAGATATCTTTTATGATTTTACGAGTCAAAAATAGATATACCGTGTAAAATCGGATAGAAAACTTAAAAATCAGCAAACTTGGTCAAACTCGGTAAACTCGAATAAAGTTTACCAAATTTAACAAAATTAAGAAAAACTATTGACTTCTGATTCTTTCATCCTTGTCTTTTCTAAAACAACTATTCCAAATTAATTAAGTCATCCAATAATTTATTTGAAAAGTAATAAAATATATAATTAAATTATGAGTTTACCTTTCTGTCTAATGGGACGGAATTTGGGAAATGTAGATAGCTTGCGTGCTTTAGTTTTCAATAAGGGAGAAGAGAAAGTTAAATCAAATTGATTTTTATTAAAAGAAAGTGTGGGGAGGGGGGCGGGGTTGGAGAAGAAGGAGGTGCTAAAGAGTGCAGCTTTTGTGAGATTGAGGATTCAATAGTAATGAGCAAAAGCCATGAAAATGACACTGAGTTTTAGTCCCGACAAAAAGAACACCATTTCTTAAAGGCAATTGAATTAAAGACTTCATTCTTTGGCATATTGAAAGATAGAAATATTGAGAAAGAGAAAGCAAAAGCAGATTTAAAAAAAAAAAAAAAACCAGTTTTGGTTATTTTTTTGATAAAAACCGAACCGAAAATTATCATCCCTATTAGTAACATATGTTCTGATTTAGAGCTCGTTTGGTATTGTAATAGCATTTATTTTTTAAATTTTTTAAAATTTATTTTTGATACCAGCATATGAAAACGATAAATAAAAAATCATTTAAAAATAAAAAATAAAAATAAAATTACTTAAAAAAACACTTTTAAAATACAAAAACAAAAATGTTATTAATGATAAAAAAAATATTCATAATTTTTTTTTAAAAGAAAATAATTAACATCATGTCACTTATATTTTCTTAATAATTAAATGATTTGGATATTTAAAAATCAAACAATCTCATTATGATATTTACGAGGCATCGGTTTCTCAATCATTATTATAATGATTATGAAATGATTTGGGAGACATTTTCTCTCTTTCAAATTTAATTATTGCTACATATCTGCTTTTAATTTATTTTTTTATGATAAAGTTATAAAACTTTTCAATTTAGAAATAATAAAGTCATCCTACTTGTGATGAATATTACTAAAAAAAAATTATTTAAATTATTTCTTATATGAAAATATAACGTTTATCCCATGGTTAAAAAAATGTAGAAATAGCTTAATCCGAATATTTGTTTTTTCTTTAAAAAAAATAAAAGAAAAGAAAAGAAAGAAAGAAAGAAAAATCCTGCCTATATATATACACAGACGAGTAACTACTCTCGCAGTCTCAAGTCTCTTTCCATGTCTCTCTGATCCATATCGCAGCGCTTGGAGCATGCTGCCACCCAGCATGTAAGCAGCCAAGCAAAGGGAAGAGCCTTCAGCATTAAAAATAATAATAAAAAAAAATAGAACCTTATAACTCATTGACAAAACCCTCTGTTTTCCCTCTCCAAGAACATCGTCTTTCATCTCTCGAGGTAACATCTCTTTCTTCAAGTTTAGGGTTCTTAACTTTTGGGTTTCGTTTCTTTGTTTCATTATTTATTGAAATGGGTTTTGTTGTATTTAATTTCTTTTTTGTTAATAATGGGTTCTTTTTCTTGTTTCATATATTGAATCGGGTTCTTGTTTCCTTTTTCTTTTCAGGGTTTGTTTGGCCTTGAACTCTAAAATGTCGGTTGTACATAACAAAGATTTGGTAGTTATCAGGGAAGTATGGAATTATAATCTTGAAAAAGAATTCAAATTGATCCTCAATATTGTTGATGACTTCCCATACATTGCAATGGACACTGAGTTTCCTGGCATTGTTTTACGCCCGGTGGGGGGTGTCCAGAGTGGCTCTGATTACAACTATCGAACCCTAAAGGCAAATGTTGATCTTTTGAAGTTAATTCAACTGGGCCTTGCATTATCCGATGAAAAAGGGAACTTGCCAACCTGTGGAACTGATAAGTATTGTGTTTGGCAATTCAATTTTTGTGATTTTAACCCCAATGAAGATGTCTATGCTAATGATTCTATCGAGCTTTTATCCCAAAGTGGCATTGATTTTGTGAAGAATGCAGAAGTAGGTGCTGATGCTACGAGGTTTACTGAGTTGTTAATGACGTCCGGGATTGTTTTGAATGATGATGTTCATTGGGTTACATTTCATAGTGGGTATGATTTTGGGTACTTGCTTAAGATGCTTACTGGCAAGAAACTGCCTGATACACAAGCAGATTTTTTTAAGCTGATCAAGATTTATTTCCCTGTGCTTTATGATATTAAGCATTTGATGAAGTTTTGTAATGGACTTCACGGTGGGTTGAACAAGCTGGCTGAGCAGTTGGGTGTGAAGAGGATTGGTGTTTCTCACCAAGCAGGTTCTGATAGTTTGCTTACTAGTAGCGCTTTCATGAAATTGAAGGAGATTTTCTTTAGTGGCTCCCCTGAGAGATATGCTGGTGTTTTGTATGGTCTTGGTGTTGAGAATTGACAGGCTTAATACTTGTTACCAAAAGAAAAATATGAAATAAAATCATTTTTGTTAATCTGCACATATGTTCTTGATTTTCTTTGTTTTGCATGTTTCCTTTTCTGCTCATTTATCGTTCAGTGATGGTTTTACCACTCCATATCAGTCTTTGTAGTGATGAGATGATAGGTTCTGTAACTTTGAGGGGCTCATGTTTGGAGGAGGATATTTTGGTGCTCTAAGTGTCCCATTCTCTGGGACTGGGATTCTTGCATGGAGTCTCTCCCAACCGCATTTCCATATCTCCTGGGAGTTTTTCAGTATAATGTGGCATTTTAACTCTGATAACAAATGAAGCAGTCAGACCTTTCAATTCTGGACACATTCTAGTTGCTTGATTCTGCTCCAAGTAAGTTCTGATGTTGCGTCCTGTTATTCTTGAACCTTTATCAATCTGATCTTGCTATTTATTGAAGACATTCTTGCATCAATTGTGGCTTACCATCAATTATGGAAAATTTATGCTGACACTAGACATATGATATGATGTGCTGAGGAGGGAGTATTAGGTAGCGACAGGCCTGGTCAAATTGTTCTGAATTGTTGATTGGTCATGTCTAGTTGGTATTTCGCTGACTTTGCTGACTTTCCTAGTGTGATTCTGTAATGGTCTAGCAAGAATTGGGTACTTTTTTTTCTGCCATGGAGGTGAGGACGGTAGTTCTTGATCTAAAGAAGAAGAAGTCCAGGCAATGAGGGTAACAAAATAAACTAAAACGGAAAGGTAAAATCCACAGCGCCAATTATTCTAGCTCTAGACCTGGTGGCAGTGTAGATTGTAATAGTTAAGTTACGATTTTCCCCCTCGTAACATAAAAAAAAATTGGCCTAACGGGGGGTAATAGGGTCTTTTACAGTTTTTTAAACAAGAAAAGACAATTATTCTTGAAGCCAAAAAAATATAAAGCTGGCGCACAGAAGCTTTACCTTTTGATCCAGAGTTATTTTTGTCATTTTCTATGGTTTTTTTTGTTATTATATGGTGAGCTAAAGGGCAGATTTGTACTTTAATATATAATAAATATTATTTAAAAATTAGTATATTATTTTCAATTTGATACTCATTTTTTTTTGTTTTTAAATTATTTTTATTTTCAATTTCACTATTCAATTTAAAATTTGTAATTGATATTTTGCTTCTTTTTTTTTTAATTGTTATTTCTTGTTTTGAATTCTTTTATATAATTAATTTTTTTAATTTTATCTTTTAATATTTAATTTATTAGGGATTAAATTTTATGGTTTTTTATGTATAATACTTCAAGTCTAATAAACCGAGTTACGAGTTTGAAAAGTTAATATGAGTTAATATTTTTTTTTATTTTATCATCCAACATTATTTTAAACATTATTTTAAAAAAATAGATTTGTAGTTTTCTCAATCTCTTTTCTATTAGGTTATTCTGATATCATAATCTGGTATAGAAATTAATCCAAGTTGGCTCGTCTTTTATTATCAAATTATATGTTTATCATCATAACTCGAGTTGACTTGAATTAAAGTTGTTTCCTTTGTTTTACTAAATTTTATTATTTTGAAAATATTTTTTTTTAAGTTATCATGATTATTTAAAAAAAAAATAGTTTGTTTATCATCACTGTTTTTTTAATTATTTAATGAAAAAAATTAACTTATTAAACTCAATCAAGATTAAGATTATAATAGAATAATTATCTTTTAAAAAATAAAACATAGATGCACTTCGGAGTCATGTCTACTCTAAATCTAAAAGGAAAGCGAATGCTTCTTCTCATAACTGTTATTTCACAAACGATAAACTATTTACCTAAATCAAATCCACAAAGCAAATGTAAAAGCTAACATGTTTGATGGCTGACGGAACATCATTTGGTGCCGTCTGCACTCCCGGATGTGGCAGCCGGTCCAATACTTTCTATCCACTCCATGAGTCCTATTCGGAGGAAAAGTAGAAAATTAATCCTCTGTCACTAAGCATTCCATGTAAACAAGAACAAAATTACTAACAGAACAAGTAGATTTTTGTTCGTAAATATATATAAAAAAATTTACCAATATACTTTATCTAATGAATTTATTTTGAAAAACAAAACCGTGTAAATCTATATTGGAAAGGCCTGCCTGTGACAGTTCTAGAGGTATGGATACTAATTTAATTTAACCCTGTAGATACAAACCTAAACCAACCCAAATATAATCTAAAATATTTATTTGTATTATATAAATACACACGTCAAATATTTATATTTTCTAAAATTCAATAAAATATTTACATATTTCAATGTTAATAAAATACACACATAAATATTATTATGATATTTTATTTTGAAGATACCTATATGATATTCCAAACCTGATAATAAATATAAATATTTATATTTTTTATTGAATAAGTAATAAATAAGATAAAAACATGGAGAAATCCAACTCATAAATGGCTATTTTTATATAAATGATCTAAAATAGCTCCCTCATCTCGAATTACCTCCAACATAACATAAAAGAGACCGATATAGAAATCAAGAGAGTTCCATGGAAGGGCAGGTAAAGAGTGTATCCTCTCAAACTCTATGAACCTCCATTGCCATCTTCATTTGAGAGGATGAAAAGATTGCAAAGTTTATAGAAAGTTCAATACAATTTGTACTCGAATTTACAATCAAGTTTGAAGAACACATTCAATTCACCTCAATTATTACTTTTCGAATACTTTTCATTTAAAAATATATTAAAATTATAATTTTATTATTTTTTAAAAAATTACTTTTAATCAAAACAATTTAAAAACACTATAAAAAAATTATTAAAAAAAAAAACAAACGCTTTTAAAATATAAAAAAAAACTGTCTAATGTTTACATCTTATGTGCAGTGAAAAAGGGAGATCGTTTACTTCACATCAACTGAAGTGGCAATAATTGCTTTTACAAGATCATTAAAATTTCCGTGCTTTGAAGAGCATACACAAAAATCAGACAGAAATTGAATAGAGTCACAAGTATAGCTGACAGGATTGCCAGGTGAAAATCCTCGTTTGTTGACAAACCAGCTGAAAAGTTCACTATTCGTCACCATGTTGTTGCAGAAGACTGAAGGTTACAGATGAAATATTCATACAGACATCAACCTAGTCTTGCTTCTCTTCTTAGTACCTGAAATAAAGAAAAGAGAAATGAGAAAAAAGCCGTGGCCAGAATGAGGTGAGAAATATCGCAAGCATGGGTCCACCCTCCACTCAATAGAGCAAATTTTTGAGACCACGAATAAGAAGCTAAACTACACGCCAATCTTACAAACAGTTACAAAAAAATATTGTGCTACGTCACCCAAAGACTTGGCAAGATAACGCAGATAAGTAAAACTGAAACAGTTGAAGCTTCAGGGTCCTTTTCAGAAGACAAGGAAAATATTATCTGGACAAGAATATGTAATAAAATGAGTGGCATTACTAGGTGATCTCTAATCAGATATGATCTAATCATCCAACTCAGCCTGCAAGGCTCATGCAGCTCTCAGATAAACCATAGTGGTCTTCAGAAGGACAAAACAGATGGGCGCAAAGATGTCGGCAACCAAAAAATGCAAGGATGGAGCAACCAGTAAAGGCAATGTCCCTATACAAGTACTTATTTTAAATTTCATTGATTGACAAAAATGGACAGTTCTACTGAACACCTAGTGCATACCCTTGCAGTAGTAATATGCAAATGTTAATCCAGTTTTATAACAGGTTATCTGCAATCTTCAGTCCAATTCAAAAGGAGCAAACCAAAACTTCACATAACATGACAAGGATTCAAGACAGGGGATGAGAAAGAACATTGCAAGAACTGGAATAGAATAGGCAGAATTTAAAGCAAAATCAATCTTTGTTGATCCATTTGCAAAGGTGAATGGGAAAGGAAACAAAGTAATCCTTACCTCTTCAGCAAATTTTATCAAGATGGTCGTCCTAGGTCGTTGCTGGCCCTCCATAGGTACAAAATGAGCTGTTACTACAGCTGGAAAACCTGCACTATCCAAAACACCCTACAAAGGGAAAAGGGAAAAAAAAGCTCATCAGAGATTCCGCCCACCAGAAGGTCAGTTAACTGGTATGAATTAAATTTAGTACTTACCCTTACTATTCCAGCAACAAATGCCCCACAGTTAAATGTCCCCATGTCCTTGGGAATTGAAATGAATCTACAGCACAAAGACAGTTCAGCACCTAGATCATAACTTATAGCCTCAAATCCAGCTACTTGTGACAGCAATTGTCATATCATCGAACAAAAAAGGGCAAGGATATAATTACTACCTGTTGACAAGGAGCTCCTTTTCGCTGATCATGTATTCATCTTCATGTTCAGTGCCTTTCTCAAGGGAGTCAGCTACCTAACATGATAGCAGGAAAGAGACTGGTAAGGGTCCAGCTTTGAATTTTTCATGAACCTATATTTCAACCATATGTATAGAAAAAGGAAATGAAAAGGGTACACAAATAAATGCTTTGAGAAGACAAAAATGGGTAAAACATGCTGAATTGCAGATTAGAAATGGAAATAAAATAATAAAGAAAACACCTTGGTATGACTTTCCATTTTCACATAAAATGGAACTTACGGAGTCATTGAACTTTCAAATACTGCAAATAAACTTACCTTTCCAAATAACACTTTCCACACAGTGCTGTGCACAAAAGACAAAATACCCAGCAATCGTGTTTCCCTTCTGTTGCCCTGCAGCATCAAAAGAAGCATTGATACAGCACTTGTAGAAACCAAATGCAAAGCGACATAAAGTTCAATGAAGCAAACCTATTGGTCTATTTCCAGAGGGAAGCCAAATCATTTTTGTCAAATCATAGATAACACAAGTTTACTCAATAGAATCCTCCTGAGGCAAACTAGCCAGAGCTCTAGACAATTTAAATCACACCCTTGTATAACCACAAACTAGTTGCCACAAGGGTGAGAGAGATAGGAGGGAAATGCAAAATGAGATCCTTAAAGAAATGCAAATAAACTACAGTTAATGACCACACCACACCATTGACTCACTGTATGGACATTGCCTTTATAGCATTTGACTGAATATAAACATCTATGCATAAGCTCAAAGTTTAGCAAGTCACAAATTTCACAGACAAAAACTAAAGGTTGATGATGTTAAGATAGCTAACAAAGCAATTTCTGGATTGATGTCATGATCTAGCTATAACATGTTAAGAGTTATTTCGTAAGTAAATCCATTCAGCATAAAATAAGGTATCAATTCCGTGGACAGCATGAAATTCTAAGTATCCATTCAGCAAAATGTAGAGCCATTAAAGACATCAAATGTGGAGTGGAAGATCAAATAACATATAGCTACTCTAATTTCAGCAATCTAAGCATATGCTTTCATGAACTGAAAACGAGAATGGACTGTGACTCCTCTCCCAGCAATTCGAGCACAGGAACATTGATTAAGTAATTCGTTATTCACAACTAACCCACAAACTGCAATTCATATCACATGCTACTCACACCGAATTCAAAAACCCAATCATATACAATCATGGCCAAGAACTCTGATCAGAGATACAGATGTATAATGCCTAAATTCCTGCTGCCTCTGAAAGAAAAATAAAAAACAGCCAGATAACATAATCACTGTATTGGGGGTGGGGTGATGATATTGCCCCTGCAGCTTACTGCCAAAGAAATAAGTAAAAAGTTTCTAACCGAACTTGTCTACTTCTCATGTGTGTGATTGTTTCAGAGAACGTGGATAAGAAATTGCATCGATATAGGCATGACCAACAAATTTTAACTGTGACAGGAGTTCCAAGGAGAACCCTTAGCAATATGAATACCTTGTCCCTATGACAAAGAAGTTCCAGAACTCGAGCCCCCACCGCATATCCTGCATCCTCTAGCCTGCTCCATTTCTCACAAAGATTATTATAACAAGTGACAACACCCCGAATACTTGATATCAAAAATAAATTATAAATAGAAGGCCACGTACAACAGTTACGAAATTAAATTACAGGTGTCTAGAGTAAACACTTCTAATTACACTAGTTTCAACCATTCCTTCTTCTTTTTTTCACTTCAAAAATCACACTAAAAATTATTAATTTATATACTAATATGAGATTAAAATAACTGATTTTTTTCATCAAAATAATCAATTACGCATGCTTAACTATATAAAATCGAGCAATTTGCGATCATAGTAGAATTGAAGTAAGAAAATATTGCAAAAACAAGATGTTCACCTTCGCTCTAATTCAGCAATGTTATCAACCTGTGTTTGATTATACTGGACAAGTTCCGAAAACAAAAATGCAAACGCACTCAAACTCACCTGCAAAAAACAAAATCCCTAACAATCAATTGAATGCTCAAGACTTCGAAACAAATGAAAACCACACCAATGGCTTGAGTAGGTTAGAGATCGAAAACTCGAACAAGAAGGTTACCTCTTGTTTGCCTTTGCTGAGAGGTTTTTCGAGGACGTTAGAGTATTGCTTGATCTTGCCTACTCCGATCATGTTTTTTTAGGGTTTGATTTTCTTTCTTTCTACGGGAATTGTTTATTTTTTAGTCAGTTTATTATACTATGGTCTGTTTGGACTTTGAAAGGTGAGAAATTACAGGAACATGGAGTGGTAATTGGCTGTGCTCTGTTCTGTGTTGCTGCCGTTCCGGTTGTATTGAGCTTGCGGACCTCGGGTCTTTTATGGGTCTGGGCCTGTTGAGGTATTTGCATGGACCACCGTCAAATTTATTTCTATCCATCCACTGCTATTCACTTTTAATATCCAGAAAAGTAGTTTTTTTAAAAAATAATAAATTTTAAAAAAATAAATTATTTTCTGATGTTTGGTAATATAATAAAAAATAAGTTAAAAAACATTCTTCAGTATATGGTTATGTTTTGAAAAATAAGTTGAAAAATAACTTATTAATGTTTTATTTTTCACAAGTTTATTAAAATAATAAGGAACAAATCTTACAAATTAAAAAGTTGAATGAGAATGAAATTGAAAAAATTATAATTTCATAAAATATCTCAAATAAAAAAAATTATAGAGATCAAATCTAAAAAATAAAAAAAATCAAAGATGAAGAAACTAAAATAATAATAATTAACATTTTATAAATTATTTCAAATAAAATAAGTAACAATCAAAAGAATGAGAACCAAATTTGATAGATAAAAAATTTCAATAAAAAAATGATAAGAAAAAAGCAAATAACAATTATAAAAATGAGGACCAAAGTTAATATAAAAATTAAATTTTAAGAGATGAAATTAAAAAATAAATATTCAAAACAAAATATATATAGCAATCAAAAGTTTGAAGATCAAATTTAATATAATCAGCAAATAATATGACATTTTTAAATTTTTCACAACTTCCGAAAAGTGTTTTCCGCCCAAATTTTCTAGGAAAACACTTTTATGGAAACAAAACAAAATTTTTCTTTGACTGTAAAGTGTTTTTAGTTGGTCAATTTTTTTAATGACAAACAAACATATGAAAGTTTGGAAAGTAGTTTCTCGGAAACCACTTTCCAGAAAACAAACACAGCATAAAGTGTAAACATTGTTTCTTGAAGTGTTTTTACAGTTTTACCCCTCACATCAAACAAATTTAACACCGGTGAGTGGAGAATTTTTTTTACAAATTTTATTAGTCATTTCAAATTAAAAAAAATGTCTTTTATTATTTCAAGTGCACAGTTAAATGACTAAAATACTATTAGAATCCAAACAATTAAGATTATAGTTAAATGACACTTTGATATTTTTACAATGTTTTTACATAATTATAATGTCAGATGAGGAGACATTTGATATTTGACTAGGCTTGAAAAATAATAAAAATTAAAATGCACAATGGAATGACTAAAATACAATTAGAAGCAAAAAAAAAAAAATAGCCTCAAACGACTTTTTATTTTTTCCAAAGATTTTTTGTTATTCTTTGGTCAATAAATTGTTAGAGGGTTGGCTACACAACAATATATGTTGTGGTAGGGAGATTAATAACCTATTTAAAAGTATATTTATTATATGTCATTGATGATAATAAATAAATAAATAAAGAATTAACTAATAGTTATTTATGATTTTTTGAACATTTTTTTTCCATTAATGGTGTCGCTAATCAATGACCGAAGTATCTTAGGAAGTACTAAACTAATAGTAAAAACCTAAGTACTTGTAAAAACAATTTCAATCGATGGTATCTAAAGATCCTCTAATTATAAAGTCTTTGATGATAATGGTTAATCAATGTGTTCAAGAACATTATTTTCTTCTTCTTAGTTTAGGAAGTACCAAATTAATGATAAAAAACCTAAGTATCTGGAAAAACAATATCAATCAACAGTATTTAAAGATGTTTCGGTGATAAAATCAATAACTTTATGAAAAAGACAATAAATAATTTAAAAAATTCTTAAATTGTAACTTATAAGAATAAAGGTTTTTGTTCTTGTATTTTAGGATTATCAATTGTTTGAAGCATATGAAAACTATTTAAAGTTGAAAAAGTCTTAACCCTCTCACTAGATGGTTCATTGGATATTTATAACCTTCAAAGTCATCTTTAAGAAAAGAAAAAACTAGGAAGTTTTATTATTTTAATAGCATTAATAAAGGTAAAATACCTTTACATTTCTTTAATGAGTTAATAAGTGTGGTAAAACTCCTAAGAGACCTAATATACATCTATAAATATAGAGATATTATTACCTTAAATATGAATAATTCATGTAATTAATCTAAATATAGAGCTTCATTATCCTATATTTCTAAAATCAATTGGACCTATCATATAGCCAAACTCATAAAAAAGATATGATTTACTAAACCTATGTTACTTTAGATTTAAACAGATAGCTAAATTCAAATATATTAAGTATGACAACATACTAAACTTGTGTTTTATTAAATTTAGCTAATGGCTAAATCCAAATATATTGGTTATAGCAATATGTCAGGTCTAATATAGATGAGTTTAATATTGGTCTAGTACTTTATTTTATTGCCAAATCAATAAAAAATATTGACTAATCAGTTCTTTTCCTCCTTCCTTTCTTATGTTGAGTAAATGGTGTATTTTTAATAACTCCAACCAAATATATTTTATATTTTTAAAATTATTTCAAAAAAAGATTTTTAACTATAAAAAACAAATCAATTTAATTCAAGGAGTTAACTATTGTTTGGTAGGCAAATGTCAGAAAATAAAACAAAAAACAAACCCAAATCTAAACTATAGTTATAAAGAGCCAATCATAGAATCGATCTAATTTAAAATCCAAGTTATAAATTAGTAGTTGACTTAGATGAGCTAAACCTTTATCTTTTAAAAAAACTCAGAAGATATCACGTTGAATACAAAAAAAAAAGAAGATATTTCCAAAAACTCGGCTTGATCAAAACTCCAATTGACCCATCAAGTGCCTGACCCAAACCAAATGAAGCTGCCGGATCTCGTAACTACGACCCAAACCAACCGCCTCTCGCCATGCTCAATACTTCACAAATAAAACACGAAACAAACACGCCCCCCAAACCTCAAAACCCTTTGTCTCGCTAGCTTTCTTCTCTTTACTTCTCTCTGAAAAACCAAGAACTCTCTCTATCACTCTCTCTCTCTACGATGGAAGACGACGACGAATTTGGAGATCTCTACACTGACGTCTTACGTCCATTCTCATCATCCTTATCCTCTACTCCGCAACCAACACAACCTCTCTCTGCACCCTCTTCTCTCCACCGTCCGATCGATATCAACGACGCTGTCAAGGACGACGATGACGAGATCCTCCACGGCAATCCTCCTGATCCATCCAATCAAAACTCAATTCAAATTACCTCTTATTCAGCTCCTCGAATTAGGGTTTTGGGAGATGCAGAATCGCCTATTAAAGGATCCATTGGCGAGGACACAGAGGTCAGTTTTGATATCGAGGAGGTTAATACTGGGATTCTTGAAGATTCGGGCCCGATTATCCCTGGATTGATGGGAGATGATTCTAGAAAGATGGAAGCTTCTGCTGAGATCAGTGGCGGTGGTGGCGATTGGCAAGACGAGGAGGAGAGTGATAGCGAGGATGATTTGCAAATAGTGTTGAATGATAACACTCATCCTGGCGGGACCATGGGAATTGATAGAGAGATCGGTGATGATGACGATGATGACGAGGATGGGGACCCGCTCGTGATTGTCGCTGATGGAGATGGACCAAATCAAGCGATAGAGGAGCAGGACTGGGGTGGCGGTGAGGATGGGGGTGCGGCTGCAGGAGGTGGGGCAGAAGGCGAGAGGAAAGAAGGAGGAGAAGCGGTGGGGAAAGGAAATGCGGTGGTCGGACCGAAGATTGGGTATAGCAATCATGTGTATCATCATCATCCGTTTCATTCTCAGTTTAAGGTCAGTGTTGTAGTTGTTGATGTTCTATGTTGAGCTTTAAAAGAAAGAAAGAAAGAAAGAAAGAAAGAAAGAAAAGCAAGTCAGGGCTTTTGTAACTATTGTACATATGATATGAGTGGGTTTTATAGTTCCTTGTCTTATAAATGTATGATTACTTGAAAAAGTTGAATGAAAATTCTTAAATTTACTTGGTTATGCTCAAGAATTTTATGTGCTTTTTTCATGGTATTGCTTCTTCTAGATACATTATCTGGCTTCAAGTTTCAAAATTCCCTAAATACTGCAAGCCATCGAGGATTAATTGGTTTGCAAAATTTCATTCACCTCAATTGTTGATATTTCTCGAACGAGCTTTGGTATCTGGGAAGCATATATTTGTGGAGAATTTTTTAGTCAATTGTTAAACATGTTTCTCTTGGGTTAAACAACCGCGGGATCTTCATGAAGTAACCACTTGGGTAGATTCCTAGTTGTTATGCAAATATGAAAATTTGAAAAGCTTTTCTAATTGCAAGCACTTTTCCTTGGATTCTCCTGCAATGACATTATTGCTCGGGAACAGATGCAATGGACAACGATGCTAGCACCAAGATTACATCCTGTGGAAATCTTTGGCATGCCAACAAACTTTGGCATTGGTTCCTCTTAGATTTCATGATTGTCATTTTACCTCCCCTGCTCAAGTTTAGCCTTTGATTATGAAGGGCTCCTTTGCTCCACCATGTCAGAATGCCTTGCAGTCAGCATTTTTTCCCTGTGGGTCACAATAACAATCTTTGGCCTTTGCGATCATCAGTTTAAATAGGTGGATATTGTGAGGATGAAAATGACGATCAAGATATCTTTGTTGTTGATGCATGGGGAGCTGTTATAGCTAGGCATGTCTCTCCATGCTCAAATGTGTCAATTAAGTTCATGGTTGTTGTAATCGTTATCTGGGTTGACCTATTGCATTTGTATAATAGGGGTAATGCTGCGGTAGGAACACCTGAGAAGGTAAATAAGTGCTTGAGATGCTTGGTAAAATTTGCTCCATTTTGTTATGGCCAAGAAGATGTGCATGTAATTTTGCAAACAAATGGTCTGCAGCCTATTATTTATGTCTTGATAGTCCCCACAAATATTTAAGTGAACATTTTCCCTGGTATATTAGAGGTAGTAAGTAGTATTATTTGATGCACCCTACAATGACATAGGATATGCATATCTTTCTCCTGGTATTATTTGCTTCAGATAGCCATGAACTATTCTGAGCTAAACTCATTTATTCCTCTTCATTCATTGAATTGTCTAACTCAAACTCAAAACCTACAACTAGTTAATTCCATTGACATGTTACTTTTTGGAATTGGAATCCATATGTTTGAGATGCCTTTCCATTGAACATTCATAATCATTTTTCTTTTGGTTGAAAACTTGTAATAGCCCCAGTGGTCAAATTGATATGTGGTTACTCGCCTGGTATTTTTGAAACTATTCTTACCATCTTTGCTCTTATTGCTCACTTCCTCCTTGACGCCCAGCTGTTAAGTTGCTTTCCATACCTTGAGTTTCACCATCTTGCCTGTCTCTTTGTGCA
This sequence comes from Populus alba, assembly GCF_005239225.2. Classification (NCBI taxonomy): domain Eukaryota; kingdom Viridiplantae; phylum Streptophyta; class Magnoliopsida; order Malpighiales; family Salicaceae; genus Populus; species Populus alba. The sequence goes on from NC_133289.1 coordinate 17,312,754, forward strand.
ATTTTTTTTTTTTCATTTTCTTGCCAAGGGAACGTTTCATAGGGAAAATTATAACTTCTTTGTCATTGCAGATTCTATCTTGGGCTTGAACTTCATATATTCTAAAGCTGAATAGGTTGACCTTTTCCCATGTTTTGATTTGGGCCAATTCTGTTGTTTGTTGCTAGTATGATGAAAAGTAGCCTTAATTTTGATATGATTTATGTTCCTAAATTGGAAGCTTAATTTTGATGAGCCATGCTTAACTTATGCCAGCTTGTAGTTTCTCTGTGCACATAAGAATAATTTTTTCAAGTTAATTGTGTATGTAGAGTTCTCTTCACCTGCATTGTTCGGTGCAACTGCTTACTTTTGTTTTTAATTTGGTGCCAATGGCTTTCTTTTGTTTTTACTTTTTAATTTGATGGCCTTGCCTCTTATTTTCATTTCATTTCCCTATCAACATTATGGCTTATTTTTTGTTGGAATGCAGTATGTAAGACCTGGTGCAGCACCGATGCCTGCAGCTACTAGTGTTGGTCCTGGAGGAACTCCAGGTCAAGTCCGTCCTCCTATGAACATGGGTGCTATAGCTGGTCGAGGTAGAGGTGACTGGCGACCAGTAGGAATAAAAGGCGCCCCTCAAAAGAACTTTCATCCAGGATTTGGGGGGTCTGCTTGGGGTGCAGGGAGGGGTTTTGGCAGTGGAATGGAATTCACGCTTCCTTCCCACAAGTAATTTTCACTTAAATTCATCAACTGGTTTTTTCTCTCACTGAGTTTCATTACATTATTTTGTTTTTATCAATTATCTTGCATTTAAGTTGTAAATTATTTACATCATTAGCTGGATTTTTACATTGTCACAGCTAGTTTTTTTGGTCAATGGTCCATGTGACATTCTATAAAAGTTGTTGATACTATGTGTGTGTGTGTGTTTGAGGCTCCATGCATCTGAATTTGACTTAATCAAATATATTTGAATACGATGCTCACTGTCTATTGAGTTGAAATTTAATTTCTAAACTATGCTGGGTGTTCAAGATATCTGCTGTATATTCTTATGGTTTCATGCTTTTCTTTCATCTTTGTTGTCTGCATCTTTCTCTCTCTTACCTGCATATGTGGATAACACATGCAATGCTACGGACCCATGGCCAAAAGAAAAGCACTGAGCCAAGAAACTTTCTTGCTCTTAATCTTTTTGGGGGTATCAATTCTTTCATTCCCCCCCCCCTCTCTCTCTGTGTGTTTACAAATTCTCTTTTCTCTCTAATCATTATAGTAGGAGAAGCATATATATGTGCTGTTGCTTCATTGTCTGTTACCATGTTTCATTGGGTGTTCTGACTGACTGACTATTTGCTAGAGAGGCACAAAATCTCATGTTACAAGAGTAATAAATGACAAGTTCATCAACGATAGATCAAAGCCTTCCATATTTACATGATTCCATGTTTGGTAATATTTAGGGTTGCACCATCATTGATTTTCTTGAATCATCCTCATGCTATAGATTCTACCTTGGGTTTGGATTAGATGTATGGGTTCTTAAAGCCTTTGTAAAAGAGTCCTTTAGATGATTTGATTTTAGAATCTTTTCCATTTCCTTAAGTTCACTAAATAAGGTGAGATGCAGCAAGTTCTAAGGCATTCTTGAAGTAAAGTATGAGATGGATTTAGGGTTCTCATATGAGACCTGTCATGGGTGGCGGACAGGATTAGCCATCAAGGGGGGCTTCTCCATTTCAAAACAGCCTGTAGTTTTTCCTGCATACTCTCTTCTGGATCAACTATGATCCTGATGATATTTCTCAAATATGGTGGAAATTGAACTTGAGATCCACCACCTTGCAGGAGACACAGAACCTGTTGAGATGGTACAAAATGCAGGTGCTGTTTCCATAGCCTAAAAGGCTGTTGACGCTGCCCTTCCTAAAATTTATATGAATAAAAGCAACATTTTTTTTTAGTATGGCTCCATTAAGGTTGCATATATGAGCCCTTTTCCTACATTTATGTGTTGTGTGGAATACCATTTTCTGTGAAACATATTAATTTTAAATCTGTACTTTGGTCAATCCATATTCAATAATTAGATAGATTTATAAATCAGATGCTTCTTGGAAATGGGAAATATGTACCCCACCCCTTTGAGACTTGACATCTTCTGATCGCCATCTGTGCATGTACTGTACTGTCTGACCTTCAACCTAAGCAAGCTGTTTGTTTGGTTTATAATCGCATAAACTCCTATATGGAACAACCACCACACAATCATCCTGCTCTTCAATCTTCACCTAATACACTGTTTAATCCCAGGCCTTGTCATGCTGATGTCTTTATCTAGTGAGTTGAAATTCACTATAGTTGTTATGTGTTTGCATGTCACATAAATCCTTTTGTTTGGTCTTTAATTTGTGAGCTGTCCATTTCAGTATGGGACTACCATGCATTGTCCAATTGAGCTGTATGGTTGGTCCTGACTCCTGATGAATGATTATCAATCCTCAATATTATTTTCAGGACCATATTTGATTTTGACATTGATGGCTTTGAGGAAAAGCCATGGAAATATCCTGGCGTGGACATATCAGACTACTTCAACTTTGGTTTGAATGAGGAGAGCTGGAAAGATTATTGCAAACAGCTGGTGAATATTGCATTTTAAATTGTATTATCTATTAGATATATGAATATGTAAGAGGATCATTTCAATTGTGCAGGAACAATATCGACTGGAGACTACAATGCAAAGCAAAATTCGTGTTTATGAAAGTGGGCGGGCAGAGCAGGTAATTGTATGCTTAGGCATCATGCATGCTATGGCTTATGGATATTCATACATGTAAAATAAATTGTACATTTCAGTTTTTACTTGGTGAAGAGGAAAGTTTCTGATTTTCAATTGAATTCACTTTAGGAATACGATCCTGATTTGCCACCAGAACTAGCAGCAGCAACAGGTTTCCATGCTCCAGTTGACAATTCAAATGCTGGAAAGTCAGACATTGGACAGAGTGATTTGACTAAAGGATCTGCTCGTATGCGCCAACAAATAGTATGTTTTGACTTCCATTCTCTTCTACATATTTAGCATAAAATTTGACCATTAATTTTTCATAACCAGAGACAAAAATCCTCATCTTTTTGAGTAGGCTCTCTTGTATAATTCATCTACTGCCTGCAACTTAAACATATCCGTTCTTGTTGCATAGCCAGGAATGACTCATCCTTATTGTCCAAATCATTCAAACATGGTTTTTTATTTTTCCTAGTGGGACACTCCATCTATTAAGACTTAGGATTTTCACTAGTAAGTCTCAGATTCAAACGTTGGGAGTGATGGCTTGGAGTGTGGATTTAGGGATCGGAGGAGGGCTACTCTTATTGTGTAGTACAAGGCCCATTGGCCTCCCAATGAACCAAAAAAACACAGTTTTCTATAAAAATGTTTTAAAGATGTCAGATACTCTACATTTATCATTGGTTCCGTGTTGCTCTGAGGACTCAATGGTTTACTTTATTTGCTTTTTAGCCAACTGGAAGAGCAATACAAGTTGAAACTGGTTATGGTGAACGCATCCCCTCCATTGAAGGTCGAGCTCCTCGACTACGTGATTCTGATGCCATCATAGAGGTAAATAAACATTTGTCTTTAATTGCACTGATATAGCCATATTCATTTGATTGATATCTGTGCAGTACATATGCAGTGTAGATTAACTAAAAGTTTCTTTGATGAATAGATTGTCTGCCAGGGCTCTCTAGATGATTCTCCCCCAAGAGATGGTGTCCAGGATGGAGCGCACAATGATCCTCAAAAAGATGACTTTAAAGTGAGCGATGCATCGGAAGATGACATGGAACAGACAGGAAATGAATATGCTGGTGGTTTTCCACAGGCCTACAATGGTCGAAAGGGTGGGAGGAGAACACCTTACATGAATTCTGCCCACAATATGTCTGAGGGAGATGTTTTGCCCTTCCATCCCAAAGCACCAGCTCCATACCACCAGACTGGTTCTAGGGGTCACCCTCCTTCCTACCCTGGTAGGGACTCTGGCACCCCTCATGAGGAAAGGTATGAAATAAGGCTTACCATAGTCAATTACTCTATTATGGCAATGCAGGACAGGTTCGAGGAATATGCATTTGTTTGTTCTGTGATGGGCTAGGGTTGTTAAATTGGGAATTTAGGGTTTCGGATTGATGCGGAATGTATAAATTGTTTTAAGGTTTTGCAAGTGGTTGGACAACAATGAAGTTTGGTGACAAAATGTTGACAAATTGAAAAAAAATAAAAATGGAGAAGAATGAGTATGGTGGTTAAATGTTGAAGATTTTGGTTTTCTTTTGAGTGGTTTAATGGGTATTGAGTTGAGAAAGAGTTGGGGTAAAAAAGTGAAAAGTAGGGCTGTGCTGGCATAATGGTTGATAGTGGCTACTGGAGGATACTTTGGGGGCTGTAGAATAATTATGGCAGTGGCAACATTTAGAGAAGAAGAATAAGTGTTCAAAACAAAATGAGAGAATTCTTATAGAAATGCCTTTAATTAAACCAAATACTCTTGATACTTCCTGTGCCGCGTGTATTCAATTTGGATAGAGCTAATATGCCAGCATCTGCTTATTTTCTCTCTTTTTATGAATCTTTTTGTGTTTCAGATATCAAGTGATAGGCATTTGACATTTGAAAGCATCTGAAAGACATGATAATCTTGATGAGTACCTTATAGGAGGAGATTCTAGAGAATATACTTAGGATGCCATAAATAGTGGGTAGGGATGCACAAGTCCCCCATCTGGAGGTTCTTATATGTATATCAATTTTCACAAGAGTAGTGCCAGCAGGTGCAATTTGGCCACCTTTCATATGCTTCACCGAAGCATGGTCAGAGGATTCTAAAAGATCATGAAAATAGTGAATTATAGATTAAATGTAGACCGAGTTCTAAAAGATCACGAATGTGAGTTAATGATTTCTTAGGAGAGAAACTAGAGGTATGCACATTTCTATGTTCAGTCATAATTACACTCTTGTGTGATACTGCTGGTTATAGTGTTTTACTTGTCAATCTGAAAACTCACATTCGTCTGCCCCTGAATTTGGAGTACTTAATGGACCCATGGATATTTTCATCTTTAACCTATTCAGTTATAAATTGTGATGAGATAGTTTTTTTTTGTATTAGAGAATTTATTTTAAGCTGTAAATCTCGTGTTTAGCAGGCCATAGGCTGTTGCCATAGTGAATGCTTGATGGATCAAGAATTCATTAGTCGTAGTTTTCTTTTAGTTTTGATGTTGATTTAGTCTTCACTTGTTAAAACTGCACCTGAACTACTGAAATTTTTTTAACTCTTTCCTCTTCTTCACAGTCGGATGCAGGGAAGATCACGTGATAGTTCTCCTCATTTAACTCCCAGTCAAAACTCACGAGAAAAGAAATTTCTTGATGACGTGGAGGAAGAATCAACTGAAAGTATAGATGATAAAATCAGTCCACTGATATCATCTCCTATCACAGTTCGAGATGCAAGAGAGTTGAGTACTGAGGAAAAAGATGATGTTGAGCCTTTGCAAGCTGAAGGAAGCTCTAGATTGGGAAGGGATGAAATGACTGAGAATGAAGAAACCACTAATGATAAGGATGGAAATGTGCACCATTCTACAAGGAAACAAAAGGTAAGTTCTCATGTCGAACAGCCTGCATTGCAACAGCTTGATGATGAGGAAGACTCAAAGGCTGCAAGAAGCAGTGAAAATAGCAAAGCAAGATCAGGCAGTAGCAAAGATTATCAGAAATGGCAAGATGGTGTTGAGGAGGAAGTTGTTCAAGATAGACGTTCTAAACGCTCAGGGAGCATCAGACGGCACCTTGATGAAAATGAACAGAATTTTCAAAGAAAGGATCGTGATGTGAGAAGAGAGATGGAAAGAAATCGTGGTGTAATAAGAGGGAGGGAGGATTCTTATCCTCGTAGAGACCTGGATCCTAGCTTGCCCCATCATTTGCATATGAAACCTGAGAGCTATGATAGGCGAAAGGATCGTGAAAATCCAGATATCTCTTGGCAACAAAGAGATGAAGATCCACATAGCAGAAAACATAGAACTGAAGACAGGAAGAGGGAACATGGAGATGAAATGGGATCAAGGCACCGGGGTAAGATTCGGGAGACTGAGAGGAGTGACAAAGATGAACATCTTCATTCAAGGAAACAGTTAGAGAATGGCAGCTACAGGATCCATCATGATAAGGATGGCAGTTCACGGCACAGGGAAAGAGATGACAATTTGAAGAGTAGGTTTGAAATGGTAGATGACTACCATAGCAAAAGGAGGAAAGATGAAGAATATGTGAAAAGAGAATATGCTGATAAGGAGGAGATCCTGCATGGCCACAGAGAAAATACCGGTCGCCGAAGGCACGAAAGAGATGATCAGCAAAGGATTAGAGACAATCTTGATGGTTATCACTCTGTTAAGCATAAAGACGAGGTCTGGCTCCAAAGAGAGCGGGGTGAGAGGCAGAGGGAGAGGGAGGAGTTATATAGGGTAAAACAATCCAGTGAAGAAAATTTACCAAAACGAGAGAGAGAAGAAGGGCGAGCATCTGCAAGGAGCGGGCGTGTTGTGGATGACAAAGCATGGGCTGGCCATGCTTGGGGGAAAGATGAATATAAAGTTTCTGATAAAGAGTACCAACTTAAAGATACAGTTCGAATCAGTGAACACCAGAAAAGAAGGGACCGAATGGAGGATGAAAGCCTTTCACATCATAGGGGACGTGATGATGTTTATGCACGAGGAAATCAGTTTAGTAATGAAGAGAGAAGATCCAGGCAGGAAAGGTCAAGCTCTCGTGTTGATCGCACTGTAGATACTTCTGTTAGCCAAAGGGTGCATGAGAAGAAGCATAAAGAAAACCCAAGGAAGAATAAAGAATCTGATGGTGGAGATCATGGCACTTGGGGCCCTTCCAAAAGAAACCAAGACAACCTGAATGGTCACAGTGATGAAACGGTATGTTCCATGCTTAGCTCTAGAAAATAGAACTTAAGGAGTACCCTCTTTAAGGCAGATAATTGATAAATGAAGTAACATATAAAACTGTCTTTGATAGAAGAAAACTGTATTAGTGAAGGTAAAACAGAACATAAATACAAGGATGCATCCTCCTAATGACAAAACTAAGCTAGCAGAAAGCAACTGGGATATCCAAACAGAAAAGCCCTGAAATTAAAAATGCACAACAGCTGCTGAATAGCTACCAATTCTCTAATCTGCTTTATCTCCAACTGCCAAACTACCCAATAGATACCGCTCATCCACAACATTTTCTCATCCATTCATTTCCTAAACCCTTCAGGTGGATCCGAATGACTCCACCCTCTATGCCACAGAACCATGCAAAAAAAAGAAAAGGTGTAGTCTTCCTGTTACTGAAGCACATCATACACGCTCAAGGAGATAAAAGCCTTGTGAGGTCATCTCACTTTAAGCAAGTCTGATAAAATCTGAACTGATATTCAACATGATGCAGAACTCACTTTAAGATATGTGTTATATATAGTCTTTCAACTTCAGTATCTAATATTACCAATGACAGGTACAGTGGAGATCTAGGTAATTGGGCAGGCAGTGCTGCAAATTCCTAGGGTTATGCTTAGGAATGCCTAGCCATTTTGATTGTTAAGATTTCTTGAAATTAGTTCACAATGGTGGGCTACATTCAGATTTGATTTTCTTTATGGAAACTTATTTATTGTTAAGATTTCTTGAAGTTCACATCGAGAGCTTAGATGGGGTGTGATCATTAATTTTAAAATCAAGTTTTCATACATGTACTCTTTCCCTAGGCAACTCATTTGGTTGTCAACTAGTTGACCACTTGCTGATTAAAGTGCCTTGAACTGAGCTGGTGCTGTTCATCTTTTACTTTTTCTAGGTTTTAAAACGCTCTCGTGAGCCAGGAAGCAGAGAGGCTGAGATCTTGATGCAATTGAACTCTTCCAAAAGACTCAAGAAAAATGCTTCCTCGGATGATGAACAACAAGATTCCAGGAGAGGACGCTCAAAATTGGAGCGTTGGACAAGCCATAAAGAGAGGGATTACAATATCAGCAAGTCATCAGCTTCCTTAAAGTTTAAAGAGACTGATAGGAATAACAATGGTGGATCTTTACAAGGCAATAAACTTTCTGATGAACCCCCTAAGAAAGTTGAGACTGTTGAGAAGCAGGCAAAAATCGAGACTGTTGAGAAGCATTGCACAGGTGAAGAGAAAGATGTTGCTGATGCAGAGAATAAGGATACTGATACAAAGCCATCGGAGGACCGGCACCTGGACACGGTTGAGAAGTTGAAGAAGCGGAGTGAGAGGTTCAAGCTTCCAATGCCAAGTGAGAAAGATGCCTTCTCAGTAAAAAAGATGGAGAGCGAGGCAGTGCCTTCTGTCAAACCTGAGACTCCTGCAGATTCAGAGATTAAACCAGAGCGGCCTCCTCGAAAACGAAGGTGGATCAGCAATTGAAAGCGAAGTTGAGAATACATGTTCAAGTGCATTGCCCTATTGATTTTGAGAGCCTTGTTCCTGTCATACGCCAGTGATTTAAGATGGCTTCCAGGGATGGCCATGTACCTCAGCGACAGCGATAAAATCTTCGTAACCATGTTGTTTCCATACTTATTTAATATCTATGTGTACATACTAATAGATGTAACATTGAACTGGTCACTGATGCTGGCCCCAGAATTACATTTAGTGCCAATCTGAACTGCAGTACACCGATTTAATCTGCGGTGGCGTGAGGGTGAGATACGAGACCCACAAATACTGTTAACAGGATAGTCCTTGAGATGAAGCACTAGTTGAAAGAAATCTGTATGGAGGAGCACTGGTGCAATACTTTTGTATGCTGGAAGAAATTCTCATAAATGTAGATGTGGACTAGTGATATTGCACGATTATCTGTATTTATCATTTCTTCCCTCTTTATTTGGGGAAGGAAGCGGGAAGCAGATGTGATCAGAAATCTGCTTTTGTATAAGAGGAATGAGTTTTAGGAAATGATCAGGGCAGAAAAGGAGTCCTATTAGTGGCTCTCTGTTCACCTTTTATATTTCTCATGGAGTGTTTCGGTTTTCTATATAGAGCCCTCTGCCTTGGGCGTTGGCCTTGTGTTTAGTTTAATATCTGGTTTGTTTTTGTATTTTAAAAAGTATTTTTAAAAAAATTTAAATTCTTTTATTTGTTTAAAATTAATAAAATTTTTAATATTTTTTAATTATTTTGATTAAAATTATTTTTTTAAAATATAAAAAATATTATTTTAATATATTTATAGAAAACATTTAAAAAAATAAACATACCCACGTGTTTAAATATGCAGAGCTCAGCGGGCTTGTACAGTGTTGAGGGTTGATTTAATTTAATTTTTTTTAATGTAAAAACATAATGCAAAGACAATGACAGTGTTTCTAAGAACAACAATAACAAAAAAAAATTTAATAAATTTAAAAAATATAAATAAAAAATGTAATGATAATAAATAAACTAAAAAAAATTAATTTTAAAGTCATATGACGATATTTTGTTAGCTTGAATGGGGGAAATTTAATAAAAAGATAGATTGAAAATATAAAAATCTTTTAAGAAAAATTGGATGCAGTTAAAAGGTTAAGGGATAAGTTAGTATTTTTAACTAATGATTGGTAAGTAATTATATTTTCCATATTATTATTGTAGATAACAAAACTTGATTTCTTGTGAATGTCTTGCTTAAAACTATATATATATAATATTTTTTTTTTGTCAGGATGGCTTAGTTATGATTGAGTTAGGAAATGCTTGGTTTTTTTAAAATATTTTTTATTTGAAATAAATTAAAAATTTTAGTTATTTTTATGATTTTAGTGACTGTTATTAAAAATAAAAAATATTATTATAATATATTTTTAATTAAAAATTATTTTTAAAAGGTACAATGCTTTTAATTACCAAAACTCACGTGATTGGATGGGTTCACAAGGCAGAGAAATATGCATGTTGCATACAGCCCGCTGAAGAGTACAAAAATCAGAGCTTTCTCCTTCCCTTGCATCTCTTTCTCAGATCATTAAAACCCTAAAGAAAACCTCGAGCTCACTGCAACGGAGGTCTGTAAATGACGCAAGGCACACCTCTCTCTCTCTCTCTCGTTTTCAATTGGGGCTGAATCATTTGCGTGACTGGTCTTGAAAAATAATGTATGGTGGTATTGGTTTAGGGCTGAGGAAAGCAGTTATGTCATTTGGGAGACTCCTTGCATACAATAGTGTCCCGTGATGGTCCCAGGGAAACATTGAAGAGAAGAATCACGGAATTGGAGAAAATAAGGAGGTCAAAGAAGATCTTGAAAAAAAAAACGACATTTTTGTCCGGATTCCAGAATCCACGTCATTTCTTGGCACTGCAACTATGCCCATGATTCTCAATCTTGTTGGAACTGCACTCTTTGCAAAGCTACTCATGATGGTATGTCGTGACATTCCGATCTTGAATGGTTTTGGATTTTATTGATTACTGAATTAAATGGATTGATTTTGTTTTTGGCACTTGAACTCAACGGATTGCAAAATTAACAATTCTCTAGCTGGTCAAGGCACAGTTAGGATGCCTACTCACAAAGAACGGGAGGAGTTCAGAGAAGCAAGGCCTGGAAATCCCTTTTGAATCCACGCTTGCTTCTCCTATTGCACGCATAAGAACGGAAGAACCAGTGCGCATGGTGAAGCATCCTGTTCTTTTCATTACTAAATTATGTTGTCTTGCTGATAAACACATAACTGTGATTTGTCAACCCTTTTGTTTTTTAGTTAATGGATGACTCTGATGTTGTCTCTGCTGCATTTTTAGTTAATGATTTGTCACCTCTACATATTCACGGATGCTCTCACTCGTGTTGAAGAAAGTGTTAAACGCAGTTCATAGAGTCTCCCCGCCGGCAGACAGTTACATGATCGAATCACCCTCCCTCCTCATGCTCGAGGGCCAAAGCACTGCAAATAAAATTGTATGCCATCCTTCCATTAACCATGTAACATTACTTGCCGGAAGCATTACAAATTACAATTACATTACAAAATAAACTAAATTAAAAAGGGTTTTTGTTGATCATCTTGGCGTTTGACTGAGGTGCTACAGTGCACTGGAGTCGACCCCCTTTCTTTTCTCGTCCTTGAATGATTGTTTAGTTTCAGTGTACCAATTTTTTTTTTTTTAATTTTATCTTTTCAATGTTAAAACTACAATCTGTTAAGTTTTGGGTGATATGACTTTTGTGTTGTAAAAAAATAAGAATAGAGTTTACTTTATCAATTAATAAATTGAAATTAGAGAGACTACATTTAATATAAACTAAAAAACAATCCTTTTGCCTGTATTTTAAAGGTTTCATATTTCAGTTTTTTAAATTTTAAAAACGAGAAATTTATTGGAAAAAGAAAAAAAAGAAAAAAAATAGTTGGTTAATCATGTTTTAGCTATTAAAAAAAGATAATCTTGATGTTAACGGATTTTTTCAAGAAAACAAATTTCATTAAAATATAATTTTTAGATCATTTATACTATTAAAAAGATTAAAAAAAAAGAAGAAGGGTGGGGTTTGAAAAACCTTGTTTTGTTTGGTTTAATTTTAGATTTTTTTTTTTTTACCATTTTAAAGTTGCAACAATTGACCTCTTAGCGTTTAAAAATAATTTTTGAAATCAGCGCATCAAAATGATCCAAAACATGTAAAAAAATTTAATATTTAGTAAAAAAAAATTAAATTTTTTTAAAAAACACCAATTGACCCGCATTTCCAAATAGACTCTCAAGCTTGTATCTATTAGATATTAAATTGCTCAAATATGGCATATAAATTGAACATGACTCTTTGTTTTAAAAAATAAAAAAATAACAACATGCTATCATAATTACAGATCAATTTAGGCCTACTAATATCAATAAGAAATCTATAATTAATAACTGATCAATTTATTCTGTATAATTTAAAAAATTGTATGTTAAAATGTAATATTATTCATATATACTTTAATCTCTAATTAAATATAATGAAAGAATTCCAATTAAATTTAGCATAAAAAATTATCATTTTCATTATGTTCTCAGGTTTAAACCTTCTATGTTATGGATCGGTAATAAATGTTCAATTTAACTACCATTCATTTATTATTTGACAAGGGAAGGGGGGTTGGAGAATTAATAATTTATATTTTAATATGCATTATTTAAAATCATTTATTAAAAAAGATTATATTGAATATTAAAAAAAATGAATAAAAGGTTTAAAATAGCACTCTTATATTATAACATGTGAGTTATTAACGGCTAAATTGTGATAATGGAGATTTTAAGATTATATATACAATCTATAAGTTTGATACCAAATTTATTCTTGATATATAATATAAGAAAATATTTGGTACTTATAAATTATATATATGTTATAATTTTAAAATTCTCATAATCATAATTGAGCTTTAATAACTCTTTTAAGACCCTGTTTGGTTATGTGGTAGCATCCATGTTTTGTGTGTTTCTAATTTGCAAGCTGTTTGGTTAACAGCTGACCACAATTTTAACCGCCTGGATCCCACACAAATATGCGTTCCAAACACAGGAGTAGCCAAAGAAACTTTGCCTTGCTTTTATTGTGGCTGCTGTTCAGAAAATGCTGCAAAACAATAATGTTCATTACCAAAAAAATTAATTAGCCTTATCTATCCTCATGCACTAGTGTCTCCTCCTCCACTTTGGCTTCCATCGTCTCTCCTCCTCCATTGATTCACCTTCCAAACAAAGTTGCCATCGTCTCTCCTCCTCCACAACTTCCCTCGTCTCATCGATTTGTCCTCCTCCCCACAGCTTCCTTGTCTCAACCTTACACAGACCTCAAACCGTTTCCTCCCTGCTGCTTTTCCTCTTTGCGATCTTCCCATGTTCTCTCTACTGTGCTTCCTTCTGTCATGCCAAGCTCAAACTAACCTTACACACTCACCTTGACTGGCTGATTCCCTACTCGCGCCATTGTTCTTCATTCTCTCACATAGACCGCACCCAGTCACTAGTGTTTGTAGTAGATTGTAGATCAAGCCCATCTGCTAATGATCTGCTGCCTTTATGAACTCCTTTCGCGGTTGAAGAAGACACGCACTCTCCAAGGTAATTATGTTGTCATTGTACTTAAAAAACTGTATATATCATGCCTAATCTGCTACTACAAACATACCAAACGTCTTTCTTTGTGTATGATTTTGCTATATCTATTTTGTTTGCCAGAACCAAAGAGGGCATCGAAATTAGTCTTCTGGAAAGCTCAAGCATAACACTTACCAATCTTTGTTTCGATTGCACAAGTAACATCAAGGTTAGTTGTTGTGTGCTTTTGGAAGTGCATGTTTTTAATTTTAACCGTTGATTTATTATCTCTGTTTTGGTTGAACAATTAATCTTAATTTTCAGTTGCTGTATGTTTTCTAAATTTACATGTGTGTAATTGTTAGATTTTATTATCTCTGTTTCGGTTAAACAATTAGCATCAATGTCAGTTGTTGTGTGTTTTTTGAATTTACATGTGTGTACTTATTAGATTTATTATCTCTGTTAAATAGGTATAAACATAAAACTTGTGTGAATATCCAACCGCTGAACATGGCCCTGAAGACATTTATCTGCTCTATATCACGTCTATTTATGTAATTAAACACATGAGAAAATTATATCTAAGAAATCTTAGCAGCTAATGTTATATGAAATAATTGGCAGATTCTGCTTAGGAAATGAAAACATTGGCTTCTAGGGACAGAAATGTAAATATACTTAGCAATTAAAGTGGTTAGCTGATTATGTTAAGTCCATGTTCTTAAATTGCATGCTTTTTTTAAGTTGGCGATTTATTAAGATAGATTGTGCATTTCATGTCTGTTACATTGCCTCTAGAAAATTAACCTGTTAATTATATATTAGACAAAACATTTTAACTGAGAATATGGACGATTCTCAATCACAAGATAAGGCTTGTTGGACTAGAGAGATATCACACACTTTTTGTGACATGTATTAAAGCAATTGAGCAAGGTACGTGATTGAACACATATTTCGACAAAGCTAGTTGTAAATATGTTATGAATTGCTTTAAGGATCAAATTGGCCATGCATCAACTAAAGCACAATTAAAGAATAAGTGGGACGAAATTAAAAAAGATTGGAGAATATGAAAAAGGTTGATTTATGAAATAAGAGTAAATATGATATCATATTTACAAACATTGTTGCTACCGGTCAGTATGTTTGGATTCCATCACAAGGTTTGAATTCTGATGAAGATGGTATCGGTGAAAGGCGAACTAACGCAGTAAATGAGGACCGTCATCTAGAGGAAGGTAGTGGAGATTCTGAGAAGGATACTCTACCAAATTTTATAGATGATGTCAATAATATGGTTGCTGGTGTCACTTTTACCAGCAACAAAGGTAATCTGATTGGTAGTAGTGGGAAGAGAAAATGTGTGCAACAATATACATAAAAAAATGAGAAAAAAAAGGGGTGCTAGAAGGGGAGTGCAATTGTTTTCGCGTTTAGATAAGTTGGTTGATAGTGTATTTACCAAGAGCGAATGCACATCAAGTGGTTTGGATAAAATAGTATGTAGCATAAAAGAGGTCATAAAGGAGTTTTACTCTATTGAGGAAGTGGTTTTTCGGCAGTGAGCTTTATTGTTTTGCAATTGAGTTTTTTATGGTTAGAAGTAGGAGGGAAATGTGGGCAGTAATTGGTGATATGGACCGGAAATTTTAGTGGCTAAAATTAATGTTCGATCGAAGGGTAAACTACAAACCTTGATGTAAATGTACATTTGATAAAGGAAAAACTTACACTTACACTTATATATATATATATATATATATATATATATATTCTATTTAACAGCAATTAAAGTTTATTGTTTGTTATATGTTTTGGTAAGTATTTCATGCATTTCGTATTTGAAGTGTTGTTTAAATGTATAGCATACTTATCATGTTTGTTTTTTTTTTTTTTCTTTCAATGATCCATTAACATATTGTATGGTTATGTGTTTTTTGCAGTTAAAAGATTACAATACCAATCTTATTGGTGAGGTGCACTTCATAAGGTGTTGCTGCGGTTGTGTTGTTGCCAAATGGTTGATGAACAAGGTTTAGCCATTGCTGTTTTTTTCAGGTTTCTAATTTGTAATGTATGCTATGTTGAACAACTGCTTTGTACGTGTATGTGTATCTGTATCTATAAGATAATGGGTTATGTTTGAGATGTGTTGAACATCTATTGTTGTACTTGTTACAAGCTGGAATGTTAGGTTTCATGTTGACTTCTATAGGTGTTACTGGTTTGAATGGATGTAAAACATTGTTTTGAGTTTGCTTTTTCAGCCTAGAATAGGATATTGTAATTTCTCGGATTTGGTGGTTGTTGCTGAGTTGAATGGCTAATTTGTTGAATGTTAGTTACTGCTTTGAATGATTGTTGCTGAGTTGAATGGCTGCTAATGGTTTGAATGGGGGTTGCTGAGTTGAATGGCAGTAATGGTTTGAATTTCTGTCATGTATGTGTTTCTATTTAAGCTGCATTTTCATTTTAGCCATGTTCATTTGTTGCCAACAAATATTTCAAGCATTCCCACGTGTATTGCTTTGTTTTGAGAAGGTTTAGTTGCTGGTTTGACACTGCCACATCCATTGCTTTGAATTTAGAAGGTTAGTTGCTGATTTGAGGTTATATGTGTTACAAATAATTAAGCAAAAAACGTCACTGATTTTGTTCTCATAGGGCTCTTGTTTAGTTAATAAAGATGGTTCCTTTATGTTTTGTAAACAAATTTGTGGCTGGTCTTATGCTTGGTTTGATAACTTTTGGTCAATGACTGGCTTGGTTTGTGTTGGTTGGTTATAGTTTGAGGTACTTTGCTATTACATATATTTTCCTTTTTTTTTTTTTTTTTTTTTTGTAATTGTATGGTTGTGTTGTAAAATATTGAATTCATTGATTATAAGTAAAATATGTGCGATAATTAGGGATTGCTCTAACGTAATTGTTTGAGGTTAAGTTCATGTCGCTTTTAAAATTTAAAATATTCGAAACAAATTTTTCCATGGACAATGTCTTTTTACCGATACTTTGCAGGTTGAAAATTGAAATTATGGTTGTGTTGTAAAATATTGAATGAATTATTTATAAGTAAAATATGTTTGATAATTAGGGATTGCTCCAACATAATTGTTTTGGGCTAAGTTCAGGTTTCCATTAAAGTTAAAAATATTCGAAACAAATTCTTCCATGAACATGTATTTTTACCGGTACTGTACAGGTTCAAAATTGATATTATGTTGTGTTTTTAGATATGGATGCGAATTGGTTTAATGTGCTACTTGATGTCTGGTATGAAAATATTATGAATAATGTTGTTTGGTATGTGTCTGATGGTACAAGTGCTGGAAGTGGTTTTGGAGATAGTATCGGTGCTGGTTATGGGAACAATCAACAGGATGCCGATGATGTTGGCGATTTATTTTGGCATAGAGAGTGTGATCGCACTAAATTAATAATGTGCACTACTGGAGCACTGGCTTTGTATTATAATATGTATATTTATAAAGAACCATGTATGGTTTCATACAACACAGTAATGCGATGGTTGATTGAAATTTTAAATGGGCATTAGATACGTTGTGTGAACATGTTTTAGATGGATGCAGACACATTGAAGAGTTTATTTGTTGAGTTGGAAATGATGTACGAGTTGAAACAATCTAGAAGGATGAGTGTTATTCAAAAGGTATTCATGTTTCTCTACACTTTAGCTCTAGACGCTTCGAACAGGTAAGTTCATGAGAAATTTCAACATTCAGGTGAAATCGTTTCTAGAAATTTCAACGAAGTTCTTCGTTCTGTGTGCTTGCTAGTTGCTGATTTAATCAAACTAGTAGATCCAGAATTCACAGCAACACCCTTGAAAATTGCAATGAATCCAAGATATATGTCCCATTTCATGGGAAAAAAAAAATACTTTTTATAAGTTGTTAAATATTTCAAAAGGTTACAATCAAATATTTAAGTACAATTAAATTGATTCGGCAACAATTGTTCTTTGTTTTTGTAAAATTGTATTGAAGCGATTAATAGAACATATGTACATGCATGTATATCACAAGAAAATCAAATCTTATTTATTGGTAGAAAAGGTGTACCAACGTACAATATAATGGCAACATGTAGCTTTGACATGCAATTTACATTTGTTTGGGTTAGGTGGGAATGTAGTGCACACAATACAAGAATATTTCATGAGGCGATTGGAAATACAAATATACAATTTCCGAGGCCACCAGAAGGTATTCACCTGCAAAAAAATAGGGGTGTTGTTCAGCTATTCTTATTTTTTTTTTATATGAAATAGGAAATAACAGTGAAACAATAATTAATTTTATGAAGGGAAGTATTATCTCGTTGATTTGGGATATCCGAATGAGTACGGTTATTTGGGTCCATATAGAGGGGAGAGATATCATCTTCCAGAATTTTGTCGACGAGGACAACCGCGAAGTCGGGAGGAACTATTCAACTGAGTTCATTCATCCTTACAATGTGTAATCGAATGTACATTTGGAGTTTGGAAGAAAAGGTGGCGAATCCTGCAAAATATGCCTAAGTTTCCTTACAAATCACAGGTAAAAATTGTTGTCGCATCAATGGAGCTGCATAACTACATTCGGTGGAAGTTGGGCCAAGATGTTGCATTTAACGAGTTTGATAGCCATCCTAATTTTGTTCCTCCTGATACTTTTCCCGATGTCGTTCCACAATCACAACCACATAGGCACCAGAGGGCGTCGTGTATGGATTATATTCGTGATGATATTGCAAATAGTTTGATGGGTCAATAATGTTTATTTTGTAATAACAAATAACGATTTTATTTTTTGGCTGGTATTTTTTTTGACTACATGTTTTATTTCCTCTTAACATAAAGAATTATTTCATTTATGTTATTTTTGGTCATAATTTTAACCAAACATGTTTTTACCATAATAAAATCAAACCACACTTTTAACCAAACACACAAAATATATACACAAACCACATAAAAAGTGCTTTTTTCAAAATCACTTTTTTCCAACTACAACCACAACAATTAAAGCAAAACCAAACACTTTCTGCTAGAGTCCAATGAATATAAGATATGTGATTAAAATAATTTTACTGGAGAATTTTTAAGATTTTTTAATTTAATGCAAAATTTATTTATTTATTTTTTTCGCATAATTTATTCGAAAACTTAATTTTCTTCATTTAAATTTAATGAATTAAAACAGGTTTCTATAGTGAACTGGGAACAATGCCCATACCATCTAACTATATTTCTTTGGAATCTCTTTATGCTCTGTTTATTTGTTGGAATTTTTTTTTTTTTGAAAAGTGAATTCTGGAAAAGTAAATTCTGGAAAAGTGAATTATTTTCTGATGTTTAGTAGTGTAATGAAAAATAAGTTGGAAAACACTCTCCAGTATTTGATTATGTCATGAAAAATAAGCTGGAAAATAACTTATTAATGTTTTTTTTTTTTCAAGTTTATTAAAATAATGAGAAACAAATCTTACAAATTAAAAAGTTGAATGAGAATGAAATTGAAAAAAAAAATAATTTCATAAATTATCTCAAATAAAATAAATAATAATCAAAATAATAGAGATCAAATCTAAAAAATAAAAAAAATTAAAAGATGAAGAAATTAAAACATTAAGAATTAACATTTCATAAATTATTTCAAATAAAATAAGTAACAATAAAAAGAATAAGGACCAAATTTGATAAATAAAAAATTTCAATTAAAAAATGATAATAAAAAATTAGCTAACAATTATAAAAATGAGAACCAAGTTAGTATAAAAATTAAATTATAAGGGATGAAATTAAAAAATAAATATTCAAAACAAAATATATGTAATAATTAAAAATTTGATAATCAAATTTGATATAATCAATATAAAATATGATATTTTTAATTTTTTTCATAACTTTCAGAAATTTTTTTTTATCCAAAATAAAATAAAAATACTTTTCTAAAAATTAAGAAAAATTTTTCTTTAACTAGATAGTATTTTATATTTAACAATTTTTCATTCATCAACTTTTTTTTTTTTTTTAAGTAACAATTAGATACTGCAAAAGTTTGAAAAATGGTTTTAAAATGAACTTTCCGGGAAAAAACGCACCTTAATCATATCATGTACAAGTTTTAGATCTACGCAAGTAAACTGTGATCAACAAGAATTTATCAGCAGAAGAGAAGTGGGATTTAGAGAGATTTGTGTGAGAATGGAAAAGAAACGATCTTGGGCTTGTACTTTTGTTTTGCAAGTTTCTCTCTTTATTGCCTTCTACCTTCCTCTCAACTTGGATCAGCCTCAAACGTCCATTTATAATAGCAGAAAAGGCACTAGAACACCTCTTGATGTTTACTTTCTTAGTGTTAGAGGAGGATATAGACCCCTTAAACAACGAGCCCTTCTTCTCAAACAGGTCAATTTCTCTTCTTTTCTTCGTTAAACATTGAAGCACACTTCTTTATATTTTAGAATTTATCATAATAATTACCAATTCCTAATGTTACTAATGGAGGTTGGATTCTGTTCTTATTTCCCTCTTTTCACATGTTAAATGATTTTGGCTTCATGTTTGTGGCTTCATTATCCAAATTTCTTGAAATGAAATCATAGCTTCAACTTTTCTAGTTATTTTTCCTTATGGGCTTCTATGGCTTCTTTTACAATTTTCTCAGTTGTCTCGGTTGTGTTGGCATTTCGGGTTTGGTTCTGTTTGTGGTAAAGAGGTTTGGTGTGTATCCTTATTTGATGTCATAGGAAGTAGATGGTGTTTATGTTCTGAGTTTACGTTTAGTTAACTTTACTCAGGTTTAGTCAAATCAACGGAGGGTACTGTTTCTTTTTTATATTTCATACGCTGTACCTAGTTTGACTGGATATCCTGTTATTGATGAAGATGGAGAAGGTGGCTAACATGTACAAGGCAAGGTTTGTGGTGAACATTAGTGAGCTGGGAGAAGATGATCCACTCACCCAGAATGTAAGATCTCTTTCTTTTTCCTGTTTTTATCAATTTGTAATCTCTTTCCTTGGTCCACGAAACTTTCAATTATTGGAAGCCTTGATGTACACTTTTTCCTACTTGTCAAATGGATTTCTGGGGACACTTGGTTCATGATCATGTGAAAATCAAACTGTTATGCAAAAGCTTACTATGGACTCTTTATGATAGAATCAAGTATGATTGCATTTTCATTGAAATCAACAGGTAGCAACAATCCTACATGTATCTTTTGCAGGCAAGCAGGCTCTTCCCACCACAGAAAATCCCATGGTATTTACTCACGCAATTGGTACCCGTCTTCAGCAATGCAAATGTTTTTTTTCCTTGGATTGTGATAGATGATAACCATTTTTAATCCAGTTGCTTCAAATCACAGTTAAATGGTAATTATGAAAAGGAATGCTTGTAGGTATTCTACGAGAGTATCAAAAGGCAGGGAAGGTGGAAGCTTCCTGGAGCAGATCAACATAACTTGCGGGAAAACATTAACAGTTGTTGGTTTGGATACCGGGCTGTTACAGGTATAAACTTGCTTGTGAAATTCACTATTTGCATTTGCTTGTGACGTAAATGATGTATTATGTGTCTGCACTCTTCCTCGAGATTTATATCTGAGCTCCACAACATAAAGTTGCTAGTGTCAGTTGTTAAGGCCTTTGGGATGTGCATCTTTCTGATGCTTCTTGGTTGAACTTTCAATAGTTATGATTTGAAGTTATTGCATCTCCTCTTTAATCCCTCATCCAATTCTTTAAATGGATTAACTATTAACAATTATTGCATCTCCTCTTTAATCTACTCGTCTAATGTATCACAGTTTGCCTTCAGCAATGAGGTCCTTGGCAAGTTCGAGAGTGAAAATAGATCAAATCGAGCTGTGGATTATGGAGAGATATATTTTTGAAGTTGGATTTAAAGCACAAGTAGGAATATGGTTATCGATTTTACAGACTTAGCATGAAATTTGTCAGGGACACTTGCAATGCATTTTTCAGTTTTAGGGCACCACATTTCAACTGCTTTGGACCTGTTTGAGAGTGATGAAGGTTGCTTTTCAAAATACTTTTTGCTTGGAAACATATTAAAATAATATTTTATTTTTATTTTTTTAAAATTCATTTTTTACATTAGCATATCAAAACGATCCAAAAACATAAAAAAAAAATTAATTTAAAGCTAAAAAACAAATTCAAAAATTTCAAAAAACACGGTTAAATTGTAATACCAAACAATGTTATTTGTAACGAGTAGTTTTGTCGGTTGGTTAATTGATCACATTTTATTCATGAAATGAGTTGGATTGATATTAGTCTGGTTACAACAAAATAATTCTCTTAGATCAAATAAGTACATTCAATCTAATAAGTACCTTGGGTTAGAATTGAGAAATTCTATGGCTCGACTCTTTAGTATTTTTTATTTATTACCCGTGTCTACTCTTTAGGTAGAATAACATCACCCATTTTTACTAAAAAACTGAAAGATATCTCATAAATGAAAGAAAAAAAGGAAGAAACAAATGTAGAAATAGAAACATCTCCCGAAACAACGAGGACTAAATGGGAACAAGAGGGATCCACCAAAGAAGAGAAGAAGATCCTTCTTCTTCCTTCTTTTCAGAAGAAAAGGAGAATCTTGACAAAATTGACGAAACGGAAGAGATCCGAGTGAATGGAAAGGAAAAAACAAAGGATGAATTTCATTTTCACTTTAAAGAGACATTCTATATACATTATCAGAACATACATTATGAGAACATTCACTTAGGTAATTTCTCTTCAATGAAAGTGCAGATATACATTTGATGTTTTTGGAAGAGTACCTTCGTAGATTCTTTATTCTTATTTTTCTTGTAGTATTTCCTTATCTCTTCCTGACATGTGCCTGTTTTGAAACTTCAAGGATTTCATGGGACCAACGAGTGGCTTTAAGAATGGTCAGTTAAACTGGCTGACAGAAACACTAGAAGCGACCACTAATAGCTGGTAAAATCAGTCTTCATCATTTTGTTTATTTATAGCTTATTTGGCCTTTGCAACTCAAGCACCAGCAGGCTGTGTAAAAGGGAACGCAATTTTGAAGATTTGGATGCTGTCCAAATTAGTTGGGTCATTTTAATATTCATGTTTAAAGCCTTAAGCTGTGATAACTCGTATTATGATTTCAAAAAGAACTGAAATTATTGTAATACACAAAAGGTTTTCAAACTGAACTGGGATCTGACTCCCTCACAATTCTAGCTCTTCTTATTTACTCTTTCACACTTGTGCAGGATCATAGTTTCTGGATATCACCCTGTGGTTATCTGTGACAAGGAGCGAGTGGAAGCAAAGCAAGTTTATGGGGCTTTACACAATATCTTTATGAAATATGGAGTGGTAAGAAGTGAATGTCTTCACATTCTGACATCTACGGGTGAATCTCCCATGTTTGTGGTTTTAAATTCTGGATCGCATCAATAGACAACGCTGCTAACACAAATTAAAAGTGCATCATATTAACTTTGATTTGTATGTATTTTCCTTGAGAACGAACTCACAGCAAACTAGATGAAGTTGAATATCAATGACTTTTGAATATAGTAAAATTTAATAACTTGCATGTGGCACATTTATGAAGGTAATTTGTGTTTCTTTCTTTTTCTCTCTAGAATGCGTACATTAGCAGGCAGGGTTGCAATTGTCATACCGTTCAAGATGGTGTGGCATACATAGGCATTGCAGACTCTATCGAGAATGAACCTTTGAATTCCTCAAATGGAAGATTGGCTCTTCGAAAGTGAGTACCTTGTTCTCCTTACATTACGTTCTACATGCATTCCACTCATGCAAGTTGAGCTTACGGTCTTCCATCTTTTTCAGCTTCCACAGAGATACGGTGAATGATTGGTTTCTTCTCCACAGAGTTGGCTCCCTCGAGATTGTATGTATTCCATCATTTTTGCAGAAGATTAGAGTTCATCTGGGAAGATTTGCTGGTCTTCAACAAATCCTAATGATATGCAGTGGTCTTCATTCTAACATGATAATATGCGCACTCCTCGTTCCTCTTAGATGCACCTTGTGAATCATAATGGACTAATTCGATACATTCTGAATATTGAAATATGCTCTCTTCCTCTGGAGGACGTCTGAACTTTTCATTTTTTTGCAGACAACCTATTTTGTAAGCTCAGCTGGGAAGATTGTGAATAAAGCTGTAATCAAACAGCGTGGAAAGGTGGCCATGTAAATTAAGAATTTAGAGGACCAAACTCCATCCATTATTGAAGCTTTGGTGCAGCTGCGTCCATATTGGCATTCCCTATATTAGCTTCCTACATTGAGAGGACGACGGGATTTCTATATACGATATTTTATCAACGTCTAAAGCACCAAAAATAGTGGTATCGATGAAGCTTTTTCTGATCATGTGAACATAGATTGTCAAGCAAAATGTTGAGATTTGACGTTGGATGTTTGGACAAGGACTTCCAACTTGAAAAAGTGATTAGATACATGATTATGGACTGCATATAAGCTTTGTTAAGGTCATAATGAACTTTGTCTTGATGTTAATCAATGCCTTTCCATAATCACCATATTTACTGAATATTTATCTTGTATATAATTTGAATAATAAGAAATTCAAAAAAATATTAACGACTCCCTGTTTTAAAGAGTATATATGGACGTGATCATTATTTTTAATGATTTAGCTAAAATTACCTAGTGGATTGTGTTGTATTGTCGGTCAACTATTTTATATATATATAAAAGATTGTATATGCATGCTATTCTGACGCATATTTGTATATAAAAAAATTTTAAGTGTAAATAAAAAAGTTTAGTAATGGCTGGAAAATCAGTACAGAAGGTTTTATTTATCTAAAAACTCATTTTCAATCTAATTTGACACAAAAACATCTAAAAAATACCTTAAATACCTTGATAAACATATATATAATCTCAAAAAATCATCCCAAAACCTAAAATAGAAAATATTCCCAAGCTCAAAGATGTTTTTCTAGACACTTTCAAGGTAAAAAAACTCATTATATATGCATGCTTTTCCGATGCATATAAATTTGTATATAAATATATCCATAATCTTAAAAAATCATCTCAAAATATATATATCCAAGATGTAGAAAACACTTTAAGCATCTTGATAAATATATCCATGATCTCAAAATCTAAAATAAAAAAATATTCCCAAGCTCAAAGATGTTTTTCTAGGCACTTTTAAGGTAAAAAAAAAATAAAAATTGTATATGCATGCTTTTCCGACGCATATTTGTATATAAAAAAATTATAAGTGTAAATTAAAAAGTTTAGTAGTGGTTGGAAAATCAGAGCTGAAGGTTTTTTTTACCTAAAAACTCATTTTCAATCTAATTTGACACAAAACACCTAGAAAATACCCTAAATACCTTGATAAATATATCCATGATTTCAAAAAATCATCCCAATTCCTAAAACAAAAAATATCCTCGAGCTCAAAGATGTTTTTCTAGGCACTTTCAAGGTAAAAAATAAAAAAAGAAGAAGCATTTATGCTTAACTCCCCTCATATAATAAAATCATTTGACATAAAGATTGATTGTTTTGGTGGCCGAAATCAACTCTAACGACACCTTTATCTTTCTATTGCCAGAATCCAATGATCCCTCTCTCTTCTCCTTCTAATCAAGGACTAAAAAATAACAAAACTAAACTTTATAGTACTACAATTGAATTAAAAAATATTAAGGGATTGAATATGTATAATTTGTAAAGTTTAGGGACTAACTCATACTTTTTGTGTGAACTTTGAAACAATCATTTATTTATGGCGTCTTTTCTACTTTGATTCATTGTCTTTCATTTTTATTCTTAGTTAACAACTCTAATTTAATTGTCCTTGAATTTGGTCTAAGAAGGGTATTGTAATCATGCAAAAAAAAAAAAAAAAATTGAAATTGAAAAAAAATAAAATAAAATTTTGAAGGATATGAATTCATAGTAAATTATGAGATGATTAACAATGTACATATATTCAATATTTTAGCCATTCTTTTATATTTTTATTAATTATTTTTTAGTTATTTTAGCTACAAAATAAAGAAATATGGAGGGGGGGTAGTTTTTACTGTCGCGCATGCAATGCATACTGATAACCGAGCCAAATCATATCTAACCACGGTTAAAATCCACAATAGATTTATCGAACTAGCCTCAAGTTTATTTTATTTTACGCGAGACGACATAGCTCATCAATGCCATGCAAGAGGAAGGGTAAGTAGGGGATGAAAAGAGACAAGAACAAATCTGCCGTAAAAGGAGAGAATGTGCAGCCAATGAGTAATCCCACAATGAGGTTTTGCTCTCAGAGAGATGGGCTGGTTTGCTTCAATGTCGTTACCTCCCTCTCTGAAAGACTGCGTAGCCGGTGATTTCACAATATCTTACCCAGCCAACCGCCATGTGCACGTGTGTATATGTCTATTAACATTTCTGCTGTCAATATTGATCATGATCCTTCCCCTCCTCCTCCTCCTCCTCCTCCTCCTCTTCTCCTATGAGGCGGTGGCGGTATTTTCCAGTTATAATCGGTTATTTTAAAGAAATTCTCCAATCATTTGGCAAGGCAAGTTAGGGTTTCTGTGTTAGATTAACTGTTTTGTCCGTTTTCACATTGAACCATCTTCGTTGCAACCATGGTTTTCGTGTTTCTTTTTATTTTTCTGATAAATAACGCGAGTGTGAGCCTCCGGAGAGGCACATCTAATAAATATGCTCTTATGACAACCAAGAAGAAAAACAAAGAAATCAATGCAATCTCTCTCTCTCTCGCTCTATGCATGTATGCATGAGGCAGTGATGGTGTTCGAAATGAAAACTCAGACGGAAAGGGAAATGCAATTTTTGGCAGGGTAACCTTACTAGGTCTGTGAAATGAAATGGGTGTTTTACAAGTCACTAGGAAGACGAAACATCATTGTTTCGCAGGCATAAATATCATTGTTGCAGCCATGGTTGTGTTTCCTTTCCGCGCTGACAAACTGCGAATCTGAGCCTCCAGTTCCCTCCCCTCCTCTAATGTTTTTAAACCCTTATCTGAATGTTATTCAACCACAGAGATTGCAACTGATTATTTCATCTGATAAATGTGATAATGGATTGTTGGATTGAACTTGAAATTGCCAGAATTCACAAATTGTTGTTATGGGACGTTGTGCACTCTCGTCATGACACTGCAAAATGGAACAATAAGTTCTTTCCTTTCCTCTTTGTGTTGCTGCTGCTTTGCTGATACCAATGAACCCTAGTTGCTAGGGCTTGGAGCCAAACATTCAAACCAGGAGAAAAGACCGAAGGAAACATCGGCGAACGAGTTCAAATTGGTGATAGGCTGTTCAATCTCAGTTTTAGTATTGAAACTAAAACATGGATGAATCAACCATTGATGTTACATTTCCAGAGAATGATGTCTGGCCTTCTCCTCGACGGGGAGACCGCGGACCACATTCAGGAACTGAGGCGGCTCAAATTAATCTCTACTTGCTGGTTATAACTTAAAGTTAATTAATCACAACCTGTGAGTGTTTATTTTACTTTATTATAATCAAATGGATTCAAATATTAAGTTAGTTAATCAAAATATGTTTACATGAACATCAACAAGAGGTTGAAATTATCAGGCAGCTCCCAATTCTTGCTTCTTCTTCTTCTTTAACGAAGTTATTGCAATCATGTATCCATTATTTTTACGTCAATCAATTAACTTAGATTGATTCATATTTTTTAAAAAATTATTATTTTTTTCAGTTTTTTTCTTTAACTTTGGGTTGTTAGATAATTAAGTTTTCTCGGTTTATTCAATTTACTTTCGACGATGTTATCTCAATATGATAATAACATTATAGATTTGATATACTAGCATGGATAGACTTGGATTGTTTTTTAACATTTCCTTCTCTATCTATTTTTTATGTTATTATCTTTGTATTTTTATTTATATTTATTAAAATTATACAAGGTTATTAAATCCATTCAAGTTTTTTTTTTTTTTTAACCAACGTTTAGCATTTTCATTGTTTTCCTTTGAAGCAGCCAGAATTCCTTTCCAAGTTCTTGTGCTCAGAAACTCCGACCCTGTACCTGGTTTTGTGTCTTTAAGTAATGCCGCTAAATAATCAAATAGACAGTTGAATTGAATTTTGAATGTTGTTAGAAAATTTGCTAAAAAGCATAAGCATATTTGAAATTTAGTACACTCATTTTTTATTAAAAATTTAATGTACATGTATTTAAGCATGTTATATATAATATGATTTAAACAAATTATAAATTAATAAAAAATTGATCTAAAATAATCTTGATCGATGAAATGCAAATACTCTAAAATAATTCTATCTCACTTAAAAAAACAAAAATTAAAATTTTCTTAATAATTATAAAATAAGAAGTTGAAAAGTTAAAATTGAATTCAAAGCACACCTAAGCTTAATTTTAGAGAAAAGAGATTCTAAGTAAAATAGACTTTAGACTTAAATTCACATACATGCATCTTGGCTGGTACTTCGTGTTGGGCCTGAGTTTGGGGTGTATTGTAAAATAATATTTTGGACTATAAAATATTATTTATTTGCCAACTAAAACTTGGACTTGAGCTAGATCCATGAAGAATTATTATTTATAACACACTATTTTGTCCAATCTATAAAATATTAATAGTCTCTTCCAAAAGCTTTTTTTTTTTTTTGAAAATCTGAATAAATTTCTCAACTCAAAAATTAAGATTTACGACCATTATGTTCATATTTAATTCTTAATTTATGGTGGCTAATCAGATATTGACAATGAAGGAAATTAATTCTATTTATTACTAAAATTAATTTTTCAACTTTTTAACTTTCAAATCCACTGTAAAAAGGGGTGAAGAAAGAGCATCACTCATGTTTTTTTCTAGATTTTTACTCTCTCTTCCTCTCCTCATTTGAATATTTTCCTTCTCTTTTTATACTTTGTTTTTCTCTCTCAAATGTAGAGCTTAGGTTTACTTTGTTGAAAGATAATTGAATCATTTTATTTTGGTTTAAAAACCTTATATAAAAGTATTTTTAAACTAAGGTGGTGCTGGTGAAATATTGGGAAACTTATAATAAACATCCCTGTTGCATTAAAAAAAAAAAAAGCAATAAAATTTCAAGGATAAATGGTTCATCTTTAACAACAACAAAAAAAATTTAATTGCTTTAAAGTACTTCAATAAATAAATACTCTTCTTTGTTTTAATTTAAATATTAATATTTTTATTATTAATAAGCATACTAAGACTTTGAGTTGATATATCAATTGTAAGTTTTAATATATGTTTAGTATGCATAGTAGATTTTTATTATTATAACCGTATTAAAATTATTTTTTTCATGAATTTTTATTTTGCATGCTTTTAGATTTAAACTTGTTTGAACTCTATGTTGAATATCTTTTATGTTTTAAATGCAGTATAAACTAAATATCATTTCTTGCCTGGTAATTCTATACATTTACAATCAAACAAATGAGAATAAAAAATAAAGAAAAAGGAAGTGTCTTCTCTCGAAGAAATCCAAATGATAATGAACTTGCTAAATCTCGTTTCTATGAGGTTTGAAACTTGGACATGGATGATGAGAAACGATTTACATTGCATAGTTTATGTTTCTGTTTAGCTGCCTTGCCAATTGAGAGATTGAAGGTCAAAACGTGCACGGCACCTGTAGGCCATCCAACTTGTGTTTTGCGAGTTATAATGCAAACTCGTACACAGATTTGATCAAGTTGCTAGGAGACAGGTAAAAAGAAAAGGTTAAGAATCAGTCACAATCCTTGCCATGTTAACTAATTTCACATCAAAGACAGCGAACTAAACACCACGATTGCTACTAAAGAAAGGCCCACGTTAGCAATGTTTGCTAGGGCACTTGAACGAGGAGAAGTTGTAGGAGGTGGGGAGGCAGGTTTGGTCACTGCAGGGAGTGGTGGGTCGACAATATCTGCAACATCCAAGGCTGGTGTTGGGGAACTTGCTGGGGGCTGTGTTTCTTCTGGAACTGTCTTCAGCAGACTACCAGCTTCAGCTGGAATGATGCTGTATGAGCTCTCGGGCATGGAATCAGAAGAACATGGATTTCCTGCAAGGAATCAATGTAATATGTTAGTGTACAAACTTGTGAACTGAAGACTAGGGCATTATTGCTCATTAGTAAGAAATAGCGAAAGAATTTATGGTTTTGGCGATTCTATACTTAAATATCTGCTTGCAGTTGCTGGGTACTCGGTTATGATTCCATCAACGCCAATCCCAGAAGTGTAAGTTGCAATCTCTATTGTAGGATCCGCAAAGTAATCAAATGCAAGGGTAACAAATTCATTCCTTAGAACTGTGACATATACTGAGATATTCGCAGCATGCATTTCATTTACGACTTTGGTTGTTGCTGTAGTGAAGCCATCAATGGTGGGCACGATGGAGAATCTTGGCAGAGTTACTGCATCTGCATATTTTTTTATCTCGCCCACTGGTGTCTTGGGTGCATCACTGATTTCATCTTTAAGATATAGTACTCTACTGTATGCTGGGACATTCTGAAACTTGGACAATACTGAAGTGTCGTCTGATTGGATCAGGACTTTTTGAGTGGATTGCTTGTCAAATGTGGCATTGCTCAAGGCAGTGTTAACAGCAGATACTATGTCAAGACCCTTCTGTGATGCTAGGTAAGCGGCATTCTGAAGACCAGTGATGTGTGTTAGAAACTTGTTTTGTGGATGTTTTTGAATATGAAGCTAACACTGCTAGAACACAGTTAAGATTTATGAAAGAGAAAGGCTCACCTCTATGTTGATTAAAATCCCGGTAACCGCCTTTACTTTAGCCAATTCTAGAAATTCAGCAAGAGTTAAAAATTTACCCTTGTTCTTGTTTGCAGGGTTTCTTGGCAAGCCACCCTTATTCTCAAAGGGACTTGTCAATTGAGCTGGAATATGAAACTTTTACAGTCAGGGACTTCAGAAGATTACTTGAAGAAAACTGTTAGCAAATTTATGGAGGGTAGAAGAAAGAAAGTTTACGTTGCAAGGTTTGAATATCGCTCCATGAAAGGTCAAACGAAAAAATTCCAGAAGACTGTTGAATTTCAGGGATAGTGGTAGAAAGAGACATGAAGGTAGCTGCAGCAGTTGTATCTCTGGTAACATCCACCGAGTCCAAGCAGAAGGCCACTCCATCCTTTGACATTTGAACAGAGCAATCTATTATGTCAGCTCCATCTTCTAATCCTTGCTGATAAGCAAGATCGGTGCTCCCAGCATGAACTCCACTTGCTCCATTGTGAGTTATGATCAAAGCTTGTCCTGCATATACATTTTTTGTGCATCATTAACCAGTCGCTCTGCTATCTATTTTGCTCTTGTACAGTGTGCGTAGAATATGAAAATAGCACGTACCTTTTGTAGGTTTGATATCAGGGTACTGAGCAAAACATGCTGCATAAGAAAAATAAAATTTGGAGGGTTAGGTCAGGTTGTATTCCATGCACGTTTATCTTGAAAGTAAATTAAGATGCTTCCTAAAAAACCAAGACCTAGATGGCAAAATCCTTTCTTTTAATGTTGTTTTTATCGGGGAGAAAATGAAAAGCGGAGAAGGTATGAGAATGTATAGACTCACCAACAGCTTCTGATGCTGTAGGAGGAAAATCTGTAATCAACCCATCAACAGAAAACTGAGAATTATCGATGAATTGCAGATACTCGGCTGATGGATCATAACTATAATTATAACTTGTAGTGAAGTCGTTCGCGAAGCCAGAAGCATATACTTCAAGATCCAGTTTATGAGCATCATTTACTAGACTAGTGGGAGCATCGAGATAATTAGCCGTATTAACAGGCCATATGTAATCTTTTGGGACAACAATCCCGGAAGCGAATTTCTTGATCGTGGCAAGATTTCCCAATATTGAACCATAAGTTTGATTGCTTGTGGGTTCAGTTGTCTTTTTGTCCAGGAACACAAAGATGAGCTTGGTCTTAGCCTTGTTCACCAATCCACTCATTCTCTTTAAGAAACCAATCTCAGGAGAAGAAATGTAATTTACACCCTGCAGTCTCGTTGCCTTTTGAATGTAATTTGTGACACTCAGTTTGTTTTCCGTATAGAACGCATCGTACTGCAAACCAAGAGCATATAGAAGGCAAAGGTATTAATTAGTACTGCACATTCTAAAATGTTAACTAGGAATTAGATGCATGTAGATTTCTGGGCGTGACACTCGGTGACACTGTAGATCTTGAAATGAGAATTCAAACAACGTTGTTATCAGAGACATCCACAGAAAGAGAGATGGACACCTGAACATTCAGCCAAAATGCTGGGGGATTGGAATTTCTGACGTCATCAACGGTAGACATGGGCAGCATCCCGTCGAATGCACTCGGCCGAGAGAATATATTTTGCACCACTGCATACGAGCCAACGCCGACGAGGAATTTTAGTCATTTTAAGGCAGAGAGTAATTTGCAGAAGCTTATATACCCTTTCCATGCATGCCATGGATTCTTTCTTATGCACAATCTTATTCTTTCTTATATGCCTATTTACCATTCCTACCTTTTCTTGTAAGACATGGTATCTGGACTTCAACAAGATTACGAGAACACAAGAATATCTCTATATAAAACAAAGATTTAGTTTCCGAGACTTACAAGATACATTGGCAAGGAGCTGATCAGCTGTAAAATCTAATGCGAACCACCCAGTAAGATCCTGCCCATTTACCTTGTAGGTTTTTGATCCCTTTTCAAATAGCATTGCTATATTTGTTGTGTTGTCAAGCCTGATGTCTCCCTGGCAAATCCCAACCCCATCTTTTGTTAGCTGTAAATTGCAGAGCACAACCACATCATGGACGCTTGTCCCCAGCGCCATTTGATTTGCAAAGTCACTGGATTCAGGGAAAAGCCCCGAGAACCCTCCGCGGGCTATAACAGAAGGTCGCTGGCCTGCATACACGATGCACAATTGTGTTGTCTTATATCATACAGGTTCCAGTTGGTTTCTAAAATAT
Organism: Populus alba; assembly: GCF_005239225.2. Classification (NCBI taxonomy): domain Eukaryota; kingdom Viridiplantae; phylum Streptophyta; class Magnoliopsida; order Malpighiales; family Salicaceae; genus Populus; species Populus alba. The sequence continues at coordinate 17,345,007 of NC_133289.1, forward strand.
ATGCAAAAAAAAAAAAAATGCAGCTACCATTTAGTGTTAGCCATTTCTTGGAAGCAGATTCTGAATTCGCCAATGTTGCATGGATAACCAAGGAAAGTAAAAGCAGATACTTGATCATTGTCTTCCAATCCCGTTAGAATAAGGGTCAAATAAATTCAACGGGCCAAGGCTAATAAAACTTGAAAAGAGAAGGAACTTGCTTAGAATCTTTCAGAGATTATGCTTAGAACACGAGAAACGTTAACTAGTTCCCTTGCAAGTTCCAGATAAGAATGAAGCTCTTCAAGGGAATGGAATGGAGAACTCAAAAAGAACAGGGAAAAAGAAGAGAGGAATTAGTATGACAATTAAAGTAATGACAAGGATTCAATGTTCTTTTTTTAGTTTTGCTAAATTAACTCCAACGCGTTTTTATCGCATTAATGGCTGGTGTGAACAGTTTTGCTGCCTTGTTATAATGGTTTTATTCATGAACTTGAGGGTTATTTACTATTTTTGATTCCTAGTTTTTAGTTTTTAACCCTTTTGCTGTTGGTTTATATCTCTCTTTCGCGGCATTGATGACAGCTAAAAACTTGAAGACTTGACTGTTTTTTGAGACCCTTTCTGATTTAATGTGTTTATCTCAAGGGCTTGCTCTGTCTTCCGTTGAAATTCACAAGTTTGATTGGGACGAGGATCACATAAAACTCCCACAAAAAATGTTATTTTCAGTATTTAAGTTTGATGGCATAAAAGGAACGAAGTCTTGAAGATTGTTTTGTGTGTGTTTATAGAGACATTAATTGAGGATAATTGCATGGGATTGCTTGGAAGAAAATGCAATAGAGCATTGGACCACGTAACGTGTTCTGGCCCCAAAGGATGTGATCTACGTTTGAGCCTTCAATGCTTGAATGATCTTTATGATTCATTGGGCTTTGGGTTTGTGTGTCTTATTGTTCTTGCCTTGTCTTAGACTTGGATAAGTTTTCGAGGGTTGAGTTAGATTTATTTTAATAAAAAAAAATATTAAAATAATGCTAATATTTTTCAAGAAACATGGAAAATATAATATCTAGATTATTGATTTAATTTGTTTCAATAGATTTAGTAATAATTAATTATATTCAATTTAAAAAAAAATTCATAACAAATCTATTATCGCTCCATTACAAACATCGCTCAACCACCTAAAATAATTTATCGAAACATTTCAAATGTTATTATAAAATATTCTATGTCAATATTAAAAGAAGCAACAAGCACGACTAGAGCAACGAACTAGAAAGCAAACTAATTAAAATATCATGAAATGAGTATCTCATATTTATATTTAATAATTTTATTTAATTAAAAAATATATTTTTTAAAAAAAATAAAAGCCAAATTAAACAGACATTAACAATAAAAAAAAAAATGAGATAACAAAATCCCTTTGTTATACATTAAAGAATTACCAGGCATACATACAATTTTATTATTGACAACATGCATTAGAAATTGACGAGTTGGAAGGCGAATAATTTATCGCTAGCAGGTGGAATTACTTTATGCAGATCAGTGCTTGCAAAAATTAATTCCTTTATATCCGTTGCAAGCTGCACAGCTCCATATATTAATTTGCAGCAAGATTGAAAGAATTTGCAGAGGATTTATTTGGGCTGATGGTGAAGGAAGGCGAGGCAGACACCTTATCAAATGGAAGGCAATTTGCAAGCCAGGGGAGGAAGGAGGGCTAGGCATCCGTGATGAACAAAGCATTTACCATGAAATTGGTATGAGGTTTGCTTCAAAAAGCTGACAGTCTGTGGATTCCAGTTCTGCAAATAAATTGTTTAATGCCTCACAACCTAGTAATTTATCAATTTAAGTTTTAACATATAGTTTTTCACACTATATATTGCAATTTCAATTTCCCATATTAAATCAACATGACCTACTAACCGATTTATTCATGTTAAAACAACAAGTTTGTATCAAGTACTCAACTTTTATAATTCAAGTATGATTAGCTACCCTAAGTATACTTTCAATTAATGAACTCATTTATCCAGAACCAATTTTTGTATAATTCTAGCATCGCTTGATGTTAGTTATCATGTAATTTTACCGATTCGTTATTAACTCTACAACTATACATATGACCGACCACCGTAAAAATAGAATTCCTAAAATTGGATTTTCAATTTGTTTTAATTGGCTTTCGATAAGTTATATACATTTAGTTTCTTTATTACTAATATATCATTACAACACATAAAATTCCTAGGTTTTAAATCAATGCACCACTTCCCCTATGAAAATTCTAATTCCATATAATCCTAACAATTAGGAAGAATTCAATTACACCACAAACATAACCTAAATCCTAAGTATTTTATTTCACATGAATCATAATTATTATTCTAACTCATTTCCATCATATTAATTTAGTTTAGACATCATAATATCATTAAGACCTCTCAAATCACATAATTTATCAAATTTCTACATTTTCATCATTCCAAACATGTAAAAATATTAACTAAACTTGTATTACTCATTACTAAACTTGTAAAAATTAGTAATCCTCATTAAAACATTCAAAACAAATCTTAAACATTTTTAAACATAATTAGAACATCACAAGCAAACCAACTTGGTTAAATTTTCAAATTGCTATAAACTAACTATTTAGCCCATTCAAATGAAACTCATAATTAATCATAATCTTCATAATTTATTTCTTAAGCATGCTAATTTCTATATCAAAAATACCAAATCACCACACACAATCCAATTCAATAATTTATCATATAATTTAAATAGATCTCTTAACATCCATACATGTAACTCATACTCTCAAACAAAGCTCTACTTTAATAACAATATCTTAAGCTTTCAAATTAATTCCTAAACATCCGATATAACATGAAATGATATTCATCATTTTTTTCTTAACACATCTTCATCATGTAAATCACATAATGCAAATTAAAACTCTTTTCTATGCATAATTTACTCATACTTACAAATTTAATAACAATACACTACCACAAATTTAACCTAATTTTTCCTTCCTCCCAAAAGTTTTTATATGGCTGGCCCTAGAGGTGTTGATCATCTATTGATTAAGTTCAATTTCTTTCATGATTTCATCTTAGTTACCATACATTCCATGTTCTTTAAGTCAATTGTTTTGACAAAATACTCTTTTCATCAAACTTAAATAGAAAAACCCTAGAATTTATGAACTTGGGGTTTCTAATTTTCATGAAACTAATTCAATTCAAGTTATTAACATGCATTCTTTACACCCAACAACTATAATAAACAATCCAATTTATATTTCAACACACAAGTATCATAAACCTTTAGAATTTTGGATTTGGGGATTTTCTCCTCTTTCCCCAAACAAGATAAAATGAACATTAAAGAGAGAGAAAATCTTTTTTCTTATTCTCCATCAATTTAAAATTTCTCTCTCTAAGTTCTAAACCTTCATTGTTCTTCCTAATCCGCTAATTATCAATATCAAATTCTTCTTAGAAACCCCACTTTCCTTGTCATTAACTCACTCTTTTAGAAACAATTAAGAGAAGAAGAAGGATAGAGAGAAATGTTACATCCTTTTTTTTTTTTTTTGCTACTGTTGGAATTTTCAGTCAGCATATAAGAAAAGAGGGAAGATGTTATTTGTATCTTATTTACAAAACTACCATTGCTTTCTATGTAACTACAAACTATCACTCATTTGGTTTTTAACACATGAATAGTTTCTACAAAGCCCTAACTATAAAATCTTTTTGTACACAATCTTATTCTCATTTCATCTATAATCAATAATATTCTATTAGGATATTTACTCCTAACCACAATAATTCATCTCTTAATTTATACTATTTCAGTTTAAATATTCCATAATTAAATACGGAGTTTATACCAATAGTCAACCCGCACATCAATTCATACATTTATTTAATCAATTATTATGGTTTTTACCATATTGTTTTACCAATTTTAGACTAGGGTTTACATGTTACTTCTTATAATTTTACTTAGCGACCGATACTTTTACACACTATTTTATTACTTAATTTTCTTTTTTTTTTTCTATAAACCAGTTCACTGGGGACACCCCTTAATCATAACCCCTTTTTTTTTTGTCAAAAATACCATTTTTAAAAATAGATTTTACTCATTTTTTATCGGGATTTACAATTTTCATGTGTTTTAGATCAAAACAGGTTAAAAATTGGGTTTTGGGGGTAAAAAAGACAAAGCCTGAATTTTCAACTACCTCTGTGGTTGTTGGATTCTACACACACAGATAACGTTTCATCTACTTTTAAAAATAAAAAAATAATAAGCAGATGACATGTCATTTATCTAATTTAAAAGAAAAAAATTAAGCCCCTCCACACGGGCCTTACCTAGTTGACCCTCATACTTGGGCTTAGTTTAAAGGCCTAGGCCTAACACACTAGGCTAATAGGCTTGTGTAGTTGGCCTTTTTTTCCCTCCAAATGATATTAACTTTCTTAAGAATTAAATAATTTAGAATATAATATATATAATTTCTTTTAAATTCTTAGATTATCTAAGAATGATTTTTATATGTTATTTCATTTTATTTGTTTTTAAATTTTTACTTCGTTCTCAAGCAAATTTTATTTTTTGTGCATCCCATCATAATAAAAAAATTATTTTAGTAGGTTTATTTAGTGTGATGTATAATTTTTTCTATCATATAATTAAATAAATAATAGTTTTTAAAAAAAACTTGTTAAACTCGATGAGGTCTATCACCTAGATTGCGAGTTTAGCAGGCTAACCCATATTCATTTGATGCGTCGCCATCTTTATATTAAAAAAACATTCACCTTAAAATTTGTTTCAAGTCAATCCAAGTCTTTATCAATCTTTTGAGTTGTCTCTAGACTTGTTAAGTTGATTGTGTTATATCAGATCAACATTTACATGACTTAATTTAAAATCTAAACTAAACAATAATTCGAGTCTAAGACAAGTTTAGTTATGCTTACAGAGAGTTTCCTGTGATAGCGCATGAGCGTTGTATTATTATTATTATTATTATCATTATCTTTTATTTACATTTTCTAGACATGGTATCACCTTAGCCTTTGTTACATTTCTTATAAAATGTCACCTCCATAGATTTTGCATCTATATTTGGTACAAGAAACAAGAACTTAACCAGTTTTCTATAAATTTTTCATCATCCAGAGATTTTTCAATTCTTGTGTCTCTCCCCTCTTTCTTGATGTTTCTTGTGCCAATTACTTCAAGAATTTGCTTATAGTTGATGTCAATCCGGAAACAGATAGAAACTTGGTCAAGTGAGTAGCTAGAGAAAATAGATTGAAATGTGTTTTCAAAAGTTAAGGGTGAAAATATATGCCCAATTCATATATATAGTTGAATAACAAGTAGCTATGAAACTAGAGCTCCTAAGTTTATCTTTGAAAAGATGATGTTTTTATGTTTTTGTTCTCAAGTTTGTATGAATCCTAGGTTAATTTAAGTTTCAAATAGTCAAGCCATTTTGCTATCTGGGTTTGAATAAATACTTATAAGTGTTGATTTCTATTGAGCATTATTACTTGCATGAAGCAACTAGGTAGTTTATGTCCAATTCCGAACACAAAAAGGCCAAGATAAGTGGTTTTCTTATCATTCTAATATCTTGGTATGCTTATCGCCTTTCCGACAACTAGCTACTTCCTAGATACTTGACTCCTGGAATTGTGTTGAAGTTTATTGCTAATAGTTAACCTTGATCGCTTGTCAATATTCATCTTCTCTATGTTGTTATAGATGGTTCATTGGGAGGCATATTGAATGGTGTGAAGAATGCCCTTGGCATTCTACATGTTAACTTGTACTTCGCTGCGAGTTGTATATTTTTTTAATAAAAAACCTTAATATATAAGCTATTTTGATATGTTTCTTTACATAAAAAAAACTCAAAATGTAAATAAAAAAGCTTATCCAGATCTCTAATTAAAAAAATTGATAATCATCTAAATAAATAAATAAAAATTCATTAACAATAACAAAAAAAAAAAAGCTAAAAAAATTAAGAAATTGTTGTAGATCAAAATATTTGATCTTGCAAAATAAGACATTTACCCATTTATATCTATTGATTTATTTTTTTTATTAAAATCAATAAAAAAAAATAGAAACACACATGAAACAGAGTGAGTAAAATAAAAGGGAATTTTTTTTTATGCAAGGCCGGATATATTAGAAATATTATTCCAAAATAACTATTTTTTATATAAAATAAAGCTTATCTATATAAAATAAAATAAAAATCTTCAAAAGTTAAATATAAAACAAAATAATTTTTTTTTTAAAAAAAATCTTATACAAAGCTCGCAGTCTAAATCATGATATCAAGATAAATTGATAGGAAAAAAAAATAAAAATAACCACAAAATTGAAGATAAACCATGTTGAAAAAATGAAATTGCATGTGAACACTTACCTTAATTTTTTATGATTCTAAGGGAAGAAGAGTTATTTTATTGTTTTGTAAAAAAAAAAAAAAAAAAAAAAAATACGCTTGCCCAACAGTTCAACAATTTTTTAATCTAGAAGTACATAAATAATTTAATTATTTGAAAAAGTTAGAAAGACATATAACTTTTGATAGTCTTTTAATGACCAATTAACCATTTAAAAAGATCAAATTACCCTAAAAAACAAGACATTCTATTTTTTTTTCTCTTTTCACAATTTATATTCGAATATTTTTTTATAATTTTTTTTAAATAATTTTTAAATAATTATTCAAATATATTATTTTTAAATAATATTAGTGATTTTCGTAACTATTTTAAAAATTATTTTCTGAATAATTATATGTTGACTTAATATGCATTGTTTTCTAAATGCAGGTGAGATATTTATTTTTAATATTTTTATATGATTATTCTTGACATTATTATTGTTAATTTTTTTATTACATTGGAATTATCAATTTATTATTTTATTTTAATAAAAATTTGATATGTTTTTTAAAAATCTCAATAAAAAACCATTTTGGTAAAAAAAAAAAAACAGATTAATAAGTAAAAGAGATATTGATTAAAAAGATATCTTGTTTATCATTGTTTTAATTTATTAGAATTTTTTTACATATTGATTTTAATTTCTTACCATTTATATTATATAAATGGAAAACAAAACTAATGAAATTTATATTTTAAAAAAAATACGTTAAGAAAAAGTTATACTGGCAATTACATTTTTTTTTTCAATGTTTAAATTTGTATATTTATGCGGTTAAAACTCCATTTTTATTTTTATATAATTAAATAAAAGGATTTTTAAAGAACGCCCCGTATTACAATTTACAAGATAAAAAATCCTTATTTGTATTTATATTTTAATTGTTTTTTTTACTTCAGCCTTTAATTATCATCAACAACACTTTTAAGACTTGTTAATTCACATCCTTTTCACTTTATTTTATTAAATATCTGTAACAACTTTTCAAATTCTTAATTAAAATTTCTTCTCTAAACTGCAGAAGCGGTACAGATCCATTCCTCGGCGTCAGCAGCTCAAACACTTTATCGCCAGTGAGGCAAACTCCAATGCCTAAAAATAAACTCACCCACATCTAATTAAGATCCCTTTTTTCTCTTTGGCGATCCCAATAGAGAGATCAGAGAAACCTAAATTCGAAAAAAAAAAAAAAAAAAAAAGGAAAGAAAAAAAGAAGAAAAGGAGGAACAGAGCAGTCTCTTAACACAAAACCGAACAGAGTTTTAGAAAGATAGAGAGAAATTCAATTTAAAAAAACATATAAAAAAAAATCGTAGAAAGAGGGAGAGAGATGAAGATCACGGCGCTATTGGTATTGAAGTGCAACCCGGAGGGATCGGATCCGGTTATTTTAGCAAACGCGATGGATGTGAGTCATTTCGGGTATTTCCAACGTTCTAGCGTTAAGGAATTCATATTTTTCGTCGGTCGAACCGTAGCTAAACGGACCCCACCCGGCCAACGCCAATCAGTTCAGCACGAAGGTCGGTTTCAATATATTCTCTCTCTTATTATTATTTTCTTTTAAGATCTCAATGTTTGTCATCTCCTTTTCTCGTTCAGCTTTTTATCGAATTGGAGGTTTATTATTATTATTTCAAAAAAAAAAACAAAATTTAGATTGATGTATTGATCCAGTTTTGATGTCTAATTGTGTAATTTCGTTAGTATCTGTGGTGATTTTTGGGATCTTGTGATCAAGATAACTGAATTGAATTATGTAGAGTACAAAGTGCATACTTATAACCGAAATGGACTATGCGCGTTGGGATTTATGGATGATCATTATCCGGTTCGCAGTGCATTTTCCCTTCTCAATCAGGTGATAATACTAGTTTTTGTGGCTTGGATTTTTTCTTATGTTAGCTTTGAAATGCAGCTGTAATTAGGATTTTGAGGGACTGTGTTTTGTGCCTCATCAAGACTACGAATTTTGCATGTTATCATGTAAATAGATTGATGATGTTGCTAGGTTTCTTTGTGTTTCTATAATGCAATGATTCCGGGTGACCTTCCAGCATGATACTGTAACTCGATAGACTTTTTTTTTTTTTGAAAGCTGAAATCATTAGGTTATGTGATGGATAACATTTGTTTCTGCCTAAAGTTTATTATATAGGCTGTTTTTTTAGTGCTATTGTATTTGGTGGAATAAACTTAACTGCACTTGCTATGTTATAGGTTTCATTTTAAGATGGTATATTGTAATGTTACAGGTGATTGATGAGTATCAAAAGAATTTCGGTGAATCTTGGAGGGCTGCACAAGCGGATAGCACTCAACCTTGGCCGTATTTGAATGAAGCTTTGACCAAGTTCCAAGTAACTTGACATCTTTTTTTCCTACGCTCAACACTGGCTGCAATTTATTTACATTTTCTGTTTCATTCTTAATTGAAAAGTATGCTGTTGTTTATCATCAAATCTCATGAATCTCGAGGCTTCTTTGTTTTTCATTTTTCCTTCTAATTTTTAAAATTTTCAGGATCCTGCGGAGGCGGACAAATTGTTAAAAATCCAGAGGGAGTTGGATGAGACAAAAATTATCCTTGTGAGTGGCTGTTGATTACATACGTTTTAGTTTTGCATCTCATTCTTTCCTATTCTCTTTCACTTAAGATGCCTGGTCAAATCTGTTAACTTTTCTCTTTCCTGTTTCTATTCTTAGCTTTTGGTTGGAGGTATTTTAGTTGCATGGTTCTTGCATCTTGGGATTGCTGTTTTGGAACCTTATCAATTAGAAATGAAATACTGCTACAATCAACTTACACAAAAAGCATATTCTTTCTTCTTCTCCATGATATATGCTTCTTTTTTCTTCCCTGGGCTCATATGGCAATTGGTTGACTAAAGTGTAATCACATGTTCTTTGGATAGACCCAAGTGTGGAGATCCAAATTTAACAGCTCACAAACTGAAAAGGAGGTGATTAAGTTGCAGTAAAACTAGTAGTAGCCCGAACTCCATCCCTGGAAAATGCTGGTTCTATGTTGAGTCTGTGGATGGTTATCTCACCCGTACTCAGTAGCCTGAATTTGTGATATATCTTAAATCAGTATTACCATACCATTGAACCAAATGGCAGCTTTAATCTCATGTAGACTTGCATAGCCCTGGTCCCTTTTGCAGAATGAGTTGGTGCAATATGCATAGCTTGCACGTTTTGTTTATAAGCCAGGATCTTCCTTGTAGTGTAGCAACTGACATGAGGTTTTCTTGCTGAGTACGTCACATATTTAAATGATTTTGACCTCATAGGCTTGGTGATTCTCAATTTTCAGTCTCGGTTAGCTTGCATTCTGATTTGCCATTGCTTCCTGACATGTGCATGGTAAATGAATTTCTTTTTTATTCTTTCACTAGCTGTTGAGACAAACATCATGCCAAAGGACTTAAAAGTTGAAAGTTTAGGCATGGATTACTTTTGGTGATTCATAAGTAATTTACTGAACTTCATCCTTGTAGCTCTCACCTTCCTATATTAGTCTCGTTGTGACATGTTTGTGTTTATTTTTTGGTACAGCATAAGACCATTGATAGTGTACTTGCACGAGGTGAGAAACTTGACAGTTTAGTTGAGAAGAGTTCTGATCTGAGTGCTGCATCACAGGTACACATACAAATATGTAAATTACCGTTATGCTTTTTTCTAGTGTACAGGTATCTGAAAAATGTACTTGTGCAACTCTTGTATGTGTGTTTATTGGTTTTTTCCTCCTTAATCAGGCTATGCAAGTTTAAGAGTCATCAAATTTGTGTTTTTGTTGCTTCACTACACCATCATTCCATGTACTAGTATGGTTCACTGTTGAGAAAGTAGTCCGTGTCTCTATAGAGTTTTATTGGCAAAAAGGTGTACAACTTTACTACATGATTGTTTATGCTGGGCTTTCCGATAACTAAATAGCGTGTTAACTAACATCCTAAAGATATTTGATCATTACATATTTCAGAAGGGCAAAGGACCTTTCGGAGGAAAATTGGATACAATTATTTTTTAGCCTGGGGAATTGCTAGCACTTCCATTGACCACATGCTGCTTGAACTTGCATTCGTCATACTTCTCACATTTTCATTATGGTCTGTGCAGCTGCAGTTAGTTTTGTCTCTTAAAAGAAATTTTATGGTGATTTATGAATGCACCATTTAGTTTTCCTATTGGCTTCTAAAAAATTTGAACCGGTGTTCTGTTGTTTTTACTTCTCAGCAATTTGGATGCTGCATTTTGAAAGTCTACATTATTGGCTTGTGTATTTTTTTTCTTAATTGGAATCCTATATTCTTCAATGTTGGAAAAATGATTCTGGGATTGAGAGCCTTTATAAAATTTCCCCTTTCCTTCACTCCCCCTGGCAATGAATAGACCTTTGGTAATTAAAAGCAGGAAAGCTTAGCCGGCTGAGTCCAGATAATCAAACAGTTCGAAAGGGTGATGTTGTACTTGTTTTAGAAACCTTTGATTTGTGTTTTTCTTTTTCTTAAAAAACAAAATACAGAACTGTTTTTGCTTTGACCTTATTTATCTACTTATGCTCTCTATCCATAATCTCTTAGTGGCTGATCTACTTCCTATAATCCCAGACTGCAAGTAAATCAAATCAATGAGTTACCGTTTCAAAATGGAACTTTAGCACTTCTGTTAATTTCCAAGTCTTGAATTCAGCATCGTTTTTTTTTTAATTGCGCCTTCTGGAGCTTAACGCATGAACTTTGGTTGATTGTCGAAACAGATGTTCTACAAGCAGGCAAAGAAAACCAATCAATGTTGTACCATACTGTAGGCTTTCAAGGGAAGCAGCCCAACGCAACGGCTTCTCATTTCATTTGTCGTGGTGTTGAAGAAGACGGTGGATGGCAAAATTGTGATTGTAACATGTCCATATCATTCATCAGTTGATTGTGGCAGAGTTGTGGGATTTCTCCTTTCTGGATATTTGTCTCTGGAATCAAAAAGAAAGGAAACCAGATATTGACGAATGAGTTTCTTCTTAGAGCTTTGTATCCTTCGTGTTGCCTAGCAAATATCAATAGTTCTCATGCATGAGTGTTGCATGCATTTCTCTAGCGTTCCTACCATAAAAGTCAATATATAATTTGTTTCAATCATGGAAGTAAATTTTTGTTACCGAACGTGCCAAAATTTATTCGACCGAATTTGACTATGTTGTATTAGAGATGATGCCTGAAATATGTGTGATGTATTTTGACTGTTTGTTTTTATATTTTTAAAAAAAATAAATTTTTTTTATTTTTTATGAATTTTAAATTAATATATTTTTAGTGTTTTCAAATTATTTTGATGTGTTGATATTAAAAATAATTTTTTTTAAAAAATAGTAATATATATTTTAGCACGAAGAATTATTTATTTAAAAAACAAATTGTAATTAAACTCCCAAACAACAACTATGCCACAAACGTTGCTCGCTATTATAGATTTTGCCCATTAGTTTTAGGAATCAGAAACTAAGGCTGTGTTGTGACGGCCTGACATCTTAGAGATCTTGAGGACTTAACATTGATTGGCTGAAATCCAGATCAATCTTGGTTAATCAATCACGATAGAAGGTTTACAGTGCATTTCCATTAGGAGAAAGAAGCTAAGAATTAGGAGAAGAGAGAAACTCAGAGAGCAGGTAAGTTCAGAATTAGAAGTAGAGAAAGAAGGTAATAATTGGTAAAAAAGCTTACGAGAAGAGAGAAACTTAGAGGAGGAATAATGTATTGTAATGTCAATAGAATGTCATATAAATAATAAAACCCCAGTTAGAATCAAATTTGGTTTAAAATCCACTAACTAATAAAAGTCCAACAAGTCCAACAAAATAACATAAATTAAAGTCTAATAATAAAAGTCCAACAAAAAAACATAAATTAAAATGTAATAATAAAACTAAATATAATTCAATAAATTGGGCTTGGTTGTGCACAATCTCCCAACTAAAGAGTAATGGGTTAGGTTGTCCTCCACCATTTTTGTTTATGTTGTACGTGTGTAATGTGGCGACGATTATCCTTTCTGAATCAAGGTTATTATGATAAATATGGGTAGAAAGAACAATGAATTATTGTTTTTTATCAGTAAAAAGAAAAAGAAGAGTCGCTACTTAGTATTATGGTCACTAGAAAATCTAGACTCTACGAGAGTTTAGGTCAAGGGACAAGTTGTGCAAGGAAAATACATATTACCATCAGTACACTCTATATATGGTAAAGTTACTTTGTTGTTTGCTCTAACGTTGTGTTTACTATTCATTAGTTTATTTAAGATTCGAGAAAAGTTCTTCTTGATAAGAAGATTCTTATCTCATTAGATAAAAACTTAGTCATTCTAAAATCCAAAATAGTCCATTCAAGGTTTAAGAAAATTCCTCTTTGATAAGAATATTTTTATCTTATCGGGTTAAAACCTAACTATTCTAAAGATCAAGAAATAAAAAGGTTTTTCTTTGAAATTTTGATCAAATTTCAATAGATATCGTAAACTTGTTGTGATACTAATTAACTATTTTTTTGTATTTTCAAAAGTATGATGAAAACATGATGTTTACTTTTTGTATGAAATAAAATAGATTATTGTGTTGGGAATTCCATCCATAAAATCTAATATAAAAGCTTCCATGAGCACAACAAATAATGCTAATTCATTTTGTTAAAAATTAAAATGAGATAATTAATCAAGTGTGACTTGATTGTAAATAAATTTTAGAAATTGAGAACAATAATGTAATTAATATAAGAGGTTACAATTCTAGACCTGAAAACAATTAAGTAAGGATTTGATTGAATAAATTTTTAAAATTAGCCTGAAATAATATAAGTGATATTATTTAAGAGACAAATTGATTTTTTTTTATATAGTTTTTAGATTTTCCTATAAATAGAACGTTATTCCATCGTATTTATTATAAATAAAGATATAAGGGTGAGTAGAATACAATACGTAAATACCTAAAACATAAAAGAAAATAGCTAGTATTCTGATGTATAACAATTCATCTTTCCTAAAAGAGTTTAGAAGATTTTTCACTAATGATTCGTGTGAATTACCATTAGAAACCGGGTATTTGAACGTCTTATAATTTACGACATCTCAACCTTAAAGTAAATATTCAAATTAAAAAAAAAATATCTGGTTCTCAAATAATTTTCATATAAACTTTAAATAACTCTGAATTTATCTAACAACATTCATAAACTCTTAAAAACTTTTAAACTTATAATTTTCACTGTATGTAAATGTATTTTAGAACACTTAACACTCGAGAAGTAACCGTCCATTACTCTCGGCAAATATAACAAGGTGGCTATGACCATTACATGACAAGCTGCGGTCAAGAACTCAAGACGTTGGGAAGTCTCGTACTGAAAATCTAGCAAACATTTAATTTGTTTGAAAAAAATTATTTACAGGAAGGTGACTGTGTGTTAAAAAGATACATTGAGATTTAAAAGTTGAGATCTCTCGAGGGTATCTGGAATTTTACTTTTAAATTCTCGTAATTCGATCTCAATCTTACCATTCATATGGCTCCTTGCGTTTCAACATGGAAAATTCAACGGTCAACATGGTCTTAAAGGGATGCCAAAGTCAACCTTTTTCGGACCCTTCAATGTCATTACCAGCTGGAATTTTGGCACCGACAATACGTGTGCCCTAAAGCCATGATTAGACATTCCTTTTTCTTAAGAAGAAAGCGATGTAAAGTTTAATGATGTGGAATATTTCAGCTTTCCCCAGACAAAAGAGGAACTGGTTTAAAGTTTTGACTTCCTTATCTAAATAAATCATGTATTTAAGATTTATTTTTACACGAAACACGGGTTGTTTTTAAGCTAGTTTTGTATTCATAATTTGTAAATTTAAAAAAAAAATATATGGTCAAGTATTATTAATTGAATTTAAATATTTGTTGGATAAAAATTATGATTGAGGTTTATATGCATACAAAAGATATATAAAATATTTGGTAATTATGTAATTATGGTTACTTTTCAAAATGCTTTTTATTTGGAAATACATTAAAATAATTATATTTTTATTTTTAAAAAAAATTATTTTTGATATCAACACACTAAAATAATCTAAAACACAAAAAAAAAATTTAATTTGAAGTAAATAAAAAAATAAAAAATTATTAATTTTTTTCAAAATGTGCTTTTGAAATCCAAAAAAACAAATACTTTACGAAACATAAAAAAAAATATATAAAAACTACTTCATAAAAACTGCTTTTCAAAACAAATTTTTTAATAAGTCCATAATATAAAACACAATTTTTATAGTTATCAAATACATTGCTGTATTTTTTACACCACTTACTCAAAAAATAGGTGTAAAACAAACACACCCTTAAATTATTTGGTTTCATATTCATACTATAAATTTAAAAATATTTAGTTAATACATATGTTTATCATAGTTTTTTACATGTATTTCATTTTAAAAAAAAAAAAACTATTACTTGTAGCTAGCTTATATATATATAAAAACTACCATAATACTATAAACAAATATTTTAAAACTGGAAAAAAGAAAAAGGGGGAAAGGAAAGAAGTCCAATTACCATTGACAAAGGACCACCATGGAGCCCGATATTTCAAAAGTAAAAAACCCAGATAGATAAAAATCAAAGCATCAGCCATATTTCTTTATTTTTATTATTCTTTTCACATGCAAATTTCTTTCTTTCTTTCGTTTTTTGTAATTTATTATCACTGATGTGGTGATTCTTAGCTGGCCTCTCCCTCCCTGCCAAATGG
Source organism: Populus alba (assembly GCF_005239225.2). NCBI lineage: Eukaryota > Viridiplantae > Streptophyta > Magnoliopsida > Malpighiales > Salicaceae > Populus > Populus alba. The sequence continues at coordinate 17,360,309 of NC_133289.1, forward strand.
TGAAAGTTCCTCTGGGCGCTGACTGTTGACTCTCTTGAGTACATGGAATAAAATAAAATTATTACATTCCATTTTTTATTACATTCTTGCAGCTTATTAAAAAAAAACAAAAAAAAAAAACAGTGACACAAACTCCCTCGAATAATAATAATAAAAAAAAAAACAGCCCACAGACAAAACAGTAAGGATTAGTAGATTCATTTTCCTTGATTCAGCCTCAGCTATCAATCAATTCATCCACGTTAAATATCGATAGATCATCATTAGATCTCTCTCACTTACTTTCTCTCAAGACATAGAAGCTGACAACAACAAGCATACTGTGTACTTGATACGAGAAAGAGAGATGTCAAGGAGATCAGGGACTTGCTTGAGGTGTTGTTTGGTCTTTTTTGCAGTTATTTCAGCTTTAGGTGTTTGTGGTCCTGCTTTATATTGGAGATTCAAGAAGACTATTGGATTTCCTGATTCTAAAACCTCTTCTTGTCCTCCTTGCATCTGTGACTGCCCCCCTCCTCTGTCTCTTCTCAAGATTGCTCCTGGTATCAATCGAACTCGCTCTTCTTGTTTTTTTTTTTCGTGTGTTTCTGTTTTTGGGTTGTCGTTATCCTGATTGAGTTTTATTGAATTTGACTGGAATTAAGGGTGCCCATTTCATCCATTTGTGGTCTCGATCTATTTCTGTTTCTAATTTTGGATCTTGAATTCTCTTAATTGCTTTATTATTGGATTGTTTCCGTGCTTGGTGAAGTTAAATTTAGGGGATACCAAGTTCATCAACTTCTCTGGTTTTGATCTGTGATAATTTCAGGTTTTAGATTTTGAATTTCTACTTGCATATAGCAGCAACCTTTATTTTGTGAAGAGAAAATGATGGCAGAGTTATTAGTGATGCATATTAAATGAAGTAAAGCTTTGATGAGCTCACTTTGTTATTGAGGGGAGTTGCAAGATCTGTCTTTGAACTTGCTTTACTTACTGTATGTGTACATAACAGTATTGTTTTAATTTTACTGATGCATGATTTTAAGTGCAGATCTTGCATGCTACCCCTATTATTTTCAGGTGCTTTAATTGCAATTGAATCTGATTTTTTGAACTCCAAGTGACTATGCAGTATGCCCTCAGTTTCTGTAGCCATTAGAAGTTGTGATCTTTTTCAAGGCCCCTATCTGTTTGCAACCAACTGCTTGATTAACCTTGTGGTGAGGATTAGTCCTTGCATGCTGAAAAGATATTTGAATAAGCATCGAAATTTGCCATGAAAACATTTTAATTGCAAAACTTGTTTGCTAGCAAAATATTTGAAAAAGTTTTTACCAGCACAATGCTACCAGCTACAGCATTCATTGTACCCTCTATTAGAATTACTAGAAAAAAAATTCCATTTATTTTTTCATTTCATATAGTTCCTTGCCTTTCTTGATGCAATCTCATTGAATAATTCTTTGCATTGTGCTTGATCTCTTAGTGCTTATGAGCTTATTATTTGTCAAAAAGACCATGTTTGGGAGTCAAAAGTTTATTTTTGAGGAAATTATGATCTTATCTACTAATGTCTTGTGACTTCTTTTTTGTTTTATGGTTACAGGGTTGGCCAACCTTTCAGTCACAGGTTAGAGCTCATTCTGAAAACCCAATTTGTTGGATCACTTTTATTTGTTATTCTGAGAGCATCACGTATTTTTCATCCTGCACTTTCTGAAAGCCTCTTGTAAAATGAGACTAGGATGAAGCTACTTTATCAGACTTTAATGATTTCTTGAGCAATATATTCATATATTTGAACCTTGTATATGTTATTTCCGACATCCAACTGCTAAGAACCTTGCATTTTGTTTGATAAAAATGTGGACGTGCCCCATAAATTGTGTTGTCTTTACTCAGTCTGCAGAATGGGAATTTTGGTTTTTTAAGTTATTGGGTTTCTTCCATTTATGATTTCAGTTTATAAAATGCTTTTTAATTGATCTTAATTGCTCTTTCTTGAATAATCTTATTCATTCAAATTTAGAATGTGCAATTTCAATTGACAACCCCAGTGTTGCTATTGACTTCCAAGAGTTAGGGCCTATCAGATTCACTGACAATTTGATGAGTGAAAAAAGCACAACTGCTTGTTAGTCAAATGTCCTCTTTAGTTTGACCTTTGATCCAGCTGCTCCCATTTCTCTTTCGCTATTTCTTACTATTTCACTTTATCTGAAAAAATTTAGGCCAGGCAACAAAATAAAAACTCGAAAGAACTGCTTTAACACTCCTGGTGCTTGAACTTATTCCAGTCATTCATTCATTCACGCACTACACATCTTGTTTTATAATGGATAGACAGAAGCTTGTGGCAACTTCTTTTTCTCATTTATGTGCTTCCTTTAATTGTGACTTGTGGAATCATGGTCTCGCTAACATGACTTAACTTTTGGGTCATCATAGATTGTGGAAGTAATGACCCCGATCTCAAAACGGAGATGGAGAAGCAATTTGTGGACCTTCTAACAGAGGAGTTGAAATTGCAAGAGGCTGTTGCTCAAGAGCATGCTCATCACATGAACATCACTCTTGGTGAAGCAAAAAGGGTGGCATCCCAATACCAGAGGGAGGCGGAAAAATGCAATGCTGCCACTGAAACATGCGAGGAGGCAAGAGAGCGGTCTGAAGCATTTCTGATCAGAGAGAGGAAAGTTACTTCCTTATGGGAGCAACGGGCCCGCCAACTGGGCTATGAAGGAGAGTAATTGTCATAGAGTTGATATTTGAGTATTTACATGAATCGTTCTATCATTAGCGTTCTTACTAGCAGGCGCAATTCTGCGCAATCAAATTGACTGGGATCTTCACTTTCTGCGCAATCAAATTGACTGGGATCTTCACTTACTCTGTCACTCGCAAATTGGTTCAGTTTTCTTGTGAAGGCGTTCCAATGGTATGTATCTATCGATTTTCACCGTTAATCTTTACCTGCTCTGGATCTACCAGCTCAACCATTATTTCTAGTGCTCTCTTAATGAGTTACTTGATACTGTGCTATACTGCTATGCATGATGTAATGAACATGATTTTACAAGGCTTGTTTTGTAACCCTGATATAAACTTCCTGGACCACTTAATCTCCATCCTTAGTTTTGAGGGAGCTTTGTGGATTTTTTTCATACTGCATCTGCATCTTGGCTATAGAAAGTAACAGCTGTTCGCTTTGCCATATCTCATTTACCTCAGCCATGTCGTTTTCGTGCCTGCAATCCTCCTTCAACATGTCACTTTGGAAGTAGGTTTTGCACCTCATCACATCTTACCGAAACCTTGTCCCAGCTGCATGTATTGATACCACCGCTCCGCTCAGCTCGGCTCGGCTCGCCAACAACTTTTTATACAAGACTGGACCCACCACGTCCTTCTAACAATTTGGACAAACATTTGCATTTTTATGACATTGAAAAACCATGTTAATATCGTAAACGCGTCCCTGTTATGATAACTTCCAAGTTTTCAGACTTTATCATACCTAGACAACTATGAAGAGATGAAACTTCCAATACTCCAACAGCCATGAATATGGGGCCATGAGACTCCAACCACGATGCTTCATTGACATCTAAAATCGAAACCTCAGCTTGAATCAAGATTAATATAAAACTAATTTGATATTGGAAATGGAGTTGAAACTGCTTATGGCACTTTGCTCTAAATTAAAGTTCAACTGTAGGTGCCAGGTTCCGCTGCTTCAGGATTTTAATACTGTTTAATATTACGTCTAATTGTATTTTAGAAAAATTTTAAGGTTTTTTAATTTTAAATAAGTTTTTTATATTTTTTAATGTGCTGATATTAAAAATAAATTTTTAAAAATAAAATAAATATTATTTTAATATATTTTAAAAAAAATTAATATAACACTTTGAAATCGGTGAACACCTGACCTCATGTAAGTCGCTAAAAAAAAGGGAAAAACTGAAATTTTTTTGGAACATCTACCCAGTTGGGATATCTGGGTAGGCCCAGTTCAATTTTGTAACGTCTGCAGTTAAATTTTGTAACATCTACACACATGGGAGGTACTGAGCAAAATCAAACAAGAAAAGAAGCGACGATTTTGTATCCAAACATGACACGATTTTGAGCAAAATCAAATGGTCAACTTGTTAGGGTGCATCTACATAAAGTAGATATATGTGAGGTAGTTTGCTTCTGTCAGGCCAACTGACCAATCTAGCCATCATGACCAATTTGACTTTCCTCCAAAAATAAGAAAAGAAAATCACAAACAGTCAAAAATCACATGCTTGCCAAGCACACAGACGCGGTTTCAGAGACTTTCAAAGTCCATGCACTCACTGTCATGCCTGGTCGTAACCTTATTTTTTATACGTAGAAAGAAATATTTTATTGTCTTTGATCATAAATAAAGAAAAGAAATCAACTTGGATCTATCTAAAACTAAACAAAACACATCATCTTTGCAATACCCAGATCCGGAAACTGTCTTGAAAGGCCGTTTCTGCTTTTTTTGGGGTCTGAAACTTTTATTCCATTTCTCTTCAATTGAACATGGTGATGTGTAATATGCTGTACGATATAGGGTTTTTGTTTGTCTTTCTGTGAAGTTTCTCGGGTTGTATTTGGATCTTCGGACCAATCTTGGGGACCTCTCTACATTTGGAAAGGTAACTGAGATTTTTTTTGGGTTCTGTTAAGTTTCTATAAATGGAAAGTTCAAGAGGCAGGAGGGTGGAGAAAAGAGGTTATGAGCAGAGTGTTGATGATGAAGCTGACAACCTGCCAGAATCAAAAAAGGCAAAATTGCCTGCTTTAGCAAGGTTGGTCTTTGTCACTACTTCATGAGATTTATTGTTTCCAATTTTGTGTTTTGGTTTTCTTTCTTGGCTTTGAAAGATAAGTTATGACAACTAGAAGAGGATTGAAAGATAATTTTGTTAATTATAGGAGGATTGGCAGATTGGATATATTCCCTATGATCCATTGGGTTGGGTTTTAAAATCCAGCACTTGTATCAGTTTTATTCCTTCCAGAGCTAAATCAAGTCTTCTCATTTTAATCCGATGCCTAAACCATACATAGGTGGTCCCTATTTACAATGATTCTGGTTCCTTGATGATTTGTGGATCTCAGCCAAACCTAGCTATGCCTAGTGAGATCTTATATTAATTAACAATATCATAAGGTAGGTGATTTGGTAGCCTTCAAGAATGATTAAAACTGCTTGTAGGATGCGCTTAAGCTTGATTGACATTCAAGGAGGTAAATGAAAGAATGAGCCTGTGATTATAAGAAACTTGGGTGCTAGAGCATTGTCACAGTGGGGTTGTTCTGTTGATGTAGGGGAGCTTCTGAAATCACTCTTTTGGGCTGATTTCAGAATCAAAGTCTCCACTGAGTTACTTTACTAAATCGGATCAATGATTAAGAACAAGATCATAGTTTTTGAAACATCAAGTATGTACTTAAGCTTTTGGATTCAAGTTTCAAACAGCTTAAACTTATGTGTGGAATTTGTTGAATGTTCAAGTCAATGTTTGGTGCTGTATTAATTCAGTTTGTCAATATCTTCTTTGTGCAAATGTTCTGCCTCATCATCAGTTTTTAAGTCCCCTCCAACTGATATATGACTTAATGTATCTGCAGTGTAATTGTGGAAGCTTTGAAGGTGGATAGTTTGCAAAGACTTTGCTCATCTTTGGAGCCTTTGTTTCGCAGAATTGTGAGTCACGGATTTAATTCGTTTGTTCTAATAAAATTTGGGTTGAGTTGTGATATTATTCTAAACCTGTAGAAGATACAATGACACTGCTGCTGTCGTATATATTTAGCTGATTGTATCTCATGAGAATCATGACCTGGGTCACCATGTAGGGCTCACTTGTAGACATACTGAAATAATTGCAGAGACTTCTGTGCAGTAAATCTTACATCAATTTACAGAATGTTGATAAAAAGTCCTCAGCAACATTCAAGCATTTTCTTGTCTCCCTGTCCCCTAATTTGTCTGCTGTTGGTTTAATTTATCAAAGGCATTGCATATTATGCGATCCTAGTTATTGTCATTTCCTTTGCTGATTTTGGCATTATGAATGAATGATCAGGTCAGTGAAGAAGTGGAACGTGCTTTGACAAGGTTAGGCCCTGCTAAATTGGCTGGAAGGTAGGTTCCTAGGTATTTTTGAATTCTAAAAATTAAAAATTCCTTTCCTGGATGGCAAACAAAGTAGAAAAAATCATTGTAAATTTCAGTTATACTCCATGTTCTCCTGGTGGAAATTGGGATATCATTTGTATAAAAAAAACTGCAATGTATAGGTATTGATACGATGAATTATGATTCTTCCTATGGCAGGTCATCACCACCAAAGCTTCCAGGCCCAGAAGGAAACAATCTACAACTTCATTTCAGAACAAGAATGCCTCCTCACCTGTTCACAGGAGGGAAAGTTGAGGGGGAGCAAGGGGCAGCTATCCATGTTGTCCTGTTAGATGCAAGCACTGGAACTGTTGTGCAAACTGGACCAGAATCAGCTGCTAAACTGAATGTTGTGGTTCTTGAAGGTGACTTCAATGAGGAAGCTGATGAAGATTGGGCAATGGAGCATTTTGAAAGCCATGAAGTAAAGGAGCGTGAAGGTAAAAGACCACTGCTGACTGGGGATCTACAGGTCACTCTCAAGGAAGGGGTAGGAACTCTCGGAGAAATTACTTTTACTGACAATTCTAGCTGGATAAGGAGCAGAAAGTTCAGGCTTGGTGTGAAGGTTGCTCCTGGATATTGTGAGGGGTTTCGTGTTCGTGAGGCTAAGACAGAGGCATTTGCTGTTAAAGATCACCGAGGAGAATGTGAGTTTTTAAATGGTTATAAATCATGGTTGCTAGTTTAGAGACCATGCAGCACACATCCGTTTTGGAGAGAGTTTTCAAATGGTCATAACTCATGGTTGCTAGTTTAGAGACCGTGCAGCACACATCTGTTTTGGAGAGTAGAACATTAGATTATAAACATTAAAATTAGTGCTCAACAATATTAGAATCTAGATGCTCTTACTTAGCTAGATAGATGACTGCCCACTAAGCCTCTCAAATAACACCATCTTCCTGGTTTTCTCTGTTATTTAATTGAGAAACAATGATATCATGCGGATATAGTACAATTATCGGTAAAGCTAGTAGCCTTCCTCTGCATAATGTGGTGCATATTGGAAGGTGACAGGTTGCCAGAATAGCAGGAGAATAGTAGTTCCTTCTGCATTGTTCCAAGCTGTGAGTCTTAGCGTGGGTGAAAGATAACTCGCTATCTGGTTATAAATACTAGTACGGAATGTTTTGACTTGGGACTTCATAGTTTGGTTATTTTCTTGGAACTGAAATGCAAAAACCTTAGAAATCTAATGGTATAAATAGATGCAACAGCCAGTTCTGCAGCTTCGTACAAAGAAACCTCCAATTTTTGGGCTATCTTATAGTTTGGGTAACTGTATTGTGTATTCAGTTGGAATTGCAGCCTCTTACATTTTATCAAATTTCAGATGAATTATTTCCAACTAGTTGTGGTAACCAAGATTGTTTATATAAATTTCAGTGTACAAGAAACACTACCCACCAGCTTTACATGATGAAGTTTGGAGATTGGACAGAATAGCGAAGGACGGAGCATTGCACAAAAAGTTGGTAAAGGCTTATATTACAACAGTTGAAGATTTTCTCCGTGTTCTCATTAGAGATCCACAGAAATTAAGACATGTAAGAATCCTTTTCTTTTTCCCTACATATGTTTGAGAAATCTATTATTCTTTTCAGTTCATATCCCTTGTTTCCATATTGATTGTTCTTCAATTTCCTGTTTTCCACTTTGATGTTCACATAGATCCTTGGAAGTGGAATGTCAAATAAGATGTGGGAGAATACAGTTGAGCATGCAAAGACTTGTGTCTTAGGAGGAAAGCTTTATGTTTATTATGCTGATGGTAATCATAGCACCGGTGTTGTTTTCAATAATATATATGAGCTCAGGGGCCTTATTTCAGATGGGCAGTTCCTCTCATTGGAATCGCTTAACCACAATCAAAAGGTTTGATATTCTCTGCCATTCAGAATCTACTAAAACATTTGCTCATTATTTTACACTTCAGTTTTGCCCTGATATTCAGCTGAATCCGTCTACACAAAGTGCCATACAAAAATATTACTTAATGATCGAAAGATGTTTACTAAAACTTGTTGCAAATAATCTTGAAATCAAACATTCAAGATGTGATCATTTTCATTGTATGTGGTGTAGAGTCAATACAAATTGTCCTACTGATGTGTTTGACTGATAGACATCAGGATCTTTTACAACGGACTGTTATTCGCTACTCTAGGCATAAGAAATGGTCTTATTCTGACACATTAAATGTGGCAACTATAGCTGCCCCAACACCATGTTCAGAGTCTTGGATGGCATGCGTCCAAAACCTCACTTAGAGATTGAAGGATCTGTGTTACTTGACGGCCGTCACTACAAGTAAAGTTTGCTCATTCATGCTAGTGTTTGCTCACAGGTTTCAGTGGATTCCCTGGTGAAACAAGCATATGAGAATTGGCATCAAGTTGTAGAATATGATGGCAAAGTCCTGAACTCCCTAGCTAGCAATAACAGAGGCAAAGGAGCCTCCACTGCGCCTCTTGTTGAAAACAGCTACGAGAGAAATCACTACATAACATCTGCTCAAAACAAGCAGCTGTTTGATCCTTCTGAACCAAATCCACAACACCAAGCTGTAAATAACCACCCATCAGTCCCTCAATTGATTGAATTTCCATTTGTTAGGTCTGATCAGAATGCAGTAATGACCCTAAATAACATAAATAATCCACAAGCAGCATTATCTGGCAGCGTGGATTATATGTCAGTTGGAACTCCTTCTGTTGGGGGTGTTTACTTTCCAGGAGATTGGTCTCGGACAAGGAATGAGAATGGATTGGAAGACTTTTTTGCAGAAGAAATACGGCTAAGGAGTACAGAGATGTTGGAGAGTGATGACATGCAGAGATTGCTAAAAACATTTGGTGTGGGTGGAGTTGGGATGGGACCTGGTTTTGGCCATTCTGACGAGGCTTGTTACTCTTACAGCATTCAAGCATATGAGCCTCGGATGAATCAAGCATATGCGCAGGAGCGTGGAAAGGGCTCAGGGAAGGCTGTCGTTGGATGGCTTAAGCTGAAAGCAGCTCTACGTTGGGGGATATTTGTAAGGAAGAAAGCTGCAGAGAGAAGAGCTCAGCTTGTTGAGCTTGATTAAGTTGAATATTTAAATCTAATTAACTCGAGTTCTATCGATATTATATCTGTTTATGTGCCTGTGAATCTTTTTATGTTTTTTTCGATTGTTGAGAGACATAGTGAATGCTTGCAAGTTTAACATATTGGAATTGAAAGGCACGCTGGATTATTCCAGGTTCTGCTCTGTTTGCCTATATTCTCATAGGCCAGACAAGGCAAAATTTAAGGTGAGAGGACCGTTATCCTTGTTTAAAATTTAGGGCTCTTTTCCTCGTTTTAGCCTGAGAAAGCAAGGCAGGTATTCATTATCATGTTTAAATGTTACACTACTGTTCTCCTTTGATATGCGCATCACTTTTCCATAACTTTTCTTCACAGTGAATTTGTTAGGTTTCCTGCTGTTCTGTAATAATTATCCGCTACATAGCATCAGACTGCAGAATTCAATCATTGATATTTCCGAAAGCTTCGTCGGATTTGGGTTCATGGAACTAAACTCTTTTGATAAATGCCTGCAGGTTTTATGATGGCAACGTCAAGAAAGCGACACTGTTACTCTCCTCTAGCTCTCTATTCCTTGCATTTGCATATAAATAGGCATCATTCCACCTTCTATGAGTGCAATAAACTAAAACAGAGATTTTCAGAAATTGCTCAAACAGAGATGAAGAAAACAAAAAAACAACCAACAAAAACCTCTCTTGCTATCTTTCCAGAGAAACAAAAAGACTCCTGCTAAGCCCAGCTCCACACACAAAACGACAGATATGAGAAAAGTACTCGTGTGCCCGTGTCTGTCAGTACACGAGCACAGATAATTCTTGGTACATCCAAGGATAATGAATCTCTTAAAATAAGCATAAGAAGGGACAATTAATCCTATCTAATGGAGGCTGTTTAAAGCAACCGTGTATCTGTTTTTCTTTTTCTGTAAAAGGTTCAAGCATTTTAAGCAAAAGGTCTGCTTCTGATAGCAGATTCACACTCCAAGGCCCCAAAACAAAAGCAATCTGGAAAACGTTTATTAACGTCCCAGGTAAATTTACAATTAGTAAAAATTAATATTTTAGAAAAGGGTGATGAATTTAATATGTACGATTAGTTTATCAATAAGAATTGAGAAGAGGAAAGAGATCAAAAAACAAGGATCAGGCTATAAATGTTAACCGGTAATTAACTCTGGTAACGGAGAGTAAGAATAGAAAGAGGAAGATGAGATTACATTGGTAAAAACGAGAAGGGAAAAAACTAAAAAGAAAAGGAGTAATCAATTACAAGATACAATTTTTTCCATGAGAGGAGTGAGAACTCAGATACTCTTCTCCTTTCGAAGACTCACATGCATGATCCAGGTGAGAAAGATCCAAACCTGAATTCTCCATCCATTAAGGAACCATCATTTTGATCCTGCATCAAGTACATTATGAAGTGTCAAAGAATGCAACTTAAATTTTAACTATCTCAAGAAAAGATTGGAATTTTTCGGAAGAAACAAGCACAAAGAAAATGAAACAAGCAACTACTAATTCGAAACTTTCACAGGAACAGTAATAATAGGGAGTTTGGCAACAGAAATGATTCACCATTCCTTTTATCATTATGCATACAAGTTGGCTTTGAGTTCTATCTATCGAATAGGATATAATGATTGTCGATTATACACACTTGCGTTCTCTCCTCTCTTTCATTCGCCTTTCAGTCACTACAAATGTTTGCAAGGTAGCATGAATTTTTTTTATTTTATTTTTTTATAAATGGAGACTAAGAAAAAGCCTACCCATCACATAATTATTACTTACGAAATGGAAGTACCTAATTGATATGAATAACATAGTCTGTCTATCACAATATGAATAACATAGTCTGTCTATCACAACAAAGAATCCAAACAAGAAACGTAAATAGGTGCAACCACAACCAACTCCCATTTTATCAACTAGATAATAAAGGTTATCTATGTTGTCATCGTCTTGTGCCTTTATAATTTTTACCAAAAAGAAGCAAAAGAGTCATTTAAAAAAAGTTTCCTAAACTTCTTTGGAGCACGAAAACTTGAAATGGTGACTGGAAAAGCTGAAAAGAACGCATCTGAAGTGTGTAAATGAGATGGATAAAGCAAAATATTTTCGTACCTGTTTGATCATTGCATTCATTATATCATCCACAGACTCATAATTATTTTGAACAAAACCATTCTGGGACTTTGCTTGCTCCAAGATAACATCCTCGTTAGACCTCATTTTTGGGTCCAAAGCAAAATTCTCAACATCAGGATGATGAAACATGGATAGAGTCCCACTGTTTGATTGACCAATCATAGATGCGCCAAACCTTTTCCTTTGGTCCATACTCTGGTTCAATGCACCAATGGAACCATTGCCAGAAACCAGGGAATTCATGGCACCGAATGAACGATTAAGACCAGGATTATAGTTTTGGCTATTTTCTTCCCATCTGTTCTTTGAAGTGTAATTTGTTGTATTCTGAAAAATACTACCAATAAAGTCTGTTTGTCCTTGTATGTCTACTCTGGAATCTTCTAAAGGTGCTGTGAGAGAACCCGTAGAGGAAAAATCGATGGGGCTGTTAACAATGTGAGAGGTAGTGGAAGATACATTGCCTCTCAAGGTACTGGAAGGTAATCGATCATGTCGGAAAGGTTCACCGATTGGCAAAGAAGGAAAAGTGGACAATTGAACTGCACCCTGCCAGTTATCATCACATCGACTATGATCCAGAAAATTTGAAGAGCCCTGGACACCAACATCAAAAGACTCCTGATTCAATGAAGGCATGCTTAGAGAAGATTGAGTCAACAATGATCCTCTACTCTGATTTTGTTGTGGGTTTGCTTGTAATATCGGAGGGCTGCTTGTGGCACTAGATATGGTGTTGCTCAAGCTACCAATAGTCACTTTGACATCCGGGAAGCAACTTGCAAGTGTAAAACCTGCTGTATCACCTTTGTGATTAAACTCTCCAATATGGTTAATGGACTTCATTTGTAGTTGCTTGGGCTCCAGTGCAGATGAAATCCCTTGAAATAAATTTGTACCCTGGTTTGTTGGTAAGAGACCTGGCTGGAGCAGCCCAGAAGAAGCTACTCCCTGTAAGGTTAAACCCCCAGGAGAGTTCAATCTACCAAGAAAAGTCCCAGATGGATATGATGAAAGAGAAGTGCTTGAAAGCCTTCCTGGTCCATGCATAGAGCGAAAATCTCCAAATCCATCAACTGAACTCATTTGCAAGTAAGATGAGTCTCTAGAACCGAATGCAGAAACCATGTTGCCTTGCTGGTTTCCTCCACTACTTAGTCTTTTCAGGTAAAGCCTAAATTTCTGTAAGAAAATATAAACAGGAAGCTTCAAAATGACTACAGCAATAAAACTCTTCGAAATTTTAACATGAGTTCGGAACTTCATTAAACATGTCTAACTACTTGTTGCATAAAAAACCAAACCTGGTCACCCACACTCTAACCACCATGTGAAACAACAGTTGAATTAACATTTCTAATTTACAAAGATGGGCCTCGATATTGTTAATGATTTGCCAAGTTTTCCACGTTAGTGTTGAGTGCACAGTTGCAGAATTCACACCCAATATACATCCCATTATGATGTCACCCCAAGCACAGGTGCAGAATTCACAATCATAGGCATCATTTCTCATGGAAGGTAGGGAATCAAAAAGGAAATATCACTACCTGCAAATGACTTGCCACGTTTTCCCTTGTAAGCCCATCAACATTCATCAGGTCAAGTATTTTCTTTGGAACAGCCTCTGCAAAAGATTTAACAAAAAGCAAAGGGTAAATTAAACGGTATTAGGATTGGTAAGTATGTTAACAGAAAAACAAAAAATATTGCTTCTGAGTTGAGGAAACTCACTGTCAAGACCCATTTGATTAACAGCGGCTACAAACTTCTGATGCAAATCAACAGACCAGACAACTCGAGGCTTCTTCTGATTACCAGATACCTCGTCATTTCCATCTTCACCCTCTTCTTCATCCTCTTCATCTTGGTCCTTACGTTTCCTATTTAGTTTTCCATTTTGATCCGCACTACCAGTTGATGTCACTCCTTGTTCCCCTTCTCCAGCTCCGTCATCACCCTTGTCTTGATTTGGGGACCTGTTTTGGTCCTCAGGATACCATTTCTTTCTCCTGATTACATGTTGCCATATGTTTTTGAGCTCCTCCATTCGAACAGGTTTTAGCAAATAGTCAACAGCACCATGTGTAACGCCCTTGTATACAAACTCTTTATCACCATGAGATGATAACACTGCAACAAAGTTCATGTGGGAAAGAATTATATTCAAATCCAAATTATACAAGTATTTAAGCCAGTTTTCATCTATTCCCTATGTGAAGACTACACGGTAATTATAACATACAAATTTCTTAAGACCAACAGCATAGCCATTATAAGAAACTCAAACAACAACGAAGCCCAATCTAAGTTAACATGCTTTATCAGAGTTCAAGAGATCACAGTAAATTGTGAAAAAGAAAGTGAAGATCATTTACCACCTTACAAAAATAGTATTTGCTTACTTATGACAGGTAGGTCCATTTCGAGCCCCACGAGTTCAAGGAGCTTAAAGCCATCCATGTCTGGCATGTTAACGTCACTGATAACCAAGTCATACTTGTTTCTGTTTTCTCTCAACATTTCCAGAGCAGTGACTGCTTGATTGGTAGTTGTAACTGCAAACACCATACGTAAAACGTAAGAAAAGAAATCTGAATTTGAACGAGATTTGACAGTAAAAACTCAAAGTCCCATATACTATAATTTAGATTCAAATTACATGCACTCCAAAATTCAGGAGTATAGTTGAGTAAGAGAACCCGATTACTAGCAACAGTCCTATAAATCTGCCAATCACAATTAAACAGAAAATAAAGAATATTTTAGTTCTAATAGAGGGACTTAATGAACAAACAATTAGAATTAATCCAAACCCTCTAAAAGGCAAAAAACTGAAACTCGAATGGGCAGAAGCAATGAATTACAAATTCAAACTATGCATACAAAGACAATTCAAACATATAATTCCGCAAACGCCAATCAACAGCAAATTAATAAAGCAGAACAACAAAACTTAACAATACAACATACCAATAGTTAATACCACACTTTGACAAACACATGTTCCTAAGAGTCCCACAAGAAGAAGGAAAGAGAAGAAAAAATAACAGGTTGAAACATACCCTCATACTGGCATTTACGAAGCAAATTCTCCAAAACTTTGAGGCAAATTGGGTCATCATCAACAGCTAGAATACGCATTCCAACAGGAAACTTTTTTTCATTAACTGAATTACCACCCCTTTGGTCGTTTACAGCCATCATGTACCAAACAAAAAGCACCCAACACAGAGATCACAAAAAGAAGAAGAGAAAAAGCTAAGATTTTTATGTGTAGTTCAATTAAAAGATGTGTTCTTTAAGCCTTTCAGACAAAACCCAGATGGCAAAACAAGAGAAAGAGAGAGATTCTATGGCGCTGGATCAGAACAAGAATCGGAGAAACGGATAAAGAATGGAAGATAGTAATACCAAAAAGCTGTACAAAATAGGACAATGATGGTGATGGGCCAAAAGAAAGAGAGGGAAGGGTGTTCCTACCCAAAACAAAACAGAAATCTATAACTAGTTTTTCCTCTCTTTTTTCCCCTTCAAGTACACACAAACCCCCCGTCCCTCCCTGCCCTATGTATTTGTCTCTAGCTTTTTTTTCTTCAGTTCTCAACAGAACACAAGAACCTTTTACTTTTTCTTGCATTAAATATTTTTGTCAATATATATGATAATGGGGTTTTGTTTATACGAGCCCCTCTATCTCTCTCTTAAGCTTTTTTATTTTCTTGATTTTTTTATGGTAAACTTCTTTCTCCCTTGTCAGAGCTGTCACCATATATGGAAGATGTGCTAGACTTTTGAGGCTTTGGTAATGTGAACGTAAATGTCCAAATGGTAACCATGCTTGTTGCTATGTGCGATGTAAGCGTTGATGAATCAAGACCATCCATCGATGATTGTGGGCCATTTGGAGGATCAAAGGATGGGAATTTGGTGGCATTGGTTAAGGTGAGGGGGGAGGGGCCCTACAGAAGGATGAATGGATTAATGATTATTCCTATCATTAAAGATGGTGACTCTTTTGGTAATTAAAATTGTACGGTGATAAAGGGTGCTTTAGGTTCGTTAAGTTTTGATGGACACTAATGACGATCAATCAATGACTGGATTTTCTTCCTGGAAAATTTAAAATTTGAATGTTTAATTTAGGGAAAGTAGCATGATGACACATAAATGGAAATTAAACAACAAAGCCGGATGGGGAATGTGTTTCTTGCACTCTTTTGGTAATCAAAGTTGTTAGGTTGTTTGCACCACATGCGGTATTTGGATGAGCATTAAAAATATTGTGTGTAAAATTTTAAAACAATATTTATGTAAAATTAATTTTTTTAATGTTTTGAAATCATTTTAATATATTGATATAAAAGATAAATTTTAAAAAATATATATATTATTTTAATGTATTTAAAAAAAAACACTTTAAAATGCAATATCTATTATATTTTCAAATAGATTATAATAGCAATCAATGAATTCCTTTTTTAAGACATTCCATTAATGAATGTTTTTTAAAAAAATATAAAATTTTGTTTTTCTTATTTTATAATCACGGACAGTAGTGTTGTGTGTCCGGTTTTTATATATCTAAACAAAATTCATCTCCTTAGGCCAAAAGAAAATATCTAATTTAACTCTCGAAGACAAATTATTTACAACGTAACTAGGAAAAAAAAAATTAAAATCTGATACATAATTATTTTTTTTTGTTTTTGGTCTTAAATATAAATGTAAGGGGTATTCTCCTCCTAATTTTCACATATAAGAACTAAATTCATCTCTGATTAGGTCTTAATCATGCCATTTATACACAAAATAGTACATTCATATAAAAATAATTTTATGGATATTTAGCATATAATAACATAAAAAAAAATCAACACATGAGTAACATCTTCGTATAGTTTTAGTAGAGTTAATGGAAAACATGAGTAGTGGTGTTGGAGATTATAAATACTATGGATAATATGTTGGCAAGAACTAAGATGTTATGTGCGTAACTGAATATGTCACAATCAATAGCGACATGGTCAAATCCGAACGGAATCCGGTGATCAGTTTGCCTTTAATTAATTGCTTGAATGATACTGCCTTTTCTAGTCTTCCTAAATTATATATATATATATATATATATATAGCCTCCGTCAAGAAAATTACTTTTATTGATTTTGAAAGGCATACGATTGGAGAGGCTTATTAGGGGAAATACCCGTATTGGGTAATGATCTTTATAGAGATGATTTAGCCTTTAATTTGTATCCATGTAGGACTAGAATAGCATTGATAGTCTTTGTCGCGTAGCTGAATTATTATTTTTATTATAAAAAATGATGTTTAAATGTCTAATTGCATATAAAAAAAGGTAAAAAAATTCAGTTTTTGTAATTTCCAGTTAACATAACAAACTTATAACCATAATAATTAAGGTTGAGCTAACCTGGAATATCTTACCAAACTCGTGACCTAAATCATAAAATTAGAATAACTCGATAAAAAAATAAAAAGGATTATAAAGCCCTTAAGAAAAAATAATTTGTGTTAACTTTTTAAACTCGTAACTTGGATTATTAAACATGAAACACCCAATCTGGAAAAAACAATGCAGTTCAATTCTCAATCAATCAAATATTTAAATATGAAAGGATGAAATTGAAAAAAGAATTTTCATTATACAAAAAATTTAAAAAAAAAACATAACAATTAAAAGAATGAGGATCAAAATTGAAACCAAATAAATTTTATATTTGATTGAAGGGTAAAATTGAAACGTAAAGAAATTTAATTAAAGAATAAAAAAATTTCAAAAGAATAAGGATCAAAATTGACATCAAAAAGCAAAAACAATGTTTTGATTGAATGATAAAATTGAAAAGAATAATAACTATAAAAAGGCAAAGGAAAAAAAAATTAAAAATCAAAACAATAAAAATCAAATTGAAAAACATAGTATCATCAATATGAGTTGAATGATGAAATTGAAAACCAATAAAACTTTTACAAAAGAGCCAAGGAAAGAATTAGAAATCCAAAGAATGAGGATAGAATTGAAAAATCTAATATTTGATAAATTGAGGTTGAATGAGGAAATTAAAAACAAATAAAATTTATAAAAAAAAAGCTTAGACTAAAATTTAGAGATCAAAAGAATAAGAGTTAAACTTGAAATAAAATATAAAAAAATCTAAGAGGGCAAATTGTAATTTTCAAGGGGTAAGAGAAAAGAAGGAAAAGAAAAAAGAAAGGTCTACCAGTAACAAATTAGACCACCACCAAAGATACGTAACGCACCAATAGAATAAGGACACGGTGGCGTGTCGAAACACATGTCATGAATGGATTTTTTAGATGTCGGAGAGACATCGAAGCATGGATGCCTCTCATTCATCCCTGGGTGTGTAACAAGCTCATGTTTTTTTTTTTTCTTTTTTTTTTTCAAATATCAAATTGTCCCTTGTTCGACAAGTTAATATATATATAAAAAAAAAAAAAAAAAAACCTATGGGAAAAGATGAAAAAACTCCTTAAGGTAAGTTTGATTTTTTTACTTCCAATGACATTTTGGTCATTTCACTATGCTTTTGATTTTTTTTTTTATGTAAATATTTGTCCAAATACAAAATCTCCCCTCACCTTAAATGATAATTATGAAAAAATCCATTTTGAAAGCATCAAAATTCCCCTCAATGCTAGTATTGAATTTTTTGCTCTTAAGAGCTTTCCAATTTTTTCATTGTACATTAAAATGGGAAGAGATATAATTGCCTCTTATCAATTTGAAAATGACTAATGCATCTCATGAAAAGACCTTAATGCCCACATTAGCTAGTTTTTTTTTTTATGAAGGATAAAAACATCATTACACTGCTCTAATGAACAATGCCAATGAGTTTACATCTACAGTAATTCTCTAACCAATTTTAGCTTTTATGAATAATGACATTTTGAAATATCAGTATTTTTTATTTAAGTATTTATATTGATTCTTTTGTTTAAGTATTTGCACACAGGAAATTTTATTAGTACATGCTTTCATAAAATTTGATTAAGCAAGTACTTTCACGAGCTTTTGTTATAAATAAGTTTACCCACTACCATAATTTTTAGATTTATCAATGAAATTTTCTGTTGGTATTTATACTCATTGTCCATTGGCACAAAAATTTATCGACGAGCTCACAAAAAAAAAATCCGTCAGAAAAACTATCATTGGTGATTTGTGGTACGTTGGTGAGTACATTGGTAATAATTTTACAACTGGATTTACTGACAGAGAAAGTACACCAAAAAAATTTCACCCTTTTCATTATATCGATATTTTCATTACTGAATATAACATATCACTAACATAAAAACTGTATGCCATTCCATGAGTTAATTTTTTTTGTTGATATTTTCTTCGGTGAAGTTGACATATAACCATCAAACAAATCATTTGTTATTTCGTAAATAAGTAAATAGTGGTAATTGCAATAATTCTTTTTCAATTCCCCTGTAATATGCCAATAGGATTACGTCGTCGGTAACCTTGTCAGTAATATATATATATATATATATATTAAATATAAATAGCAAATAATTAAAAAAAAATATAAAATTCAAATATTTATTACAAATTTAAATATTTACAAGTTCAAATACAATTAATTTACAATAGATGCGCTAGAGAAGAATGAGACAGGTCTTCACCTAAACATTAAGGTGAATAAAAGGGAGCACATATATCATCCATTTGTGATCTTATCTCCATTACTGATTGACAAAGTTCAACCGTCTCAACACTAACTCGTTCATAAATGTTGAGATCTCTTCAACAATATAAGCCTCACGTATCAAAATCTCATCATGTGCCTTGTTTTTTTTATTTTTTTCTTAAAGTTGAACAAGTACTTGCATAGAATTAAATAAATGAAAATTTTTTTTTTGAAAAAAAGACAATAGAATTTTAATTACGATGCATGTGTAATTCCTAACCTTTCGAATGGATACATCTATCTATATTGGACCAGACCTTTAAATTTTTCCTCAAACGGTAGATGTATGGGTAAATTCTCTATTAAATTGAAGAACAATAGAGAAAATATCATCTCTAGTTCGTAAATTATCTAGACATTATTCGTTTCAATCCTTACCATGTGTTATTTATGTAACTTGTTGGAACATATATCTTTAAAGAAGTGATTGTTCTTCGTGAGTGCATCTCATATTTGTTTTGACAATAAATCCTAATAAGCTAGTGGAATAAGTGTTTCATAAACACACCAAATTCATGACTCTTCATTCTATACAATCTGCAATCCTCATAAACCAACCTTGATATGTTTGAAATATGTTCATCAGGAAAACACATGCTCTTAGTGTGTATTATTGTCTAAGGCAAAACTGGCTTTGGGTTTTACAATGACCCATTATAAACCAACTCTATTTTTTTACGATGAGAAAATAAAGATATATTTATCCTAGTCTTAATATTGTCATTTGTCTTCCCTTTAACATCCATAACTGTATTGAAAATATTTTCAAACATGTTTTTTTTTCAATATGCATGACATCAAGATTATGGCAAAGAAGATTGATCTTCCAATAAGAAAGCTTTCAAAAAATACTTCGCTTTACCTAATTATAGGTCAAACCAAAAC
Organism: Populus alba; assembly: GCF_005239225.2. Taxonomy (NCBI): domain Eukaryota; kingdom Viridiplantae; phylum Streptophyta; class Magnoliopsida; order Malpighiales; family Salicaceae; genus Populus; species Populus alba. Next base: position 17,380,363 of record NC_133289.1, read on the forward strand.
CAAAAAAATTCTACTTAGTAGAATGAAAACCAAACACAATGTCACCATACTCTGACACCATGTCATCCAATTCTTCACCCAACAGTAGCGATGATACAACATCCTTTTCAACTCTATTAACAAAGAAATCATTTATGTTCTTTCTGTACTTGTAATCCATGGGCAAGAACTGTCTGTGGCAATTAAAGAAAGACATTTTACTACTATTTATTTACATGAAAGCCTTGTTATTTTTTATAAAGTATGAACATGCTAGTTTTTCATACGTGCTCCAACCAAAAACTATTTCATATACATGAAAATCATTGATAGTCCTTATCAAAGTTGCATTCATTTGAAAATTTAGTTTCATCAATATATCATATGCCAAAGCCTCAAATGACAATAACTACTTGAACTCATCAATCAACGAACAAAGACAAATATTTATATTCCAACGTCGACTATCAGGATCTAGTATGACAATAAATAAAAACATGAACTCTAACCTCATACACATCCTTGGTGGCAAGTTGTAAATCATGAATATCATCGACCAACGAGAATAAGAAGCAGTAAATAACCCAAATAAATTAAATCTGTATGAACATAACTCAAGATGAACGTTCATTGATTCCACTAAAAACTGAGGATGTACCCTATTAAATGTTTACAAGCTTTACCATCGGAAGGGTATATCATCACTCCATCCATCACATCATGTGAATGATGTCATGTGATGTTTTTAGTAGTCTTTTTATGACATGAATAACCTTTGCAATCTAGGTGTGATTAGGAAGTATCTAAGTTTTTTATGTGCGACAAGATTCATTCCCTTACAGATTTTGGGTTTATAATGAGCATACCTATATCTTTTGCACTTAGTCAACTATGTATTGTCAAAATACTACAACATGCAGAAGTTTGGACACATGTAAATTTTTTAGCATCTTAAGTCGAGGAGTTTCATCATGGATTTATCAGCATAATAGTTCTCTTTTGGCCTATTCTCTTCGTGTAAAATGGTTTTCACCCATTCAATAATTTTGTTGTAATTGGCCTCACTCAACCTATCATATAACTTGATGGTAAACACTTGTACAACAATTAATAATTTAATATGACTTATGCACCCATCCCATAATGGTTCGTTGGAGTCTTTTTAAAAATCAAAAAACATGGTCGCGTCTGTATTAAGATCTTCATTTACTATTGGGCATTGACCGGCCTAACTCAAATCCATTCTCATCACTTCCATAACTATATTTCTATAAGGATTATTATTGTCATCTACAACTTCATACACCTTGTTAAAACTAGAAGTTGACCCATTCATCTTTTCTACCATGATCTCATGAGGAACATATGGTTATTTTTTGTAAAAGATGCATCGGTACAACATCTAGATTGAGAAACTTTTTATTTTTACACCTCTTACATGAACATGTAATACTACTGCCTACACTAATATTTCTTAGGTTAGATGGTGTGTAATTAATAAAACTCTAAACCCTATTACAATTCTTCATCCCATGTAACCCTTTGAGTAAATCTCGATACATCCATGAATGATCATCCATTACTTATGTCAAACCTATATAGAATATTGATGATAACATATGTTAATTAATTGCATAAACTAAATAAATAATAGAACATATGTTTGACTCAAACTTATTCAAACTATTTAAATAGTACAACTAATTCATTATCAATTATTTATATAAATTCAAATTTATATATATTTATCAAAAATTCCAACTCAACAATAAAATTAATAAAATATAAATCAAACTTATTAAATAAGTCAATATTTATTCTTCATAAAAAATCTAACTATAAATTCAAATTAAATTTCATCAATTTAAAAACAAATACAATTTTATAAAATTTTAAACAAACCCTAACATGTACAAATCATATATTCATACAACAAATTTCTATGGGAATATGCTATAAAATAAGTAAACACCCAAACAAACTACATATACTACAAAAATATGTAATAAAAATTAACATTTTAAAATTGAGTTGAAATAAAAAAGAAAAAAGAAAAAAAAAACGATAGTTTTGCTTACTTGAAGTGGGCAATGCTTAATAAAAATTGAATCATAATAGGGATACTAACAAACTAGGTGTTGGGGTAGCCGAATTTGTAATGGGAGGTTGATTTGTGATAATTAGGACGACATGTTGTTTGTTCCAGAGAAAAATAAAGGAAGAAGAAGAAGAAATATGGGGGAGGAGAAAGAGAAGAAGGTCGCTCGTCAATTCATAAATTGAATATTATAGACGAATTTAATCAATGGATTTAAATCCATCGATAACTATACTTCTTTTCCCAATGTAATTCCATTCCAAGGGAATATTTCCTTCGGTGTTTACCAATAGATACTATAAAAACATATTCAATCAGAACAATTCACCTTAATCTACCAACATAAATATTATATTAGTGTATCTGTTTGTATTCGCTAATTTTCTTGTAGTGACTCGTTAGTTATTTTCACTACAAATGGGCACAAGTGTCTAAAATAACCATAATATTGTCATTTTTTAAAATTTTAGGTTTTCCATCAAGAAATTAAAAATTAATACGAAAATCAATAAAACTAATTAACTAAGTTTATATTTTTCTTACTCATTGGTTAAAGTTTAATTTAGGTAATGATAAAAAAAAATTTAGAAACTAGAACTAATGAGTAAATTAAATATAAACTCATTATTGGTTATATTTTTAACTTTTTCATTAAATAAAAACTCAAAACAAGCACTTAATTAAATTTTTTTTTTAGAGCTATAATCTAATAGCTATTGTTGTGTATTCTCTTCAATAATAAATATGTACATATATGTGTGAGCACGTTCATGTGTATGAATGTAGACAACTAATCCTAAGTAAACTTAACGAGCTATGTATAATATATTCTAATAAAATAGATACAAGACTAATACTAAAATAGATAGGCAGGCATGGGCCTATAATTATGTTTGATGATATTGCCTCATTACTCATCCACAAGTTTAATGAGGAAAGCACCACATTTAACTTGAATTGTAGAAGTGTATAATGAGAAAGATTTTAGCGAGTATATCCACAATATGATCATAAGAAGCAATAAATTGAACTTGGATTTCCTTTTAAGAAACCATGTCATAGGCGAACTAAAAAAACATTTCTCAAACGTGTTTCATACGAGCATGAAAATTTGGACCGGTGTACAAAAAAGTAGCTCTCAAGTATTTGTTTTGAAAATACCAAGTTCATTAAATAGAGATCTAACCCATTTGAGTTTTACAATAGTTTTAGCAATATTTTTATAATCATCTTTTGTAGAGAAAGAAATATTATGTTGTTTACTAGATTTTCAAGGGATCAAGTTGCAACTTAGAAAAATAGTATAACTACTAGTGTATTTTTTAAGGCTTCATTTGTTTGCTGGAAAATAGTTTTATTGGAGAGTGGTTTCCTGAAAAGTGAATTATTTTTTTGATGTTTGGTAGTGTCATGAAAAATAAATTTGAAAACATTTTCTAGTGTTTAGTTATGTCATAGAAAATGAGCTGAAAAATAACTTATTAATAATTTTTTCAAGTTTATTAAAATAATGACGAACAAATCTTACAAATTTAAAAAGTTCAATGAGAATGAAATTGAATAAAAAATCTAATCTCATAAATTATCTCAAATAAAATAAGTAACAATCAAAAGAATGAATGACTAAATTTGATAGATAAAAAAATTTAATTAAAAAATAATAAGATAAAAGCAAATAACAATCATAAAAATAAGGATCAAAATTAATATAAAATTAAATTAAATCAAATTTTAAGGGGTGAAATTAAAAAAAAATCAAAACAAAATATATAGCAATAAAATATTTGAGGACCAAATTTGTTATAATTATCAAATAATATGATATTTCTAATTTTTTTTCATAACTTCTAAAATGTATTTTCCGTCCAAAATAAAAGCAAAATATTTTCCTGGAAATCAAACTAAAATTTTCTTTTATTGAAAAGTGTTTTTCGTTTATCAATTTTTTTTAATGATAAACAATCACAAAAAAAAAAATTAATTTTTTTTTTGAAAATGTATATATCATTTTTATTTCATTTTAATTTCTCCATTTCTATTTGGGATCTTTCATTTATTGTAACCATATATTATTTGATTACTCATTCTTCAACGTTTAACTTTTGAACCGAATACAATCTAAAAAGTATCCTCACATCAATATTCAACACATTAATACAAGATCCTTCCTGGATATCTTGTTACTATATTTATAACAAATTATTTTCTTTATATTGTCCTCCAAAATTCAAACCGTGAATGATATAATTAATAGCATACGCATTTTTCAATTATATTAAGTTTTCAATAACTAAAAAGAAAAAAAATGCTGACTGAGGTAGGTGATTATAACTAATGAGTTTTCAAAATGGTAGTGCATTTCAATTTATCAATTATTTTTTCCCTTCAACCAAACTAAAGAAAGTAATTGTGCGCATAAAATAAGAAATCACATGTTTGTTTTTGCAGCAAATATAGTACATACCTGGCATCCCTTCACCCTCACAAGTGAAATTATTTTGTATAACTTAATTCTAGATTTATTGATTAATTAAATATTTTTAAAACTATAGCCAAGATAAAATATGGTTTCGACCACACTAGTGGCAGAGCCAGAATTTTTTAAATGATGTGGAAAATTATCAACAAATACTATATTATGTAGATACGTATTAGAAATCAATTTGAAACAAATAAAGTAACTCATATAAAGCAAAATTAATTTAAAAATATTTTTAAAATAAAAAAAATTATATTAAAATTGTTCTATTTGAATTTTCGTAATAACAAAATTCAGTTGAGTTACATAATAATTGTAAATTTTTCATTATGAAAATTATAGTAAAATACATATTAATTCATCAAAATTCATTTCACACCTCATTATCATGTAGCATGTTATACATAATACATGGATATGGATCAAGATTGATAGCCTAAATTTATCATGACAAATCATTTTAAAAAACAAAAAAATAATTTTTTTTCTTTTCTTTTTATTAAAAAAACCAACCTGCACTGAATAAAACTAAGCTTGCACGCACATGTTAATTCTTCTCCAGCAAAACATAAATTGTCTAGCAAAAATAAAAAAAGAGAAAAATACAAATAAAATATAAATTATTTAATCATTTATCCTGATTATTTTATAGGAAGCTAGGCACAAGGAAATTAACATCATAAAAAAGGACCAATCTCAAGCAAAACAATTTTAATTCTGTAAATATCAATCTTTACTCACCGACAATAATTGAAATGTTTAGTTGTTCATCTCGTGAAAAAGTTTAGTTCCATATGATAACCAATTCAATTAGAAATGATATAACCTTTAATTAATTCAAAACAATCAAATCAATACCTATTGCTCAAAAACAATTCAAAACAATAAAAAAAAAAAATTAAGGGGGCAATTGCTCCTTTTGCTCCTACGTGGCTCCGCCACTTAACCATACCAACAAATTAATTTTAAAGGTTTATCTGAAAGCGTAAGTAAATGTTGTTTTTCAAAGTGTTTTTTACTTGAAAATGCATCATAATAATATTTTTTTTAATTTTTAATATTAACACATCAAAGTGATCCAAAAATTAAAAAATGATTATTTTTTTTAAAATATAGATAAACTGTAATATCAAATAGTATTTAAAAGCTTGCGTACATGTCCCTCGTGTATTAGGATTAATTGTGTTTGAGAGGCTAGACAATACAAGGGAGTCTCGCAACAATACACATCTTCTTTTTTAACGGTAAGGTGAATATTCTCTCAAGTTAACTTTTATATATTATAATCAAACTTGAGTAGATTATCATATTCGACAAGAATTCACTAAAAATTATTTTATTGTAATATACTTTAGGGCTCGAATCATGAAAGATAACATTAGGAATATATCTACGTAGCACTTACCAATTATATTAAACCTTCAAGAATACCAACTTGCCTATCTAATTATGATAATATTATTATTACCAATATTTTTCTTTTTTTTGACAATCAAAATGTTCTCAAGCTAGCTTGAATATGGAGGTAGTATTTGTGAACACAACCCAAATATAGTCTAGTAAAAGTTTGGTTTTTCTTGTTTAAAATTAATTTTTTTTATATTTTTGTATTGTTTCAACGTGCTGACATTAAAAATAAATTTTAAAAATTAAAAAAATATATATTATTTTGATGTATTTTTAAGTAAAAAACACTTTGAAAAACAATCATTGCCACAATATTAAATTATACATGTTATTTTTTCATATCCACCTTCATATCAAAAAATAACTTATGTCTTTGTTTCTTATTTTGTTTTTCAGCAATCATTTTTAATATAAGTTTTACTAAACACTTGATCTTAAACACAACACCACATAAACAACAATTGTAATCAAACATCCATTAACTTTTATTAATAAAACAACCTCTTCTCAATCATGTTTGAGAAAGACCATTAACATTTTATTTAATACTAGTGCTAAATATTGCGAAAGAAAATTACAAAAATACTTGAAAAAATTATGAGCCATTAGATCATGATCTTATTATCGGTTCCAATCCCACTAACCAATGACTCATATGTATTTTAAAGTTTATTTTTATTATTTTTTAAGATTTAAAATTGGGTTGCTTGTTAGGGGTGATTTATTTTCACTTTCTTTTCTATTTTTGAATTTTAACTTAATTTATTAGTAGATTCTCAAATTATATAAGTTCATCATCTACTTTTAATTTCATAATCACTTATTCTCAAATATTATTTCACAATATTCTTGCAATGCTAAGATGTTTTAATTTTGATAATCTGATTGTTTGCAAATCAACAAAAATTTTACCATATTAATATCTTGTATGGTGACCTTGTTGAAACATCATTTTAATCATATAATTATTTTTATTAATGCTATTGAGAATGGTATTTTATAGAAAAGGATACTTATTTTTATTCATACTACTCTCATGGTATTATAAATTCATTTATTATAGTTTCTTCTTATATAAGTATAATAATATAAAAAGCAAACTCACTTCTCATTTAGTGAGCATTTGGAAACCTGGTTATATTTATATTTTTAACTAATTTTTTTTTTTGTTAAAAATTAATTTTTTTTTGTATGTTTTGAATTTTTTGAATGCGTTGATCTCAAAAATAATTTTTAAAAAATAAAATAGCATCATTTTGATATATTTCAACACAAAAAATATTTTAAAAAATAATCACAACCACACTTACAAATAAATCAATATAACAAACCTAAATGTTTGCATTTCACAGTATTCTTAAAAGGAAAATAATTACCAATAAATTATCCACAATCAAATTTTATTAAATAACAGTAAAGCATAAATATCATGAATAACAATTATTAAATGATTGTGTGTCAATAAAAAAAATTAACTTTCTATGTTTAGATTTTAGCATTAACTTTCATGAGAATTTATTAAATTTCTCTTTACATGAAGGATGAAAATCATTTGAAAAAAAAATTAATTTCGCTTGAAGAGTAAGGTAACATGAGAGTACTATTACTATTTTTTTAAAAAATAAAAAAAATTTAATGTTTTTTATATCAAAAGTTAATTTTAAAATAAAAAATATTATTTTAATATATTTAAAAAAAAAACTTTAACGAAATCTTTAATAAGAGAGAGAAATGGGTACAGAAAACTTGAACATTGAATAAGGTCAGCGTGTCCGATGACCAGAAAAGGTACCAAAAAGGACACCTTTCTATCTCTCTCTCTCTCTCACTCACTTTTGATAAAGATGACAGGCACATGGCCCACATAACCACGTTTCAAATTCTTATTGGTTTTTAACTTGTGAGCCCCCCAAGAACCTCGGGAAAAAGAAGAAATGCAGCAGCTCCCTTTTTCCCTTTTCCGTGTCGGTCGCAGCTATGGATTTCGGGTATCTTGCTGCGGGGGCCATACGAAATGTTCCGGTGCTCCGCTTCGAGGCTGACGCTACGGCGTGCCACTGGATGCCAACCCAGTTTCTGTTTTTGAATCGTTCGTTTGCTTAGGGGAGGAGAAAAAATCCCTAATTTGTAAAGATTTCTAGGGTTATAAAAAAATTTGGGGGGGAAAGTTGATTGGCGGATGGGTGATTAAATGGATGCGGACAGGGGGTATAATGATGATAATTCCAAGAGAAAAATTGAAATAAATCAATGAGTAATTGGGTTATATGCTTGATGAGTGAATTGAGGAAGTTACAACAATTTTAAGGAGTCGCCAAATTGACCGAATTATTAATTTAGAGAATTTTAGAAATTTGGGAATTGAATCTTGATTTTTTATTATTCTAAGTTTTTTTTTTATGTTTATGTATGCCGGATAATAATAATAAATGGAGCTATATTAAATTAATGTGAGAAATGTGAAATCAAAGCATACAAGTTTAGAAAGAATTGACATTGTCTTGGGCTAAGTCATTAGTTTTTTTGAGTTCAAATTGGGCCATCAATACTTGGATTAGAAAAGGAAAGATATGAATTATGTTGTGAATTTTGATATAAAAGAAAATATAAATGTGTTGTATATTGTGGAAGATATGAAATTAAATGTTAAATACAAATTTGAAAGGGGAAATAACTATATAGTAAACTATGGAAATTTAATGTGTTGGAATTAGATGTAGATAATTGTGTGTGAAATGCTTCGATAGGGACAAAAGTTAGCATAAATATGAACTCATGAGTTTTAGTGGTATACTAATAAAGATACCTCTCTTTGAATTTCGAGGGCAATACAGAGCAAGATTTTCAATGGAGGGGGTTCGATTGACAGGAGTACTAGTTAGTTGTCTAACATCTTATTTTAAAAAAAATTTGCATTGTTGTTTTAGTAATTTTGTTTATTTGAGAAATAAATCTTGAAAAAAAATGTAGTAATTAATATTAGAAAGAATTTAGCCATCATCTGTATAAGTGAGGGCTATTGATTTAAAATAGTTTAGCTGCTCGCATAGATGAAGGGTGTGTTTGGTATTGTGGTTGCGGTTTGTAAAAAGCAGTTTCATAAAAAGTACTTTTTGTGAGGTTGATTTTAAAAAAAGTTGGTGTTTGGTTAAAACTGTGGTTGAAGTTGTGGTTTTAAAAAAAACAGTTTTTTATGTTTGGTTACAAAACTATGGTTCAACAATTGTGGTGGAAAAAAAGCAGTTTTGTGTTTGGTAAAACTATGGTTCAAAATCACTGAAAATAAATATCTTCAACACTGCTTTCAGTGAAATTTTTGGGTTTTTTTTTTTACTGTTGGGAAGAGTTATTGCAAATTGATGACGGACAGAGGAGAACAGTTGGGAAAGCAATTGGAAATCGTTGGTGATGAGAGAGAGCAGAAACGCATGAAAAGCAAAAGATAATTGCTTTTCAGTTTTTGTATTTGAAACGCAGTTTCTAATGGGACCCACGTCAAATAAAACTGTGGTTTGTGGTTAACCAAACGGGTGGTTTACTGCTTTTTAACAAATCGCAGCTGCACAAGCATTGCCAAACACCATCGAAAGCTAATTAATTATAGGTTAAAGTCTGTTGTTTGGAAATAATTCAGTTGGAAATAAAAATATGACAATTATTTGGATGAGGTCTTAATTAAATGAAAACTAAATCAGCCATTTAGGCAGGGACTTGATTGACTAATTGAAATTTAAGTCGGTTGTAAGGATGGTGACTTAGTTAAATGAAAAATAAATCAGTTATTTAGTCAGGGACTTGATTTAAATGGAAACTAAGTCAATCGTTTGAATAAGGACTTGACTGACTAATTAAATAATAAGTCAGCCCTATGGACGAGGACTTGATTAAATGAAAACTAAGTTCGTTGTTTGGACAAAGACTTGATTTACTAATTGAATAATAAGTAAGTCGTATGGATAAGGACTTAATTAAATGAAAAATAAATCAGTTGTTTGGATGAAGACTTGATTTTAATGAAAAATAAATCAACCATTTAGACGGGGACTTGATTGACTAATGGAATAATATGTCAATGTGGACGAGGACTTGGTTAAATTAAAAATAAGTCAATCGTACGAGGACTTGATTTAAATGGAAACTAAGTAAGTCGTTTAGACAAGGACATAATTGATTAATTGAATAACAAGTTAGCTATTTAGATGAGAACTTGGTTAAATAAAAAATTAGTCAGTCATTTGAACAAGCACTTGATTTAAATAAATATTTTAGTCGATTGTTTAGACGGGGACAAGTATATGGGTTAGAAGAATATGATGATAAGGGTTATAATATGAGACTTCAATGTTGGAATCGATAGATATTATTATCTAATTGGATAACTAAGCACTTAATTACAATTATTGGAAGCAAATAATAAATACATAGTAAAAAAAAATAGAGTATGAGAGGTGATTTAAAAAATGAGTAAAAAGAAGTCAAGAATGGTAAATGTAAATTCAAATTAATGATTTGATTGGTAAAATGCATTGTTGGCATAAAGCATACAACATAGGCTATAAAATAAATTGATGATATTGTGTTGTTATCTAGGGTAATTCTAATTAAGTACAACTAATAAGGAAATTGATGTGGTTTTCTTTGTTTACAAGATGTGTGGATGTTTACTTGGTATTTATTGATTACTATGTGAATTGCATGTTATCTTTACAATTGGACAACAATATTTTCATTGTTTTATTAGTCAATTTTGTTGAGAAATAGAAATTTTGACCATTTGATACAAATAGCGGCTGTTTTGAAGGCTTAAATCGATGTTAATGACACTTCTCTCTCTATCATTGGAATCCAACGACATCTCTCTTTTTTCTTTTAACTAGGAACTAAAAATTAATAAAAATAAATTTTTATACCAAAATTAAATTGGAAAAAATTGAGGTACCGAAATTATATAATTTACACAAGTATTTAAAGTTAGAAGACCAAGAGTATAGCTTTCCAAAAAATTTAACACGCCACCAATGCTTAGCGCCTTTTTTATTTCAGTATCTCGTCTTTCAATTCCCACCCTTGACTAAGAAATCAAAAGCAATTAGCCTTCAATTACAAGCAAATCGCACAAAATAAAACTTTGAGAACCAAAATAAAATATAAAAAATATACAGTATCATCCACAATGTTCATGTATGAGTGAATAGTAGCAACGCCTATAGTAAACATCTAACGTGTTTTAGATTTTAGGTAACTAGTTCATTCACTCGCGTTATGTTGCAAATGTGAGTAAAAATCATTTTAAGCACAAAAAAATACCTAGGCATTGGAACGTGTCTTCTAAAAAAAAAATAGATTATAACCATAAATTGAATGATATTTTTATTTAATATTGAGATGGAAAAACATTTTATCTACTTTGGTTTACTTGGGCTGACCTGTGAAATTAGAGGGGATAATCTTGAAAAAAACAAATTTGAAGTTGAATCCTGAATTAACTTAATGTTGAATGACAAAATCAATTAAAAAAATAGAATTTAATTGAAAAAAAAAAAATCGAGTCAACCATGCAAACTCGTAACAAAAGGCATGCACGTAATTAAATTCAATAGATTTTTTTTATCGTGGAGATTCTTTTATTTAATCATATGATAATAAAGTGCATATAAAATTTTTTTGTATGAAACAAACTTTTTAAAGGTAAGAAAACAGTGATGGGCTAATGGAGTAGAGATATCAAAAGTAGATCAAGACAAAAAAAAATGGTGTAATTGCATTATTTTACGTTTGAGTTAAATAAAAACAAATAGATCACCGATAACAAAGGAAATCAAATATAACTCAGGTTAAAATCTTCATTACCAATGACTTGGATCATGAGACCATGATCATCACACTGAAAAAATTAATGGAGCTCAATTCTAAATAAATCAAATATTGAAGGACTAAATTGAAAAAAGAAAATCAATTAAAAAAAACAAAACAATTAAAATAATAAGTGTCAAATCCACATCAAAATCAAATTAAATCAAATAATAAGGAATGTAATTGATTTTTTTTTTAATAATAATCAAAAGAATAAGGATTAAATTTGGTATAAATATCAAATAAGACAAAATGTTAAGGGATGAAAATTAAAAAAAAATTAATAAAAAAAATAATTCAAAACAAATAAGAATCAAAAGAATAAAGGCCACATAAATAACTTTTAATTTTTGCTGGTCTAGCATGTTTTATAAGAGGAAGAGAGAGAAAATAAAGGATAGATAAAAAAAATTCAACCTCCACCTAACCACGTGACAAGCCTCACATGCACATCCACGTGAACCTTTGGTAGAGATGGCAATTGCTTATTCTTTTGTTGCAAAGAGGTGTCATATGTGCTTCTCAAAATGTGCAGGTGTCTCTCATAAATTGGCACTTGCACCGCACCTGCTAACAATTTTTTTATTTAATTTATCAAAAAACTTAGGTGTCTTTGATCTCACATGGTTTTAACGAAAAAAAAAACATAATAAAAAGGCCAAAAAGACCCTTGACTTAAGTTATAATTTATAGGTTTTTTATTCTCAGGGTACCTTAATAATTACACTATGCCAGGAAAGATTAATTAAAAACGAAAATGCCCTTGTCCAAAAGTGAAGAAAATTTAATTTTTAAGGGTTTTCTAGACATTATAATGTGTACATAAAATATTTAAAAACTATTTTACCCCATTAAATCTTGTAATAACAAATGAATTCCATAAAAAATAATAATTCTACCCATAAGAACAAGTTATATGGTTTTCCATGTGTTTTTTTAGCTTTTGTTGTAATTTTAATTTCAGCTATCTTGAGCAGCCTCAGAGAATAATGGAGGAAAGGTAACAATTGGAATCTCTAGCCTTTCCTGCACTTTTTAGCGAATAGGAGCTTGACAACATAAACCTTGAAAACGACATGGAAAAGGATGAAGAGGGACCCATTTACTTGAGCGGTGGGGGAAGAAAGCTGCTCTTCAGGTGGAGGCCAATCACTGAAATCAAATCGATGGAAAAGCAGCAAGAAAATCATCTTTAGTTTTAATGCCAATTGAAACTTTTAGTAGGATGAACCTTTGCCATGCGCCTCAGAGACTCAATTATTAAAAGGGCTTCATAAAGTTGAGAATTTGGCATCTGAAAAGAGTTTCCGGCAGACTTTCAAGCCCCACTTAGGGTTGGTAATTAATGAAGCTTTACTTAGGGTTGGTAATTAATGAAGCTTTAATCAAACTTTATCAACTCATGACATTGAGGGTTCGAATTTTACGAGATAAATTGCCTACCTTTCCATTTTTTAATTAAAGAATCAGGATAATAATCCTGCATCTGATTAATTTGACAAATGACTTCTGTTCTTTAACGTACACATTTATGGTAAAAAGGCAAAAGAGATGCCAATCCTTGATTTTAATCAAGGCCCTTTTCTTATGTAGGATGATGCTACAGTCAAAAGGGCCTTTCAAACTCTTCTTGTTTATGTTGGGAATGTTGCAGAGAATCCTGACAGGGAGAAATCCAGGAGAATTCGCATTGGTAATCCACTGTTCCAGATCAGACACTTGCCTGATTGATGATCTTGAGACCGTTTAAATCCTCCAGAAGAATTTAATTTTTCCATTAATTTGGGCTGAGCCACTGCCCATTGGGGTGGATTGTCACCACAGCTCCGGGCATACTGCATAATCCACCGGCTAACAGCATCAAACACAGTTCGAGCACATCCTCTTGCTCATGACCAAGAACTTTGCCTCTCCTGTCATATTCCTTTTGAGGGAACTGTGTGAAAGAAAGCTTAAATATATCCAAATTTTCTTTCCAGAGTAGATGATTGAACTTGCATGCTGTTCTACAAACACTGCTGTGTGATGAGATGCTCTATTTTTCTATCAGTAACTGTGATGTTTTGGTAAAAACAGATCTTGTCGAGATAAAATCCAGCCGGAGAAAAGTTCTGGGTTGGGTTTCGGTTAACCTGCTGCGCTGAATCTAGTTTGAGTGGCAATCTGGATAATATTAACAGATATGTTTAATGATTCTCAAGATCTTTGAAGGGAACATTGCATGTTAAATATAAAAACAAATTTATTCGGAGTTTATTGTGTTTTATATAAGCAGTTAAGCCCTCAGTACACTCGTTTACATTTTTTATCTCTCGTCTGATACTTTCAGGCGACAAAAAAAGAGTATAATTAACTCGACATGCCTTCATATTATAGCAATATCTTGCTTGGTTTGATTTTTCGTCTCAATATTAAATGTTGACATTAGTTTTCTTTAATTTGCACTCATTCTTTATTTTTCCCATTTGCAATAAAAAAATTTATTCAATTTAAGAAAAAATATTACTTTTGATACATACCGTGTATTCATGGACATTTTTTTTTTATTAAAGGGATGTTTGGTTGGCCGGATGAAACTACTATTTTGTTAAATTTTAAATTAATTTTTTTATATTTCAGATATTTAATGATGTGCTAATATTAAAAATAATTTTAAAAAAATATATATTATTCTAATTTATTTTTGATTAAAAAATAATCATTACTATATTTTTAAATTTCTAATTTAACTTAGTATAATAAAAAAAATTTATTTGATTGATCTGCCATAGCAGCTCCACATTTTAGAGTTCAGATATAAACATATTTGAAGAAAATTAATTACATGTAAAAAGCAGGGTTCCTTAATTGGTGGAGGTCAGCACCCAAATTTTTTTTTTTTTCCCCTGAATTGTGAAGGTCAACAATAAACTATTTTGAACCTGCGAAACATATCTTTAGCAAGCAATGTTTTTTATGAATTGGTTGTTTGAATATGCTTTCTCGTCCAGCTATTAAGTTTTAATTTGAAAGTCTGATAATATTATTTTTAATTTTTTTTTGTTTATAAATATATTAAAAAAATAAAAAAAATTATTTTTATATTAAAACGATTCAAAAATAAATAAAAATAATTTAAAATAAAGAAATTCGAAGTTTTTTTTTTAAATATGGTTAAAATCGCACCCTAGAAATTAAGCAATGGGAACCTTAATTATGACAAGAAGCAAGTGGGAGTCCCTTAACCATGTGCCTATTGCGATTACTTTTCCAACATTTCACTAGAGATTTTTGTAAGTTGTTGGGAATTGTCTTGAGTAATTGCAGCATCATCATACAGCACTCAGATCTATTTACTGTTACTATTTGTAATGTAAATATGTGGGCCAATATCCATTTTTTTTTTTTTTTAGAAAAAAAAAAAAAACACATTGCAAAATAATTAAAAGCTTCACTACTCTAAGTTTATCACAGTAAGTTTTTGTTTGTTTTTTTCCAGGTTTTTTGAGCTTTAGGCTGTTTATTAAAGTTTCCACTCTCCATTTTCTGTATCCTCCACCGTTTCCACTAGCCTGAGATAAGTTACGAAGGACACTGTTTGTGAGGGCTTGAGCCCTCCTGGAGATTGAGCTTGGGCCATGGATGCTTGTTCCTCGACCAAATATACAAGTCACAGACAGGACTGTTCGTCCCTTGATTTTGATAAGGTTTGCTCCTTGTACCAAACACAACTCGACTAGATTTTTATTTTACTTTTTTTGTAGCAGTCAAGGGTTAGATTTGCTTGTAATGATAAAAATGATATTATGTGGTCCTCTAGTGTTAAACATTAAATATGTATCAGCTGTTCTGTTCTTGAGAGTGACCTGGAGGGCCATGCATTTCAGGTCCTTCCAAATTGTGCCGTCGTGTTCCATGGACCCAGTCAGAGCCCCGACTTTGCTAGATTTCATCACTTCAACGATGTACGGCAAAGCTTTTACTTCTCCATGTTCCTAACCTGTGCCACAATCACCAGCGGTGGCGATGGCAAAATACTACAAACTCAAGGATATCGAGGCTTAGTTCGTTGCCTTTGCGCTTGACTGCAAGAATGTTTGTCCACGACATTTTGCAGGGACAGTTATCAGTTGTACACAAGGAAGATGCTTCAAAATCACCGCCGACAGGTGCAGATGCTTGCAATTGAAGACAGATAGATGGCATAGTTTTTACAAAGAGCCACTCAGTTCTATTTTACAAGAAAACCCAGATCGGGCACATTTTCTGACAGAGCACTTTGACATCACTAACGAATAGTTACATGAACTTGATACCTGAAAAATACCTGAACAGGAAACAAACAAGTATACTTCCTATAAATCCCTGATCCTTGGAAACATACTGAGCAATAACATGCTTGGCCACCAACTGCAAGTCCTTCAAGCAAGCATATTCGATCTCGGTACGGGTTCATCTTTCAAAACAAACTACCTCTTTTGACAAACTAAAATTCAACTGGCTAAGTTTTACCAAATCTTAAGCATTTGTTGTGTTTGACTTCAATACTCTGGTTCTGAGTGAGTTTCTTTGATGGTTTCACCATGGAGATTTTCTCCATGGAATTTATGAACTTTCGCAAGTGCTTGATGTACTCTGGATAAGTTTCCAGGTTGCAATGACCACCACCTTTGACCCATAAGGGATCATATTTTTCCTTGGCAAGTTCCCACAGGCGCTTTCCATGGGACAGATCAACAATATCATCATTTGTTCCCTGTAGAGTTTCAACAACAAATGTCATCCATGATCACAGGTAAATATGTACTAATTTAAGCTGAAACCAATAATAAAAATCAACAGTATATAGAAATAATCACAGATGATTCAATCATATCTTCAGCAAGAAGGGGTATCTGGTATAACCACAATAAAGAACGCGGCTTCGCAGCAATTCTTGTAAACTTAGCAGATGAAGTTGTTATGGTACTAGCTAATGAAAGAAAATGAGAGATGGCATTTTTGTTCTTCCAATTTCGATTGATTTGAACCAAATGCAAGCAGGGTTTCACTCATCACTATTTCCTTCTGAGCAGTATCATTCCAAAGAAAGTCATCGATTGTTTATAAGATTAAGCTCCATGGTTTTCTTGCTTCGTTTACAAGCCAACTCAAACAGCTTCATCATCTAATAAGTCCATTGCATCTGACTGAGGCACCTAAGAAGTAAGAGAGATCTTAGGAAAAATTCATAGGAACCCTCATGTATCTTGGGTTGGGTTCATCTTGAGTCCCTGGATAGGAATATTCAAGTGTCTTCAACAAAAATGTTTTCACATCAAATGTAGATTTAGGCCCCGCTTGATTTATAGAAAGTGATTTTCTAGAAACCACTTTTCAAAATTTCTTACGTTTGTTTGTTATTAAAAAAATTGATCAACGAAAAATACTTTCTAATCAAAGAAAAATTTAGCTTAGTTTCCACAAAAGTATTTTCCTTTTATTTTAAGCGGAAAACACTTTCCAGAAGTTGTGAAAATTTAGAAATATCATATCATGTTCTGGTTACATCAAATTTGATTCTCAAACTTTTAATTGTTATATATTTTATTTTGAATCTTTTTTTTTCAATTTCATCCCTTAAATTTGATTTTTATATTAATTTTGATCCTCATTTTTATGATTGTTATTTACTTTTCTCTAATCATTTTTTTAATTGAAATTTTTTATTTATCAAATTTGATCCCCATTCTTTTAATTGTTATTTATTTAATTTGAAATAATTTATGAAATTGTAATTATTATTGTTTAATTTCATCATCTTTCAACTTTTTTATATTTTAGATTTGATCTCTATTATTTTGATTATTATTTATTTTATTTTAAATAATTTATGAAATTAGATTTTTTTTAGTTTCATTTTCATTCAACTTTTTAATTTGTAAAACTTGTTCCTCATTATTTTAATAAACTCGAAAAAAAAAAACATTAATAAGTTATTTTTCAGCTCATTTTTCATGACATAACCAAACACTAGAAAGTATTTTCCCTACTTATTTTCCATGACACTACCAAACATCGAAAAATAATTCATTTTCCGAGGAAACTACTTTCTAGCAAACAAACGAGGTACTAATTTACCCAATCATTAACAATAATATATAGTCATCCATTAAAAATATGCAAGTTATTAGTTGCTTTGACAAACCTAGGTGTGACACTCAATTCCAAATCATTTTTAAACCCTCACCTCATTTTTCTTCAAAATCATTTCAACTTCCCGAAACTATGCACAGTTTCTGTTGGTTTAAAATCTATGTTTCTTTTTTTATTTTTTCGCACTTCTAGTTTCATTGAGATTGGCCATTCCTCAACAGAAACTTGCTCTGGGAGTCCTGGCAATGATTTTTTTTTTTCCTGCAGATGTATCTGAAGTTTTCACAACTGTAGGTTTTTGGCTTATATATAATGAGCATTAAACAACTTGCAAAACCTTTCTCAACTAGAAAGATGTACAACACTTCTCAACAATTCTAAGGAAAATGAAGTCCAAAAATTCCCAGTTTTTCTCTACAATTATCAGTAATTTTCAACCGAACACATCTCTCTAAATGGTCAAACTTAAAAAATAAGGTGCACTCAAGTAAATACAATAAATATCTTTAGCAATGGCAGGCAGTCATATCATGAGAAGCAAATAAGCAAAGAAATGGAGAACCCTATGTCTAAGTGTTTTCATGATTGGAATTACATGCAAATAGAAAAAAAAATGGTGGAAACAAAGTGAAGAAGCTGGACAGGGTGGCCAAATAATAAAAGAGAGATGCTTACATGGATAACCAGAACAGGGCAGCTTACAAGTCGTATTTTGTCTATATTCTGTACATGTTAGATACAGCATGTTCAGTGCAAAACTAACTTAATTTCTATCCAAAGAACAGGAGATGTAATGATATCAGCTGCTAAACTTACCTTGAAAATGTCAAACCAAAATGTCATCTTGACAGGATACAAGACCCTTATGCCTGAAAGAATTGCACTGTGAAGAACAACACCTCTCAACCTCTGTAAGCGAGATGCCAGGTGCAGGGTAGGACCACTTCCAACAGATTGACCATACACGATCAAGTCTTCCTGCTTTATCCCATAATCCTTCTTCAAACAATTGTACGTAGCCTCAATGTCGTGGTATGTGTTGAACTCAGATGGCTGTTACAGATACAGATGAAACAATTAATTAGGTATAGCATTGCATTAGCCGGATAGCAGAAGAGACAGATCCAAAAGGGCTGGACAATTAAGATTAGATACTGTTTTCTTGTTACCACGAGCCTTTTCAGTAAATTTTTGGGCAATTCGACATTTAATTCAAAAACAAAATGCATATTGATCTTATAGATTTTCTTTACCTTGCCAGAAGATGCTCCATATCCAGAATAATCATAGCTGCAAAACAGCAAAACACAAACTAAGTAACAAAGTTATAACCACGATTATTGTAAGCATACAATTGGCATAGCTGCTTCATAGAAAAGCATCTGTATCCTGAACAAAATTTTCAGCTGAATCTTAACAGTAGCATACCAATTGATACTGCGAGTTAAAAATATTTTCCTATCAAAAACATCCCTCACGAAACGCACCCAAAAGTAAAAATACAAAAAACAAAATCAAGAAAATTTCAAGTAAATTTTTAATAAGTTAATGCAAGAAAAGTCCATGTTAATGTGAATTGATGCCAACAGTGACAAATCAAGCCCTACAAAATCCAGCAGGATCATGACAAAAGCATGAAATATCTTTTTGGGCATCATATATTTAAATCAGAACACCAGGGATATATTTTCTTATTTCTCTATGTCAAGTCCATTTAGACTTATTGTAAGGTCACAATAGAGAAAATGAATATACATTCGATGATTACAAAGCCAGCAACTTTCACAGATTGACAGATGAGTTTATCCTTAATAAAATTCCCAGATGATATAGCTCCAAACATGCAAAGACAAGAAACACCTCAGAAGAAGATGAGAGAAATGGTCCCTCCGGCAAATCCACAATTCAATGACTGGCTTCTTTTTCAACACCAAAGGAAAATAAATAAAAAATGGAAAGAAATCACAATTAAGAAACAGGAGTTAAAGTAGTTGCACAAACAGCACAAAAAGGGAAACTAAAGTCAGAAGGCAGCAAGATACAGAAAAAACATAAGCCAACCCCTTAAACCACAAAATGCTCTTAATCAATCCCCAATGGGAGAAACAATAAAGTTAGAACATTCATAAACAACCAATCACCAAAAAGGAACATGTATAGAATATAGATGCAGAAAGAAACATTAGCACCAAATTCCACCATGAACAAATAAGAGCTAATTTCATGAAATTAAAAGCAAAATCATGGAACCCAGAAAAAAAAAAGGTATTGAATTAATTTCCAAAAGAGCCAAAAAATAGAAGAAATTAGACAAGCCTAGCAAAATATCCAAAAAAAAAAAAGAGCCATACCCAGCAAAAATACCTCATAATATTGACTCTCAAATGAGCTCTAAGTTCAATGAAAAGCTCATGCATTTGTCCAAGGTCTGCAGCATTTCCATGAGAGTACAAAACTGTGAATCTTGCAAAAGGGTGTTTCCAAAACGTAGCCACAATCTTGTTTCCAACTTTAGTTTCCAACAAGTGAACATCCATGTTCTTGTCTGCAGTTACACCTGGTAACACCAGCCTCCCATCTCGCTCTCTAAACACATCATACGTTGGGGGGTCTGGCGGGAAGAACGCAAATTTTGCTGCCACACTTGACGTTACATTTCCCATTTATGTCAACACAAACGTTGTATCCTCTTTGTACTCTTATATTTAAGACAATAAAGTACAAAAACAAAGTAAGCAGCGGAGAAGAAAACAAACCAAACCCAGTTGAGATTTTATGATGACAAAAAATGGGTGTGAGTTAACATCGTCAGTTGGTGATAAAAGGAGGTTAAAGTTCGAAACTTTTTTGTTTTTTGGTTATGGTGTTTATAGGTTAATGTGAAGGGATCCGATCTAAGAGGATGGGCCGGAATTGGTGGTGGTGGAGGAGGAGGAGGGAACAGAAACCCAGTAAATGAATAATAAGGATTTTTAGGGAACAAAACATGAGAGAGGGAGAGAGAGAGGGAGCTATTTGCTTGTTTAATGTAGTTTAGCCATTGATGATGAAGCGATGATCTGTTTAAGACCTTTCTTCTCTTTCTATTTTTGACTGGATGACACCCCTTGTTTTGAGATGGATGATTGTAGAGATGGACATTTCTGACCTTCCGTTATCTTCAGGTGAATATTTATTTATGATTGCCGTCTTGATCAGTGGATAATGGGAGCCTGGTTGCTGTTCATGGATGGCTCAGATGATCTTGACTGTGTTCACTCAAACTACATCTGAAAGGAGGAACAGTCTCAAGAATCTGAAATGGTCTTAGGATTTCATGTAGGGGCATAGAAGCTCTCCTGATTTCGGCAGTGGCAGGCTGTCATCACTCCTTGCATAACACTCGTGAATTCAATTTTCAACTGTGGGTTTTGAAAGGTGATCTTGTTGAGAATTGCAGTAATAATTTCGTCCCTTTTAGGAGGACAGTTTAGTCTTTTAAAGCAGATCCTTGTATAAGCCCACCTGCTATACAGAAAGGTCACCTAGAACAGGTGCCCTTGCAAAGGTCAGGAGCTCAAATAGAGTGGAAGCTGTGTAAAAATAAAAAATAAAAAAGTTGAAACTAGAGGGTAAAAAAGAAAATCTAAAGCGGAGCTGATGGACGGCTAAGATTTGGTCAAAAGCTGCTGGGGATCTTAGAAGAAAGAGAGAGATCGAGCGTCATAAATTGTCAGAGACGGACATTCCCTCATTGGCTTTATAGTGCTTACCACATTCTGACATTTACTTTCTCTCTCTTTCGTCATTTAAAATTAGAAAAATATTAAATTAATAATTTTAATTAATTAATAATAAAAATAAAAAAAATTATTTTAATATATTTTCAAACAAGAAATATTTTAAAAATATAAATTCCATCACTTATTTAGCATTGAGATTGAATCATTGTTTTGCTATTTAAAAAAAAACATTACTTTAAATTATATTTTTTTATATTTTTAGATGGTTTTAATAAGTTGATATTAAAATAAATTTAAAAAATATTATTTTGATATATTTACAAGTAAACAATACTTTGAAATATAACACTCATCATACTAAAAAAGTGTTTATGAGTATCATACCGATTATGATTTAAAGTGTTATTCACTTAGAAATAAATCAAGATTATATATATATTTTTAAAAAAAATTATTAAAATATTAAAAAATAATTTTTAAATAAAAAAAATAATTTAAAAAAAAAAAACATAATTTCAACTACTTCATGAAACACTTTCTAAGCGCTAAACTCACCCTTATGCAGCTTTCATTTTTTTTTTTACCCTGCACTTACTATCCATGCTTTATTACCGAAAAGCTTCTTTTTGCGAGGGGAAATTAGATGGAGTAGGAAATGGTGAAATTGCCCTGTTTTTGTGAGGACAGTTGGGTAGATGGTATATCGACGAACAGTCGAGTTATGAGTTGGCTAAATAAATTTGGATTAATTCAAAAAACTATATATATATATAAGAAGAAGCAATTGACAATCTCCAACATTTTGCTCCTTTCAAAATCTGTCGAGGAAGGTGAACTATCTGCTTCCTTGTGATAAAGATATGGATGAATCAACAAAGTAGCATACAGTATTTTTGGTATGGTAATAGTTGTTGTAGTTATAATTTAAAAAAAAAATTTATAAAAAATATTTTTGGTTGAGGTTGATTTGGTATTTATGTATGTTTGGATTGAAATTAAGGTTGAACAAAATGTAGTTTAATGTGTTTGGTTAATAATACTTTTGAAAATGGAGGTTATAAAATTATTTTTTTAAAAAAAAAAAAAATATATATATATATATATATTAATATTGATGGTTTTTAATTTAAATATTGTAGATTTAACTATTATTATTATATCATGAAATGAAAAATATTTTATATAAAATATTTTTCATTAGTTCATTAAACTATCTACAATTCCATCACATATGAAATACATCCGACAAGGACTATAATTTTTTTGGTTTCTTAAGCGCGCAACAATATCAGGTAAAATATAATTAGAAACTAAATTGGGATTGCAATCAAATTTTACAAATGATACGTCATCAAACGATCTCTATCTAATTTATATAGTATCATTGAATAACATTAGTTATAAACATTTTGAGTTTTGGACCCGATCCGGTCGGATCTAGTCCGACCAGAACAGACACTGTTCACTCAACAGTGTAGCGTGAACACTGTTCATGCTAATTAATTTCATCAATAGTGCGGAAAAAGCAACATTTTCTTGCTTTTTCTTTTCCATTGTTTGGAATGCAAAAATGCTATGGGACCCATGAACATTAAACTATGATTTTTACTTTACGAAACAAGTTGCATCTACGTTTTAAACAAAACACAGACACAACCTCTTAAATAAATACTCTCTTAATTTCATCATGAACCAAGAGTCATTGGCAGGAAAAACAAAAGCAGGAAGGAAACAAAAAAAAAAATACCTTTAAAGGAGACAACAAAGCAAGAGAGGTGTTCGGGAGTGTGGTTGAGTTTGTTTTTTAAAGTGATTCTAGTTTGAAAATACATCAAAATAATATTTTTTAAAAAAATTATTTTTGATATTAGTACATAAAAATAATCTGAAAGTACCATAAAAATATTGATTTGAAGTAAATAAAAAAATTTCAAAACTTTTAAAAATATTTTTAAAATATAAAAATAAACAGCCTCTTAATATTAACAGATCAAGTGAATGTAAAATAATTTTAACTACTAGTTCACCACTAGGGCTACACACCACTGCAGCAACATTTTAAGAAAAAGAAAATTGTAACACAACACAAGATTTTTACTAAACAAAAAAGAATATATAGATAAATAAAAAGGATAATAAGATGCAATTAACTTCCTCAAAATCAAAGCTTGAATTGAAAAGTCCTCTACGTGTGGATTATGAAGAAGAAGCAGATTAGGTGAAGGGAATAGGGGATTAGGGGAAAAGGAAGCCATGCATGTGGATGCTTGTTTTGTGAATTATTAAAGCATATCTTCTACAGCTCTCATAAAAATATAAAAATAAAACTATTAAAGACGGTTTTAAAATTGGAAATTTTTTTTTTCTTATATAAAAATAAGTCATTTGTTCTTATAGAAACTCTACAATATAAAAATAAGTGTTTTATTATTATACAAACTCTACAAGTAAAAAGAGAGTTATGTTTGAATTAAAATTATTTTGAAGAAAAAAAACAAATCTTGAGATAAAATCACACGATTCCATCTGTTTTTTTTAAGATTAATAATAAATAAAATATTATTAAATTTGCTCTCCATGCACATTTTCTCTTTAAAAAATATTTTATTTGTTATTAATAGATATTTTATGATTAAACAGATATATTTACACGAATTTATCTTAATTAAATATTCTTACATAAATATTGTATTCTATGCAAACTATACAAGTAAAAAGACTGATGTTTGACATAAAATAGTATTAAAATTGTTTTGAAAGAATTTAATTAAGATAAATTCATGTGAATCTATCTGTTCAATAAAAAAAATATTGATTAATAATAAATAGAATATTTTCTTCAAAGAAAAATGACAGTATGATTGCCGTGAAAAAAAATTAGTATGAAGACAAAAAAAAGTACATGGAGGGAAATTTAATAATACTTTACTTATTATTAAAAAAAAAATTTTATTTCTTGTTAATAAATACTTTTTTATTAAAAAAATAGATGTATGTAATTTTATCTTAACTAAATTGTCTAAATTATTTCCTTCAAAACAAATTTAATTCAAACATTTTACTTGTAGAGTTTGTATAAGAATTGACCATTTATTATTATACTGTAGAGTTTTTATAAGAATAAATTATTATTTGGTATAAGAATAAACTTTTTTAAATTTAAATTTTAAAATTGGCTAAAGAGAGTTGTAAATGTTATTTGTGATTTCCGAATCATGATTGCTATTTATAACTCTTTAGATTGTATTATTTTTAAAATATCTTTGCAATGTAATTATTTTGGCATTTTAAAATCGATCCGGGACACAAGACAAAATTTTCCTTTTTTTTTTGCATGGTTAAATTACAATGATGCCTTTGGAAGAGAGAGTTGAGTTTGCTTGCTATGAAGGGGTGTTCCTGTCATTGTTATGTATAGTTAAATTATCATATTACCCTTGGATTCTGGAAAAAAAATTTAACCAATAATGAAGCTTCCTTTGCCTTTTCATTTTTCTAGGTATAGTTAAACGGACCAACTTACCTTTGAGCTTATTTTCTCAAGCTTAGGGTCAAATAGTGTTTTAGTTATTTCATAAATGGTATTTTTTATTGTTTTTTAGGGTGGGGTAGGGATGTTCTAGTCTTAAAAAAAAATAACAAGTATTGACACATGCTGAGAATGTGTCAGCGTGACAGTTATTTTTGGATGACACGTGGTTGTTTCTAACGGTTAAAAAAGCTATTTTGAGATTGTTTTAGCTTCATCTCGGTCTTTCTTCCATGGATATATGAATCTTATACCAATAAAAACTTTAGTCCAGAGACCATTTATTTTCTTCTTCTTCTTTCTTTCCTTTTATTCCCTCGGTCTTCACACCTTGTCACTTGATTTTACAAATTAGCCCCTAACCTTCTATTTATTTTTTATTTAGTCCCTGTTCTTGTGGTTATGATTTTTTTTCTTTGAAATAATTCATTGAATTGGATTTTATTTATTTATTTCATCTTGATTCAATTTTTTTCTTTGTCAAAGTTGGTCCCTATTTTTTTAATTACTATTTTATATATATAATCTAAGATAATTTTTGGAGTTGTATTTTTTTGGCGATTCCACATCCATAATTTTTTTTTCCTAATAGATTTTATTCTCATTCTTTTTTATTATTGTGTTTTTTTTTCTTTGCAAAATTTTTCATAATTTATATTTGTTTTAACTGATTTAATTCTTCAATATTTAATTGATTTGAATTTGAGCTTCTTAGTTAAGCCCGTATCTAAGATCTCATAAGTTGCTAGCTTTGAAAATTAACCCGGCTTCATGAAGTTCTGCCCTAGGATTGCTTTGGTTTTTTTTTTTATTTGACTTTTTTTATATTTTATCTTTCAATATTTATTTAATTGGAGATTGAAGTCTATTTTTTTATTATTTTTTTATTTTATTAGGTTACCCTAGGTCTTTTTATTTGTTATTTAAAAAAAAAAATCTTAAAAAAAAATTTTTTTATTCTTAGATTAAATAGAATTGATTTATTAAATATAGACAAATTCTCACTTCATTTTGATTTTTGATTTGCTTTTTTAGAACGTTTCTCCAGTGACCCATGCGTTTTCTTCTTATGCCATCTTCCAGAATGTTGGAGTTGGGTTTGAACCGTCTTAACAAGGTTTTTTTATTATTATTTATTTTTTTTATGATAGACAATGTCCCCATGAAGTAACAATGATTTTTTTTCCTTTCTTTTCCTTCCCGGTATAATATAGGTTGCTCATTTATTTTATTTGATTATTGCCTGATGTTTTTTTTACTTTTCATTGTTATTATTGCCTATAATTTAAATCAAATTATTAAATTATCTAATTTTATTAAATTAGTCAAGTTAATAACTCGAGTATCAAGTTTTTCCTCATTGAAAACATTGTCAGCTACATACCTTTTTATGTACACAAATTTTTAATTGACTTGGGTCACTAATACAGTTTTTGTCTAAAAATAATTGGAGTATCTCCCTGAAGAAAGAAAGGTTGGTGGCATCAAGAGTGAAGACATTAAAAAGACTGGTCGACCTCATGGACCACACACAAGGAAAACTCTGGCTATGTGTATCATTTTAGGACCAGATGATATGTAAGGCATTTTCGGCCCCGACAAGATCCGACCCATCAGGATCCATGCAAGGAAGTTCAATATCAATACAGCTGGAGGAATGATATGGTCAGAAATCTTGGCGAGAGAAGGTGGACATTTTTTGAAAGGTCTACTGGACGCCAAGCCCAGTTGATAGCTGGATAATAATGGGCCCATTTGGCTGCCAAAATGTCCACAGAGAGAGAGAGAGATGGAGAGAGAGAGAGTAACAAGTCAGTGTCAAAGCCAGTACTGCAGAAATACATTTACTCCATCAGATTATTCAGAGTGTCAGTGAGAAAAGGCATTATCTATCTTGCCAGGGAGCAACAGGCAACAATTCACAAGCGCTGAGTGGAACTATTTTGTAACATTCAATTACGGACAAAGCTAATTGCCACGTTGAAATAATACATGCTCCTCTTCTATAGCAGTCTCATCTTCAATAACAGAAACCCAGGTCTCTGCAATTTTATCCACTCTCCCTTCCAGAATCTCCACTAAAGTGAAGGCTCGCATTGTGCCTCTAGACCCTGGGGAAAACACTGAAGTTTCGTTGTTCATGAAGTTTGTGTTGTCAGTTCCTTGTCCAGCAACTAATCTTCGAACTCGAGGAACGATGGCCCCATTCAGGTATATAGTCTTGTCAGCACCAACCACAATCATTTTCCGAAGACCATTTCCATATGCTAGCTCTTTATGCATGTGACCAAACACAACCAGGCGAATACTGATCTTGGTAGTCTCTTTTAGATGGGATATGGCTTGTGCTAGATCTGTACATGGTAGAGTGAAATAGTTTTCCATAATACAGGACAAATAAATTGCATTTTGTGTCTGTAACAGAAGATACTCATATGACCACAAGCAGCTCAGTACCTGGATCACCATGGTCACCACCTCCAAAAACCCAATCTTTCCCGCATATGTCATTCAAGTTAGAACCAAGGCCTGAAAAGAAAGACCAAAACGTGTCATTAAAAATAACCATTTCTTTCTAAACAACTAGTCTGGAAGTAACTTTGCCGGTTATACACCTGTTGGTCCATTATGTGCAAGAAGTATAACCATATGGTCTTCTGGAGTGCCCAAAGCAGCATTGTAGATTCTATCAGCACTTCCATCCATGTCTTGGATTCCATATCTGAAAGAAAATATTTTGAACTTAATTTTTGGCTATATGGGCCACAATAAGGTCAAGGAAGAGACTCGGGTTTTTCTGAATCCAAGACAGGAAGAAAAGAAAATTAAAAAAAAGAAGAAAAAAAGAAGAAGAAGAATGAGGCTCCACACCACAATCTCATCCACACAGTACAGAAAGTTGATTCTTTTGGTTATCTGCTTGTACAGTTTTTCATGATTACATCACCAAAGCAGACAATAAAGGAAGAGGATAAGGGGTTATATAAGAGTGAGGCACAATTGAATATATTCGTGTGAAAAAATCAACACAGTACCTTACAAGAAACAGTTGAGAATGTAATGAGCTCGATACATTTATGTCCCCAAACCTTAAAAGTAGTATTTTGGTTTTCATTTTTTAATAATTAGAGATGCATGTAGCAAAATGAAGAAAATAGAAAGGTTATAAGAATGCATATTCCTGTCACAGAGATAGTAATACAAACCTTGCAGAGAGAAGACTTCTCCGGAATATCTGCTCACCACCACAAGAAAATGGCCGTCCACCAACTACACTGACTTTTAGTGTAGGGAAATCTAATCTCTTGTAAGCTACATGCTCTTCGCCAAGACTGCTTGTTGCAGACAGAACATTTCACAACTGAATTTCATTTCAGTTTTGTGTGCATGATATGTAATGTGCTAAAGGAGAAACATTTTCTATATTTTGTTGTCCCCATTACATGTTAGTTACCATAGTGTGAGATTATATAAGTGACGGGACATAAATAAGTGAGCTGCCAGCAGGAAAAATGTGTATATTCTCATATTTACAGGTTAAAAAATAGGATACATTGAATCAAATACAGAAATAATTGAAATGGATACAGCCACAGGCGTTCTAACCACGAAATATTTTAGAGAACAATGAGACAAAATAATTAATAACCAAATATAAGCAATTAGAAGGAACGACAAGATAAAAAAACATGACATCCTGTAATTTAGCATGCTTGCAGACAAGTTATGCTCACCATTCCAGCTGACGTTGAACACCATCCTTCCTCCTAATATTCAAATCAAGGAAACCAATTACAAATTTATGAAGGATTAGAAACTGCACTTGTATTATTATTTACACAACACAGTTGGTGATGGCAAATCCTATGGCTTGCCTAAACAACAGGACTCCTAGTCCCAACAAATCACATTGCGTAAAATCACCAGCATGAATGCATGTGGATATAAACAAGCACACACACCAATGCAAATAAATCTTTTACAGATGAATATTCTGCAAAGTATATGACAATTCTTGAAACATTACTAATGTTTAGAATCTACCCAACATGGATACTGTTTAAGCATGAGGCAACAGCAGAGTTAACTCACTTTCCTGAAAAATGTTGAGTCTTCCATGAATCGTGGTTTCCTAAGATAACTACTTTAGGTAAATTAAGATCCGCAATGCTTTGGACAAGTTCCACATTCTCATTACCAAAGTCACCTGAAAATAATCAAAGATACATGTTCAAACAAAGTGAAAAAGATGACTGAAGGACAATCACTAAGAGTAGAGTTTCCAGTTATGTTGCATATGCAGAGTCAGAATGGCAAGACCACACGGAATGTGGGCTGAGATTTTAGATTATCTGATTTTGGTCAAATTAATGGACATGTACAGAATGTGCTAGACATTTGTGAGCTGCGAGGAAATTCATGAAAAATTGGTGACCAGCAGGCACACTGGTCCTTTCTAAAACAGTCACAAATATTTAGCTCACCAATTGCAACAGGATGAAAGGTTCATGAAGGCACCATAAATAAAAAACTATCCAGGCCAAGAGTGAAACAGACAGATAATGAAACAAAGAGGGAGAAGAAAACCTGCCTGTGAAGAGCACCAGATCTGGCTGTATTGGACATGCAAACACATGTTAGATTCACTAAGAAAATCCATAAGCAAAGCGATGAGTTCAGAAAGCTTAAAGAATTAAACCGAACCCAACCCCCCCCCCCCCAAAAAAAAAAAAAAAAAAAAAAAAAAACTGGACACAACTAAAAGAGTAAAGTGCCCATACATATATAGATACAAACATATCAGCGACCTATTGTTCTCTCTCACAACCGAAAGCTCCTTTTATCCATTGAGGGTCGGTCCTTTACCAAATATGATAAAATTCACGAATACTAGCATCCACTGTCCGCTTTAGAAACTCCAAATTTCACTCTGAATAATCACACTGAAAACCATTTTTAAGCAAAACACATCGCCCCGAAAAAACCCATTTTTTCAGTTTTAATTTCCCCTAATTTCCAAACCAAAAACTGCTGGCATAATATTATGATAACCAGAAGCAGATTGAGCTTCAATCATATCAGAAAAACCCATTTAAGCACTTCCATTTTCTTATAAACGAGATTAAGAAAACAACATTAATTTGTTTGATATTTTACACTTAATTAAGCACCATGAGTAACTCGATTTTTCTTTTCCAAATCAGTAAGCGATGAACTAAAAAAATGCTTTAATGAAGACAAAAAAAAAAAAAAAAGAGGAAAAAGAAAGTACCTGCAAAAGTTGAAGTGCTTTTGAATCTTCTTCAAGATTCCAATCATCATGCTTCGATTACCCAACAACAACAACAAAAAATTTAACACTGCATTAATTTGGCATGTAAATAAGTGAAACTAATTAAAAAGTTAGGGTTCCTAAGGCTAAAATCCTAATAAAAAATGCAAGCTTTAAGGAACCGAAACCCACGACGTCTCCAACGACTGCTATTCGGGCGGAGGCTGCCATTGAGGAGGAGCGTACGGTGGTCGGGTCGGGGGACGAAGTGGAGCGGTGAGTAGTGGAGAGAAAACAGGGAGATGGCGCGTGAATTAACGCGCTTAAGCTCATCATAACCTCCGCCCTGTTTTCGCGCGCTAATATACCGGTAAAAAGAGCTGACTAATTTTTTTTAAACTACTGTTATTGGATTATTGAATAGTGAGCGCGTAATTGACGAACTCGATGGTCTCCACGTCCTGGGGAGTGCCTTGTGAACCGTTAGATTAGTATAAAAAGGATTAGTTTTATATATTTGGAATTAAGTTCCCCGTTACGATTATGAAGGCTTTGACGTACAATTAGTTTGACTTTTGCATTAATGTACTTCTCCTCTCTTACATCAAAATTATTGCAAGACTTTTGACATCCATTTAGTTTTATATATTTGGAATTAAGTGCCCCGTTACAATTACCGAATGCGACCACCATTTTTTCAAATATTTTAATAGTAATAGACGGGCAATGACTTATTGCAATAATGATATTTAAAAACACTTAGCCTGGTAACAATAATCAAAAGATATTAACTGGGCTTGCAATGTTCAGTATGAGAGTGGGTGGTGCGCGTATAGTCATCATAGTTTAATTAAATCTCTAGATTTGTTTTTTAGAGGTTACTATTTCGAGTCTCATAAATCTCAAGATCACTGAAAGATTTGCATAGTCGTTAACTTTAGAATCTATGGGATTAAGTTCGAGGTACACGTAAGTTGACCTGGCACCCGCGTTAATAATATATAT
Organism: Populus alba; assembly: GCF_005239225.2. Classification (NCBI taxonomy): domain Eukaryota; kingdom Viridiplantae; phylum Streptophyta; class Magnoliopsida; order Malpighiales; family Salicaceae; genus Populus; species Populus alba. The sequence continues at coordinate 17,411,821 of NC_133289.1, forward strand.
ATATATATATATATATATATATATATATATATATATATTAAATGAGAACTTAGAGTTTATATAAGTTTAAATTTATAAGTATATAAAAAATAAAAAATTATGGTAAACATGCTTTCAACATAAATATATTAATAGATTTCTAGCATACATGCTAAGAAATATATTCAAAGTTGCAATTGCTATTAATTCAAAGTTATAACATGCATAATAATAATAATAATAATAAATATATATTTGAATTAAAACAAATGAGTGTGCTTACTTGTTGATGTACTTCAAAATAATAAAACTTTTGTTGTTATGAATGATAAATCATTTCTCGTTAAGATTTTATTACTCCTTACTTTGTGCAACTAAGATATATTTTTTTAACAAGGTTTTTGAACCAATATTGACTTTAATTATCTATTAATAAAGTAAACTTAAGCTTAAGATTTGAAAGGAAACACAAAGTATAAAAAGAAGAGAAAAATGCTACAAATGAGGTGAGGAAAAGTATGTAAATATTTGAAAAAAAAAATTGTAGGAAACTCTTCATTCACACCCTCTTTATATAATGAATTTTGAAAGTTAAAATGTTAGAGAATTAATTATGGTAATAATCAATATTAATTCATATAATTATCAACTTTGAACTAGCCACCATTAATCAAGGATTAAATCTGAACATAATGGCTATAAATATGAATTCTTAAGTTGAAGAAATTGTTTAGATTTGCAAAAAATGCTTCTAGAAGAGGCTGATAACATTAATAGGCTCAAGTTCAAGTTTCAGGTGGTAAAAAATAATCTTTTGTGGCTTTAAATACTATTTTATAATAAACTCTAACCTAGACCCCGGCCTGACTCGAAGCACGAGCATGAGTTGGGACAGAATACATGTGTGTAGGTTTAAGCCAAAACCCCACTTTGTTTAGGATATCTTTCTTCTAAAAGTTTTGGTGCTTTTGGGCACAATTTCAACTTTCCAACTTCTCACTTTATAAATACCAAGAAAATTTTGCTTATTTTTTATATGGGATATAGCTTTGTAGAGGGTTTGGAGTTTCATTAAAATAAGTCAACCAAGGGTTCCTTGAGACTAATTCCTCATTCATCTATAATTCATTTAAATTATGTTAATATTTTGTGTTAAAGAACTTATGTTGGATATTAAATTTCAATAAAGTTTTAACCTTGAAATTAAGTGAATCCCATTTTTAATTTGGCTTCAAATATACTCGTTCATTATATTTTAACAAATTTTCCAACAATCCCACACATTAATGGAAATTTTCTAAGCAATTTGAAAATGACTCAAAGATTTATCGAGAGATACTGATTTTTACTACATAAGGACAAATAACTTTTGATTATGAACCTTCCTTACTAAAATATTATTAAATTTACTCGGTTAAATAGTAAACATGATGTCTTGAACTATTCAACGTTTTATGTAAACCAAGATAATAGTACTTACATAGTTCTCTACCTAGATGTTTCTTTTAATTCTCATTGTTGTGTTCATTTTAAGTTTGAACAACTTTCGAATTCATGAGTGCTTTAAAGAATTCATCTTTTGTTAAAATTCTTAAATAAAAGACTATGTTTCTCATTTATATATATGATCTTTTATTAAGAGTATTATGTTATACTCTATTTGATGTACCAATATATAAAATTATTAAGAGCACAACTCACTCTTCATCACACTACAACTAATCCATATTTTATTTTAGGAATAAATAGGAAATAATATGTTTATACTGCTACTGAGAATGTTATATGACTTAGTTTTCTATCTGAATATAGAGATCTCGAGATCTCCAATTAATAGATATAATTACTATCATTATACTCTTTTATCTTTAAAGGCTTTAATCACATTTCCCTTGATAAATTATACATAAGCTCTCTTGACAAAACTTTAGTTAAAGAATCCATAATATTTTTCTTTGACTTTACATAGTCAACATAAATAATTCCATTCAAGAGCAAATATTTAACAATATTATATCTTTGATGTATATGTCTAGACTTGTCATTATACATGCTAATTTATGCATTTCTAATTATTAATTGACTATCATAATGGACACAAATAACTACAGTGGTTTTGGCTGACATAAAATGTCCTTTAAGAAATTCTAAATCAATTTGGTTTCCCATCCAACTTTATTGAAAACAATAAACTTTGATATCATTACGGATCTTGCAATAAATGTTTATTTAGAGAATTTACATGACATAGCTACTCTAAAAAATATAAAGATATACCTACTTGTGGATCTTAAATCTTTAGAATCGGATATCCAATTAACATCATTATACTTTTTTAATATTAGTAGGTAACCAATATAGTGTAGCCCATAGTCAAAGGTATACCTCAAATATTTGAATACCCTTTTTATTGTCTTTCAATGACCCCGTACTTAGATTACTTATAGATTTACTTAGTTTACTAACAAAGTAAGCAATATTAGACATTGTGTTCATAACATGCATTAGGCTTCTAATTATTCAAGAATATTCCAGCATATTTATTTTCTTACATCTATTCTTGGACATATGTATACTTATATCAATTGGTGTTTTGATAGTGCTTTTATCAGCTCTAAAAAAATTATCAAGAATTTTCTTAATATAATAAGATTAAAACAAGATTAATTCATCAGATATCTTAGAAATTTTTATTCCTCATATGACATTGGTAATATCTAAGTCTTTCATGTCAAACTTGTTAATTAACATTTTTTTAGTAGACTTAATCATGTGATCATTATTTTCTAAAATTAGCATTTTATCTATATAGAGTCATACACTGATATAACATTTATATGTATTTTTCATATATATAAATATATTTATCAACTTTGTTTATTCTGGAACTTATTTCACAATATAATCTTATCAATTTTTTTCATGTTATTGTTTAGGTGCTTATTTTAAATCATATAATGATTTGTTAAGCTTACAGAACTTTTTTTTCTTGTTCATTGACAACAAACCCCTTGCATTGTTCTATGTAAACCTACTCATCAAGGTCATCATATAAGAAATTTATTTTTACATCTATTTGATGTATTTCAAGTTTGTTAGTAGTTGTAATAGTTATTAATGTTTGTATAGAAGTTATTCTTGATATAGGTAAATATGTGTCAAAATACTCCACCCTATCTTGTTGTCTAAATTCTTTGATAACAAGTCTAGCTTTATATTTGTTAATAATGTCATAAACTTTTATTTTTCTTTTGAAGATACACTTATGGTTTAATAATTTACTTCTAGAAGGAAGATGTACTATTTCTCATATTTAATTATTCATAAAACATTCAATTTTATTATTGCCCATCTCTTTCTAATTATAAGAAGTTTCTGCATAGGATATTTTTTCTTAGCAGGTTTAAGGTATATTAAAAAATGAAGACAATATAAAAGGGAGAGTTGTTAATGCTGGATTTTGTTTGGAATGTGTTCCGTTGACCATTTGATGAAAAAAAAAGAAAAGGTATTTACTGGAAAAAAAAACCTGCCATGAACTAGTCACAAGTGTGCTGGTACAAAATAGAAATTTAAAGTTGGAGCTAGTTCATCTTTGTTTTAGAGTTTTAACTATATGTTGTTGCTGCTGATGTGGTTCGGATTTAGATAATTTTTATTGTAAATCAAGCTTTCCAGTTATATAGTTAACAAAAATGGGTCCATCTCTGCTGCCTTGTCTGTCTTCCTTCCTTCCTTGATGTCTGTAATATCTTAATCTATGCAAATTCTTCTTCTATTTTCTCATTCAAATCATGCGATTAAGAAGACATGGGTCACGTTGTCTTTTGTATTTTCTCTTTCAAATTACTTCCGGAAAGAATCTGAATATTCTTGGAGTTGTAATTCCCCTCTATCAAGTAAGTTTTGTAGCATGCAAAGGAGAATAGCGCAGCAAGCATGACCTCGTCTCTCTGTGTTTCCAGCATTAACATTACATGTATAGAAAACATGCAGAAGGTGAGGAGTCCTAAATGCAGAGCAATGATAGAAGCCTAGAAAGAAAGAAAGATGAAATTGTATAAAAACAGAAGGTATCTCACCCGACATCGTGGTGGCCCACAAAACAATTCTCTTGAATTATGAAAAAAAAAACAGATTTTTGGCATATGTTCTTTTAGGAAAAAGGTCTTGTTTAAGGAGTCGCCACCTAGTATTATGCTCACTATGAACCCTAACTAGTCAACAGAGATTCTATGGTACAAGATTGGTTACGTAAAAGGAAAGATATTATCACTTCTTAAACATTTTGCCTGAGGCAGACTGCATTGTTGGTTTTGTCTTAGATTGCTAAATTTTTATTGGTTTATGATCTGATGGTTTATTCGAATATTCCTAACTCTGGTGCCAATGAATATTCAACTATGAATAATTCCAACTCTGACGTTGGTAAATATTATGTAGCTATAAAATAAATTTGAATCAATATTTTTATTCCTAACTCTGACGTCACTGAATAAACAAATAAAATTAATTTTTATTTACACATGAACATATTTTTTTTATTTTTTTCTAGCTAAATAAAATAAAATATAATGAATAAAAATAATATAAATTTAAATCGGTATTTTTATTCCTGACTCTGACGTTAATGAATAAATCAATAAATTTATGTTATTTTTATTCATGCATACACATATTTTATTTATTTTTTTGGGGGGCTGGGCTAGGCTGGACCTAACCGGCCCAACCTGGTCACTGGCCCAAACCAGTGACCTGACTGGGCAAAGGCACGAACCACGCGTGCGTGCCAAAGTTAATTAAATCCAAGCTGCATAGTAAAAGGAACGAAAACAAACTTACCTGATCTGCAGACGTTGCTGGAGGCGATGAAGACGATGAGGATGTTGATGTTGCTCTTCGTGTCTCCTGCTTGCGTTTTCCCTTTGCTTCCCCGGTCTTTTTGTTTTGGACTTCTTCCTTTGCTTTTAACTCTGCTCGTCGCCCCGGTTATTGGTGATGGAAGGGACGAAGACGATGATGAAATGTTGGTTCTTTCCTGCTGGGAATTTGTTTTGATTCTGGGTTTTCGTTGTTTGCAGGGACGAAGACAGTGGCAGAGCCAATAGTTGTCTCTGTGTATTGCTGCTCTCTTGTTCTCCTTGTCTCTCTGTGTATTATTGCTTTGGATTTGTGCTCTGCTTTTTCTCTCTTCTTTGCTCTGATTTTCTTCTCTGGTTTTTTGTGTGGGTTTAGCTAAAGTTTTTCCTCGGTTTCTCGTCCAAAATCCCATTGTTCCCCCCCTTTCAGTCCCCAGTTTTTCTTCCTTTTTTCCCCTCCGTGGTTCTGTGATTTCCTCTCCTTTTATAAGGCCAGAACCGGTGGTAACGACCACCTCCTAAATGCCCTGTAACAAGTCGCCTTTAATGAGTAAGCATTGCTGCCAACGGATGAAATGTCTTTGCCTTTAATGGCAGAGCCGTTGCAGAGGAAGAAGATGGTGAACAGTAGCTGCAAAATGACCTCGTTTTCTAGTTCTAAAGGCTGCTTTCAATTTGGTCCTTGGAATTATTATACCTTTGCAATCAAGTCCCTGGTTAAAACATAATTGGATTCTTGCATTTCCGCGCCATTTTCAAGTTGGTCCTTGGATTTTAATGTTTGCAGTTTGAACCCCAATTAAACCCCAAACTTTGATATTTCTTCAATTAAGTCCTGATTACTAAGATTACATTAATTAAATTAATTCCAAGCTTAATTAAGTCTTAAAACTTGTCAATTCTCCAATTAAAACCTTGATTGGATTAATTAAATTAATTCCAATCTCAATTAAGTCTCAAAACTTCTCAATTCTCCAATTAAAATCTTGATTGGATTAATTAAATTAATTCTAATCTCAATTAAGTCTCAAAACTTATCAATTCTGCAATTAAACCCTTGATTGGATTAATTAGATTAATTTCAAAATTTAATTAAACCCCAAAACTTCCAATCATGCTGTCCTTAACCTAAATTTTAATTCATTCTTCCTTTATTTTATTTTACTTGTTTTTCATCATTAGTTTTTTTTTATCATTATTATCCTTTTTAAATAAAATAATAATAATAATTAAAATAAAAATAGTTAAAAATTGAGTTATGACAAACATTACATTACATGTATAGAAAACAGAAGGTGTGGAGTCCTAAATGCAGAGCAAACGATAGAAGCCTAGCAAGAAAGAAAGATGAAATTGTATAAAAACAAAGTCAACGAAAACAGAAGTATAGACCTCAAACCTTCTGCAGAAAGAAACCTAAAGATCAGTTCAGTAAAAGGCTGCATTTGACTTTGAAATTCTGCTATTTGCAAGTCATGCACATACACGCATTTATATATGTATTTAATGCACTGTCTCTGAGAGCTAGAATAGTACTGCGTCCACTAACATCAACTTGCTATGTCACTACCATGTGCCAGCTGCTGTCCACATGCCTTTGATCCTGCCTATTGTATTGTGGGAGCATTATGGGAGCAGCGCCGCTGCCCCTTTGAATTGTAGCCCTAGGCTGGCTAACTGCATTCAGCAAAATCATGGCGGAAGTGTTTTGTTTTACTGTGTACAAGTTGACCATCCATATGAAATACTCTATATATTGTTAGTTTTCTAGCAACTTCTCATCAGCTATCAAGGGATACTCCTCATCTTCAATATGGCACTCAACATCATTCCTCTTTTCTTCTCCATCTTCCTTGTTTCATTTCAGCCCTCCTTCTCCGTCGGCCAAACTGTTGTCAAAGGTGGTTACTGGTTTCCTGGTAGCGGCTTTGCAGTTTCTGACATAGATTCTACTCTTTTCACTCACCTTTTCTGTGCATTTGCCGATGTCAATAGCCAAACATATCAAGTTACAATCTCATCTTCAAACCAAGCTCAATTCCAAACCTTCACCACGACGGTCCAACGAAAAAACCCTTCAGTGAAAACCCTTTTGTCAATTGGTGGAGGTGGCTCCGATGTAAACACGTTTGCTTCAATGGCTAGACAGTCAAGTTCTCGTAAATCATTTATTGATTCCTCCATCAAGTTAGCAAGGTCTAACAATTTTCTTGGCCTCGACCTTGACTGGGAGTACCCTTCTGATTCTACACAAATGAAAAATTTTGGCACCCTTCTTACTGAGTGGAGGGCTGCTGTGGTCACTGAGGCTAAAAGTTCTGGCAAGACACCACTGCTGTTATCTGCAGCAGTTCTTTACTTACCATATTACTACTCGTCCTCCGTGACGTACCCTATCCAGGCTATATCAAACAGCCTGGATTGGATTAATCTAATGGCATATGATTTTTATGGCCCGGGATGGTCTCCATCAAGAACTGGACCTCCTGCTGCTTTATACAATTCTGGGAATCTAGAAAGTGGAGACAATGGGGTCAGGTCCTGGATTCAGGCTGGCATGTCTGCAAAGAAACTAGTTCTTGGCCTTCCCTTTTATGGCTGGTCATGGCGTCTGACAAATTCGAATAACAATGGCCTTTTTGCACCGGCCAATGGACAAGGCCTTGCAGGAGATGGATCAATAGGTTACAATCAGATCAAGCAGTACATAACCCAAAATAGAGCTACTAAAGTATTCAATGTCACTGTTGTTACAGACTACTGTTACAGTGGAACTACATGGATTGGCTACGATGATACTCAGAGTATCTCCACCAAGGTTGCATATGCTAAAGGGAAAGGCTTGTTAGGTTACTTTGCCTGGCATGTAGGTGCCGATGACAATTGGGCCCTTTCTTCTAAAGGTTAGTGTGGATTAATTATACTTATGTACGTTGAAAGGGTAGTAGCTCTACCAAAAAACTTCATTGTTACAACAACTCTAAGAATCAGATATAGATGTAACTGCTGAAATTAAAGACTTTACACAGCACCATAATTTCTTCTTTGATTATCTGTCCAGTTCATGTCTTTCTGATATGAGATTCTTACTGTTGTGGCAGCATTGCAGACATGGGGAGCGTAGACAAGAGCTTGTTCCTGATCAAATAATAACCAAGAGACAGAAACACAGAATGTTTCTTCGATATCAAATATATATCCTTTGGCTTGTCCTTTATGGCAAAGTTAAAGAACTAAACATATGTACTACTGTCATGCTTATTGTGTTTATAAGCCTAAGTTAATAAATGAAACGGTTGAGAAACTTTTCTCTATTAATTAAAAAAAAGTGCATACATTTTTCTAACATTTAAAGTTATTATATACCCTTGTATATTATATTATTACCCCACTTTACTAAATGACTTGAAAAACTTAAAAGAGCTGCTGCTGGTATTGCTGTTCTTCATTTTCTACTTCTGTGGTCTCATCAGACAGTGAACTGAGAATTGATGATTTTATTTGGCTCAAATTGTGAACATTATATGTAACTAATTTTGAGAAAAAGAAAGACTAAATTCTTATACCTCTCATTTTTGAAAAGGAAGAGATAATTAATTTCTTTGACTTTATTGGTTATGGATTTTTCTAAAGAGCGTGAGAAAAGATTAGATGGCTGAAAAGCACACAGAAAACAAGATAGTTAAGAAAATTACAAAGAAACCACAGCATGGTGAATCCACAATATCTAGAGAGTAGGTAAACAAGACTTCCACAATACCATGTTTGTTTTAGTGTGTATTTTTTGAAGGCTAAGCCAAAGGAGCATGTATTTATAAATGTCGTGTTGAATTTTGCCTAAATTTTGAAAGGTCTGCAGAAGTTTGTCACAGGGAAGATTAGCAGAATTATCCAATTGTTCTTGATTCATGCGGCTACCTGAATTAACTTTGACCAAGACACTATCTAGATTTGTCAAGAATCACTCTTCTAGATGGGTTTCAGACTTTCAGCTGATTCATTTGACCATGGCATCAATCACTGTTGTATCTTATCTGATTAGATGTTTCGTGTGAAACTTCAACTTGTATCCCTCAGCCACGTTATTTATATGCAGGAAAAGCTTCTCCAATCTCCAGATTTCCATTATTTAAGGATATCCTGCTTACAAACAAGGATAGATTGATCTATCATTCATCAATCACGGAATTGACTACTGGATCCATGAGAGCATAAGCTAGCTAGTTACGCAGTTGAAAGCTCAAACAGCTTGTAATATCAAGCAAGATACGACAAAGACTTTTTCTCTATTCTAGTTAATAAGATCATGGACGCAACTGGATCATGGAATGCTTTATAGAAAATGTCAAAGTTGCTATATAAGAGGACATTATGTAATTTTTAGAATCAGCTTTACATATCAAGCAAGACAGCTTAGCACCTCTGATCAAATATGGCTGCCAGAACACTTCCATTCTTCTTAACTCTCCTATTTCTGCTTCAACTCCACTCCTCAGCTGGACAAAATGCAGTTAGAGCTGGATACTGGTTTCCTGGCAGTGGATTGCCAGTTTCCAGCATCGATTCCACCCTCTTCACTCACCTTTTTTGTGCCTTTGCTGATCTTGATCCCCAAACTAACCGGGTTATCATCTCGTCTGCAAACCAGGCTCAATTCTCTACCTTCACGCGAACTGTCCAACAAAAAAATCCTTCTGTCAAGACCCTCTTGTCTATCGGTGGAGGAGATGCAGATGAGACGGCCTTCGCCGGAATGGCTAGCCAAGCCGGTTCACGCAAATCATTTATTGACTCTTCAATCAATTTAGCAAGGTCTAATAACTTCCATGGCTTGGATCTTGATTGGGAGTATCCATCCACCACTACCCAGATGGCCAGCTTGGGTTTACTTCTCGCTGAATGGAGAGTCGCCGTGGCCAATGAGTCTAGCAGTACAGGCAACACTCCATTGCTTCTATCAGCAGCAGTTTTTCGCTCATCAGATTATTACACCATCAACTATCCAATCAGAGCTATATCAAACAGCTTGGACTGGATCAATGTAATGGCCTATGACTTCTACGGTCCTGGCTGGTCAAATGTGACAGGACCACCTGCTGCATTATACAACCCCGGGACTACAATGAGCGGGGATTATGGAATCACAACTTGGATCCAGGCTGGTGTGGCAGCTAATAAAATAGTACTTGGATTTCCCTTCTATGGCTGGGCTTGGACGCTTGCAAATGCTAATAACAATGGCTTTTTCGCACCAACTGTTGGACCAGCTATATCGAACGATGGCGACATAGGCTATGCACAGATCAACAATTTCATCGCTCAAAATGGTGCAAGCGCACTTTACAATTCAACTTTCGTTTCCAATTTCTGCTACTCTGGCACAACCTGGATTGGATACGATGATAAGGAGAGTGTTTCGACTAAAGTCACCTACGCCAAGAACAGAGGATTGCTCGGTTATTTTGCCTGGCATGTCGGCGCTGATGACAACTGGGCTCTTTCTCAACAAGGTTAGTGTGGATTTATCGGTAATTCAATTTTGTCCCGTCCCTTTAATTTACCTGTAGGGTTCTTCTAACAATGCATTAACACCATTGTTGTGGCAGCGGCATCTACATGGGGAGCATAGACACAAAATGCTGACAGGATAAGCATATAGGTATCACTATCTGTATACACCATCTTAATAAGACGAAGAAGCCATGTTAAATAATCAATATGTTTCCATGATATCCTAACATTTACCTATGGAATTATAAATTACATATTTTTCCCAATTAGATTATCAGTTTCTACTCACTGAGGCAGAGTCGGCTGCCCGCAGCTCCCAAGACTTCCATGCTTTGAACTGGATTTCTGTGATGATTTATAGCTTAGCTCCAAAAATCTAGAGGTGTGCTTTTTTATAGATGAAAAGAACTATTAATTAAGAACAAATTAATAAAATTACATAATGGGGTCCAAAGCCTGGAAGGAAAGAACCTACATGTTATTGATACCAGGAGTCACATCCCCCATCTTGTCACCATATGATAATCAGATAAACCCTCCATGTGATTTTTTTTTTATCGAGTTCTTTTATAGTTAAATTGATAATATCTTATAAAAGTAAAAAATACATACTTTTTATATAAATGTTATTAAAAAAAAAAACCAATCATATCTCTTTTTCAAACACTCTCATAGAATTAGGAAGAGACAAGGAGATCAAAGATGAAAAGGTTGGGAAATTAGGTGATGATTTAGAAGTTTTGCAAAATGTTTAGGTTAGTCCTTATACTTTTCACTTTCTAATTTTTCAGCCCCTTTGGTTTTGAAAAAATTAATTTTGATCCAAAACTTTATTTATTTATTTATTTATTTTAATCCTAGTTTGAGAAATGAGAAATATAGCTGTCGGTTTTCAATGAAAAAAAAAGAAAAAAATGATCAATGTTGATTTCAACCAATTAAAGATCAATCATAGTGTTAATATATATCCATTTGATGAGAAAAGTTCTCCTAAGATCTTACTTACCCTTCGTCTTGCTTTAAATGGTAGATCCGGTCTTGATAAGGTTTTTTGTTTTCGAGTTAATTTTTGTTGTTTTGAATAGACGATTTGCTAATTTGAACTCATATATGGATTTATTTAGGTCTTTATGGTGACTTTTTGGCTATCTAAAATGGTCTATCATTAAACTAGAAGCGATGCGTCTTTTATTTGTTTGTAAAAGAACTCAAGTTGGACAACATGTCGTATATCACAAACGAAAGAAAAAAGTTTATATGAGCATAAATTCAATGCTCTTTATTTAAAATAGGAAAAGAAAAAATTTAAATAAAAGATCTTCTTTTAAAAAAAAGACTTGATAAAAATCAATTTTTTTATTTTTAGTGGATCCTTTTTATTATCTTTTTACAAAAAATTATTATTTTTTAAAACAAACATTTATTTTTTATAAAAACGTCTAAAAAAATCTATTACTTCATTTTCAATTTTCATAGCAAAGTCAAGAGAGGGAATCCAAATTCTTTCTTGATGGGGTTCTTCGATCCATGTCAGCTAACATTTTTCCACTCAATGGGAATCAATGATTTTTATTTTTTTTTATCTTTTGGGCTCAAAAGCTGGTCCATCAATATTTTTTTTTTTAGTTAATTTTTTTAAAATATATATCATCCAATTTCAATATATCACATTTTTAATATTTTAAAAATGTATTGTAAAATTAAATTTTGGACTCATGATTGATTGATTTTTTTTTTATTGAAAAACATGTTAATAATACCCATATATATTTTTTATAGCTAGAGAAAAATGATCTAGCTTGCAGGATAACTCATACACTAAATTAAGTTCGTGGTCGAGATTAGCCAACCAATTTGCGTAATAGATTGGTTGTTAATTTTTAAAGTATTACTACTTATTTGTTCCTTTTTTTTTTTTTGTATTAGAAGACTTATAAATTTGAAATGTATTCGGAAAAAAAGGAAGGGTAGTTAACAATTTAAGCATAAGATCTCCAAATAAAAATACAAAATTTAATTCTTTAGGGTCTCGTTTAGAGCTAATATTAGATTATTGACTCACATTATGCTACGGGTTAGATTAATTTTTTCATAATATAAAAAAATATTTAGACATTGCTAATTTTTTTTCTAATGGAAAAAAAATTAAATCGTGAAGGAATTGATTGGATGTGACCCAGTTCATTAGATGAGTCTAAAAATAACCTGAAAGATCGATAAAAAATTAGTTTGATTGAGCAAAATTTCAATGATATAGTTTTTTAATATTAAAATTGCAACATATTGTATTGACTTGGTTCAACCCAGATTAACAAGTTAAATGTACATCCTTGGTTATGAAATTATAATAACCCTATAAAAAGCAAATTAAAACAAATTATGAAATCAATTCTTAAAAAACTCAAAATTAAAAGATGAAATTGAAAAAAATCAATTATAAAAAGATCTAAAAAAAAAAAGATGGGTTAATTTGCTAAATCCACAACTTAGATCATAAAATCGAGATAACCCTATAGAAAACCAATGGAAATAATTTACAAAGTCTGATTTTTAATCAAACCAATGTTAAAGGATGGAATTAAAAAAAAATCAATCAATTAAAAAAAAACATAAAAGAACAACTCAAGTCAATTCATCAAATCCATGACCTAGATCATGAGACTGAGATAATCATATAAAAATAATATAAAAAAAGAGCTAGTTTATCTAGGGTTAACTTGTCAAATTAGTGATTTTATCATGAAATCAAGATAATTTTTTTTAAAAAAATCAAAAGAAATTATAAAGTTTAATTTTCAATCGATCTTGTTAAATATAACATTTGAATGATAAAATTTAAAAAATTTAAATAAAAAACAACATAAAAATACTCGACTTAACTTGGATTAACATATAATTCATAGATCATTAGGTTAAAATAATCTAATAAAAAGTAAATACAAACAAATCATAGAGTAATACAAGATCCATCTTTTGCAGCACCAAAATCTTTTTATGCAGGATATGTTGGGTAGAGTTCTATTAGGCAATGATCTATGTACCATGACTCATTAATCAAGGCAGAGTTTTCTGGGCTGCAAAGAATGAGCATGGATGACGAAGTTCAAATGATGATTCTGATAAATAGTTCAAGGCGATTTTAAAACAAAGATTCAAGATCAATTGTATACAAATAATAGATTGCATGTATTATTGCAGCTACTGATAGCATTATGGTATTTTGAGGTGTGGTGGATACATCCTAACAATGCTATTCGTATGTTTAGACACCGTTTGACATTACATTTGTACGTTTCATCAAATTTTGAATTTTTTTTTTTGCTAAAATTGAGTGCGATTTGTACTTTTTGGATCGTTTTAATGTGTTGATGTCAAAAATAATTTTTTAAAAATAAAAAACATCATTTGCATGTATTTCGGCACGAAAAACTATTTGAAAAACAACCACTACCACACTGCCAAACACGCTCTTAATTAAGGAAGACAGTAACCAAGGGGGCTTGCTATCATGGAAACCAGTAAAAACCACGATGACTGGTGGCTGATATTAATAAAAACTTATTTGTGTTTTATATTTTAAAAATATTTGATTTATTTTTTATTTGATTTATTTATTTTAAATTAATTTTTTTATATTTTTAAATCATTTTAATGTGCTGATCTTAAAAATAATTTTTAAAAATAATAATTATCATATTTTCAAACCCTATCAAAATAAACTCGTTAAAACTTCTAGCAAAATCACCCGAAGCTTTGGAATCTAAATTTTGCAAACGTGAGCTTAAAGCAATGGGCAGAAAACATATTTTTTCATATTTTGTATTGGTGTCGCGATCGCCACCAAGAAAAATGAAAAATAAGGTTAGTATTTTGAATATACGACCAAGTGTTCGTTTGTAACTGTATTGTTTTAAAAATTGATTTTTTTATTTAATTTTTAGATTATTTAATATGTTTGTTGTTAAAAATATTTTTTAATATATAATTTTTTTAAAAAATAACTATTATCATACCCTCAAATACCTTTTAATTTAATTTAAAGCTGCAAATTATAGAGAGCTCATGATTATTTTTGCCCTAGAGCTACAGTTTATATTTTTAAATTAAATTTGTTTTATCTAATTGTTTTTTTTTTTTCTTAACTAATACCCATAGAACATTTGCACGGGCCCCTCTTTCTTAGCCCAACACTCAACGCAAACACCAGCCGGCCCAGTACGTAAATCATATAAACGACGACGTTAACTCCCCTCTACTATAAAACATCCAAGCACTGCAATCTAGGGTTTCTATCAGAGAGGGTTTCATATCGGCTGCTTCAGTCTCTTGCCTCCAAGCCCCCAACCCGGGAAAATGGTACTCTCCTTCACCCCCCTTCTCTCTGTCTCTCGATGTATCCGTGTTTGTGTTTATGATAACGGGACTTACGTAAGTACTAATGTTTGATTTCATGTTTGTTTTGTAGCCGTCACACAAGACCTTCAGGATCAAGAAGAAGCTGGCGAAGAAGATGAGGCAGAACAGGCCTATCCCTCACTGGATCCGTATGAGAACTGATAACACCATCAGGTACTAAAATCCTTCAATACTTTTTCTTCTTCTTTATTTATTTACTTCTGTTATCCCCCCCTTTTTTTTTTCTCGTTCAAGAGATAAAGATTTTTGTGTTTTCGTTGTTGTGAAGGTACAATGCTAAGCGCAGGCACTGGAGACGTACCAAACTAGGGTTTTGAGCTGGAATAAATGATTTGAAGTTCGAACAATTTAAGTTCTATGTAGTTTTTAATTTTGTCAGACTTTAATATCCAGAGGAATTGTTTTGTTGTGATTTTGAAGGGATTGCTGTTTATTTTTGAGCTTGATTTTATATTTGAAGAAATGGTTCAGACCAGTTCAAGCTTGATGTGATGACCAGTTATTTATTTCGTGTTGTTTGCTTGTTGAGTTTGTTCATGTGGTAATTGCCCTGATCTCCATTATATTTTCGCCTCAAGCAGGTTTTGATATCAATCAGTTTTCGGGTTTGTGATGTTTTCTAGTATTTATTTGATGGTCATTTCTACCAGTGGAGGCTAGAATAAGCTGTTAATATGCTGGTGAAGTCTTTTAAAGAAGGAAGCAATGGGTTAGAAGGTGGTTTAACAGAGGGTCCCAGATGATGACGAAAGTTGTTAGATTATTTGTCAATAGGAAAATACAGAAGTTTAAATAACCTTAAAAGCTGATTAAGGGGTATTTGGAAATGAGGTCGTTGTTCCTGTCAAAAGAATTCCTTTGTTGCTCAAGTAGGATTTGTTGAAATAGATGGGATGCACATTGTTATTGCTTGGAAGTGATCTTGAGGTTTAGGACTTAGATCTAGAGTTTAACATTGTAATTATGCTATGTTGTGGCTTGTCTCAATGGTTTTATTCGCAACTCCTGTCTTATGTTTTATTTTCATCCTTTGAGATGGTTGAACTAAGTTTTGGGTGAAGTACATATAGAATGGATCAAGTTTATACGAAGATTGTTCCTTTTTCGGTGTATGGTATAAAGAATTAGAAAGTAGTTTAAGTCAACTGGGAGAAAGTTGAGGGAGTTTGTGCTCTGGATAGATGTATTTCAGTTGGAGTGTTGGATCAGAATGTTTTCTGAATCGGCTGTCAAGAGTTATTCAATTGGGTGAGGCATAACATTTGTGTGCTTGGCTTAGTTAGAAGCAAGATGAAACTTGCTCTTGTAATTTGGAATCTAGTCTCAAGGTTGAGAAATAGGTGAAGGATGGTATGAAATGCTACTGCATACAACCAGAAATTAGTGCCAAGTCCTTTTTGTGAAATCTAATTGTACAATCATATGGTGTCACGTTGATTGGTTGTAATAGCGTCAGAGTACTTATGGTAGTTGTACGCTGTCTACATGGTGTTAGAAAATATGAAGGAAAGATTAATAATGGCTTGGTGAGGGCTGTGCAAGAGCAATAAACTTGTATTCTGTTGTGGAATAATAAGATTTTGTCTGTAAAAGAGGAATAAAAGAGTCCTCATCTTCTTTAACTTGGGGATATGATTTTTGGGATTGGAAGTTTAATGACCGAATGCTTGTTAATTATTTTTATATTGTAGTCCTATTAAGGAGCAGTTATCTCTGAAGACTGTTGCCTGCCGTATGCGTGTTTTCTTATTGACAATTTTCGCCTTTAGTTAATGTGGCGGTGTATAGGGTTGATTGTTCCTGGAAATGGTGAAAGTCCACTTCCTTGGATTTGGGACCTTCCTCAGCAATGGCCTCTTTAACTTGAAAGGGGATAGCGTTTGTGTACTCGTGAATTGTTATAATCCTTGATCTGCGTCTTACAGGGTATGGGAATTAAAATACAGAGTGAATTCTTCTTCTCTCATTCAAGTTTTGCCTAAATGCGAGTGCTTCCACATGATGCTTGTTTGAAAGTCTTTTGTTTACCTGTGCTCCTTGTCTACTCAAGAACAGCCTCTTTTTAATATCATTTTCAGTTCTATATTCTCATATTCTGGCATTATGGCATTCTTATCTTAGCAAGAGGCATAAGCCCTGTTCGATTGACGCAAGCCTGTATTGATGGGAAGGAAACATTATTCTGGCGATTTAGATTCTGCCCGGTTCATAATATGCTTCATTCTGATTGCGTAATTATGGATCATTGGGAAATTAGCGTACAATTGGGAAATTGCATAACTCTGTTTGCTGCTGGGTGGAAGCTTAACAGCCAAAACAGTATATTCACAAATTTTCTTCCAGAGGCCGAGTATTGATGCATGCATGTGTCCAAAAACCCTCATGGATGTTACCAAAATAACAATGATAACAGAAATCTGGTGCCTAACCATTAGATTGGATAACAAAGGTTATTGAAGGGATAGGACGATGCAAGCCCCTGTAAGTTTGAATACAACTGTAGTTTTCCATAATTTGAATGGCTGACATTTTTTTTATTCGCAGCCAAAGAATCCGTTTTTTGATAACTGTTCATCAATAATTTGCTTATGTATGCATGCATTTTCCCCTTTTATTGGGTTTAAAATCCACGAGGATGTTTATATGGCCCTGAATCATGAATGAGACAGTTCCTTACCATTCATCCCATAAAACTCTGAACCTCGTACTATCAAATCTTGACATGACATTAGAGTGATAATATTGACAACACTGTTTTTAAGCATTCTAATTTGTGGTAGTATTATTGTTACCACCAAAAAAAGTGGAAACTTTGGCATGCAAGAACCACAAAGGCAAAACAAAGAAGGCCGAATTACTCGAGCTTTCACTCCTTCAATGCAACAAGTTGGTTATAAAGCTTCTCTACCTTCAACAAAACAAAAAACCAAATGCTTGCTGTCTTCTTAAGGATAACAAACACATCTGATTTCTCTCCTTCTCTGTCATTTGTGTCTCCTTGATAGGCCAATGAAGGGTATATTTTCAGGCCTATTGAAGGAGACTCTCTGACCCCAAGACATTGAAGTGGAGGTTGATATTTTCTTGTTTTGATCTTCTTGTTCGGTTTCATCTTTCATCATGGGCGACGTTTCTTTGGAACAGATAAAGAATGAGAATATTGATCTTGTAAGCATTTCTCTTCTGCACACACACATGACATGTTTTGTATGTTGTTGTTGCTTCTCATTTCGATTTGACATGTTAAAGTTTCTAAAATCACGGAAAACAAAACTGTTTATCATAATGCTGTGTTTATGTTTGTGTAGGAGAGAATTCCTGTTGAAGAGGTATTTCAGCAGCTAAGATGTACAAAAGAAGGATTGAGCACCGCACAAGGTGAGGAGAGGCTTAAGATCTTTGGCCCAAACAAACTTGAGGAGAAAAGAGAGAGCAAATTCCTCAAGTTTTTGGGTTTCATGTGGAACCCTTTATCATGGGTCATGGAAGCAGCTGCCATAATGGCCATTGCTTTGGCTAATGGAGGAGGCAAGCCTCCGGATTGGCAGGATTTTGTTGGTATCGTTGTATTGCTTATCATCAACTCCACCATCAGCTTCATCGAGGAAAACAATGCAGGCAACGCAGCTGCCGCTTTGATGGCCGGTCTTGCCCCCAAAACCAAGGTACTTCTAGTCTAATCCTTGTTCATGCCTTCCGCTTTCATCAGCAGCTCATGTAGCATAGAAGGTAACCCATTGTTTCTAAAATTAAATTTGCAGGTTTTGAGGGATGGAAAATGGATGGAGGAAGATGCATCAATTCTGGTACCAGGAGATATGATCAGCATCAAGTTGGGAGATATCGTCCCAGCTGATGCTCGTCTCATGAAAGGAGATCCTCTCAAGATTGATCAGTCTGCTCTGACTGGTGAATCCCTTCCAGTTACAAAGCATCCCGGCGAAGGGGTTTTCTCTGGCTCAACCTGCAAGCAAGGTGAGATTGAGGCTGTTGTCATTGCTACTGGTGTTCACACCTTCTTCGGCAAGGCAGCTCACCTTGTTGACAGCACCAATAACGTTGGCCATTTCCAAAAGGTATTGTTTACATAGGATAATACAAGTTGATCGTTACTAATTTATCACACAAGATATAAATTGGTCTTGGTCATATAGATCTCTTATATAATTCTTGCGTTTTTCTGGCACTCTTTTTATCAGGTGTTGACAGCTATTGGTAACTTCTGTATCTGCTCAATCGCTATCGGTATGCTGGTTGAGATTATAGTGATGTACCCAATCCAGCGCAGGAGGTACAGAGAGGGTATTGATAACCTCTTGGTGCTTCTCATCGGAGGTATCCCAATTGCTATGCCTACAGTCTTGTCAGTGACAATGGCTATTGGGTCTCACCGTCTATCACAGCAAGGTGCCATCACCAAGAGAATGACCGCTATTGAAGAAATGGCTGGAATGGATGTCTTATGTAGTGACAAGACCGGAACTCTAACCCTCAACAAGCTTACCGTGGACAAGAGCCTTATTGAGGTTAGTGAGCTAAGCCAAATCATATAATTCTCAAGGAGATCTGGGTCACATGATTCTGTAAGTCTTAAGGTTCAGCACTCACTATCTACATTGGTAATTATAGGTGTTTATAAAGGACTTGGACAAGGATACCCTTGTATTACTTGCTGCTAGGGCTTCCAGAATTGAGAATCAGGATGCCATTGATGCTTCAATTGTTGGGATGTTGGGCGACCCCAAGGAGGTAAACAATTCAATCCCCTTTCTTGTGAACACTTGCGGTTCCTGTCATTCCACTTTCTATAGAAATTTCATGGATTCAATGAAATGGGAAATTTATTTAGCTTTCTTGTGATCTTTGCAGGCAAGAGCAGAAATCACCGAGGTGCATTTCTTACCCTTCAACCCTGTGGAAAAGCGCACTGCAATCACTTACTATGACAACAATGGTGACTGGCACAGAAGCAGCAAGGGAGCTCCTGAGCAGGTATGCATTGATTGGATGTTTTATCTGAAACTAGCCCTTTTGTTGCGAGTTCTAACTTCCTATTTATATGCCAGATTATCGAACTCTGCAACCTAAAAGGGGAGACGAAGAAAAAGGCCCATGAAATCATTGACAACTTTGCCGAGCGTGGCCTTCGTTCCCTAGGAGTTGCTCGCCAGGTAGATTAATCCATTAATTTTCTTGCTACTCATCTCATATGATTCCTCAGAAAATAGAAAGCTAGATGGACTTTCTATCTGAAACATTATTTATTCGATGGCATGTGTATTTTTTCGCTGTTTAAAGAGAATTCCAGAGAAGACCAAGGAAAGTGAAGGAGCACCGTGGGAGTTTGTGGGTCTCTTGCCTCTTTTCGACCCTCCAAGGCATGATAGTGCTGAGACTATCCGTCGAGCCCTTGACCTTGGTGTCAATGTTAAGATGATCACTGGTGACCAACTTGCTATTGGCAAAGAGACTGGCCGCAGGCTTGGGATGGGAACAAACATGTATCCTTCATCATCTCTCCTTGGTGATAGCAAGGATGAGAGCACTTCTGGCATTCCAGTTGATGAGCTCATCGAGAAAGCTGATGGATTTGCTGGAGTCTTCCCTGGTAATGGAAATTCTCATTTTAGCTTAGCTTACTCAAACATGTATATATATATATATATATATAGTCTCTAGAAGAACTGCTGCTAATTTAAATATTTAACTTATGTGAAACTTTGAATGCAGAACACAAGTATGAGATTGTGAAGAAGCTACAAGAGAGGAAGCATATCTGTGGCATGACAGGAGATGGTGTTAATGATGCCCCGGCATTGAAGAAGGCAGACATTGGAATTGCTGTGGCAGACGCAACTGATGCTGCCAGGAGTGCTTCAGATATTGTCTTGACAGAACCAGGATTGAGTGTTATTATTAGCGCTGTATTGACAAGCAGAGCCATCTTTCAGAGGATGAAGAACTACACAATCTATGCTGTTTCCATCACAATTCGCATTGTGCTGGGATTCTTGCTTGTTGCACTTATTTGGAAGTTCGATTTCTCGCCATTCATGGTTCTGATCATTGCTATTCTCAATGACGGAACCATCATGACCATCTCCAAAGATAGAGTCAAGCCATCTCCTGTGCCCGACTCATGGAAGCTCAAGGAAATTTTTGCCACAGGTGTTGTCCTTGGAACTTACATGGCAATCATGACTGTGCTGTTCTTCTGGCTTGCTCATGACACCGATTTTTTCCCCGTAAGTCAATCACTCCAAATGTCTCGTATCAATGATGTTTAGTTGAATTTTTTTTTTTAACATTTTAATGTCTGCAGGAGAAGTTTGGCGTGAGGACAATCAGAGGTAAACCAGATGAGCTTACAGCAGCTCTTTACCTTCAAGTTAGCATCATCAGTCAAGCGCTCATCTTTGTAACCAGGTCAAGGAGCTGGTCCTTTGTTGAATGCCCTGGTCTCTTGCTTGTCGGTGCTTTCATTGCAGCACAGTTGGTCAGTATTTGCTCTACTCCCTTTCGTTTTCCCTTCTTATCTCAACTTCTATTTATCTACTGTAAAATCTTTTTTATGAGTTGAATGACGATGGTATGTTGCATTAACTTGCAATACTTTTCCAATGAAGGTGGCAACTCTCATTGCTGTGTATGCAAGCTGGTCCTTTGCAAGAATCGAAGGCATTGGTTGGGGATGGGCAGGAATCATCTGGCTTTTTAGCATTATCACATACATCCCTCTTGATGTCCTCAAGTTCATTATCCGCTATGCATTGACTGGGAAGGCCTGGGATAATATGCTACAAAACAAGGTTTCTAAACAATGAAAACATCAACTCTTTGTTGAATTCTTCTCATTTCTTTCTTTTGACTAATTGCATCATCTTTCTGCTCCTTTTATAAATCAATTCAGACTGCTTTCACAAACAAGAAGGACTATGGAAAGGGTGAGAGGGAGGCTCAATGGGCTACTGCTCAACGTACTCTTCACGGTCTTCAACCTCCAGAAACCATGTTCAATGACAAGACCACCTACAGAGAGTTGAGTGAGCTTGCTGAGCAGGCTAAGAAGCGTGCCGAAGTAGCAAGGTAAAGCATTTAGCTTACACATACAACGACAGAGGTCCCTTTCATAGACACAAGCAAATACTAGAACTTAACCTTCTAAAAGGGCAGGCTACCTTGAACTTGTTATAACAGCATGACAACCACTAAGATTTAAGCTAGCTGATGACATTCCATTTCTTCACTTGTGTCCAATTTCTTTCCTTGAATTAAGGATACAGTGCTTATGAATCGGGGTTCATTTTGCAGGCTCAGAGAGCTTCACACGTTGAAGGGACATGTTGACTCAGTGGTTAAGATGAAGGGACTTGACATTGAGACCATCCAACAACACTACACAGTCTAAGGAAATAAAAGAGATGTAGAAAGAAGCACATGCAAGTAAGATAGAGAGAGAGAGAGAGTTCATAGAGAACAAACAAGAAAACAAATGTCAGAGCTGTTTTTTCCTGTTCAACATTTCATTTATTATTTATTTAAATTATAGGAGGGGATCTTCATAAGGGAGATTTTCTGTAGCTCCTTTGGAGAATGGAAGAATTCTAGTGGGAAATTTGAAAGCAGTGAAGAACTCAAGGGGCTACATATATAATATATACAATATCTGTTTGTTCTTAGTTTCCTTCCCTTCACAAGTTTTGGTTAGCCACTTTGAATAAAAGATTGATGGGTTTCAAACCCTAACAACCATCTTAGTTTCCTTTAGCCACGCCTGATCTATCACTCCTTTTGGTCTTATAGATTGTTTTTGCTTTCGGTGTCCTTTTTTTTCTTTGCTGTTGTCAAACACACTGCGCTGGGTTTTTCTAATTAACAAAATAACACACACACACACTTCGCACATGCAGCAAACAAGCAAATTTTCCCACCACTAGCATGCCATAAATTCAACACATTTTTGTTCCTTTAAAAAAAGAAAAAGAAAAAAGTCAGGGTATTTCAAACCAACTTTTATATACTAGATTATTTTCCCCTGAAATAGTTCATCAAATATTTACATACTAGCCAACTTATATGCTGAGGATAGGATAAAAGTGTAAAAAACAATATATAGATTTTGCTAACATTTTTTTAACCATGAAATTTTTTTATTGAAAAATAAAAACTTGATTTTTATGTTTAATAAAAAAAAATATATACATGTCAATAAATATTAAGGTAGCGTTTGAAGAGGTCCCAAAAAATTTTTTTTTTTTTTTTTGGTTAAAATTTAATACGGTATATACTTTTTGGATCGTTTTGAATGTGCTGATGTCAAAAATAATTTTTAAAAAATAAAAAATATATCATTAGCATGTATTTCAGCACGAAAAATTATTTGAAAAGCAATTGCTACCACACTGTCGACACATGCTCTAAAAAAATGTTTATACTAACTAAAAATTAAATTGGAAAAATGAGAAATAGATATAAATTAAAATATATAATATAAAAATAGATCTAAATTAATTAAAATCTATGATCTAGTGCTTGAGGAGCAATTCAGATTTTTTTATTTAATCACATGACTTTTTTTTTTTTTTTTTGATAAAAACTAAAAGCAATCATAAAAGAGAAGGAAGCGTTTACCTTCAAAAAAGGAGAGGGAATAAAGGTGAAGAAGACCGTCTCATCATAGGTGTCCTTCTCTTATTTCCTTAACATCGTTTCGTAAAAACTTAAATTTATTTTGCTTGAAAATAATTTGTTTTAAAATTAGCTTTTCTATCGAGCTTTGTAAAAAATCTTGTTTTGCTTCCCTCCCCTGTCTGCATCGAACGAAGTTTGCCATTTGCTGTCATTTATATCTGGAATTGCAACATAAAAGATTCTCTTTTGTACAATTTTCTGCCTTGCACTTGATCTGTTCAAGCTCATTAGCTTATTAGTATAATTTAACTCCAGTGCCAGAGAAAATTCTAGATGGAAAAAGAAAGTCTCTTGAGTCAATTTAATACACGCACGATTGTTAGAAAGGAAGAAGCATTGTTGCCGGAAAGTATGACAGAAATGTGTCCACGAAAAAACAAATCTAAACTGCCACCTTTCAAAAAAATAATTTACAGAAATACACACAGCCTCCTATCACTTCTGCAGCCCTGCCAATTCTACATTTGCATATGCATATATCTTGAGGAGTAGAGCTTTTAACCTTACTGTTGCCATCAAAATGCATGAATCATGCTTTAGCTGTTAACTTCCCATCACTGAACAGCGGCTTCTCATAATTTGCTTACAATCATGAACAGCATAGATTATACTTTCCGGACGATAACACGCCTTTCATGCTTATATTCTATCTCATCCCTTTGGTGCATTACTATTAGGGCTCGTCTCACCTGCCAAATGCAATCATAATAACAGTAAAAACACTAATGTGTACATAGTATCTATGATCTCAGATCTCAGAGAGAGAAAGCTGCTACTTGCTAGGCTTAACCAGTAGAGGCCTAATCCATGGAGATCATAACAATGTGAGTCTATTATAGAAAAAGACAGCAATCAGGCTAACAGGTGTTTTCAGGCATCAGGCTTTGAGAACTTGAATAGGTTACAGTAAGATTTTCAGTAAATCACATTAACAGGTATGTAAAGTAGAGAAGCAACTAAATGGTATTGAAATTAAATGCTTACAATTGATTCATTCATTCCCATTCTGGCAAGTTCATCAATCAGCCTTCTTTCTGATATGCGCATACCAATTCCCAGTCTTCTCTTTATCTGAGTTTCTGCTTGCTGTTTGTTAAGAAAAAGAAATCATTAAGCAGGTGAGTGACAGACAACAAACCAAGGAATATCAGAACAGGTTGTTGAGAACCTCATGACTGACAGAAAACAGAACAAAGGGGAGCAATGTCATTGACAAACCTTTATCTCAGGAGTAAGAGTCACTTGTTGATTTATTCCCGACTGTGCTGCTTCGACAGTAGACACCTTAAAGAGATTTACTGCTTCAATAACATCCGTCTCAGTGGCAACATGGGACCTAATTAAAAGTTCATGGATGAGTGGCAAATCAATATACCAAAATAGAGACAAAGGGAAAATAGTAAAAGAAGCACGCAAATCTGTTTCAGCATGCTCTCAAACTTGTCAACTTTAATAAACTATACTTACAATTTCATTTTTGCAAGAGCCTCACTCAATCTTATGATAGCTTCCAGCTGCCTTACAGTAATGGGTACAGCAGAAGCCTCCCCAGTTTCATTTGCCTGCTTTCTCATATCCTAATCAAATTTCCAGATTAATAACTATCAGACTAGCAGCCTACAGTGCTCTTACCAAATACACATGGTGATAATGCATAAATAATTTAAAACCAATTTTCAAAAGAATTGCTTTGCAGTGTTGCTGATTGGCTGGCCAATAATCAAGTCAATTTGTGTAATTAGATCTGGGCAGTCAACTAAATCTTGGAAGAGCACGTGGACTGGAACAAGTGTGAACACCGAGTTTCACAGAAAATGCATCTAATTTTATCCTCGGACAATCAAATAAATGGCAGCCTTTTCTAGAAAAGAATTAAAAAACAAATACCTGTCTGAATCTGACGTACTCATTTTGCAATCTACTGGATGCGGACTCTGACAGCCGGGGATGGCATTCAGTTCGACAGTATTGTATGTACCTGTGAGACCCAAAACCTACATCGTTTAGCTTCTCATGGTTTCCTCACCAAAGAAGGACTGTGAAGAGCATATTCTTGAGTCTGACAAAAAGATACCTTTTCAGCCAATTCTCTTCTTTAGCAGTTCTGCTATCACCCGAGGTTTTATTAGCAGAAGCATGAACCTTAATGATATGGCTAGCTATAATCTGTAACAGAAGAATTTTGGTTCAACCTTTACATGGACTCACAGGAGTTTGGAATCGACAAGAATGCATGTGATACGTTAGCTGTTCCTTTTCAAATCCATCAAAATGAGCCTTCTTGATTGGTGAGAAACAATCATATTTAGTTTTCAACATATAAACACGTAATTTTTTGATTATATGGTCTCGTCTATAAATCCATCAAGAAACATAATGGAATCAATACATTTCCTTGAAAAGCAAAACATCAACTCACGTGAAAATGCTTCAGATGAGTATGCAAATTACCTTATCTCGACCATAGTCTCTTTTATCCTTCACAATGAAGATTAAGTCAAATCTAGAAAGAATTGTTGTCTGTAAATCGATATTCTCCTGTGCAGTCTGGAAGGACAGCAATAGTAATATTATCTTATGCCATCAAAACTTTGCTGTGAGAAATTGGCGAAAATGAACGAGAAACCATAGCTACTAACCTTGAGATCATCATAACGACCTGATGGAGGGTTGGCAGCTGCAAGCACTGATGTCCTAGAATTGAGTACGGTTGTTATTCCTGCTTTTGCAATGGATATTGTCTGCTGCTCCATTGCTTCGTGAATAGCCACTCTGATCCACACAGACAAAATCTTAAGCATCCCCCAGGAAACACAATTGGCAAGGTGCGGCATTATCTACTTTGAGTTCAATTACCTATCCTCTGGCCTCATTTTGTCAAACTCATCAATACAGACAACACCTCCATCGGCCAAAACCATGGCTCCTCCTTCAAGATAAAATTCACGCTGAAATCCACATATTTGTGATTTAAGTTAGAAGACTTTCACAGTGATATGAAGGAACAATATTGACTAACTAAAAAAATACACTACATCTAAAGCAATGAATGAAAAAAAAATCCCACTTCTATACATGAAAATTGAGAACTTACTGTGCTGCTATCTCGTATAACAGAAGCTGTTAGACCAGCAGCTGATGAGCCTTTTCCAGAAGTATATACTGCTACAGGAGCGGTCTTCTCAACAAACTTAAGAAACTTTACAAGCAAAGAAATTCTAAATCAGAACCTCACTTCACACACACATAAACAAACAAACACGCAACGCACAAAGCATGAACTTTAACATAATTAAGATTTTCCATGCTAGACAAAACAAAACAGTGGAGATTGGAGAAATCCTTTCAGTAGAAAGATGTAGAAAGATGCATAAATGAGATCACAATGCCACATCCCACAACTATTAAAGAGCTCTTAACTCAAAACTCAACCACAAATAGAACTAACCTGTGATTTAGCAGTAGATGGGTCACCCAAAAGTAACACATTAATATCACCTCTCAACTTCACCCCATCCGGCAAATTCTGCACTTACAACGCAATTGTTCAAACATCAATAAGCAACATACAATCAACTGATTGAGTTTCAAGATATGTACCTTTCTTGATCCTCCAAATAGAAGACAAGCCACAGCTTTCTTCACATTCTCTTCTCCAAATATAGAGGGAGCAATCTTGGAGCATATGACTTCATATGCATCTGTTCTCGAGGCAAATTTTTTGAATTCTTCTACCTGCACATGGTACATAGAGTCACTTGTCCACCAGAATCAGTGCCCAAAACACAAGCAAGAGGTTTCCTAGCAGCAAGGAAATTGGTTGCGGCAAGGCAGCATAGAGTTTAAGCCAGAAAAAAAGCAACAAGAAGGGCATGCTCTAGTGATAGAAATTTTGCTAGGTAAATTGAACTTCCTATCTATTCTCAAAATAAGCAGCAGGAGATAAAAACTTCTGCCACGCATGTCATACTCTAACCAAGTTAAATAACATGTCTCTAGAAACCAGTCATGCATGAAAAAAAAGTAGTGCTGTAATCTATCATGAAAGACAAAAAAGTGGGCGCTGAAAGTTGTTCAAGCAGTTTTAAACGGTGATTTCTAATTCTACCTCTTCTTTTGTGAAAGCTGCATGACCTCGAGAACTGGCCTCGTTTACTTCTTCTATTCCAACTACCCTGATATAAGGTTGTCTCACTGCAACTGCTCCTCTATGGCTGCACGGAGTTGAACCATTAACAACAATTCAATTACCATCAACCAATACGCATAAACATGGAGCTTCAAAACGTTCATATGAAGTATAATCATTCTTACGAGGCTGATGAATTGGCTGCTTGAAAGATGCTATAAATCCCTATGATGGTCAATCGCGTGCCAGGTACAATTCTTTGAACAAGATGCCGATCCACGGAGAGAAGCATGTTTCTTGGAAGCTCTCCAGTAGGGACATCCTGTAACATCAACATAAACACAAACCAGTAAAAAAAAAAAAAAAAAGAAGTTGTTTAACTCAACACCACCATTCAGTTTACTCAAATCAAGATTATTACCTCTGGATTTTCCTGCAATTTCAAGGTTTGCTGATCAACATACTTGCTCTTGTCAGGAACCACAATCCAAGGATCAATGGGGCAAGGTTCCTCACCAGCCTGCACAAAATCCCTTTAAAAATGAAACTTTGAATCATAAAACCAAGAAAAGCAAGGAGTCTAAGCAAAGGGTTGAGATAAACCTGAGGAACATGGTCGCACGAACGAGGCACAATTGCCCCACCAAGGCCTGGACGACATGGAACTTCCCTTGTACTTTGACAATTCTTACACACTAGACTCACATAAGTTGCCTTTGCCTTAACCCTTGAAGCAGCTATGGTAATCCCAGCTATCTTGATCAGCTTAGAAATATATTGAGCCTACACACAGAAGACGGGAATTAAAACAAGGAGTATAATACACATGTTTCCAAATCCATAAAGATTTTGATCAAAAAATTAATAGTGATAAAAAAATAAGAACCATACAAGCTAAACTCTTCAACGTATTGGAAATGAAAAAACAATTTCTTTCCTAAAAAATCAAATACTATATTTATTTATACATCAAGATGTTAACTGCTAACCCCAAGCATTCGCATTGAAACAGGATCCTCTTTAGAACTCAACAAAATCTGCACTTCTCTTGTCTCCGGTTCCTTCATTTCCCCACTCTCTCCTTGTTCCTTCAACCTCAAACTCTGCAACACCTCCGCTGCCGCCGTCTCAAACTACAAAGATACCCAGAAAAAAAATTAGACAAAAAATAACACTTCATAGATCTCACAGATGCAACAGCGCGTGTTTTCCACGTAATTCATAAACGCTCCTACCAAGGGCAAGTAATCGGAGGGAGAGGAGCGGAGGAGGGAAGGAAGCTCAGCATCGAAAGCGAGGAGATCTTCAAGGTGGACAAAGAGAGATCTAGGATTATTAATGAGACTTTCACGGTATGGGAAAACATTTTTATCAGTCTCCAAGTTTCGTATGAATTCCTTGAATTTACGGAGGATAGTGTGGCGGCTTGGAGTTGCAGCCGCCGCATCGGTTCCGGATTCAGGGAACTGAGCCTGATCGCTGTAGTACACCGCTCCTTCGTCCCACCCTGACATCTTCTTGATTTTTCTCTAACTCAAACAGTCTCCCTCTTTCTCTGCTTTTCTCTGCGTGTGTTTGTGAAGGCAAAGAGGAGGATAGGGGTTAATTCAGGGAATTTAAGAAGGGATGTTTTGGCGCGAGTATTTGGCGGGAAATTGGCATGTGACACGTGCCTGCAGCGCACCTGTATTCTCTGACTAAGGAGAGTTTTGAGAGTGTCGTTCTGTTGGTAGACGACTTGTTGGCTTTCAACCGGACGGGTTCCGAGCTTTCACACGACATGCCGTTCGTTAGTGTTTGATTTGTTTATCACGGCAAGAAAAATAGCATAAATTTGTAAAATTAATGTAGGCTAATCGAGAAAATTACTAAAATAGAAAAGGAGAATAAAAAAATTTATTTTCTAGCTTTAAATAAAGAATAAAGCACATTTCTTTTTGTTTTAAGCTTCAATACATTCAGCAAAAGATTACTTGCCAATAATATTTAATCCAATAAATGCATAAAATGTATTTTACATTGAGGATCAAGCATGGATGTTTTCTGTTGCATGGAATTATAAATCTTTGGAGGGGGAGGACATGGCATCCCCTTGCTGTGGTTTGGTTGAGGCGTGAATACACAATACATCGCCTAGCAGAAACCCTACTGGTTTTTACATTATACACTAGAAATGGCTGACCAACCTCCACGGGATCCGTCAAGGTAGCAGCATTATTCTACCCTCTACACTTAGAATATCCAGATTCTATGTACATCATGTATTGCATCTCTGTCAGTTTCCGGCAACCATGGAAATGGTCTCTTCGGGAAAGATTACTCTTAAACTTCAGGTTAAATTCAATCCTCAAGTCATTTCATTTCAAGACAAGTAGCGTTGATGTTTCAAGTACCAGAGTGCCCCCTCTGCTGCATCCTCTGCTGCAGCTTTCTTTTTCATCTGAGGAGACCCAACACATTCAAAATTCTTATCTGGTGCTTCTTCTATTTCCACAACCACCTTGTAAGTGAAGCTGCAAGTGCATGAAGTCAGCATGTTAAGACAAGGTCCAATTAACTCGGGAAAAAAAGAGGTCGTGCCTCTACAAAGAATAGCAAGCTACGGGACATGACACAGAGGACTGATGAATTTCCATGATAGATATATTTCGCTGCCAACAAACAGTGAAACAGCAGGAGAAGTAAGGGAAGAGAGAAGAAGAGACTGTGGTTGGGGGTCATGTAATTTGAATGAGATTCCAAGGGGAGGAGCATTCCATGAGATGCTTCTTCGAACTTAAAAACAGCCCACGAGAATTTCCCAGTGTTGGGTACCACTTGGTCGTGAAGGGCAATTTAAACTGACCTCCATCATCTCATGTCATGCACAAACTGTCTGATTCAACAGAAAGGGGAAAAACTCCTCCAATGAATTCTCATTTATGACATACATATATCCTATTAGTAACTAAGTTGCAGAAAACAATTAGTATTCAATGACATAAAAGTTGTCAGTGCAAACAGTTTTCAAGATATATAGGTCAACATTCACCAAAAAAAGATCAGACTTACGACTTTAAGTGACTTGGTCCTTCTTCAGTGCAGCATTCAAACAAAGGAGGTTTCCAACTGTTAGCTGCACAGATTTCGTGCAAACGAGATCTGGCTGTTACAAGGTCTACTTTACCTGAAAAACAATTGCAAATGTCAGAATCCCTGTACTTCTTGGCATCCTGCAAGTATGATAAGCATGGCAAACCTGTGATATGCACATCTCTGTCACGTCCAAGATCTCCAGTAGTCTCACTGGGATGCCTTCCGGTGACATCTAATGGAGATAGAGACCAAGCATCAACAGCTTCAAAGCGGGGTGGACTAGAATTTCTCACTTCATAGCTGCAATTGATGTCAAAAGGTTCCTGCATCTTCGAGTTTTCAAACCCAGGGGCATCAAGAGCTACATCTATAGGAGTCTCATCATATCCTATCAATTTGGCTTCCATCTTCTGGCTATTCCTTAAAACCTCCTCCAAAGAATTAGTCATTGGTATGCGGCCTTGATCCTGCATATCAGAGGTAATGACCTTCAGAAAATGATTTTCTTAGAATTACAATTTCGAGGTGCAATTCCTCGATCTCTGGTGATTTCAAAAGCAAAGCAAGCATGTGTTAGGTGACACTCCGGAATATGATTTTATATTACTCTCTAACAGCTTTCCTAGTGCATAAATCATTAACTAGTCGCCTCTCATCTCATGTTAGCATTTTGATGGAAAAACATGATTTTACATTAATGATTTAACTTTACTATAAATGGAGTCCAGATGCCAGGAAATTGTTCTTCAAGAAAAATTTATAACTAAGAGTATCTGATTCAGTTGATAATCTCAGAGTAAGAATTAGTAATTTCACAAGGTGATGAGCAGGTAAAAAAGATCCACAAGTATACAGGTTTTACCTTCAGCCTAGCATATATTTTTTCTGAAGCCATTCTAATAGCCTCTTTTTTATTTGAGTTGCTCGCAGAAGCAGATATGTTCATATCTTTACCACTTAGTGTCACATCAACTGAAAAAGTCCTGCCCTTCTTCGATGCAGGAACCTCAAAGTCCCAATTATGAGACTGGCAAAGTTCTTTTAATTCCCTCACAGGATTTATCTGCAAATTGGAAAAGCTTGTGATTGGATCCAAGAAGGAGAGCATTATCTTCCAGATGTGGTTCAAATCAAATCCCGTGTCAAGAAGAATGGCACCCACAGAAGACTCCACCAAATCACCAAGAACCTGTATTGGTAGCAAGATTATACAAAATTCAGAACTCCACTAGAATTGTAAAATGAAAATCCATATCAATAAAACATGCAGTATTAACAGAGCTCTAGCTGCTATCACTAGGCACCACTAATATTCCTAAACTTCAGAAATCTTCCATCATTTAATATTGAACCTCAATATTCAAATGTTTTTGCCAAAATTACCATTTCATAATAAGCATATTACATGATAACTTAAATAACAACAAAAATCTTGTCATCGGATCCCAGTCCCACAAAGTGGATTAGAGGATAAGCATGGAAGAGCAAAGCACTACCCTCTAAGAAAATGTGAAACATTTTCCAATTATAACAACCACCACAAAACACATTTGAAAGCAGCAAAGCCAAAGAACAAAAAGCATAGCAGTTCCATAGAAACTCCTTTTCCATCACTGGGACCTTACTCTCAAAATCTTCAGTCCCTTTTATCTAGACACCTTAATTCATGCTTGACAATTCTCTTAGAAGAGTTGATTTCCAAACCCAACCAAGGATTTGGAGAAGCAAATTAGTCAGACGGCAAGCAAGGGTTTATTCCTGTCCAACCTAACCTGAACTCAGGTAAAAAACACTTGTTCATTTGTCTTCTTACATTGCTGTTTTTCAATCATGATTCGGAGATTTGAATGTTTTCAGCAGTGAAAACTGGGAAAATATTCAAAGGGAAGAAGTTCCATCAGGTTGCCAGCATATGATGTGTAACTGAGGCCTCTTATCTTGTTAATGATGCATGACACAAAAAAGAGTGTTTGTTTTTGAGGTAGCTTTTGTGGTTGTGGTTTTAAAAAAATACGGTTAGTTGTGGTAGTTGGATTTAAATACGTGTTTTGTAGAAATTGTGGTTGAAGTTTATATGTAGCAAAAAACATGTATACAATGTTTGGTGGAAGTGTGGTTGCTTTTCAAAGTATTTTTTACTTGGAAATGCATCAAAATAATATTTTTTTTTATTTTTTAAAAATTATTTTTGATATCAACGCATCAAAATGATCTGAAAACACCAAAAATATATCAATTTGAAGCAAAGAAAAAAATAAAAAAAATTTCAAATTTTTCAAAAGCACTTTCGAAACGCAAAATAAACAGGGTTTTACGAAATTTAGTTAAAAAAACATGTAAAAACTGCTGCACAAAAACTGTGTTTCAAACTTAATTTTTTAGTGGGCCCTGCAGTACAAAACGCAGTTTGGTTTGTTACCAAACATCTTGTTGCGTTTGTTTCATCGCAAACACAAAAACTGGTGAAAAACAAACGCAACCAAGTATTTAAAAGGCACATCTTGCTTCTTGTAACAGACATCGCAATTTCACTTACTTGATTAAAAAATAATAATTTAACTGGAAAACCCAGAAAGTGGAGTAGTGGAGTGGGCACTAGCCCCGTAAAGTTAATGATGTTTACCTTTGGGCATTTTGGTCCTTCCAGCAGATGCCTTTCTGATTTAGGTGTTCTAACAAAGTCCACAAAATTTTTTATGGCCGCAGAAAGGGCATCAGAATCACAGATAAGATATTCATGGAAAGATCGATCAACAGCTACACTGGCAAAGGCCCTGTTGTTCACCAACACTGATCTCAGATCTGTCAAGTGACCTGGTTTCATTTTTGGATAAACTGAAAATAGATATGAAGTGATCAAGTAATCCAAGACAGCATCTCCAAGGAACTCCAATCTCTGGCGGAAACATCGAAGTCATATAGCAAATTGCAGTATCATAACACCAAATTCTCCAAATTAGTTAGTTTGGAAAAAATTGTGAAGGACAGAAAACCATTTCTAGCCAGTTTCTCAATTGAAATAAGACCTAGTTACTCAATTGAAAATAAGAGTTCATACCTGATAGCAACCCCCTCCATTCTTGTGGGAAGGATGTACAAATGCCTGTAGAAGAAGACCTTTATACAGGAACTGATGCCCCAACAAATTTTCAAGGGTAGCAAGGTCCATGGAAGGATTAAGCATTGCATAGGGCCTGCTTGCTTGGCAGATATTGATAACTTGTGAATCATCAAAATCCACTTCAATACCTATCCATCTAAGAAATGCAATTGCGGCTTTAAAGCCACTGTCAACTAGAAATGCTCCTATGAGAGCTTCAACCACATCAGAAACTGTTTTCTTATGTAGCCAATGGTGACCTTTGCTGCATCTGACTTCACTACCCTTTGCTTGGCCAGTCACATGGCTTCCACATTGAGAATGAATAGTTCCTCCTGATTCCTTGGTGCAAATTCTAGGGCAACGACGACCCAAAGCAAAAAATTGGTTGGGATCAAATGGTTGATCACGAATAAATACCTAAAAAGGGCTGAAACATATCACTTAGATGTTGAAACAAAAGAAAAAACTATTCAATATCAGAGCATGAATTTTCTTTGCAGAAATTGTTCTATGTGGCAATAATGAATATGTACTGTTGGTCTAAGGAAACATATTTTCCTAACATTTCAACATAAAGAGCGGTGGCCGACGCATTAAACACTTGGAAGAGAGAGGAAAAAAAGCAAACAAGACTCCTTTCCAGTATGACTGCCTAGGATAGTCACTTGCCTACAGTTTTCATTAGTTAACATCAAATTTTACCCTTTCAGCCTTTTTGGAGGTCAATCCAACAACTTATAAATGCTAGATATGAGAACTCATTTTTTGCAATATTTTAGGTAATGTCAAGTATGAAAAAAACAAAGATAACTATTTGATAGATTAAAGACTATAGATGACTAATTATGCAGATCATTTTCAAAAATATTATCATACCTGTAAATTGTTGCTACTTGCTAGCTTGAATAAATTGGAATTGTTAACAGCATTTGATCGTTTCCTAGTTAGCTCCCCTTCATCAAGGGTATCATGCAAAAGAAAAAAATGCCGACCAACAGCAAATTTGAGGAAAGCATCACCAAGTGTTTCAAGTCTTTCAAGAGAAAGACGCTCCTGACACTTCTCTGTGGTGAGAGCTTCTAAAACCTATAAATTAAGTAGCAGATGTTAGTGGCAAAGGCAGTTCACCTATATGTGGATAACTTAGCAAATTGCCAGCAGAATTCTAAAGGCACAACAACCCAATGCATTGCCTATCTTGTTTTACATAAGATAAGCAACTGCTTCTCAGGACCAGTACTCAAATTATTTTATACAGGGAGAGCTTACTCTATGGGCGGTAACTTTATCTCCTTCAGAGAACGAAGCAGATAATATGCATTTCAATTCAATGGCTACAAGCAAGTTTTCCAAGCGGTGCATAACTGATGGAAGTAGAGAAATAGAACTCCCAATGTCTTTAGAGAATCCTATTATCTTCAACTCACAAAGCTCAGGAGCCAAATCAACAAAGTGCTCATCCAGTTCTTGCAATTCTGTTTTAGACAAAAACTAATTTACAAGAAAAAAACAAACAATCACACACACACACACACACACAGAAGTAAATATCAGTAAATAAATTTGACAGAGTATCCAGAGGAGGAGAGATCAATGAAAGACAGGAAACAAAAATAGTTGATGCTAGTTCCCTTCTCAATTTGGATGCATCATACTTTAACTCTATTCCACTAATTTCAGAAGCCCTAACCAAAGCAGTAAGATGGCCACCTGTCATTTAGACTGCACTAGAATAACCCCTATCTCAACTATAATGTTCAAGCTAGATATGAAAGAGGCCAATATTACAACTTCAAATTTAGTGCACGGTCAAACTTATTGTGTTTTCTCATGAAAGAGATGTTTTTCGTCCCTTTTCCATTAACTGGGTCAATGAAATTAGAAGTTGGAACCAAAAAAGAAAAAAATCTTGAAGTTTCTTCTCTGCATAATTGCTCCAAGTGAATAGATAATTGCAGATTCCATACAACTTCAGGCAACATGCATAACAAAAATGAAAAACAAAAGGAGAAAAATAGGAGTGAAAGATTACCTGAATCCTCTTTCTTTCGGTTGCATAGCAAGTTGTGCAAGCAAAAGAGTTGTTTTGCACGCAAAAGAGGTTGTTCTGGATATCTAAGATGAATGCCAAACCTAATAACAGGGAGTTTTTAGTTTAAATTTTCATCAAATTTCCCTGACATTGATGCTGAAACTATCCTTGGCATAAGAAGAAATAAGGACAATATAACACAAAATGTTTCAGGAGGAAACTATAATGAAAGAGGTTGTGCTGGATATCTAAGATGAATGCCAAACCTAATACCAGGGAATTTTTATCTTAAAGTTTCATCAATTTTCCCTGACATTGATGCAGAAACTATCCTTAGCATAATAAGAAAGTAAAGACAATATAAAACAAAATATTTCAGGAGGAAACTATAATGGTTTAAACATCTGTGGTGAAATTTAAGAAACCAAGCCACATACGTTGTTGTTAAGTGATCCTTATGACTCGGAGTGTTTGCACCTTTGCATGGACTGTCACCATTCTTTTCAGGAACAACGTTAGTAATGAAGTAAAATTTTTTCTGGTGTGGAGTGTACACTAAACTATTCTCAACATCACGGATACTACTGCAGCCATTAGCAAGTTGCAAGCAATCATTTGAAGGAAGAATTCCCTTGTCCACAGCATTGGCTGGATTCTTGAAAACAGGAGATGATAAACATCGTCTGATAATCTCCCAATCTACAGTCACTCTCCTTTCAGAGACATGAAAAATAACAGGAAGCAATAGGTAGAAGGTTGGGCATGATTTAGATAATACATCCTTTCCCAAGGGAACATATTCATGAACAAACTCTGATCGATCGAGAATGGCCTTGAGAAACAACTCTTGAAAGTTTGTTGCATATGTGATCTGTATATATACAACCAGTAAATAGTTGGAACTATGTTAAGCATGACATTTAGTAGCAAAACTGTGGTTTACCTCATCTGTACTGAATTTTGAAAGTCCTGATGGGACAAGCTTTGTCATCACAGATCTACCTCGAGCCAGGTGAAGTTCAAGACTCATTTTATCAGCCTCGAGTGGGAGTGGTGCCTTCAGAAAAAGACCAAACTGCTTATAGATCCTGTCTTCAGGAACAGGACAAAATTCAATATAGTAAGAGTTAAGGTGGATAGGCTTCTCCAATTCAGTCCACGATTCCTTCAGAACAGCAGGAACTAGCATCTCGCACAGTTCTCCTCGTGAATCCTTGCCTGCCAACAAACAAAAACATTATTGATCCAACAAACTGAGAATAAATCGCAAATGAAGAAGAAGAATTTTTAAGTGAGTTGTTAGATTCAACCTTCACAGTTATCTGAATCAGAAGACACCAACTCCAACTCATTTGTGTCTTCTTGTTGTGGCAAAAGAAACTCACTCAATGCACCCAGTTTATGCAATTCTTCAATGGCTTTCAGACAAGCATCTTTTTTAGCATCTTCTATTGATGATTGAGGTGTACCGACTATATTGTGTATGGGAGCATTGGAGGGTAAGATTATGTGGCAAACAGTTCCTTCAGAATCATCAAAATAAAAGAATTTTGGCTTGGGGTCAAAATACCTGCAAAAAAAGTATCAATGATCTCAGTAAATATATGTTAGAACAGTTGGAAATATTTCAACAAAATATAGTCAAATCACAGTTTTGAACAAGAGCATACTCGTCATGTGGGAGTTTTGAACAATACTGCTGCAGTAATGAGATGCTTAATCCAGAAGTTATGCAAGCGCCAGTTGCATGAACTTTATATATTTTTTCCTCAATGCTATCAAATGTCTCCCTCGATGAACGGTCACGTATTTCAATATTCATCCGAGCTTCATCTATTTTAAATTTCTCTATCAAATCTCTCTCCTTTTGGTTTCCCCTGCATTACTAAGAAAATTATTCTACAAAAAAATAAAGTAGAACTAAAACAGCACATGGAAGGGCTTATATTATATACACAATATGCTTTAGAAGAGCACCTGTCCACCAAAAAAGCATATTCAGATTTAGGCATTCGTGCACGACCCCTTGATTGTATAAAGCTGGCAACAGTTTCTGGAAGATCAAATCGAATCACAAGACAGCATGTCTGAATATCAAGTCCTTCTTCACCAACTTTAGTTGCAAGCAGTAAGTTCAACTGCCAAACCAACAAAGCCATGAGAATTAATAACCAGTCTAAGAGTATTTGGGGGGGACAGCATTAACACATACCACAAAGTCTAATCAGATAGATATTGCACTCCAAATCTATTCAAAATGTGAACAGTTATGCTACATGGCTATCCAGTATACTATTCCTAGCAGGTACCTCTAATCAACTGGACCCCGGAGTGCATCATAAAAGATTTGCTTCCTAGATGTTTTTCCTTTTTTTCTTTCATGATTTCTCGAGTCAGCTTTCTGTGTAGGCATTATTACCACATTATGGCATAATGACAAAGCACGTTCACAAGAGATTCAAATCTTAGTGGGCAGATGACAGAAAAACTCAACTGACCACAGCATATCCAACACTTTGCTACTTGCTCTCGTACTCGATAGGTTAGCTTACTCTGTTCTGTTTCCCTCTTATTCCTGTTTCTTTAGTGCAAGACTAAAGAGATCAATAGCTCTACTACTCTCATTGTGATCCTATTTCCTACTAACAATCAAAAACCCAAAATCTAGGAGTTTCAATGCCACAAAAGCTTAAATCAAAATATTTAGGTGGCCTGCAGATTTTTTTTCAATTCCCAATGAGTTAATTACTACTTCAAGAAGGATCCTAATCCTTCCATAACAAAAATGTATAGTGATCAACTCAGTTAAGACTCAATACCAAACTAGTTGAGATTGCTTACATGGCTCCTTTTCTTTTGATCACTTTAATTTGGAGCCAAACTTTCTTACCTTGTGATGCTAAATTAATTTCTAACAGTTCAGTCCACATTACTTTTACTCAACTCAGCTGAGCCTCAATACCAAACTAGTAGAGATTGCTTACATGGATCCTTTTCTTTTGATCACTTAAATTTGGAGCCAAATTTCTTACCTTGCGATGCTAAATTAATTTCTACCAGTTCAGTCCACATTACTTTTAATCCAACACTCCCCCCCTCCCTCAATCCCACATTTCCATCAAGGCACTCTTCCTTGCTGATGCATCCATAAAAGTCTGCACAAGACATGGTCAAACCATCCCAGTTGACCATAAATTCTGCACACAATTCAACTACTGACACTCCTTGAATAAGTTCACAATGTAACTTTTCACCCATCAAGAAGTTGCCTCGTAGGATGATGTGCAACCAAAGACTCAAAGAGCATATTGTATGGTTTCCCACAAAAAAGAAGTAATTTTCTTTTTAAGTGCCCAGTCAACCCCATCAGCTAATATGTAAGATGACAACAGAAATGACCAAGGCTGAAACATTACAGGCAATAAAGCAGTACCTTTCCAGTCTGGAACCTCTCAAGAATGACATTCATTGTCTTTCGTGACATACTCTTCAGTCCAGAGTGAACCCCAACAAGAAAATCACACTTCCACGATGTTAAAAACTTCAGATTTTGTAGGATGTGTGATAGTGATCTTGCAGTAACAACCCTATTGACAAAAACTATACATTTCATATCTGGTTGTAACCTGAAAAGGGAAATGAATATCATTCAAAAACCTGGTCATTTGTATTGATTGTTGATCGACTTAATGTACAAAAGGTCAATAACTTCCATGAAACACCAAGAGGAAAGCATAGTCGAGTTCCATTCAAACACAGACAAATAACAAATGAAACAAAATCAGATAAGAGTCTTGCCATCATCAAAACCTTTTGGTTTGATTATGGTCCATAATCATTTTAGTTACTGCTGCTGGAATCATAGTAACAATAAAAAGAGAGAGAACCTGGGGAAATTGTTATTGCAAATTACCCTTCAAATTAATCAAAGGATATATATAGGTCAAAAGCTGTTATCCACATATTATTCAAGTATAACACATACATGTCATTTTGAAAAGGACCAACACATAATTACCAACCTGAAGTTGGAAAGAATTTCAATTAGGCGTAAAAGCTTTCTTGAGAAAAATGGCTCCTTTAAAACCTCCACCTGTGATACATTGGATGTGACACCATCTACAAGAACAGAAGAAACAAGGTGCTGATAAAAAGCAACAAAAGTAGCAGTTGAATTTCATACTTAATTCATTTGAACACCAATCATAACAGATTTTCAATTCAAAATTTCAAATAAGTGGGAATAACCATGCATGATTAGAAGCACAAAATAGGGTTATATATTTCCAATACTACAAAGCTAGGATGGAGTGCATAGCCAAGTTTAAAAGCTGGGACCAGAAAGTGTTTCTAGTTCGGCTCAGTTTTTACACATACTGTTCCCTTTTTTTTCCTTTTAGATAGAAAAGGAAATTTATTAGAATACCATGAGAAAGAACTACAGTGCAGAGGAAGATAGCTTTAATAGTTCTCTACTTCATCCATGATTAAGCTCCTTTATGTTTTGGGCCTTCTAGCTTTACTGATATCAATCCAGTTACCACTATGCTCATTTACATACAATGCCATTTTGAACTGCCTGATCCAAGTTCCAACTGGAACTGTTAATCTTACCACCTTGGACAAATCATGGAGGTGCTAATTTTATGCATTTAAGACTAATACACAGTAAAGAAATTCATCATTGCTCAAGTTGTTATGCCTACAAACCAGGACCATACTAAATTAGAGAGCATCTTTATGGAAAAAGCAATCGATTATCAATTGATATATTGAAAACATTAAACTTCCCAACATGTACCTAGTTAACAAATTGTTTTATTTCTGGCTATGTATTTGTTTCCATAAACAATAGTTCTCAGCCCCAATGTGCTTGTCCATTTTGAGGAAACCCGCACTTAAACTAAACAATAATTAAGGCCAGATATAATAAAGCATCAAATCCATGGGAAATAACAGAACATTGATTTTTCAAATAAACAATAATTATATGCCATATCAAAACAAAAAGGAAAACATGCATTAGGATAGAGGGAATCCATGTGAGTTTTTTTATTTTCATAGTACTCCAATAAAAACTGACCCCTACTCTAATTTTCATTTTTATTTATTTGAGCAAAATCTCAAATTTGACTATTATTATCTAGAAATATGTTACAGATAACAATGGAAGAAAACAAAATATGAAATACTTATGATGTCACTTCAAGGCCTCAAACTCAATGGACCATTAATGATTGGCCATCCACTGTAAGTTAGAAGCCAACTGAAGGTCAGTATGACATCAACTTGAAGCAGTTAGACTCCTATGTATGATCATGATGGGTAGAAGATATTAACGGCAGCAGTTAAAAATAATCAAACATCAAAATACCTCTTGTACAATCAGCATCAAAGACATTTGCAGCTTGATTTAGGTATCTATCACACACGGAGACATCACTAGTATTCCCTTCTGCTTCTTCTAGCAATGCATTCCACTCAGAGTGATCACCACTCAAAAGAATACGACAAGCCTTCAGAAAAATTGGGGGGGGGGGAATAAATTAAAACTTATCAAATACTTCCCAATCAGCAAGCGACAGATATTGAAATCTACTTAACACAAACAAGTTACAGCAGATTGATGAAATAATTATCCCAACCAAG
Organism: Populus alba; assembly: GCF_005239225.2. NCBI lineage: Eukaryota > Viridiplantae > Streptophyta > Magnoliopsida > Malpighiales > Salicaceae > Populus > Populus alba. The sequence continues at coordinate 17,453,265 of NC_133289.1, forward strand.
ATAGTTCTCCTGCGCCCCCAAATCACCAATCAGTTGCTACATCTTGGTAAGTAAACACCTCACTTTTCAAGGATTATAAATGTTTCATTTGAAAAATATGTCCAGACAAATAAGATTTTAGTTCTACATCCTTTGCTTGTCCCACCTCAAATACCAACAGCAACAATCTCCCAAAAATTACATTCTCCAACTCCCTTCAAAAAACTGATCATCAAATCCACCCCTCTTTCATAACCAGATTAATCACTGTGTTCACGTGCAAATGTATAAGGATTATGCTTCATTGCAATTTGTTGCTATTATCTGTATTTCAAAAAATTTGCATTCCTATATGTAGGCAACTATTTCAAATAGGAAATTCCATATCAAATGTGCAAAAGATCATAGCTGTATAACTATGCTGAGCTCTGATGTTACAGAATTGAATAACAAATTCATGCAGAAACCAAACTACAGCACATCTCAGATAGAACAAATATAGATTAGCATGCAAGGAAAAGAAGTAAAGGACTAGAGCAAGCTAAAATTTGAAAGGAAACTTATTGGTTGAATGTTACGTGAACTTACCTGCAATGCTCCCCAAACGCCAAGATTTTCCAAACAAAATATGATATTTTCATGCATTCTGATGAGCATTCTTTTTGTGCTTCGAAGACTTTCAAGACTTTGGTTTCCATCTGTTTTCTTGCCAATTTCCACTATGCACTGTTCTTATCACAAGGAAATAGCAAGCAATTCACTTCAGGGTGAAACAAATTTATAATTGACAAAAACACAGTTACCTATAACACACCTGGCGCTTGAACCCCTCAAGTTTATTATAGTAAGCCTCATAGGAGCTAGCAGTGCCATTTGCAACAGGACCATACAGATAAACTCTAATTACAGGAAATGCTACAAAGTGTTCCAATTCTTCCTTGTCCTCAACTGAATACACCTGCAAAATGGAAGTGAAACACAAGTGACATCAACTATAGATAATGTGGAACACCAAGGTCAGTATCACAAAACAACCAGCCACCATCGAAACAAACTTTGGCACAACTTGTACACAAAATTTGGATCAAATATTTCCAACTCAATCCTTTATCCATTTTATATAGTTTGTGGACTTCACACATCTGATAACCCAAGGTGTCATGTATGAAGAGCTTTAGGATTTAGGACCAAGCTTTACTTTCAAAAAGTATTTTCTTTTATTAATAGTTAAAAGGTTAACAAGCCATATGCTCTGCAACTTTAAGAACTTTCAATGACGTCATCAAAATTCAACAAATTCAAAATGCACTTTTGAAAGTTGCAAATCAACCTATTTTAAGCTCAGATATGAGAAAAAAGTTGACCTGTGCAAGCTTAACTAGGGAAGTGTCTATGCATACATTCCCTGAATCACTCTCTAAGCAGCACAGGATCAAAACAAGGAAGAAAAAAGTTTAAACATGCACTTTATTTTTCTTTTAATGAGGAGACTGCAACTTCCAACAGAATTTACAACAAATTGATGAGCCATAAATGCTTCCATCTTTCATTTTCTGAATTACCTTGTAATGTCACAGTAGGAAAGAATCACAAGCAGAATAAAACTCTCTCTAATAACAACTGAATATGACTGAAAACAGAACTGCTCATGTGCTTAATACAGTGGCAAAACACTCATGAAATAACAGAATATCGTGCAGTATAATATTTTATAACTAAATGCAATCTCTGATAACATATCTCCCAGCAGAAGCCCAGACCAAAAACTAGCATGCAGTTTAAAGCACACACATCTACCACATACAAGGCATGGACATTCCACACAAGGCCAGAGCTCATCTTTAAAAGAGTATATATAGTTAACAGGCCTTTGAAAATGACTATTTTGAAGAAAAGGAAAAACAAGCACCACACATATCTTATCCAAATAATTTTAAAGTTGGCAGTTTTCATCGCCTACCTTAGCGTCAAGTAATTTTTCAAGACTATTGATGCTTCTTGGTAAATTTTCTCGACTAGAAGCACCTGGAAGATAACACATACACAAGAATTTAGAAACCAACAAGTTGAAGGAGGCTAACATCAAATACCTGAACCACACAGCAAAAAGCAAATTGTTAAACAATAGAATACAAGTATTTTTGCAAGCAAGGAAAGGATCTGAACATAAAAGTGCTAAGAAGAGTAGAAAGAAACTTTGAGCTTGTAAAGTAGTTTGCTAGTCTACCTTGCACTAGAATTTTGGAATTCCTGACAAGTCTTTTTCAGCCTTGTTTTTTTCTTCTATCCTTGACATCAAGCCACGCAGTGGGGCATATAGATCCCCTCCTATGAAACTCAAATTCTAATGAAGACTATAACTGAACCAACTCTCAGGTCCAGCCCAGGAAATTTTAGAGCAAGTATTTGAAACCATGGCACAGGTAACATCCCACTTCATAAATATGTTTCCCACATGAGAAACTAAAGGTACTCTCCAACTAGGAAAATTCTAACAAAAAAAAAAGGTGCTAAAATTCACACCACTGAAATTTATACATGTGTATTTACATTTATTGCATGCTCACGTGCACAAAGATGTAATTACATTTTCTTTAAAATTGATATAACTCTTGCTTTAGTAACTATGATGATAGAGTAAAGCTCATTTTACCAAATATTCTTTCTAGTGTCTCATCCGAATGATCTTGCACATTGAATGAGTGGATCTCATAAACCCCGTGGTCAAATTTTTTTCCAGAAGTGATATCAGTAAATATCCTTCAGTAGGATTAGCATTACACATTCTGAAATATTTAATCTGCCACAAATATAATTAATGCACATTGTATTTGGACTTGATTTCGCAGATTACATTTATTGGGTTGAACTACAGTCATCAGAGAAAGTAAGACAGAAACTGAAAAATCAGCCCAGGCTACCAAGTACATTTAAGTCCCAATGCATAGTTATCACATGGATGGTCAAGACAAAAGCGAACACAATAGATGCAAAAGCAATATCATAATAAATTCTCTGCTAGAAAAATATGTAGGATAAAAAATGAAAAAAAGGATAAAAAAAAATACTAAATGATACATTGAGCGCACATTAGGAGTGGTAATTCAAACGCGTCAACCTTCTATATATCCAATCACTCTCCTTTTCTTCCTCTGCAGAATCTTACTAAGAACATGAGGTGATGGAGTAAGATTTCCAGGAAGTTACTCTTTCCCTATATCTAGGCTATTTGAGAAGAAAATATTTAATGACTAATATCTGCAAAAGGATGTGGGAACCACCATTTGCATATGGTTGCATCCATAACCGATGTTTGTCTCAATATTTATTGGGAAAGATTTACTCTGATATCAAAGGGATATTTGGCATATGTGTGTTACGCACTTCTCAATTGCCAAGGAGTCTAATCCTTTCTGTTTTTCCTTCTATCTTTCTATCTTTGTATTTTAAACTGTTTCAACAAATAACTATGCAAAAACAGTTGTCTTTTTACTTTAGTGTTAAATTGAAATAGAGGAAAAAAATATTTGTATGTCACTCAATCTTTTTACAAGGGAGACCTGCACAAAGAACCCCTGTATTCAATTAAGAAAAATAAAATGTTGCGACCAAACAAAGTAAAATCAGCATTTTCCTTTTAACTTTTCTGTGCTGAAAATTTACATCAGTGATACAGTAACCAGGATAAGATTCATATCCCCAAATATAAGCATTTAAATATTCTGAACACTTTGATGTGAAAAAGAAACCAGACACCTTGATACAAAATGCAGGAATGCAGTACCTTTCCCCACAACTGGAGATGCGGTCATGCCAAAGATACGGGGAAGTTTTCCATCATTATTTTTGTAGAAGACCTATACAATCATTAAGATACCAAGTTAAACAAACTAATAACAAAAGGACATATATTTACTTGCACATGCCTCTGTGTCTATATGTGTTCACTCGTATAAACACAAATTCATGTAGCCCTTACTTTCATGATTTCTGCATAAGGATGACTGCTTTTGGCTTGAGCATGATGACACTCGTCAAATATCAAAAGGGCAATTAAGTCCATCTTGATGAAGCTGTGACTTAAGTTATGCAGTAGTATCTGAGGTGTCATGACAAGAACCTGCATAGACCAGTCAGAAAAAAATAAACTATTATCCCTGGATGATACTGAGCTATGAAAAACTGCTACTTCAATTCAAAGAAAAGAGTGGCATCTTTTCAAAGTGGCTGAAAAAGTAAAACAATAGATATAAATGGTTTGCATCTTTTCTTACTTGAGATAAGAAAAATCAAAATTTAGCAAATGCCAATGAAGCGCATTAAATTTATTTAGGACAAATCAGAGTTGTCTCCTTCAGAGTACTCCAGTTGTTTATAGAAATCTGATCTCATAGAAAGCAACATGCTTGTCGAAGGTAAATTGAAGATTAAATATAAGGAGCAAGAAATTTTGGGTCTGAAATAAATGAACAAACTTAGTAATGAAATTAATTAACTAGTAAAACTACCTCATATTGTTCAATCTCTTTTTCCCAGCTAGAGTGGGTCTTCAATCGATTGGTGTTTCCGCAATAGATCCCAACCTTGAAATCAGTAGAGTCCTCTATAACCTTGGCTTGCTGCAGAAACAATATCCATTCAATTCAAAACCAGTCTGTAGGCTGCGAATATTTAGCCTTGGCGTTGATATATCAAACAGAGTTGCAAAATTCAGCATAAAAAAAGAGAACAAAAAATTTGCATGAATATGCTCACATAGCTATTCCTTTTACATAAATTGAATTGTATCTACAGAACTGGCACTATCAGCATTAAGAGGTTTTTTACCCGAGAACTGAAAGACTAGGGTGGAATAGATTCATATGAAAACAGACATTACTATAGAAAGTCTTAACAAATGCTGGGACATGGAATAATCATTTTGAAGGCATTATAACCACAGTTAGAAAATGCATTTTTTAGTGTCACATGGAAGGAAAGAAACCAGGCTAACAGTATAGATCATCTGGTTATCAAGGATCGTCTAACTAATTTATTATATGGCTCAATACAGCTTCAGAGCATCAATGAGGCAATTATAGAAGTTTTCTTTTTCACTGATGTTCTTGATGAGCCCTGCCTCAGAGCTGCTTCTGAAAAGGTAAAATCCAGTAAACAAGGCTTTGTGCTTCATTGTAAGTGATAACAAGCAACCCACAATGTCTTTTTCATTGACACATGTACTTTATGAAGGTATCAGCTCTTGAGTTAGTCTAGTATTGGTTCGGTACAGTATAAAATAGTGACTGCCTGGTTCGGATTCAATTCATCTACTTGTAAGCTCGCTTGAACCAGAGCTAGATCCATTGAAGAACTGGACTACAGGATGAAAGACTATGGTAGCGATACAAATAAAAGACCTGAGACACAAGCACTAAGCCTGCACTTTTTCACTTTCATTTTTCATTTATTACTCTCCTAAAACAAGATTCAAACCATAGAACCACTCAGCCCCAACCCTGCCTCTTTACCACTCAGTGCCTGTTTGGGAAAGCGGGTGCGGCTGCGATTGCAGGTGCACCAACGCCCGCGCTCCCAAAAGGAGCCTAAATCCCAGTTCCAAGACACATTGCCACAGAATACTGCATAGCATACCAGTCGATAACATATAAGCTGCAACATTTATCTTGAAAGTATACATCATCCAAAAATCAAAGAGTAAATCAAGAAAAAAGATCTTTAGACAAGAGAACCTCACCTGATGAACAAGGGCAACAGTGGGTGCAAGAAAGATACAAGCACTCTTCTGAGGTTGCCTTATCAAGTGACCCATTTCGTATATAAGCAGGACAGCAATGTGAGTCTTGCCACAACCTGTCCCCAAATACACAATTATATTCTCTTCCAGAGCTTTCTTGCATAATTCCAACTGATACCTGAAAGTTCCAAAAACCAAAATACAAGAAGGAAAAAAAAAATTAGCTGCATTTGCAACTGAAAATGCAAAACCCTCTCGGATTAGCAAACAAGTTCTATATAAGATCATCAAACCACAGAATGGGCTTCTCTCAATTAACTTTTCAGTTTCTACTTTCTAGCCTTTTTTTATTTATTTTTTTTAAAGGAAAAAAAAAAAAAAAAAAAAAGCACCCTCTCGGTCGTTACTTCACTCACGCACACAATTAACAAAATATTGATCCAACGTAACCATTTAGTATCCAACAAAAGCCAAATACGTTAAAAGAAGAAGAAGAAGAAGAAGAACCCATCCTTTTTTATACTCCATTTTCTCACCAGGCAAACAGAAAGTAACGAGATTTGATCACTTCAAACACAAAAATTTAACCAAAAAACCATGACCCGAATAATTCAATGAAATAGCAACAAAGAACCAATTCTCTTAAAGAAAAAGAAGTCATCTTTCGTTGTCGTCCGTTTTCTCTACAACCAAACAAGAGAATAACCAACTTTGATCACTTGAAACACAAGAACTTACAAAACCCAACAAGAAACACGCCTAGAAACCGGAAGAAAAAGAAAAGAAACAACAGGACAACCAAAACCCACCAACAAAAACAAATAAAGAGAAGGAAAACAAAATTAAATGACATTACTTTCTTGCCATTTTTCTCGGGTCTTTCTCAGTCTTTTGAAGTCCAGAACCGGATTCCTCTCCATCACCAGCAATCGAAGACGACACAACACGAGCATTTGTACCACCAACGGAGAGAGAACTATGTTCACCAGTAACATGACCGCCAGACATGGCTGGATTAGTGTACTCGGTGGCTTCGTGTGAATTCTGAGTTTCTGTCTCTTTCTCTATCTCTCTCTTGTTTTCTACAACCAGACTAATGTGTCTGCGCCAGCGTTCTTTCCACGGGGACAGAGATAGTGAGAGGGAGAGAGATTCTCTGCTTTTGTAAGAGGAGTGGGAGAAGGAAAGAATATATGATGGAATTGCTGGGGGTTCAAGGCAAGCAAGAGGTCAGAAAGCACTTGGGGAAATATTTTTAAAAAAAATTGACTTTATGCGAAAGAAGGGAGAAAATGTGTAGTGGGGAGAGAAGAAATTGTTGGAAAGAAATCTGTGTTCAATAAGGTATGGAATTATTTCGGTGAATTTCCCAAAGGTTTGTCCTTTGGTGTAGATTGATTGAGGGGTGCGTTTCGCATGTCAAAGTGTTGAAAAACTGAACTGTGATTTAGTCCAACAGTTACATCATGGGAGGGTTCTTGGAAATCCATTGTTGGTCTTCAAGTGTGATAACATGACATGCATGTCGATGTTAGTTAACAAAACAACTAAAGATCGGACGCAATTTGTCCGTAGTACAAGACATGTTTTTCCATTCGTGTAATGACGTTTTGATTCGCGCTCAAAATCCAAAATTCTTGGTTTTGGTTACGGTTTTTTTACACGATAAATTAATTATTAAAGTATTGATAGAGGATATAAATGTTTTCGTTGCTTCATTTGTCTGTAGAGTGCTTTTTTTTCTTTTCATAAAGGTTTTTTTTATATAATTATCAAATTTATTGTGCAATTTAATCTTTTAAAACCGATTGATTATTATTTTAACTGAAAAAAATTGATGGTGTGGGCAGCGCATGTACCCGCGTGCTTCATGCGGTCTCTCCTAATGGCGAGAGAAGCCTTTTCATTGTGCTGTTAAATGCATCACTATATCATTTTTTAATTGATGTGATTACTTTCCTTTTCAATCTCACCTTTTAATTAAAAATTTAAAATTAATTTAATTTTTTTTTTTTATTATCATTTTTTTAACTGTTATGTTTTATTTTCGATCATTTTATATGATTTTTTTTTTCAATTTTATCATTTAATATTTTATTTGTTGAGAGTTTGGCTTTGCGGTTTTTCCATGTATAGTGATTTCGGTCTAATGAAAATCATGGGTTTTAAAAAATTGAAGGTTAACATCTTTTTTTTTTTCATTGTTCAATATTAAATTTTTTTAAAAAAAAATTAGTTTTGTAGTTTTTTTCGATTTCTTTTTTGTTGGATTATCCCGAAATCATGAGTTGTGATATGAGTTTGGTAGATTAACTCGAGTTAGGATGACACTAATTTTTGAAGTTACTTGTCTATCATATTAGCTAACTGAGATTGACTGGCATCAATTTATTATACCTATTTTTACTAAATTTTGCCCTTTTATATTTAATTGGATAAAAAATGAACAACATCATGTTAGCTTGCTCAGTTATTGTGGTTGTTTTTTTATTATTATTATGGACTCTTTTTTTTTATCTTATTAAAATAAAATTAATTTATTTAACCAGCCAGTAATAACCATAATAATTGAGTTTTATTTTCTTAAAAACACACTTGCGGCATCTAAACTAAGGAAAGAAAACTAACATGGACATGCAGAATAGCATGAGCGCACTTCTAGTATATAAATATTTCTTATGAAGTATTTAGTCAATTCACATTTATTTTATTTATAATACATATAGATGGGTGTAGAGATTATATCTTTTATAATTTCTGCATGCATTTAAATTTAAAAGAGATCTCAACAAATTCATAGTGAGATAAAATTTAATTTATGATACATGTATGAATTAGACATGATACATTTTTTATGATTTATGTATAATTTGATTTATTATCATTTTGCCAAAATTAGGAATGCAGTAATGGTTGTTCTTTTTAGGGCATACATGCATTGTCTTTTAGCTAGAGAAGAAAAAAAAGATAGAAATTAATAGGTGAAGAGTATATGGTTCAAAAATAAAAATAAAAATTGAAGCACATGATTTTATTCAAGGGTTGATGATTGCTAGTAAGCACAAAGTTTTTTTGTTGGTTTATGGATTACATACATATTGATCCATGATGTCAGTAAATGCATGATTATATCACAAATTGTATAATTAATGTGTTAAAATATAACACAATAAAATTTAGTATAGCAACCATTTATTTAAATATAGTTTTTACATATTGGAATATTGAGTTCTTGCCTACCAAGTGACACAAACCATTCTACAACAAATAAAAAGTGAACTTGAAGCTTGCTTGTAATTGGATTTTTTTTCAAAACTATTATGGATTGCACTTAATTATAAGTTATTTTAACACTTCAATAGATTTGAGGATTGAGCTAAGAATAAATTTGGATTACTAGATCATCAAGTCAATCACTAGGTTATTAGATCTACACAAATCAACTAATTTTATTAAAACAATAATGTTTTACTTTTTTATATTAGTTTAATTGGGTTTAGACTAGGTTTTGTTAAGTCAATATCTTATTTGATTCAACTAAAAACATGATTTAGGTTAGGTTTCTAATCTTGAGTTTCTCGAATTAACTTATCAAATAAAAAAAAATTTAAAAACTATTATTTAAACCATCGAGCTCTTGACTCATTTATAACATATTACTCTTTTGAAAATATTTTTTTTCGCTTTTTTTTATTTATAAAAGAGGATGATTTATTGAAGAATAGAGCTAAAACTTACAGCACTCCAAATATAACACATTACATAGCTAACAAGGAAGGAAGGAAGAGGATAATTATCTCTACCTACTCTCTATTTAATTAATACTTGGCATCAAATGCTCCCACGTCCTTCTATCATAATTAGGCTAATAAAATAACATTAGGAATGTTCATGTCTAGTGTACCACCAACTATTATAGGGTGTTATCCTAAATGATTTGTATTAAATTAAGTATTATAGTATTCCCCCACTCTACTCTTATTTCCATGCAAGTTAACATAGTTTATAACTATATAAATGTCCATAAACCACAAGATAAGACAAATTCAAACTTTATAATTTTTAGCATTCTATTTTCATCTTTTCCTTCATATTTTAAAAATATATAAAAAATGTTTGAGAACGCGGATGTAAATAACATTGCATAAAAATTTATTTTTTTATGTATATTTTGTATCATTTTAATGCGCTGATCTAAAAAATAATTTTTTAAAAAAATAAAAAAATATTATTTTAATGTATTTCAGCATGAAAAAACACTTTAAAAAACAACCGCAATTATATTTCCAACCCCCCTCCCACACACACATAGTAGCAGGAGTTAAGGGTGCAATATATGACAACCCTAGATTTTGAGAAAGTTTACAGTTTAGTCCTCTAAACAATGAGAATTTAAATTTAAAATCATTATTAAGAAATATATATTTCGCATAGCTCAAAAATTATGTACTATTCTCTATAGCGTTTCCTTTATTATTTTATTTTTAAGCTTATCGTATTTTATTTTTTCATTTTGACATCTACAGTTCCGTTCATGCTACAACCTGTCAAATGTTCTCAGGTTGGCCATGTGCTATGAAACCAGTGGCTGGCTCGTTGCAAAAATTCGTTGATGAAAAGGAAGGGCATTGAGAGAGGGCATAGAATCTGATGCCTGGAAATTGATTAGTGGCTGCACGTCAGCTTCGACCTGTTTGTGTTTTTAAAAAATTTAAATTTTTTATATTTTTAAAATTATTTTAATATACTAATTTCAAAAATAATTTTATTTTAATATATTTTTAAATAAAAAATACTTAAAACTGTAATCATAACCACGTTTCCAAATAAAATTCTCTACTCCAACATATCCTTTGCCAAAAAAACTAACAAAAAAACGTTTTGGGTCGTCATCACAGTAAAGTCTATGAGGCTGTTTGGGACTGCGGTCCAATCTGTTTTTTGTAAAATTAAAAATTTTTTTTTGCTAAAATTAAGTGTGGTTTGTACCTTTTGAATCGTTTTGATGTGCTGATATCAAAAATAATTTTTAAAAAATAAAAAAACATTATTGGCATGCTTTTCGGTACGAAAAGCTATTTGAAAAGTAACCGCTACCACACTCTCGAACACCCTCAATAACGAACACCCACGATACCAGTCAAGGCGGTGGTTTTTTAGGAGGAGGAATTTTTTAGGGAACAGAAATAAAGTTCTGGAAATGTCATGTGTAATGAACCCAATTTTAATTTCTTATTTCTGAAAGCATTGAGAAATTGGGTGTGGATTTTTTTATATATTTTATTAAAATTTCAGTAAAGTCTTCTTTTATATATAGTGTATACCAAGTTATCAACCACACTATCATAATAGCATTAGGTCATCAATACAACTCAATATATCATTTTAATCCTCAGTGTTCTTATATTGATTTACGGCTGAATATTTAACATTTCCAAGCAAACTTCAGGAACAAATATTGTATCATTTATTTTTATTCTTTCAATAACCACAAATATTTTTTCACTTTAATTTGTATAACGAAATCCGTATACACCAAAATTTTCATCATATTTCTTAATTATCCACGTTATAATAGGCTAGGCTTTAGGATGTAGGGAATTCACTGTCCAATTACACCCAATGCATTGTTAATTACAATAATAATTCACCGTGCATTCTTTTTTTTTTATATCATCTTTTTTTTTTCACTTTTTTTTTTTTCCAACTTTCCTCTTTTTTCTTTTTTTTTCCAAAAATTACTTTTTTTTTTCCAACTTTCCCCCTTTTTTTCATTTATTTTTTTTTTAAATTATCTTTATCAATTTTACTTTTTTAATATTAAGCTGGTTAAAAATTTTGCTTTATAATTTTTTTCTTTAAAATACTATGAATTGCTACGATGTTTTCCAACATAGTTTTTCTATTTATTTTTTTAACTTTCAAAACTATATTTGTTGATTTTATTTTTTAAATATTGAGCTGATTGAGAATTAAGTAATAAGCTAAAGGGTGTGGGAATTTCATTGTTTATCCACACCCAATGCATTGTGGACCCTTTTTTTTCATCTTTTTTTTTTCACTTTTTTTTTTCAACTTTCGCCTTTTTTCTTTTTTTTTTGTTTATTTTTTCTTTTTCTTTCCAAAACTACTTTCCTTTTTCTCAACCCTTCCCCCTTTTTTTTCATTTTTTTTAAATTATCTTTATCAATTTTACTTTTTTAATATTAAGCTGGTTAAAAATTTTACTTTATAATTTTTTTCTTTAAAATATTGTGAATTGCTACAGTGTTTTCCAACATGGTTTTTCTATTTATTTTTTTAATTTTCAAAACTATATTTGTTGATTTTATTTTTTTAATATTGAGCTAATTAAGAATTAAGTAATAAGCTAAAGGGTGTGGGAATTTTATTATTCACCCACACTCAATGCACTGTGGACCCTTTTTTTCACTTTTTTTTCCCCAACTTTCCCTTTTTTTCTTTTTTTTTTTGTTTATTTTTTCCTTTTCTTTCCAAAACTACTTTCCTTTTTTTTTTTTCAACCCTTCCCTTTTTTCATTTATTTTTTTTTCAAAATTATCTTTGTCGATTTTACTTTTTTAATATTAAGTTGGTTAAAACTTTGCTTTGTAATGTTTTTCTTTAAAATACTATGAATTGTTACGGTGTTTTCCAACATGGTTTTTCTATTTATTTTTTTAATTTTCAAAACTATATTTGTTGATTTTATTTTTTTAATATTGAACTGATTGAGAATTAAGTAATAAGCTACAGGGTGTGGGAATTTCACTGTTCACCCACACCCAATGCACTATCGTGGACCCTTTTTTTTCACTTTTTTTTTTTCCCAAACTTTCCCCTTTTTTCTTTTTTCTTTTTTTGTTTATTTTTTCTTTTTCTTTCCAAAACTACTTTCCTTTTTTCAACCCTTCCCCCTTTTTTTTCTTTTTTCTTTTTCAAAATTATCTTTATCGATTTTACTTTTTTAATATTAAGTTGGTTAAAACTTTTCTTTGTAATTTTTTTCGTTTAAAATACTGTGAATTGTTATGGTGTTTTTCCACATGGTTTTTCTCCCTTTTTTAAAAAAATTATATTTGTTGATTTTATTTTTTTTTATTGAGCTGATTGAGAATTTAGTGTTGTCATTTTATTATTTAAAACATTGTTGATTGCTACAGTGTTTCTCTGCATGGTTTTTTTTTTTTTTTATGATTTTCTCCAAAATTACTTTTTCAATTTTATTTTTTAATATTGAGCCGGTTAAAAATTACAGTTACAATATGTGAGAAAAACACTGTAACTTTCCTCGCAAATTACTGTGAATTACCATAGTATTTTTTCCCACATGTTTTTTTTGAGTTTCTTTTGTGTTTTTTTTTTGTAATATTTGTTTTCCAAAATTATCTTTGTCGATTTTTTTTTTAATATTGAGTTGTTTAGAATTTAACTTTGTAATAAAGCTTAATTATGTCGGGAAAGCATTATAGTTTCCCTCACAAAATACTGTGGATTTGTTGACTGTCTCTTAACATGGTTTTTTTTTTCTTATGATTTTTTCAAAATTATCGTTGTTAATTTTATTTTTTCAATATTGAGCTGGTTGAGAATTATAATTACAAGTCATTACAAATAATGCTAAATCATATGGGAAGCACTGTAGCTTTCATCACAAAAACACTGTAAATTGCTACAGTGTTTCCAACATGGTTTTTTTTTTTCCTGTTTTTTTTGTATTTTTTTTTTATAAAATTGTCTCTGTAGATTTTATTTTTTTTAATATTGAGCTTATTAATACTTTATCTTTTTAATTTTTTTTTCTTTAAAAATCTGTGAATTGTTGTAGTGTTTTCCCATATGATTTTTTTATGATTTTTTCCAAAATTATCTTTGTCGATTTTTTTTAAATATTGAGTTGGTTAAAAATTATAATTACAATAAAGCTAAATCATAAGGGGAAAGCATTGTAGCTTTTCTTACAAAATACTATGAAATCGCTACAATATTTCTCTAAATGGTTTTTTTTTATGATTTTTTTTCTAAAATTATCTTTGTCGATTTTATTGTAGAAAGAACTATAGTTTTCCTCACAAAACATTATCAATTACTACAATGTTTTTTCTCATAGGTTTTTTTCCTTCCAAAATTATTTTTGTTGGTTTCATTTTTAATATTAAGTTGGTAGAGAATTTAGCTTTTTAATTTTTTTGTTTTTTATTAACGAAAAAGCTAAATCATGTGGTGAAAAACATTGTATCTTTAAGTTTTGTTTGGTGTACATTTTAGGATCATTGCACTCATATTAGGAGTAGATTTATCTTATTTTTTTGTTCACATAGACTAGATATATTATGTTTATTTTGGGTTGTAATATATTTTGCTTTAGGTATGTAAATATGAATTCTTAACCTTTTGTTTATATAAACATGAAATTATATGTCCCTTTATACTTATTCATTTTTATTATGCATGATAGATTCCATATAAATTCTCCAACCCTATAATTAAAATGTTAATACAATTAATTGGATGTTATATTGGATGAATTGAAATTAATGGTAATTGATTGATGTGGATTATGATCTAAAATGATTGGATCAAAGAATTGAAAATATGTATAGAAGTGAAACAAGTTTAAGTTAATAACTTGAGATATTATGTTATAGGGGAAACTCTGTTAGAATTTTAGTAGAAATTGTGGTGGGAACATATAAAAAAAGAAATTCTAGCATTTCCAAAATTAAGAATGTTTTTGTCTCGGGTATTGACGTTGTTACAATGTTGTCTTTAAATATCTCTCTCTCTCTTTCTCTCTTTTAATTCAAATCAAGTCTTGAAAAATTTCAATTGAAATTAATAAATTTAAAATATATTTGGGATGCTATTTAATAGAGTATAATTCAATTTTAATTTCTTCTAAACATGATGATAACATATTTGTTTTAATATTAACAAGTGCTTTTATCATATAGTCCTTCATGAAATTTCTTTTATTTTTTTCTTAAATTTTATTTCATTGCTTTGCTTGATGTATCTATTTTTTTTATTGTAATATAAAATAAAAAACTTAATTTTAAAAAACAAAGTTATTTAACTCAATTAGATCTATGATTTGTGTGAAAGATTAGATAGGTTAATTTAAATTGATTAAAAACATTGTTGTTCAAAATGTTTTTCCTTTTTAAATTGAAATGATAGAGGCTTAAAAATTTGTTTGAGGCAAATTAGGTTTTGAACATAATGACTATATCATGTTTTGCAAATGTCAGGCTTAATGATTCACTTCAAACAACATTGTTTAATTTGAAACACAGGTCATGTTTTGCAAATGTCATGTTTTGCACGAGGCCTTGTCGTTGGAATAAGCCAAGTTAATGAGAATAAAAAGAACCATGCTAGCAAAATTATTTTGTTTTAGTTAAATTTTAATCTTATTTATTTTTAAATATTGATATATAATTAATTAAAAATACTAAATAGCATGAATGATAATGAGATTATATTTATTGGGATCATTTGAAAACACGGTTGGAATTATGTTTTTTTAAATATTTGAATTTTTTTTTTAAAAGTAACAATTTTTTTTTTATGTTTTTGAATAATTTAATGTGGTGATGTTAAAATTAAATTTTTTAAAAATAATAAAAAATTATATTTTTAAATAAAAAATACTTTAAAAATAATAATTATTATATTTTCTTGCATCATTATTATTATCACAATAGTAGCAAACATTGGAACCTTCTCCTCTGACTTTACCTGGCAACGGGAGCAAGAGAAGCGGTGCCATGCTGCTATCAAACTATTAGATAGGCCCATGGAATAAGGCTTGGCCCAATAATTTAAGCTATCATATTGGAGCACAGAGTTGCATATAAAGCCCACCAGCCCTTGCTGTAAAAGTCTGATTTTTACACACACACATATATTTTTGTATTTTTTTGTGGTTCCGAAGTTGCGGCCCTATCTCCTTTTATTATTAGTTTATTTTTTTAATCCTTTTATCTCCTCACCACCAACAACACAAAAAGCTCTCATCCTCCAGCCAACAACCAATAACTCATCCCCTCTTCACCGTGATCAGCAACAACAACCACTATGTATGTAATCGCAGAACCAACTCCATCAACCAACCGATCTGTCCAAGCCATGACAGCAGCTCCTGCACGCCATCCCCCTCCTTTTCGCTGGTTGCTCCTCTTGGTCACACCCCCCTAAGCTATTGAAAGAACCCATCTAAAAATAATAAAGGCAGGGAAGAAAAATAATATTGAATCTTTATGCTGTGTTTTTTTTTTTTGTTGCAGGTTTTGGGCTCTCATTATGGATAAAAAAAATATCTTCTATTATAATTGATTTCGCACTTTCAAGACATATATTTTAACTTATTGTGTTTAAAAAATGTTTTTAAAATATAATATTTAAAATTGTTATTTTTAAAAGCGTGATGTTTAATATATCATGTTTTTTTAATAATAATAAAATTTATTAAATTTCATGTTTATAAAATATAACATAATTAAAATATGCTAATTTAAGAAAAAACCGTTTTAATTAGTGTCCGAGGGAGTCAAATACTGCAAGAAAATTTGAGCCAACTGTTTTTATTTATTTTATTTATTCCCTTTCCCCACCTCTTCTCTGTTTTTATTTTTCTTTTACTTTTATTATTAAACGACCACTGTTGTTATCATTTTACATTACTAATTTATACCATATATCATAGTAACAATTAGATAATTTCCCATGTGACGCCGGTCATATCAAAATAATTTAAATAGGAAAAATCTCAAGTTATGGATAATTTAATGTTGCTGTGCACTTACAAAATATTTAAAAATATAGTTTTTGTCGGATGAATTTTGTATGTGATGGAATTATAGATATACAATTTAATGGAACAATAAAAAATATTTTATATAAAATATGATTTATTTCATGATGTAATAGCAGTAGTTAAATTGACAATATTTAAATTAAAAATCATCAATATTAATATATATTTTTTAAAATTATTTTATAACCTCAATTTTAAAAGTATTCTTAACCAAACACATTAAACTATTTTTTCTTCAACCTCAATTTCAACCACAGTTTTAACCAAACACCTATTTTTTCAAACCAACCTCAACTAAAAGTACTTTTTATAAAACAACTTTTTCAAACCACAACCACAACAGCTATCGCAATGCCAAACACACTCAAATGAATTGAAGTGCCTGTTTGAGCAGTAGTGTAACCCAACTTTTATGAAGTTTTGATTTTTTTTTAAAATTATATTTTTATGTGTTTTTTAAATTTCTTTAATGTGTTAATTTCTATAATAAATTTTAAAAATAAAAAATATATTATTTTAATATATTTTTTTAAGAAAAAATATTTTAAAAAACAACTTTTACTATATTTTCAAACAAGCTAAAATTATCTTTTCCATTTATTTATTTAAATAAAAAAATTTAATTGTTCAAATCATTCAATACTTGCATTTATTTGAAAATTTTAAAAAATAAGTTAGAACGCAAAAATAAATACTAACTACCTATTTTTTTTTTTTAATTTTTAGTACTATATTAATAATTACTACATCAATTTATATTATTTTTTATATTTTTATTTTTAAAAACTAGATTTGAAAATAGTTGTTAGTTTTTTTTTCTAAAAATAAAAATTTAA
This sequence comes from Populus alba, assembly GCF_005239225.2. Taxonomy (NCBI): domain Eukaryota; kingdom Viridiplantae; phylum Streptophyta; class Magnoliopsida; order Malpighiales; family Salicaceae; genus Populus; species Populus alba. The sequence continues at coordinate 17,470,636 of NC_133289.1, forward strand.
AAAACAATCAAGTTTTATTTTTCAACCTTCAAAAAAAATATAAAAACAAAAACCACAAGCAATGCAAAGACACTCCTATTATTTTGATGATAAACTCCGTCACTAAACCAACGACCACTTTTAAAGAAGAAAACAAAAACAAAAACAAAAAAGAAAAAAGAAAAAGAGAAAAAGGGTTTTTTTTTTCATGCTTGAGTGAGAGTGGAGCAAATGACCATTATCTCCTCGCCACAAGTCCAAACTCCAAACACAAGCACTTTCAGCCCACGTTAACAACCAACGACCACCATGCACAGCCTCATGATCTTCGTCACTAAACCCTCCATAGCCTTCACTACGCCACCAGACTTTTCTACCTCCTCACTCTCAAATCCTTTATTCCCTTCTGGTGGCCCCACAAACTCTACCCTCTCTACCCTCTCTACCCCTCCTCCTCTCCCCTCACCCCCCCTCTCTTCTCCGCCATCGCCTTCCGTTAATTCCCACATCGTCATCACCATATTCTCAGCCCCTACTCTCTCCCTCACAACCCGTCTTCTACCTCCTCGCGAGAACATATTTATAACAGTTTCACTTGGCAAAAATGTACAACTGATAGACACCACTTTCTTGCTTAATTTTGTGTTGATGATATCAGTAGGGTAAAAGTATTAGTTCCTACAATAACAACACGTAACGGGGTCGTCCATTTGCTTGGAACTGGACGCTGCCGGAAGGTGTTGTGTCCAGTCCCACGAGTTGTGGGACTGGAAGAGCCTCCAGTTGTTCCAGATTTTCTCCGCGAACTGGAGGCTGCAGGATGGGTCCCAATTAGAGTCGATGCGTATGAGACGAGGTGGTTGGGACCCGCCTGTGCGAAAGGAGTTGTGGAGAGGAGCGATGAGGGATTGTTGGATGCAATGGTTTTTGCTAGTAGTGGAGAAGTGGAGGGGTTATTGAAGAGTTTGAAAGAGCTTGGGTGGGAGTGGGAGATGATGAGGAGGAGGTGGCCTAATTTGGTGGTGGTAGCAAATGGGCCGGTGACCGCCGCCGGGGCTGAGAGTTTGGGAGTGAATGTTAATGTTGTGAGTGAGAGGTTTGATAGTTTTCAAGGTACTGTGGATGCTGTCAAAACCAAGTTAAGAGGTTTGGATTCTACCTGTATGTGAATTTGTCTGAATGAAATTTTTTATCATTGATTTGCAAAAATGAAAAGAAGGAGAGCTAACTTTTGGTTAAAAGACTTCGTTTACAAGAACATTTCCCTTTCTTCCTAAAAAACTGTTCATAGCCATGACAGGGGAAAAAAGAGAGAAGAAGCTCTCAATCAACTCATGTAAAAAGCCATACTTTAATGATGAGACTACTTGTTAAGCCTGTAACTGTCATTCAATGTTCTCATATGTAACTGTTACTGTAATCCATCATGCTTATTAGCTAGTTCTCTAGTTTTCTTGATAATTATCATTGGTATTTTCTTTATTTGTTTTTAAAATCTGGCTTCCACATTGACAAAGGTTTCAACTCATCTTTCACTGTTCGCTCTCTTTTGTTGAAAACTTCACTTGTCCTGCTCCTTCACCTCGTCATATTTTTCACTTTACTTACCAGCCGTCAACTTTTTGGGGAGAGCTTTTCCCTTGCTGTATGTAGCAGAAGGTTTGGAGTTGACTCAAAGAAAAAAAAAAAGAGTGATAAGGAAACGTATGGTGTTTTAATGCCAACAGTTTTACATCAAACATGGAAAAAAATAAGTACCATGTATTTAACATCTATAAGATTCCTTAAGAATACACAAACCTAAAGGCCACTATACTACAGCAAAATATTTCCAATAATGTCCGCGGGAACAAGCTAGGTATGATAATTAAATACAAACAGACACTCATATGAATTAGCTACAAGTCATATCTATCAATATATGGGGCTTTGTGAAATACTCAGTATAGTCCTTTGGTTTCAATATTTCTGTTAATTTACTTCCGACTTCACCCCTGATAGAAGTTTCAGTGCATCTTCCATGGATGGTCGATCAGATGGCCTACTTCTTATGCAGAGCAAAGCAACTTCAAAAACCAGTTTTATTTCCTCTTGCATTGCATCAGCAGAGCCAGTTTGATTCTCGCTATATATTTCTCTTAGAAGCACCTCCTTAGGCTTGCTCTGCATGCTCCCTCCTGCATATGCCAATCTGCCATTAGTCAGGATTTCCAGAACGATCTCCCCAAATTTGAATGTGTCCATGCAGAGCTCCTCTTTTATGGCACTGTTGAGTTCGCCTGTTAAGAAGTTGAACAAACATTATTCACTACTATGCTTCCAAAGAAGAGATTAGCATGAGTCAACAGATTTATATTTGTAGGAATATCCCTTTCCCTATTTCAAGACAGCAACATAAGTTTGCTAATGTTTGTTGATATGGATATCAATCACTGTAATGCTCTGTTTTTAGTCTTGCTTGTAAGGAATATTGACTAATTCCCGTGTGTACACTTGGACAGGCAACGACTTTCTTGGTTGGGCCTTTTGTGATTCTTCCATTGCTTATATAAAGTATACTACAGATTTCCAGACTTTCTTACTACTTTTGTCCATCTTAGACTTTTGATTAAAGGTGTTATTTGTCTGTTTGATGTGTATAAGTGATTTAGAAAACAGGAGTCCATAGAAAATCTTATAACATGAAACAGCATATGCTAATAGAAATCATGTTTAGTGACGTGTTACCTGTTTCTTTCATGGAAATTGTTGCAGGAGACGAGCCTTTAGTCATTTCCACAAGGTACTTGAATCCAAATTCAGCCAAATGAGGCTCCATATTTTCATCAAACAATATGTTACTCAACTTCAAATCTCCATGAGGAATTGCTGGGTAACAGTCATGGTGAAGGAAGCGCAGTCCCCTAGCAATGCCAATGACGAGTTTGTACTTGGTCATCCAATCTCTCTTCAAGCTGATTTTTTCAGCCAAGTTACCATTAGGCTGATAATCATGCAAGACATAAGCTAGTTGCTTGTTGTAGCAAAATCCTAGCAATCTAATCAAATTCTTGTGTCTTGCAACACCTAGTCGTGTCATAAATTCTGTGGCTTTCTTCATTCTCTTTGTTTCCAGTTCAATCTTTTTCACCGAAACTGTTATTCCTGTAGGCAGCACGGCTTTGCAAACTGAACTAGATTCTGCTGGCACTTCTTCCATTGATTCCGTGGAACTAAAGCTTCTCAAAACATCATTTGCTGTGAATCGGGGTAGTCCACTGAAGGAGACCATTTTCCATTGACCTTTACTTCCTCTACGGATATAGAATATCCCCAAGATTGATGCCACAATTAATACAACCAGCCCTGCACAGAGTAGCAGAACCCATATAAGCTTTCTTGTGCCCTTGCCGCCGAATATTGCGATGGAAGCAGAACATGGTTTCAGGGGTGCTCCACATAGCTTTGGATTTCCCTCATAAGCATTGCTACCCATCAATCTAAACACGTTGTTGGATGGAATGGAACCAGAGATATCATTAAAAGACACGTTTAGAAGCACTAAGCTTGAAGAAGCACCAAACTTTGCTGGTATCGGACCACTGAAGTTATTATGTGACAAGTCCAGGACACTTAAATCTGGAAGGCTTGCAAGGTCTTCTGGTATATGACCAGTAAACTTATTAAAAGCTAAATCCATCTTCCTAAGAGCTTGGCAATCAGAAACACTTCCATGGACACTTCCTGCTAGGTTGTTCGTGTGTAACTCAATAACTGAAACAGATTTGCAGGAGTGGAATGGAGGAAGATTGCCTGAGATATTACACGCTGACGCTGAGAAATTTTGGAGAAGTGGCGAAGACCATGTTTTTGCTGGGATCATACCTCCAAGCCCTGGGTTATTGGAGATATTAAAGTACCGCAGATTGGAAGCTTGAGAGATATCTGTGGGAATCCCACCGGAAAACTTGTTCCCGGAAAGGTCTACATATGTGATATCAGGAAGCTGGCTGAATTTAAGAGGTATCTCACCGGAGAAGGAATTGTCTTCGATTCGTAGACGCACAAGCGAAGAACAATTGGAGATGGATGGTGAAAGCCTGCCCGCAAAGTGATTCGAAAACAGGATCAGTTTTACTAGCCCTCCGGCACAAATATCCGGTGGAATGCTGCCGATGAAATTGTTGGTGGAAACATCCACCCATTTTAGCTTTAAGTTCCCGCCCAAGTCCCGTGGAAGTGACCCAGAGAAGAAATTGTTCCATATAAGGAAAGTTTCCAGCGAAGGAAGCTGACCAATTCCTTGTGGAACAGTGCCATTCATTTCATTGTACATGAGGCTTAGCAGCTTGAGATTCTTCAACTCTGCAAAGCTCTCAGGTATAGGCCCAGAAAGATGATTATCAGAAAGATCTAAGCTTGCAAGAGGTACAATTTTTCCAAACTCCCAGGGGACCGATCCAGTGATCTGGTTTCTAAAGAGAAATAGTGATTCAAGCTTGGTGAGATTGGAGAGTTGCTTTGGTATTGGGCCAGATAGATTGGCACTAGCTATATCAAGATACTGAAGCTCACTCATGTTACTCAATTGCCATGGGACACTTCCTTCAAATGAATTGTAGCCAATCTCCATATGGGTCACTGTCTTGAGTTGGCCTAGTTCTGGTGGTATGGTACCACCGAGGAAGTTACCTGCCAGGTGAATAAACTCAAGGCTCTTGAAAGAACCATACTCTGATGGGATTGGTCCATCAAAGTAACTCCCAGCCAGATTGAGAATTTTGAGATAGTCAAGCTGGGAAACTTCAACTGGCAACGGCCCAGAAAAGCTGTTGCTGAAGGCATCAAGTACAACCAGGTTTCGAAGACCTGAGATTCCCTCTGGAAACTGGCCAGAAAAATTGTTTCTGCTGATATCCAAGATTTTTAGATTAGTGAGGTTAAAGATTCCCACAGGAAGCTGCCCTGAGAATGAGTTGTAGCTGAAGTTGAGATCAACAAGCTCAGTGAAGACACTAAATTGCTTCCCTGATAATTCACCACCAAGATTCTTCATAGACAGGTCTAAAGCAATAACAACTGTGGAATTCTTGTTGCATCTGACACCAGACCAAGAACATGCTTGGACTTTCTCTCCTGTGTTCCCTCCGGGGGGCACTGACCAATCATCCAGACTGTTACTATCATCAATGAGCTCAGATTTTAAGCTCAAGAGAGCCTCTGAATAAGGATTAGTAGCCACAACCACAGCTACGATGAATGTGAAGGTCAAGAGAATCCTGAAGTACAAGCAATGAAAAATCTCCATTGGAACTCGAAGTGGAGGAGAAAGAAAAACAACTATTGACAACCCCAGGTAAGAGAAAAATCTGTCAGTTTAGAATAAGGCCTGTGTATGTTGTTTGTGTTTTGTTGGATGTGAGGTGCATGGGGACTAGAGAAAGAAAGCATAAAAGAAGGGAGTAACGTACAAGGATTAGCTGATATGATATGAGAATTTGCCATCGATCAAGTTTCTTTAGAGGCAAGAAGGGACCCTTAGGGTCATTGGTAATTTGGATGGTGTTGGCCACTAAGGACTGTAGCTTTTACATGTTGAAGCATCTTTTTCTTGCTTTTCACCGGAGAAAAGGAAATATGTTAAGCAGCAGTGTCTAATTTGAGACGGGGTATAAAAATTTCGGAGACATGAACCTAATCCTCCATATCCTTGCCATTTTATTTCGGAGATAAAGTGCATTGTTGTATCCCCTTTAGTTGGATGGTTATGGTGGCAGATTAGGAATAAAGTGAACCATTATTTTATAAAAAAGAATATCATAGGAATTAAGAAAGGTGAGCAGTTACTAGGCAATTATTATCACAGTTACAGTTCTGACCTAATTGTGGACTTTTGAAAGCAAAATGTGATAGCAGTACTGAAGAAAATGGCTGGATAAAAAAAAAACCAGCCAGATTTGCCTGTCCAGGGAACCAAATTAAGTTGAGAGACGGATTATCTTCTGCAGTATTCAATTAAGGGAAATACAAGCCAGTAAATCCTTGTTTTGGGATTGACCAGTCATTGAAATGATAGTATCTGGTGCACAGAAGTTACAGTCTAAAGACAAAAGTGTGGTGCTAAAAAAGCAGCTCTCTTTTTCCTTGATCTATGATTAACTAAACCTTTTGTGTCCTTGAAGGACATTAAAGGTATATCCCATATTCTGTTCTTGACATATGTGTGACCATGGCAGTTGGCAGTGAATGCTTAGTTTCTTCTTTCGTGCGTGCTCCTAATGCAATCTAATAATTAAACTTAACGTCTCCAATACGGTGCTAAAAACTTTCAAAGGAGAGTAAATCCAAAGTGAGATAGTGAAGAAAGATAGCTGTCCTCGATGCCTGACAGTAGTGCTGTGATTCTCAAGATGGATGCATAGAGATTCACAGCTTGTAATTACTTGGGTGGTTCATCTTGCATTAATTACAAGAGCATTTATTTCATCTTTTCCAAGTCTCTAGAATTACAACTGTGAAGTTGGTCATGGTCCAGAGACCTCCCAGCCCTAACACATCTTGTACAAAATGTAGGAGCTAGGTTTTCCAGCAGTAAGCATTTATAAGAAACTAGAATTGGTTGCTGCTTGACATTCTAATAGAACTTGGCACAAAGCTACCATTGTCTTTCAACCTAGGCAGTAGCTAGTGGTAGTGAAGATATCCCATTGCTCGTAAAATATCCAAAGAAAAAGAGAGTCCTAGCATTAGCAGCTAAGCGGCACTCTAGGGTTTTGTTTTGACCAGGGGACCAGCTTCTCAGGGGGGACTCTTCAATTGTCATGGACAAAAAATGCTTGTCCTTCATTAGGATTACTGAAGCCAGCTTTGGTTCTTTATAGGAAGGTTTTGGCCACGTATATGTAGATGTTCATTTATGTCATGTATGGGAAACAGTGCAAGGCTCAAAAATCTTGGTGCAGAGAGTCACAAGACATGATCACATCGCGAGAGAGTCCTGCCCCCTGAGACCCTCCACAGGGACCCCGTGATGCATAAATTCTGGCGAGGAGACGAGTACCATCGCATTGCGTGTTCTTATTACGTATCATTAATATCCCTGCCGCTTCTCTGAAGCCAGATCTGTGATAATAAGGGAAGGACGATCCTGAGGTAAGCTTGTCTCTCTGGCAAAAAACAAATCTCTTCTTTTAGTTCTTGAAGTTGTATACTCTTCTTCAATATTTCTCATCGCTGTTGAAGAGATGAAAAATAAGACACGTTTCACTGGATTTTGAATGGATAGAAGGCGTATAGCAAGAATTGAGCTCTGCCATTACGAATCTGTCACTGTAACAAGGAAATGGGATTCACTGCATATCCATCATAGCATCCAAACACTTGTTAAAGGGAAGAACAGGATCGTCCAGTGTGATAGAGGAGAGAAAATAGCAGAGAAATTCCCTCAAAGACCACCGACCATGTGGTGTTAGGGCCTATGATGCACACATCTTTTTAGGAAAAGAAACTCTCACTCGTCTGAATGCATCGGATTCCCATCATAAGCAGTCGAGGAAGGAGGGGCTCATGCTTGATTTGATGCATGAATCTAACCAAGGTTTAACAAAGACAGCCATAGATATCAATCTTTAGGGTAATTGAGCTGAGCACCAAGTAGGACACCACAAGGATACTGAAAAGACCATTTGGAACCCTGCACAACTTATTTATAACCGAAGAAACTAGGGATGCTTTTGACTTTCTGCAGGGGCTATATGCCAGGAAGAGTGAAACATCTAGCCATGCAAAACGGACAAGAAACATTATACAAGCAGAGAAGAAAACGTCAATAATTCATAAAGGACAGCATAAACATGCAAATAAAGTAAATAAAAGTGATTGAAGAAAAGGGCTCTTCAACAAAACATGAAATCTACTTTGACAAATTATGGATAGAAGTGGCTACTGGTAAAGTGATTGACGGCTGGGGAGGTTTTGAAGTATGCCCTCCATTTTGATTTGAAGGAAGAATTGAGGGATTCAACACAAGCCAAACCCATCCCCGATGAAGTAGCAGATCCTTGATGCAATGAACACCGCCAGCTGCAGAGAAAATAACCAGTCCATCCTTGGATTTGAAAACAGAAATGGCTAAAATATAGACAATAACATCGAGCCGAGCCTTGCTTGGAGCCTAGCAACAGCACAGCAAGAACCATGACTGGCAAATAGTTTAGATTTCCAAAACTGTATTTTAACAGATAAGAGAGTTGAATTTGGATACAAGATTGTATCTTGAGACCTGTAAACAAGTTCTCAGTCACTGGTTTCTGATCCCACAATTGAATTGAGTGAATCCAGCAACATGCTGAGCATTAACTCAAGTTCAATCCTCCTTGCAGATCATAACAACCAAACTGATGGGGGGATCTGTCACACCTGATTCTTCTTCAACCAAGATTTTATTATAATGATTTTATAATAAACATATTTTTTAATATAATGATTTTATTTGTTTTATGCATGTGTGTGTCTATATGTATTAAATGGTATATTTAATACCGGGAAAAACTTTATGTATAAATTCACAATTTTAAATATTAAATATTAAATATTAAATATAAAAAGGTAAAAACAACGTGAAAGATCCAAAATTAATTACAAAGTATCCCTTATAAATCTATAATTGAATTAAAATTTGATTAAAGCGATGTTTGGTGAATAATAAAAAAAAATTACAAGGTTAAACCAAAATGTTAGGGCGTGTTTGTCAAATACGTTTTAAGGATCCCAAAACTCTTTTTTTAATAGATTTTTGTTTTACCAAATACTCTCTTAAGCTTTAAAGGCTCGACCCAACTACATGAACTAGGCTTTCCAGCTTGACCCAAAACCTAAAAACATGACCCGTGCTAAAAAAAGAAAAATCAAAGATCAAATAACTATTTTCAATTGAATTTTCTCAAGAACATAACAGCAATCCAAAAATCAAATCAAAGTTACAGACCTTACATCGAATCATAGGCTTGAAGAGATGAAATATGAAAGATTAATGCATAATAATGTGTTAAATGGTAAAAATAAGCTGTAAATTCCATGACTCATATTTAGAAGTCCTAAACCTAAACCCAAATATTTAAAAATTATTAATAATTAATTGATCCAAAATAAACCTTTGATGGACAAATTAATAACAAAGAATGATATCATATAGGTTTGGGTTTTGATTGAATCACGCAAGATAAATAACAATGTCATTTTATAAGAAATAAAAAAAATACAACATAAGAACATTTAAACCATAAAAAAAAACCTAGAAAAATGATTAAAACCCTAGAACAACAACCTAACAACTCTAGATCAACTTATCATGACTAGTTAAAACCATCAAGAACTCAAAAAACAATATAACAATCAAACCCTATTATCCATAAAATTTCAGAAAATATATTTATTTATAATTTATTTTGATTTATTTTAATGAGGTTATTATAATCTCATGACCCGAATAATGGATTTGACAGGTTAATCCAGGTTGATCCAGTATGTTGTCATCTTAATATTTTAAAATAATATCGTCTTGAATTTTGTTTTAATCAAAATATATTTTTACTGATCATTAAGATTGTCTTTGGACCTATCAAGTTAATCGGATCATATTGGGTCAACTTTTACATAATTTAATTTATCTTTACTATAAAAAATATTAGTAATGCTTACACACACACACACACACAAACTTTTTTAAAAATAATTGATCTAAATCGCAACATAGCGCATGTCAATGATCTAGTCATTAGTTATCGCGATGATCACCTGCCTGGATCGAGATTTTCCGGTGGTGTGGAAAAAACAACGAATTCTTATTCTTTATGATTTAAAAAGTTCGAAGTTGCTAACTAGTAATTTGATCATTAGAAACCTTAACTGATTTTTAGAGTCTAAATAAGAGGACTAGTTGTGTATAAGGAGGACAATATAATCTCTAGTATATTCTACTTGAGTTAAGCTGCATTGTTTATTTTTCTGATTATTACTAATACACAGTCTATTGTGTTTGTCTAATCATTAATTTATTTTTAAGTTAAAGTAGGGTTCATCCCAATAGGACAAACCATAGCTTTACGGGTTAATCCTAGTCATTCCAGAGCCAAAATATATTTTAAAATTGGGAATACATCTTATGTATATGTTTCATAATGCTTGATATTAAAAATAAACAATTTTTTTTTTTTTGTGTTTATGAAATTTAAGCTAAATCCCTTATGACTTTAATAAACTTTTATTAAATCCATGATGCATATAAAATATAAAAGATATTTTTTTGATTTTGTTGTTATGCTAAATCATGCAATATTTTTATATATATATTTTTTTTTTTTTATTAAAAATGCAAACATGATTTTTTTGGAAAAACTTGGCCATGTGCAATTTAAAACACAAATATATATTTTTTGAAAGAAGAATGTTTGTTTTTATATATATATACACTAGTTTATTTAATAGCGAAAAAACATCTTATATATAAGTTCACAATCCCAAAAATTAAATATAAAATAATAGAAAAGATGTGGAAGACCAAAAATCAATTACAAAATGTCCCTTGAAAATCTGTAATTAAATTAAAATTTTACTAAGGTAGTGTTGGAAAAAAGGGAAAAAAAATACAAGACTGAAACAAAAAAATTTTTAAGGCTTATTTGCCAAACACATCACAAAAACTCTTTTTTTTTTTTTAGTGAAATTTTGTTTTGCTAAACACTCTTTTATGCCTTAAAGGGCTCTACCTAGTAACATGAAATCAACTTCCCAACCTGGCTCAAAGCCTAAAAACACAACTCGCACTCTAAAAAGAAAAATCAAAGATCAAATGATTATTTTCAGTTGAATTTTCTTAAGAACACGACAATAATCCATAAATTAAATTGAAGTTACAATCTCAATTGCATCAAATCATAGGCAAAAATAGATGAAAAATGAAAGATTACAATATAATAATGCATCAAATGGTAAAAATAAGTTGTAAATTGCATGAATTATAAGTGACAATTTTAAACCTAAACCTAGATATTAAAAGGTCATTAAGGATCAATTGATCCAAAACAGATCTTTAATGGACAAATTAATGACATAGAATAATATCTTATAGGTTCAAGCCTCGATCATAGCAAACAAGACAAACAACAATGTGAGTTTGTAAAAAATCAAAAAAAAAACCTTAAGAACTTTTAAACCATAAACCCAGAAAATGCTCAAACCCAGAGAAATGATTAAAACCCAAAAAAAAAGAAGATCTAAACCTAGCAACTCTAGCTCAAATATGTTTGTCATGACTTCTAAAACCATCAGGAACTAAACAAACAAAAAAAAAAAAAGAAACAATCTAACAGTTAAACCACATTCTCCATATAATTTTAAAATACCACATTAGCACTCATAAAGTATCAAACTATTCATCCAAATCCATTTTGAACCTATAACAAAGTATACTACTTCAAAACATAATTTTCTTAAACACACACACACACACAACCAATAAAATTTCTAAACTAACAACTAATCACTGCAAACAAACAATAAAAATTTAAATAATAATTTAATAGGGATTAAAGTAGAGGTGTTCTCATTGAGCTACACCTTATCATGAAAAGCAAGTGTTTACCTTCTATTAACAATGCTACCCTCTTTTTTGGAATTTCTTCTCTCTTTCTTGTTTCTAACTCTTATTCAATCCTTGGTTCGTTTGCACCTCTCCTTTTCTCCTCTCTTCTTTAAACTTTTGCACATTATTTTTCTAATGTTTCTCTCTCAAACACCTCTGGTATTTCTCTTTTAATTATCTCTAGAATTCCCCCTTATTTTTTCCTTTTGCAGCTATGGAGAGACATTTTTTTTTATAAGCTAAGATAAAACTAGGAGGTTACAGAATCATTGTTGTTTTTATTTAAAAAAAAAAAATATAGGTGGTTATAGGAGACTCTCCTTCTCTGTCTTTTATAACCATACCCCGAAGGTTATGATATATAGCTTCCTTTTAAATTGAATCCTAGCAAGACAAAGCATCATCAAAGCTAGATGAATGATTTTCTTCTTCAGTCAAGACTGACTAAGTAGGGTACTTTGGTGAATTCATTATGGAATCTGGGATATAAACATACCACTGATAGACCTAAACAATGTAGAGGATGTATATCTACTATTAGGAACAAACCATACTTCATTCGGAGCTCCAGAACTACACATTCATTTATTGAAAGATTTGTACCTGATTAGTTTAAATTTGTCAATGCAGGGGAGGTTGAATAGGAGCAAGATGTTTTTGAATTCACAAGTCAAATAAGGTATAAACATTTGATGAAGATGACTGATCTTTGTAAAGAAAGTTTTTCTCATTCATTTGGTGCCAATTATAGCCCTGAGGTGGTTGGAGACGTCGCATTTATTTATCTAAACGTGGCTTCTTGATCAACATTTTCAAGTGAAAAAAAATAATGACTAAACGACGTGTCACTTGGTCTATTCATTAAACTCTAAATGACACGTCGTGTGCTTTAAACCCTAAAAATTAGGGTTTTGAAAATTTCCAATCTAGTCCTTGTACTTTTAATTTTAGCGTATGCATCCTTAATTACCCTAGAAAACTTTTCAACCCTTATAATTGCATCACTGGAAATATTTTTTTGGAATCCTTTAATTCACTTGCCTCTTACAAATTAGTCCTTGATTTCTAAATTTTGCAATTTTGGCCCTCAATTAACCATTAAGCTTTTAATTTGTCTCGATTTGACCCATGTTTTAATCAATTTCAATCCCTAAATGCATGTGTCTTTTGCACCTTGGTTCTTGGCTCTGGGTTTTTTCAATTAAGTCACTAATTGGCCTCCAAACTGTATTTTTTAGCAATTAAACCTCCAATTAAGCTCATTAAAAGTTTAATTAAGCCCTTGAACGTAATTAATTCTTTAAATTTTGGCTACATTGACTCTTAAACTTAATTTTATTTCAATTAAGTCCTTAATTAAATCAATTAAACCCATAAAAAATTTAACTAAGATAACTTATTGGTTCCTAGAGCCTAGCCCATCCATGGTCAGATTGCATTGCTTGCTTTAGTGCCATCTAACAAATGAGAATGAAGTATAACTTAGCTTCCAATAAACAAAAAAGTGGGTGAATGGCCAAAGCAACCAAAAACAAGAATTTGAGAGAAGATATGTAAAAACATGCCCCAAAAGCATTAACAGTGTACATTAATCATGTTTATTATGTAAACTCTGATCATTTAACATGATTTTTAAGATTTATGTATAGAATATGACTTGCGTCATACGAAGTAACATGCAAAATAGTCATCTAATATAAATTTATAAACACCAACTCATATGTACATGCAAGAACACATTCTCGAGTTTTAAATCACAGAGAAAAGATCTCAAATTCATGTATAGAACATGAGTTTGTTATTGCAGGATTAAATCATGAGTTTCAGGTTTCCAAGAGCTCCTGGAATTAAATTTCAAGTGAAGGAGTTAATGCTTAAAGAATCTCTTTCTTGCAGTGGATGGTCTCCCCACATGCAAGATCCAAAAGCTGCTGGAATTACAATACAAGTCCCTGACCTCTTGCATCCTCTGACTTCACTTGAAATCATGATTACTGAGCACAGTGTTTCATTTTCTTCCTCCCTTGAGCCATTAAGTTAAAATACCACTGGAGATGATATGCAATGGATGAAGCCCCTCAACTTTTATAGATTTGAAAACACAGAGAAATGGAAAGCTGCAAGAAGGGAAAGCTTCAGTAAAACACAGGGATCAATTCATTGCTTGAACAGGCTAAACCAAATACTCAAGATCATGTGGCTGACAGCTATGGCTCCTTTTCGTTTGTCATTTGCATGCTTATTTATAACTTAGGCAGGCCTTATCCTTTTCCTCTCTTTTCCCTGATATCCATAACAGTGGATATGGGCATGAGCTGACACACTCAGAATCAAATTGAATTAGGCCCGACACCCTTCCCTTCCTCGTATTGAGTGTCATCATTTGGATTCCCAGGCACTATCTTCTTCCAAAACCAATGCTTTCTCCATAGGAATATCATCTCTTCGATAGGAACTCCCTTAGTTTCAGGGAGGAAGAAGTAAACGAAAACAGTCATGACAAGAATCCAGCCAGCAAAGAAGAGGAAGATTCCGAACTTGAATGCACAGAGGAGGGATAGGAAAACCTGAGCTATTACAAAAGTAAGTAAAAGATTTACAGCTACTGTAATGCTCTGTCCAGCTGATCGGGTTTCCAGTGGAAATATCTCGCTAGGAATGGTCCAGCCAAGCCCACCCCATGACCATCCAAAGGCTACAACAAACAAGCAAATCACAATGACAACCAACACCGAGAAGACTTTAGATAGTTTCTGGTTGTCCCCGAACTTCACCCCCAAGATTATAGAAACAATTACCTGTTACAGAAGTTAAATAGTAATGGTTATTTGAAGCCATAGGTAATGAAGGTTCTACTCTCTAATCTCTAGGCTATAAGTTTCATACATCTAATTGAACCAACAGATTCTTACCTCATGGATTATTTCATCTAACGCACATGAAAGAGTAATGAACGTTTACCTGGCATGTTATCATTTGTATTCCACCACTGATAAGTAAGAACCTCCGGCCCAGTCTATCGACTGTTGCGATGGCAATAAAGGTAGAGGCACAAAGAGCTGCTCCAGTCACGGCTGAGGAGTAGAGGGAAGCATTGCGCCCAAATCCCATACTTTGGAACAGCACTGGAGCATAGAAGAGAATAGAATTTATTCCTGTCAGAATCTGAAATGCTGGTAGCAGGATTGCCATAACCAACTGAGGCCTGTTCCTTTTTATAAGGATGTTTCTGAATGGATGCTTGATTGAGTTAGCCAACTCACTTGCATCAACCATGTCGTCAAATTCTGCATCAACATTTTTGGTTCCTCTGATTTTCTCTAGGACTTTTCTTCCTTTATCTCGCATTCCCCGTTCGATTAAACTATTAGGTGTCTCCGACAGACATATCCCTCCCACAGTCATCAATATAGCTGGAAATGCTGCTAGGCCTAGAGAGAGTCTCCATCCCCATGGCTTAAGCTTTTGTGTTCCATAATTAACCATGTTTGCCGTAAAGACTCCACTGGTAGTTGCTAACTGAAACATCATGTTTAGTGCTCCTCTGAGATGAGTTGGTGCCATCTCTGATAAGTATAGTGGAACAGCCTGGAAAAAAAAAAAACTATGTATTATTACTGGAACACGTCCGCTCTCTTTTGATCACCACGTTTTCAATTCATTTCCATAACTTACAAGGAAGAATGTGCTTTGTTAAAGGAAATAGCTTGAAGCAGAATGAAGCACCTGATTTCCAAATCCAATGCCGACACCAAGCATGATCCGACCCGTGAGAAGCATTGCCAGGTTGATGGATGTGGCATTTAAGATTGCTCCAACAAGAAAGCTGGAACCACCACAGATTATACTTGTTCGACGTCCATAAATTCTTGTGATAGGACTTGCAACCAGAGATGAAACCAAACCAGCAAGGTAGAGAGAAGAGGTAAAGGCTGATAGCCCTTGGTCATTGTACTTGCAGTAGTTGTTTTCATGAGCAAGCTGCTTCTTTTCATATACACCATGGAAAAATTTCTTAAGAAATTCATCCATTGATGTCACTCCTCCTGTTAATCATTGAAGTCGGTATACGAAAAACTCAGTTTTGAAGCAGAATCCGAAAGGTTATAGAACTCCAACATTTTCAAGATTTTGTTCTTTCCTTTATAACATTTCTTAGTTTCTCTTTTCGTCTCCGAGATTAATGCCAACTAATCTCTAATCATCGTGATCCTTAATTTTATCATAAGAAGACAACCTTGAAAAATCAAATTGCAGCATGAATTAACATGACATCTTCAAGGAAGCATTGAAAATTATAAAATCAGATAATGAACATTCAAGGAGATCTCATCTAGTATACTTGTTATCATCGATGTTCAATGGAGTCTTTTTTGGCATCCAAGATGGGTTCTAAATGCTGGTTGTGTCAAGATTATCTATTTCTAGTAGGAAACAATAACTTGAATAGCCGCAATCAAGATCTATTTTTCAAGAGAAGAGCCTAAAAAAAACTATCCCTGCAGTCTGTCAACGATTAATTTCAATTTCTATTACAAAACTTGCATTTCTTTGTCCAGAAATTGAATAATCATTTATTTATTTTAATCTCTCACAATCATTATAATCTCAGAAATGTGCAAGGAGACCGAAAACCCTTCTGGTTTTATTCATCATCCAGAAAACTTTCACTTTCTATTTCATCATTGCCTTTGACACATGACAACCACCTAACTTTCATCCTTTCCAAAATCTAAAGAATATTCCAGTCAGAATATTCTCTTTCAACAAACTTCACCACAAAAACAGTATCAATTCATCAATCTCCATCAAGTTTTGACAAAAAAAAAAAAGGGGAAAAAGTACCTGAAATCCCAATATCATAGCCAAAGAGAGCGCCACCGACAGCAGCAATAACACATGCAATGATTACAGAACAGGTGACTCTCCCTTGATACTGCTCTGCCCTCTCCTTGGCCACACCGGCCGGCCCAATAGACCCTCCTGCCATCTTCAAATCTCAAGTACCAGAATCAACAGAGAGACACAGACCCTTTTCTTGTTTTTCCAGAGACAATTCAACAAAAGGAGAAACACTCTTCTATTATCTCAACTCTGATCATGTGTGGTTTGAAAACTATATAATGAGCTTGGCAGAAAACATAGGTTTATCCATACGTTTGCACAGACAAGATGGTAATAATGATAAAGACATGATGGAAGTTTGTTTGTTTCCTCAGGAGATTGTTTCGGTGCAACAGAGTTTTCAGTTTCACAACTAATAATTAGCGGTCAGAATTTATTTTTGCATTTTAAAAACATCTTTTTAATCTGAAAGTATTTTATTTTTTTTATTTTAAATAAATTATATATATATATATAGATTATTTTTAATATACTAAAAAAAAAAATAAAATATTATTTTGATATATTTTCAAGTAAAAAATACTTTAAAAAGCAATATTACTGTAATTCAACACAAATTCTTATTATAAAAGCATTTCTATTTTTTTGTTATTTTTTTTTTGATAAAGGCATTTCTATTCTTTTCAAAGGATTGGCCATTCATAGCCAACATATATTATTTAATGCTATTTATTTCTTCTCCTAGAAAAATGAAAAGTCAATTTGGTAGTTGCACATATGCTATCCGAATTTAATATTATGGGTTTGTTACAAAATCAATGCCTATATTAGAAAATTTCATGGGTTATGCATAGAATTTAAATATAATAATTTGAATAAATCCATTGGTTTTGCCATTTTATCCATCCAACTTAATACATATTTATTATATAGGCATCATTTATTTATAATACATAATCCATATGTTATGGATAAATTATTAAAGATATTTTATTTGTGACGTCGTATGGTATTGTAATACAATTGATTTTCAAACTTGTAAATGTATTAAAAATAATTTTTTATTTATTTATTTTCGATAGTAACACATCAAAACAACTTAAAAATCTAAAAAAAATAATTTAAAGTAAAAAAAATAAAAAAATATTTTTGAAATGTAAAAAAGAAAGGATTTATAAATAATAAACTAATGGACCTAACTTGGAGTTATATTAATAATTATATATTAATTTGGGGTTTGCTGACATTGTGTGGTCTTCTTTTTGTTTGTATGCAAAAAATATAGATAGATAAGTGCTATATTTGAGGGTTGTTATTGATTTTAATAGTGATTAGAAGCAAAGTAATGATTGTTTTTTTTTTTTTAGTATTTTTATTTTAAAAAATATAATTTTTTATTTTTCAAAAATTATTTTTATTAACAGTATATCAAAATAATTTAAAAACATTAAAAAAATAATTTTAAATAAAAAGAATTTAAAAAAAATCACATAACATGATTTTAACAGCAAAAATAAATATTCACTTTATAGTTTATAGCATGCACTTTGGTTGTTTTCCTTCCCACTTGGAGTGCAAATCTTTAATGAGTTTTGTCAGCCAGCCAGTGTTTCTTTTTTTGTATTTCATTTTTAAATTTATGTGAGGGGTAATAATAATTGTTTTTAAAAATTTTTTTATTTGAAAATATATTAAAATATATTTTTTATTTTAAAAAATTATTTTTTAGTACCAACATATATTTAAAAATATATATATAATAGTTTAAAATAAAAAAATCAAAATCTTTAGAAAACTCCGGTTAAGAAACACCCCTGAAAATTCCTCCCGCCAAAATGCAAGTTGGAACTCGGCCAATAAAACCAAGTCTCAATGGGTATAATAACCACTTTACTTGAGACAGAAATTAAGAGCATTTATTATTATTATTATTATTATTTTCATGTTATTAAAGACAAAAACTTCGTCAGTGATCCAATTCTGTCTGCACGACACGCGTTATTAAGAGTATAGTTATTATAATATTTTAAAATATTTTTACTTGAAAATATATTAAAATAATATATTTTTTTTTAATTTTTAAAAATTTTTTTTAATATTAGTGCATCAAAATTTCTATAAAAAAAATATTAATTTAAAATAAAAAATGAAAAAATTTAATTTTTTTAAAAATAAAAATATAAAAACAAATGGCAGAAATGGGAAACCGGTTTTGTGTGAATTCATGATAACCTATTGACATTCTTACCCTTCAGATGCCATTTTGTTCACGCCACCCTTTTCCACTCAGACTAGCCACGAAATTCAAGTCAAAGTCTAACCCCTGACATCATTCACTAGTCGGCAGCCCCCCGCTCACGACTTTTTGTACTCATATTTTACTCTTTTTTTTTTATAAAATAAAATAAAATCATACACGTTTGATTTATCTAAAATGTGTGCATCAAGCGTTACGCTCATAGGTCAATTAAAATATTATATATATATATATATATATATATATGGAAGTTGTTACATTTTTTTGGATATAATAGAAATTAAATTAAAATGGCGTGTTGTCTAGTCTATAATAGAAATTAAATTAAAAAGGAAAAGTATAAGGCGTCAATGCACATACACATACGAAGTAGCCTTTATTGCATTCAAGTGACTTTTTTTTGAATTTCGAGACACTGTAAAGCATATTTTATGACTCAGATAAGTAAATAAAATCTTAATTATTTCAGTTTTTTATAAAAATATATATATATACCTAACTCGAATTTAAAACTGTTCTTAAACTCTTTTCAATCACAATTATATCTCCCTAAGAACTGCATTAAAGTGACGTGCAAGGCTTCATCCGAACTCCGTTCACATCATTCCTAGGCAGCGTTGGACAAAAGGCGTGTTGAAATTTAGTCGACGTTGTAGCTCCGATTGCCATTTTTTTCCCTTTTCTTCTCCTTTCCTCCCTTTTCTCTTTCTCCATTGATTTGCTTGCAACACCTGGAAAAAAAACAACACAAAAAACAATCGTTCCCTTCCAGAGTAGACTGTGAGTGCGCAATGATTCTTCTATGAAAATCACCATTTTCTAGAATATCCTGGGGGGACCAGATACGGAAGATGATTTGCAAACTGTGGATTTACAAGACAAATTTACTTGATGGACATTTGAAATCCATGAAGTCGTCACTGTAATTAATTGAATACTGTAGCTGTAGCATCAACTAAAGATAAGATTTCATATTTTTCAGTGAGTCGATTATCCAATTAAGTACTGTTGGAAATCATGAGAATCATGTTCCTCCATGGTCACTAATTATAATGTGCTTTGCATAGTGCTGGGACAAAAGGAAGGCGGACTCGCTCACCGGCTTGCTTGCCGAGAGAAAGAATGACAGGTCATCGGAGAGCCACTGTGACTACTATTACAACACTCTGTAAATCATGAAAAAGAGCTTGTCGCAGATGAATCTAATGATACAGAAAAAAGATTACTCTCAGAGCCGTGACGAGTCCTCACATGCTGCCATGATTTGGCAGGCTTGGCTATATGCTAGTGCATGTATTACATATATTAGCTTTTTTTATTTTTATTTTTAATTCAGCCCCTGATTCTTATACAACTCTCTCTTTTTATTCTTAAATTTACTTGATCGGATATCATGCACGGAAAAAAGGTAAAAAGAGAAAAAAATCTTTGCCCGAACAACTTGCATATCTAATTTGCAGAAGTTATGAGCATATGCCCTGTCAGTACTAGTTGTGAAAAGGTTGGGAAGGTTCAAATCCTATTTGAAGTTTTTCCAACTTCTAACATAGGTTGAAGGATGTAGATACCTTCATTTTTATTAACCAATTTCTTAACTCTTCTCAAAAAGTGGTTTTTTTTTTTTTTTATCCTATTAATGTTGACTACTTGCTTCTTCTTCTTATCTACAATAGTCTAACGTTTGATATTTTGTTGCATCAATGGAGTATTAAAGACAATCAAGTATTAATACAAAGGTGGTCTGGTAGTAAGATTTGGAATCTCATCTGATTTGGGTTCAACATTATATATGCTGATCTTCCCGTATAGCCATCACAACGTCGAATTAAAGTCTACTTTCCTTGTATCTGGAGTAAGAGTGGCCGTGTATTTCGTATAAGACGACGTGTCTGTACTGTGAATACTCCATGGAAATAGAAAAGAGAAATAACAGAGTAATTTGGTGAAGGTGCTTGGCATGGAACAGGACTTCCAACAAGACATTTTAGTTCGATGCAAGGCCCAGAAGGCTTTAGCCTGCATAATAGAAGAAGGTAGCCATTCTCGATCGCAAATTCCACCCTAGCCTCACCATGGTTTGAACACGAGCCCTCCAAATAGAAATCCAGGTCCTAACTCTGTAATCAGTTTCTATGGTCTTAACAAGTTGGGAACCTAAAGGCCCCTTTCATCACAAGACAAATAGCCAGAGGAATTATCAGGAGACGAACTGATGGTTCAATACGTATAAATTGGTCAAGAAAACCCATGTACGTATAAAGTTAACACACTTTCTACAAGAAATATTGAGAAAAAAGAGAAGAAAAGAAGAACATTCAATACTTAAAAGTTGTATTATTTAGGCTGCCAAACAACATAAAAGGTCGTAACTTGAGGGAGAAAGTCAGACGATCCTCCTGAATACTACTATACTTCCTTTACACATAAGAAGATCTTGTCAGATTACCGGCTGAAGTGGGGCTGAATCAGTTTCATAAATTGAAATAAAAGATTTGTGATTGCAAAAAGAATTAATCTATCTTGATGTTTCCAACCACTAACGTTTCACACAAGATGAAACAAAGCATCCATCAAAAAGATCAAAACAATTTCTGTTAATATTTTCACTTCTAGAGTAGTTTGTGACAGCCAGAAAAGAAGATAATTATATCGATCATATATCAAAGATATAAACCTTGAGCAAACTTGTATAAGAACTTCAAAACTTGAAAACACTTGCCAGGTTTGACCAATTTTGCTTTATCTTTCTGCACTTGAGACAGAAAAGAACCTATTTCTTGGAAGACTACTTCTTTTTGGTGGTTTCCATCAATCTGTAATGTAAGATGAAGCAACATACAAAAAGTACTGACGCAAATCTACAGAATAAGTGAGAGAAATACAATAAAAAAAATTGAAATTACCTTGACCATAATGTTTGAGCATGTTGATAAGATTGATTCAGCATTTTTCTTGTATATTTCAAGACGTGCCCTTACCTAAAGACAAGTTGAAAAGTACCAAATACGCATGGCATATTAGTTTATAGATGAAAAAAAAACGTTCAAGCTTCCAAACAGATACAAAACTTGTATAAAGTGCTTCTTATAGAAACAAGCTTCTTTTTTCTGAAGTTAGAAGGGGAAAAAAATCTCTTGGTACGCTGCTATATAGAGCAAATACAAATGCATATGATCTTTGGCACAAACAATTAAACAGAAAGGTATCTCTCAACTCTCAATAGTACATATGACAGTAGAATGATGAGCAAAGAACAACAGTGACAGAGGGATTATCGCAGAATTCCATCAGGAACCTGAGTATTAAAGATATTTCATGAATATCAAGGACACACAGAGTTTGAGTTAGAAAATGTTTAATGCAAACTAAGGCATTATCGCAGAGAACCTTCTCCATTCATTAGAGCGTTCAACGTTTAAAACATCCACTACATAGGAGAAATATTGAAGAGAAATACCACAGATGTAAAACCAATGTTGGCCTTCAAAGCATGTGATTCATAGAAAAACCAACTACATAAGGTTCAGCTACAACATGGAATTTTGGAATTATCCTAGTAGCTTTTATGTTAGTTTTTATAGCACAGAAAAGTACATGCATTTTGATGAACATGTACGGAAATTTTGTTTCCTGTGAGAATATTGGATTATTCACCAATGATTTGGAGTAAACGAATGCCTAATAACCTCATCGGAAGCTGAGCAATATCACTTTCTGACATAATCATAAGCAAAGATAGCATTATCACTCTCAGAATGAAATGAAATCAAGAAGCCAAACACAATTTCTAATCAAAGGGGAAAACCCTCTCCAGTTCATGTTTAAAGAAGGCAATATATATCATTTGGATATATGACAATCTTCTTCATTTTAATTCAACGATTGCCCATCGAAAACAAACCCTCACCTTTCGCTCAATTCATCCCATTGCAAATAATTAAAACCCCTTTCGTGCAATTCAAACTCAACACCCCTGCGCCAAAATGCAAGGGGAGAATGATTTACCTTCACATACCAATTTCTAAGTTCAATGCCATGTGAACCCTCTTAGTGCTTCAAATAACCAAGCAGTGACCATAAATCAAAAGAATTGAAGATTACAAAAGAATAAAAATGATGGGAGAGTTTACTTTCTTAACAATTAGTTCACACTGAGAGCCTTTGCCATATGCCGGTGCACCTGATATCATCACCTTCAATGGCTCATTTGCGGAACAACTCACCCTCAATATTCCCTGCACGCGCCAAAGAAAACAGACTTGGAAACTTAATCCATGTGCTTAACAGTCACAAACCAGGAAAAGAAAACGCACCCATTTGCAAAATAATATATTTTTTTAATTTTAAAAATGTAATTATAATTATTTTTAAAATGTTTTTTAATATATTAAAATAATAATTTTTTATTTTTTTATAATTATTTTTGATATCATGAAAACATTAAAATATATTAACTTAAAAATAAAAAAAATTAATTTTTTAAAAATATATTTAAAACACAAAAATAAACAAAAAAATAATATAAAAAAGCAATTTTGGAGTTTGTCCTGAAAAGGGTTGTGGTTTTGGTGCCAAAGGAGACAAGATGGCGATGTGTTGGGGAAGATTGTCTGAAAGAGAGAGTTGATGAAGATGCAGAGAGAGAAGAGAAAGGAGAGAGAAGGACATTGGTAGAGTGGAGAGATGTCAGTGAAGTGTCTAACATTGTCTGCCATTCTTGTTTGTCGAGACACACAGAGAGATCAAGTTCATTGAAGAGAAGCAAAGGTTTTTGAGGAGGACATGGAGGTGATGCTGGCAGATGCTATAACGGATTAACGGACACCACAGATACTTATCTTCTTTAATTTTTTAGGTCTTTTCACGTCTGACCATCTTAATATATTCACGAAAATTCTCTTTTTTCTTGAGCCTACTTTGTATTCAAAGCTGATTGAATAAATTCCCTTGCCGTTTAAACCAACATTTAAAGTGTTGAACATACGGATATCGGGACTTCAAAATGTTCCCCCCCAATTTTACTGCTATATTTTTTTAATTTCATGATATCATGTTTCAAGTCCTCTTAAATTGCTCACTTTCTACTTGCAGCTTCAAAAAACCAAACTTCCTACACTTGTATTTTTCATCTAAAGTTCTTTTGCTCGGAATTTCAAAAATTAAGATGGAAGAAAAAGAAAGGCTGGCCTCTGTGCATGGTAAATGCAGGCATGGACTCAAGATCAGACCAGAGACACAAGAAATAACATCAACGCGAGACTAATGAAGTCAAATACAAATGACAAACATTGCTACTTGCATTCGATCCTCATATAGAACTGAATGAACAAAGTACATTCGGGAAATCCCACCCACTACCAACAACTATGCCAAAATGATGAGCTTGTGTAACATGCTACCATCCCATGATCTCCGTCTAAAAAAGAAAGAATTACGCAAAACTGAGCGAAATTATTGTTATAGTAAAACATATAGTAAACATTCTAGCAAAATAAACTCAGAAATGTAAAGCATGATGGACTTCTGTGAAGGGTCGCATTCATTTCTGCCCCAAATGATAGTATTGTTCTTCGAAGGGCCGTGACGCTTGGCGCGGGAAAGTTCTTCAATCCAACTTCACTGAAGAGAACAAGTAGTGCACAAACCAGAAAGATGAAAGGAACCCAACTGAGCCCATTGCAAACATAATTGCCAAAGCCATCAAGAGGGAGTACCCAAGGTAAAGTGCTTCCGAGACAGGGCCACTCAAACTCTTAAGCTCAAATATGAGATAGTTTACAGAGTACAGGAAAATGTAGATAGCAACTGAACCCGAAGCAAAGAAGGATTTCCACCACCATTTCCAGTCCTCCACACAGAGATGCATGTAGGTTAAGACAAGAGATACTTCAGCACAAACCACCACAAGAAGGATGAAAACAATCAAGAGAAACCCAAAAACATAGTAAACACGACCCATCCAGATACTAGACATGATAAAGAAGAGCTCAATGAAGAGTGTGCCAAAAGGAAGAGTTCCAGCTCCAAAGACCAATAGCCAAGATGGATATTTTTGAGCTGGGATTTCCCGAGGAATCTGGTTGGTTCGAACAGGGTATTCAATATGCGGTGCCTTTGCCCCAAAGTAGCCCCCAACTAGGGTAAGAGGAACCGAGATGCAGAACCACATGAAAATCAGAACAACAAACAAAGAGAATGGAATGGCACCTGTGCTATGGCTACCCCATAAAAGAAAATTCAAAGTGGTTAAAATAAGAAAGGCAATGCCAGGGAAGCAGCAGGCAACCTTCCAAGAAACTGAAACCCATCCCTTCTTATCACCACAGCCAATTGTCCTCCAAAGGCGAACTGCAACATAGCCAGCTGCAATACCAAGAATCATGTAGAAAATTAGCATGCCTATAATCAGAGTTCCACGGGAAGCTGGAGACATGAATCCAAGGGCAGCAAACATTACTGTCACAACTGCCATCCCAAGAATCTGTACCCCATCTCCAACCATAACACACAATAGCCCAGAATTAGTTGGAGCACGGAAAACATCGCCCACAACAAGCTTCCACCCAGATAACTCCTCATTCATCTGTGCTTGAGCTTCCTTGTCAAGTTCCTCATAACGGGTCAGATCCCGCCTGACAGTCCTCAAGAAGATGACCAGGACAATACCAGCAAGGAAAGTGATCACCATCAGAGAATTCAAGATAGAGAACCAATGGACCTTGGACCCCTCCATCTTCAAATAAGCATCCCATCTCGATGGCCACTTGATATCACTCTCCTCAAATGTAACCTCATAAGTGAAAACAATTGGCTCATTCTCCTTAATCAGCATTGCCACAGTGGTGGGATCACACTTAATAGGAGATGGGTATTTCTCATAGGGTTTCAAGTTCTTAACAGACTGAGCATCATGCATGACACTACAAGGAACCACCTCAAAACCAACAACCATATACCCAGGAAGTTCTGATCCCCCACTCCCAACAGTAGGAATCAATTCCGACCCGTCTCCAGTTCCCATCACACGTGCTACATTGGCCTCCTCGTACTTATGAACAAGTACAGTAAACTTCAAATGATTAAACACATAATAAGCATCCTGAACCTTAATCCCCAGTGGATATCCCGTCCACCTCAAAAAATAAGACTCCTTCTTAGCATACCTTATCGCAGGCAAATTATCAAGAATCAAGTTAACCTGATACATCTCATCAATCCTCTTCTTTAGAAGCTTAAAGTGATCACCCGACAAAGGATCGGTTCGACACAGAAAGATATCGGTCTCATTGGTATGCATCTTAAACTTATAAGGTGAGTTTTCAATCCTATCGCCCATAAGAACCTCACCAAGATTTTCAGCACTATCTTTAACACCCTCTAAAGGCTTACAGAAAGGCAAACTATAATAGCTAAAAGGAATCTCAGTCTCAATAGAAGTGATTGAATTCACTTTCACTGATAAAGTATCACCAATGCCATAATTGTGAGGGTAACTACCAGGAAGGTAAAACCCATATCCAGATTGGAAAACCAAACAAAGGGTCAAGACCCAGATCTTAAAATGAGCAAAAAAGTCCATTTCTTTAGAACTTTGAGAGGATTTCAGTCAGATCTGAGAGACCCAGATCGTGAAAACAAGTTATTATGCCTTAAGGGATTGGTCTTTATTGTTTTTTTCACTAAAAGTTAAGATCTTGACATTAAAAAGAAAAAGATACAAATAAGGTCTAGCTATTTAGAGGTGTAAAACACAAGAGAAAGATAACCTGACCTTGTACAGAGAGTGGTGCAAAAGAGAGAAACGAAGAGAGGAGTCTGTGATGTAGAAGAATTGTGCGGCAAGTAGAGAGATCTTTGAGATTTTGGAAAAATGGGATCTTTTTTGAGACACAGTGAAGATTGAAAGGCAGAACATATTTATAGTATTGGTGTTGTTTACTTGGATAACCGACAAATCTTGTTTTTCATGGATTGACAATATTAGCCATTTGTTCTTCTATCAAAATGTTAATTTGTTTTCCATCATTATAAAAGAAAAAATTACCTTATCAATTTTTTATTTTATTTTATCTCTATTTTTAATTACAATTTTTAAATTAAGTAAAATAATCAAATTATTTTCATATATATTATTTCTAAAATTAGACTAAATAACTAATTTTTTTTCATCGTCTCTCATTTATACACCAATTTCTTTCCATTTCTAAACTTGAACCAAACACTATTTGATTTAAACCCAAATCAAGCTACTAATCTAGTGTTTTTAATGAATTTCTCTTGTGTGAACCAACTAAATACCAGTATTTTCGAGAAGAAATGCCAAATAAATTTATAATTTTTATGACCTTTTCATAAAATGAAATTTTTTATAATGGAATGCCATAATCTTTCCTCATGTCTCCTTTTGATGGATCATTTTATAGCGGATCTCTGATGAATGTTGGTGGTTTGTGTTGTGCAATAACAGTTGAAGAGATGGATCATTTTATAGTGGATCCTTTTAATGTTTGTCATTGCAGTTGTGATTTCTTGTTCATCTTCATTTACTGATGATGCTAATAATAAAATTCATTTACTATCAAACAACATTGATCCTGTATCCACTGATACCACCAACAAACTCCTTTAAAACCTCAATTTAGACACTATTGCTTGAGTAACCCCTTTGCACCTCTCCATCTCCTTTTGCTTATAATTTTCAAGAATGTCTTGTTAATCCTATCAGAAACTAAATTTTTTTCCAAAATGATATGTTATAAGTTTATTTTTTGTTTGATTCTACATCGTTGCTTTTGAAGAAGTGTGTGTGTGTGTTACATGTTTGCTAAAATACTTGACAAAAGTTCAAGATTTGAACTTATGGTAGAATTATTGGATTATTTTATTACACCAGAGGTTTTTTAGTCATTAAATAAAATATAAAGGCAATCTTGTGAATAATTGAACCTTTTTTGTTGTTTTTTTGGTATGATATAAAGTATTATAAAATTCATGATGTGAACTATAATTTTAAATGAATAGAGGCATTGTAAAAAAATGAGTAAACTAAATAGTCGATGTAATTTTTCCTAATCAAAATGTTGATTTTTAACATCTCCACTAGAGTTTTTTATTGCCAAATCCTTACGAATCTCATAAGTTTCTTTTCTTTTTTAGCTAATGTTTTTTTTCTTTATAAGAATCTTTAATAATAGTTTTAAGTTTTTGTTTCCCCAAATCCTCAACCATTGTTCGGGTTAACGTTTAATTGCTATTTCAGAATAAAAAATATGAAGATAGTGGGGATATAAGAGACAAGATATAATAGGAGAAGAAAAAAATTTATAGTTGATAATAATTTATAAAATAAAGTGATCGTTTATAATATCTTGTTTAGTTGATGATGGTTAACACATAATAAAATATAAAAAATATATTTTATGCTTAATATATATTATCGTCAAAATTATATATTTTAAAAATAATTTTTTTTTTTAGTTTACATTAAGTATTAAAATTAATAATAATATAATAACTCTAGTTATAAAACCTAAATCAACTCAACAAATTTAAGAAAAGTAAAGGAATTAGGATTAACTTGGTCTAGCCCGGTTAATGACCCAAGTCAACCTACAACTCGGTCAATTTAGGATAAAAACCCAGGCTAAAAACCAGATAATATTTTTTTGAAGTTTTTTTTTTTGTCAAAATGATGTCATTTTCATTATTTTTTCAAAAAAAAAAAAGATTAGGGGTTGACTCTCTTGTTCAATAACCTAGGCCGTGTCTTAGATCGTCCTATGGTCCAGATTTTAAAATTATAATAATAATCAATTTATATTTGGATGTCTTAGTTAGACAAGTTTGAAATTAAATGTTTTTACAATGATATTTTATAAATAAAAAACATTATCTCTGCAACCATGTCTTTTATGTGTCTTCTGTTTTGAAATTACATAAATTCACTTCAAAACTTATTCTAATAACAAATTTATTTTTATATCTCATCTGCCTCTTCATTTTTAGATAATGTGTGTAACTTAATCACCTCTAGTTTGACATTAATAATATTTTTTTATTTGAAATAGTTTATCAAGTTTTTAACCTTAAGACCAACTTCTTGAAATCACATAAACTTTTTTGTTTTTGTAATATTTAATAAAAATAAGAGAGCACCAATACAAAAGAACAATCCCCAATCCTTTTGATTCATATCACTATAGCGTTATGTGTCTTTTGCTTTGGAAGTACATAAATTCACTTCAAAATTATTCCAATAACAAATTTATTTTTATGTCTCATCTACCTCTTTATTTTTAGATAGCGCGAGTAATTTAATCATCTCTGGTTTGATATCAATAACTTTTTTTTATTTAAAATAATTTATCTAGTTTTTAACTTTAAAACCACCTTCTTGAAATCACATAAACTTTTTTTTTTTCCTATACTTTTTAATGAAGATAAGAGAGCACCAATACGAAAGAACAACCCCGCAACCCTTTTGATTCACGAATGGGGACAAGCTCAAAGCCTCAACAATTTAGCAAGAAACCGGTTGGTGATCAGCGCACAAGACTGGCTAACTAATAGTCTCCTATTATGCATAATGAGTCTTTTTATATCTAGAAATAATGAAAAGTACACAGTACAAACTTTGATGAAGAAAGCATACCCGCAAGAAGCAATAACATATTAGCAATTTAAGTATGTATCTAAGAACTTGAAAGAGAAGTTTGTGGCTGATCCGTGAATGGGGTCACGTTTTCTCACCTTGTGGTTCCACAAGGAAAAAACTGTAAGTTTCCCCTTTTCCCTTCCCACAAGTCACGCCATGCACATAAACTACGTTCTTGGGCCAATAAAACGTAAGAGAAACAACAGCTAAAATAGTCAAAATCAACCAATAAGGCCAGTTTTCTTCTCTCAATGGCATTGGAGGACTAGGAGTAGTGATTTGTTCAAACACAGATCAGGTAAAATATATATGAGCAGAAGACTACTAGTCTTGATTCTTCCACTAATCCATGCGCAAAATTCAAATACTGATGTAACCATGAGTTCAAACAGAGTGAAAGATAGTGAAAGATACTGAGAATTGCCAAAAAATGAAAACATAGAGGAATGGATAATCAGTATAAGTAATTGGGTTCATGGTTTCAGTAAATTTGAATCTGTGGTGGTTCCAGCCAGGGAAGGAGAAAAGGATCTTAGTGCCGGTAGTGACCTTTCAGGGATCGCTAACCACATTTCTATGGCTGTGCATATTCCATGAAAGTAACAATTCATCCCTGGCAACTTGGAAGATGGCTTATTTTGAGGAGCCACGGCAAGATTCCACGGGAATCACAAATACTTCCATGTTCTATCATCTTTTGTTTCAAAAATCCTTGTCAATAAAAAACACCTAAAATTAATCTACACACGTAAAAACCCAGTTATAGCAGGTCACCTACACTTCATTTTCAAACAAATGGGCAAGAAGGAGAATTGCAGAGCAAGGAAAGTAAGAGACGAAATCATACTCATAAAGACATCTTGAGCACATGGAATATGATGCTGATGTATTTAACTTAAGTACAAGGGAAGGGAAGATTAATTTATCAGCAATTACCTTTGAAACGATCAGCCTAAATAAACTATACATTGTGCTGCCCATCTTTTTTTATGGGGAAAAAGGGAAAGATAACACCTAACTTTTTGCACCCAATCCCCGTGCTTTTGGCCTCCTAACAGCAACTAAAGGGTTGACAATACCTTGGGAATCTTTACCCAAGCCCTTGCCTTCAACAAAACCCATCCTGGTCATCATCTTGGATCCAAATCCTTTGGTGTGTTTTTCAAAAGCTCCGACGCTTTGAGTTTTACTATGTTTTCCGGACTTTCCAGTTCCAGTTCCAGTTCCAGTTCCAATGCTTTGAGGTTTATTCTTCACTGAGTCACCACTGATGTTGGAGAAGTCAACACCCAAACCAAGTGATTTAGGCCGCTGGATTGCTTCAATGGGTTGTGCCATACCTTGACCATCTTTTCCCAATCCTCCACCTTGTATAAATCCCATTTTTTCCATCATCTTAGATCCAAATCCTTTAGTGTGCACCTCAAATGCACCATACTTCGATGAGCTAGTGGCATCCTTGTTTTCGCCAGTTTCATTTATCTCTTGAGCACCCACTGTTATGGTCTCAACGACTCCAGGTTGCATTACTCCACTTGATACAAACGACACTGGTTGATTAGTGTATAAACCATTTCTCCCAGAACTCCCCCTTGTACTTTTCTTCTTCCTATTTCTGTCCGCACTAACTGATTTTGTTTTTGAGCCTTCATTAACAGCAAAATCAGAATCCTCATTGCCAGGCCCTATCAGCTGAAATCAAAAGACAGGCATCATTAGAGAATGAAAATCTAAAAAGCAGTCAGCAATGCAAAACCACTAGAAATGTTGAAACCAGAGCATGCAATTGCATAAACTGCATGATGCAATTACATGAAAATTTGGCACCTTTTCTAGACGAAGTTTATCACTTGCTGAAGGCATGCATGTGCGCTGTGTTCGTGTCCCTGTTACAAAGCTGAAAGAAAAAAAAAATGTCAGCTAGTTTTAGCATCAATCTCAGCAAACATACAGAGAATCAGTTCATATTGGTCACCTTTTCTTGCCAGAACCTTGGGATCCACTATGCAAGCGATAAACTGCGGCAAGTCTTTGAACCTAACAGGAAGAAAGCTACTACCATTAGAATATTGTTAGACCTGATGAAGCTACTACCATTAGAATAGCAAAGCCCAAAAGCACATTGTATTATTATTATTATTATTATTATTATTATTATTATTATTCTATAAATTAAACGAAAACGGGGTTTCACTATAGCTCTAGATATAAACACTATTCACATCACTATAGCGTTATAGTGATGCAAAAATTTTTTTATATAGTTTTACATTTCAATCCACAAACTTTTTTTTTTTCTCTTTTCAGTCATTGGATTGTGAGAGGTGAAAGAGAACATCGCTGGAAAATGACAAGGCAAGAGAATTCAGCTCACTAAAATCCAGCCACCAAAAAAGTAAGTCTTGGTGTTAAAGGATTCATCTTGGAAAGGGGAGTTCAATGATAGTGGTTTTGCCCATCAACAATGCTAGAAAAAGTGGATTGGTCCTTTAAGATTTTTTAGATCCGGATTGATTTTTGGTTTTTTAAGTGATTTTAAAGGTGTTTTGGGGTTTGAAATGAGATAATTTAGGTCTCTTAAATGTTTTAGAGGTTTTTTTCTGGTCAAAATGGGCTCAATATTGAGTTTTAAGGGGTCAAAAACCTTGCCCTGATTTTTCAAAGTAGACAGCGCGTCATCTTTTGAGTCCAAGTGTGTGGGACTAGCCTTCCAAGCCCATCAAACTTTTTTTAATTTTAAATAAAACCTTATTTAAATTAATAATATAATGCTATTTAACAAATCATCCAATTATATCATACTTTTTAAATGAAATTATGTCATACTTTTAAATGAGATTACACCTTTTATGCTTATATTTGCAATCACTTTTTTAACAATTGTATGTGAGCCTAATATGTTATAAATTGTAAAAAATTGCACATTAATATTCAATAGGAATTAAATAGTCCTTTGATTGTTAATTCTTATATGGTTTTCATGAATTAATTATTCTTTGATTTTTTCATATAGCCACATTAAAATTATGAAGACATTGTTTTTTTATTATTTTTGTTTGAAACTTGCTTTTTACATTAATGACAAGTTTTTGCTTCTAAAAAACATTACTAACAAACAAAATATGTTTTAAAACAAAATAAATTAACAAGGAAATGGGAGTTTTGCCTCTAGAAATATTTTTTTTCACTCCTTTATACTTAAATTATTGAGATTCTTGCAAATATTTATTTTAATTATCTTGGATTTTTATTAAAAAACAATGTTGTTAATAAAATAGCTGTTTTTCATTTTTTTTTTAAAAAAAAAAGAGAGAGCATAAATAAGGAATGGGGGTTTTAACTTAAGAAATGCATTATCTTCCAAAATTGAAGATTTTCAAACTATTACCAACATTTATTTCAATCACCACATAATTAAATAAAAATGAACTTTGAAAATCACCATGAAGCATGTGCCAGCCTAAAAGCTAGAAAAAAATATTCCAAAAAAGGAGGGGAAAAATCCTCGCTAATTTGTTAATGAATCATAGAAGACTATAATCAGTAAGACAGAGCAAACAAATTTCCATACCTGGGAACAATCCCGTTAATGCACAGGCTGAAAACAAAACATATCCACTTCATCCAAAACAATCTGCCCTAGTTTCTACAATTTAAAAAGGACAAAAGAAAAAAAAAAAAGAGATGGTCACTAGTTCTTTGCTATTAGTTATACTTATTTTTGTGATTGGTTATACTTCCTAGATCAGCTCGGTATAATTCATTGTTGATAAATCCTAACAAGAAGGCACATGGCATTATAAACTACATGAAAAAGCACAAACACTATTAATCTCCCTAGCTTCATTAGCATATAGACAAAATCAAGTATGGTACTGTACTTGAACTTGAGATTATTTCCATGGCTATAGGCTTTTCTTTAAAGGAATACTGTCAGAACACAATTATTATTAATCTTTATACAGATTTGGAAACTTATACCACATTTCGTTAGAAGGATGAACAACAGCATGAAATAACAAAGCAAGAAGAAGGGAAACATGTAAGAAGCGAAAGATAACTGTTCCCTCTGGCCATGTTTAGGTAGGATAGAAGAGAAAGGAACCATACTTCCCATTTCCAATCAAACAAAAACAACACCAGATCTTGGTAACATCTCATTCTAAGTGGGTAATGCTTTGTAGTCACAAAGATAATTTCTTTTTCTTTTTTTTTATGGCTACACTTGCAAACTAAATGGCACTAATATGCTAGTTCGCATTCAACCTGACATGAATTACACTGTTAAACATTATTTCCATTCTTTCAATCCCATTTATTAAATGGGACAATCAATCAAAGAAGGATTCCATTTACCTTATTTATTTTCTCCAGATCAACTCCCCGGCTCAGCATTCTCTGGTGATGCTTGACAGCAATCATTTCTTTACGATGCTTCTTTTTTTCACCTGAATGATTAGCAGGTTAGGGCAAGCAAAAAAGTTAGTTGCACCCATTCGTGTCAATTTCCAGAGAAATCAAAACATCAGAGAAGAATAACTTTCTAACTTCAAGCTGAAGCAACCACCTTGCTAGCATTATTTTGATAACCAGAAGCAAAATAAGGTACAAAGGATTCTAGAGGTACATGCACATGCGTAAACATAAAAGCATGTGCACAGCATGCTCACACATGAAGACAAAGTAGGTTATTCAATCAATCCCACTACTGGCTATCATACAACACTTAATTGGATCACAACACCCCCCTCCCCCTTCTCTAAAGTACAACATGCTAATGTAGAATGCTATTCACCAGGATAAATGCAAATGAGCAAACATTACCAGGAAAATTTCTGGAGTTTTTACTCCTCTGAGAAGACCAAGGCAAGTGTGCAACATGCTTCTTTTTGGCAGAGACGATTCTTGGATCCTTTACATGCATAAAATCATCCAAATCTTGAGACACATCTCTGGCAGATGAAGCATGGTTCCTTTTTGAATGAGGTTTCTTCATACCATATCTTCTAGATGCCTCCTGGAGGGCAATCCCACCCAACTTCTCTAGAGTCTCATCAAAGCAACCACTAGAAGAACTATCCTCTTCTGAATCATCCAGAACATTTTCTACCAACCATTTGACATCTAATATGTTGGAGCTGCCTCCAATTCCTTCCAAGTAATCTTCTGCAACATCATCATCAACATCGAATTCACTATTAGATGTGTCTTCAAAGTCATCACTTTGAGACAGTTCAACTTGTTGAGATTCAGAGCTTTCATCGAGTGACTCCCCATCACTTCCCCCATCGGAAATATCTTGGGTGAATAATTTCATGCCTCCAATTGACAAAAAGGCTGAATTTTTCTTCGGAGAAAATGCTGCAGTCAGCATTTCTTCACCTGCCCTGCAGTTAGCAGCATCATCAAAATCCATTTCTTTCTCAGAAGATGATGAATCAAAAGAAGATCCTTTTTGCTCTTCCTCTTCCATTTGCTTCGAGGATGATTCAGCACCTGGGGTAGCCTCAAATTCCTCACAGAACCCCAATTCCCTATGTGAGCTCTCGCCAAGCAGAAAATCTGAACTGTATTCGTAAGTTAAATTCAAATTACAGGGCTTCAGAGTCGGTGTTTCATCTAAATAAGCAACAATATGTGTCTCCTTGGAATCCATTAAAACAATAGGTTGCGACTCGTCCATATCTCTGCTGGTACCCTCCTATAAATATTGAAAAAAAAGAAGACAGAATAACTCCAAAGGTAAAATCGTTTCACCAACTTCCCAATCTGTTCACACAATAATTAAAAACCTTAAACAAAATGAATGCTTCTGGCTTCATATGTCTCGCAGTGACCGTATGCCACATACTTTTTATTAAAGGGATAAACTTTTCTCAAGCTCCATTCAAGTAGATAGAGGTTTAGGTGAATTTCAGACAAAGCACATCATTGAAACCCTAGACCAAAACCACAGAACGAAAAGGAGGCACACTTAAAAATTTTAATCACTCCGATTCTAAATTGAAACCCGATTAGGAGTTTGCAGGGTAGTTCTCTTTATCCAGTCTACTCATACATGTTCCATAT
The DNA here is from genome assembly GCF_005239225.2 of Populus alba. Classification (NCBI taxonomy): domain Eukaryota; kingdom Viridiplantae; phylum Streptophyta; class Magnoliopsida; order Malpighiales; family Salicaceae; genus Populus; species Populus alba. Next base: position 17,506,060 of record NC_133289.1, read on the forward strand.
AATAGCTGGAAAGCAACTCCTAGTCAAAAATACCTGAAGATCAAAACAAGGATAGTTGTAAACAAAAGCATTTCCACTGGCTTTACGCGGTGCATTCTTAGAACCCGAACACGCTTTTCCTTGATTAGAATTCCCCGGTTTCGAACCCGACTCGGAATTCGATTTCACATTACTACTCCTTCCTGCAATTCAACAACAAAAAAAATCGAGAGAGAGAGAGAGACCCTCATTCAGTTCAAATATTAAGTTCAACTGAACTTAAAAGTTTTTATCTTTCCCAACAAAAATACTCCAAAACAGAAAAAAAAAAATGAATAGAGAGAAAGAATCAGGGGACCTGAATGGACAGGAGACCAATCCGCCAAGACTCCGCCTTCCACAAACAGAGAGTTTCGAAGTTCTTTCGATCTTCTTCTGCTCCTACTGCTGGCCCCACTGTCTTTTCTGATGTTTCTCTTGTCGATTTTTTTATTTCTGTTTTTGTTGTTGTGATTGGGTCTTCTCTTACCTCCTCCTGCCATGGCTGCCGTTTCGATCTCTCTGCTGCCTTGCCGATTGAAGAACAAGAACAATATTTTTTACACCGTTTCAGAGGGTAGTCTGGTCTGGGCCGTTACAGTCAGTGCTGTATGGGCCCATTCAGATTGAGGGCTGACTTATTCGGCCTTTTAGTTGAAAGACCATTAAATCTCGTGAAAATAAGTGAAAAATCTGCAAATGATTAAAAAGTTTAACTAGATTTGATTACATGAATTAATCAACTCTTTTTTTTTTTTTTTTTATATATTACAAAAAATTGGCAAACAAGAATTTAAATGAATGCCTTAGTTATGCCTTTTAAACACCGTATGTTTTAGATTTTTAGTTAAAAAAAATCAAATGAAACATCAAATCTTTAAAATTATTTATAAATCATAAAAAAATTCTCCAATAATTCATGTGAAAATACTTAGTATTGGATCGAGCTGAAATTTTATGAAAATGTTTTCCTACGTTGGGTTAAAATAATGTAAAGACTTCCTTTAAATAATTTGGCTAAATTCTAAAAGGATGTGTTTTGGACAAAAAATAATATTTATTAAAAGTTTCAAATCCTTTTTTATAAGGATTTATTTTATCTTTTATTTGACAATCTGATCCTATATATTTAGAAGATATTAAATTATTTATTTATTTTATTTTATTTTCTTTATTTTTTATTTATTTATTGGATTTAATTGTTATAATATAAGGGGTCCATAAGGGGTCCATTAGGTTTATTTAAGTACACAAGACAATTCATATTAATAAAACTTCTTGTTTGCCACACTTTGTGTGTGTGTGTGTTGGTGAGATAATCTCCCTTTCATGGTTCTCTAAAGAACTGAAAGTGACTTATCGAATAACAACTGTTTTCATGACGTCATCCTTATACTTCTCATTCGCGAATCAATATTCGTTGGGTGGGTGAGGGTTTACGTTTCCAATAGTTCCTGGTGCCTAGGTACAAGTTATCTTTGTGTCACACTCCTATCAAACTTGATTTACTTGGCTTTTTGGGAATTTGTGTCTTTGCTTATGGGTTGCGTGACCACGTGATCACGAGGTTCACATTAGTTTTTAGTTAAAAAAAATTAAACATGGGTTATATTTTTTGTTCTTTTATAAAACAAGTCTCATACTTAATATAAGAATAATATAAGGTTATAAAATGAAGTCCAATTAAGTTATCAATTATAATTAAAATAAAAGAATAAAGATTCCAAGTTAAGTCTAGTTAAGTACTTATAATTTCATACCTATTGAAAACTTATCATTACCTATAGCAATCATTATTTTTCTCATTCTCTATTTGAGTTATTATTTGTATCATCTTTTAGTGAAACTCTTCACATTCATTGATGTTATGTCTCATTACTTTGTGGAATCAATAAAAAATTTCTTAAACCTAAACTTATTTTTTTTGTTGGCAGATACTCGACTTGCTCTGACATATCATACAACCTATCCATGGTTGCCCTTAATTTTTTTTTTTATAAAATTCACAACATTTACTCCCCTACAACTCGAAGTATGATTAGGCAAGGGGTTGGAATTGATGTTGGGGATATCTTCAAAGGCTATCCACTTGTTTTGAATAATTGCAAGAGCTTCTTCTCGAATGTTGAGCAAATATCAATGTTATAGCTAGGATTTCTGGTATAGTACTCACATTTTAGGTCTAGTTTGTACCAATTTAGAAAAAGAGGCTTTAGTGATGTAAATAAAAGATGGGCCACTTGACCTATGCTTAGAAGTTTTGTATACATTTCTCCTAATAGTATGGGTAAAGACAGGAGATGTTCTTGGTTTTTTTGGTAGGCTCTTATTGGATTGTTTTCGTCTTGGTTTTCTAGCAAGTTAATAGGAGGCTAAAATAGCATTTGACAAGTTAGAGATTGCTATGAATGCCATTTCATTCCTTTCTTTGCTTGATTTTTCAAACTCATTCATTTTAGAGATTGTTGTAAGTGATTTTGGAATAAGTAGTGTTTTTTCAATAGTGTAAGCCATTAGCTTACATTACCAAGTTTTCAATAGTGCAAGCAATTCAGAAATGGAGGTATTACTTGGAACATGAAAAGTTTATCGTTAAATTAAATAATGAGAGCTTGAAGTACATGTTGGAGTAAATGATTCATTCTATAGTTTAGAAGATGGGTTTAACTAAATTATCGGGTTTGAATTATGAGATTTACTATACAGGTGGGAAAGAATATATTATTGTGGATGCGCTTTTAAAAAGGGAAGATAATGCTGGTTTCTAAATGTATTAAGGAGGTATTATCTAGTTATGAAAAAGATGAGTTGATTAAAGAATTAATTGATGTTATTAGATAAAGTTGCATATCTAAACTATGAATATAGAGATACAACTATAAGGTATAAATGAATAATTTATATTGGAATTTCTAATTTTTTTAATAACTATGTTGATTTAAAAGGTGCATAAGAGTCTTTCAGATGGTTTTTCAGGTATGTATTATACATATAAAAGCTTAAAATTCTTTTCTGAAAGGTGGAATGTTTTATTAATTCAATTAAGGGATAATTATATTGAACATCCTATAATTACAAAATGACTAAATTACCTTTATATATACATTATATCTCAAACACTTACAAACCTAATATATATAGAAAAAAAAAAATTCAAAGCACATTTTTCTTTATTTTTCTAAATTCTAAACCATCAATCAATGAAATTATTCCCTTAATCAGAAAGCTTTCTCAATTTTATTTTGGTCTTACCTTCCTTTTTAAATGTCTTGCTTTCTAGTCTTTTGTTGACTAATTCTAAACCATCATAAATTGGTCCCTTGATCATAAAAATCTTTTCTTTTAACTAATTTAGCTTGGAGCTTGTCAATTTCGTGTTTGATTTGTTTCAACAACAACACATAATTAATAATACCAACAAATAAACCTAAGTTAAACACTCTAACTTCAAAATACCAAGAAACAAATCAATATCACAAAACCATAAAATTTAAGAAACCCATATCATAAAATTCATATTAAACAAACTTATTTCATTAATCAATGTGGGTTTGATCTTTTTTTACTCTTAATTATTTTACCATGGTGTTTTGCTTGTTTTATACATAAATCACGCTTTCAATCTCTTTTTAATCTCCATTCTCTTCACCAATTTGATCTTGTAATCACACCACCTCCTCACACAAACCCAGAAAAATAATTCAATCGATATAAAAATCTCACTCATAAAATTAAAATTAAAATCAAACCTAAAAAAGAAGAAGCATAAAGAAAGAACATCCAAATCTCCATCCTTAACAACTTATAGACCCGTCTTCTCTTATCGTAGTTGGGTGTTCTTCTATTTCTACTAGTATTGTGGCAAATAATAACAAGAAAAGTAAGATTATTTTTTTTAATTTTAGAGGGTGATGTATTTTTTTTTCTTTTTTTTTTATTATTATAAGTGAAGGGAGTTACATAAAATAGAAAGCTAATATATATATATATATATATATATATATATATATATATATATATATATATATATGTTGATTATAAATTTATGGGTTATAGGTTTTTCTAGGTATGAAAATCTTAATAAGAAATTATATCATATCTCCCGGCAATTCAGGATAAAAGGAAGGATAAAAGGCGAGGGTGGTGGCTAGTATTTTTTTTCTTAAAAAAAATCGATGGCAAAGTTGTAATATTTAATACAAGACAATTTTTTTTTATTGACTTTATTTTTGACGCATCATGGTGGGGATGTAAAATGTCATAAATGTATAAACTCTAGGATTTAGAATGTACTTTCTAAAATAATTGAGGCAAAGTAAAAAAATAAGAAAATTGAGGAATGATCAATGTAATTATCCTTTTAAATAATTTTTTAATTGTTATTTTTTTTATTGTTGTTGAATTTTCATTGGTTACAGATGGTGATTTATAAGCGATAATATGTTTGTGTTGTATTGAATAATTTCCTTTAAACTACTAATTGCTCTATGGGCTCACATGGTGCGATTGGTCAAGCTAATTTTAGCTAGAGACCATTATAGCCACCACAATTCACAATTATTAGGATATCAAGATAAATAATAAATAAGTTAAAATTGACTTATCTCTCTTTTAGTTTTCTCCAGAAATAAACACAAATATTATAAGAAAACATTTCATTGTTTAGCACCTATCAATATTTTTTCCGTAGTACAATGACAAGTTGTTGTATTTATTAATAAAAATGAAAAGAAATTCTTTTGAATTGTAAACATTCAATTAAAGAATTAGATGTGTAGATAACTTGTGTAACCATGACTAACTTTCTAGTTTTTATATGATTTCTTAATTTTTTATAATTTTATTTTAATTTTTTTTACTATAATCTTAATTTAATTTATATAGTATCAGTATTTTGTCGAGCACAAATCAAATTGAACTCATATACATAAATAGACAAATCAAATTTAATAATAGTTACCAAATCGTGTGTGTGCATGTGTACATACATACAATATACTTAATTAAAATCTATAATTAAAAATAGAAGATTTTATAAAAGAACAATTATTAATTATAATCTTTGATATTGAATCTGAATCTAAACAACAACAAAAAGAATATATTTATCGGGTACAAAAAGATTCATTTTAAACTAGAAAATTTAGAAAACATAGAAGAAGATAAGGATAATAACAATGTATATATTAAGTTTTTCAAAACACATAAACACAACATAAACAACAAAATTTTAGAAACAAAATGGGATTCCCAAAAATTTCATTAGATAATCTAGGGTCATTTAGGATTTTAGCGGTGATTACATGAAGATCAAATCTTCTTTCTGAGGTTTGATTAATTTCTTTAAGGTCGAGTTGTTATAAATCATAAGTCATATAAGTATCTAACCTTTAATAATAATCCACACGAACCAACAATAAAAAAAATCTCTTAAAACCTTTTCAGGAGAGATGGGTTATTATGCCTTGAGTATTAGCTCTTTCTTTTCTCAACTCGACCTATCTTTATAAATGGAGGGTGTACAATAGGTTTTGTATTATAACTTAACAAAAATATAGGCAATAACATTCTATTTATAAGAAAAACTTAATAATCATATAAATAATAAAATATCATTTTGTCCCCTGAATGATATCACATATATTATTTTAATATAATTTTAAAATTCTATTCAATCAAGTCCTTACTTAATTTTTCTAGGTCTAGAATTGTAATTTCATGTATTAATTATATTATAATCCTTAATTTTTTAAAACTTATTTACAATCAAGTCACACTTGATTAATTATCTCATTTTAATTTATAACTAATGATTCTTAATGTGTGTGACTTAGTAGGTTCCTAATAAGTTGACACAAATATAAATTATAATCCTAAATAAAATAGGATTAAATGAATTAAATACTTTGATTTATTATCAATTCAATAATTAATTGATTTATATTTAAAGACCAAGTGCATCATCGTCTATCATAATCTCCAAATATTAAAAAAGTCATAAGTGATTTAACTTAACCTTTTAGTGAACAGTTTCTCGGTATAATTATTATCTCTTTATAACAAAAATATATTTTGATTTAGATATATAACATGTAGTGTCTTAGCCCTGTCAAATCATGTTTGTTGTCAACACTAGAGTTATTAATTTTTTGAATAAGATTTGAAATTATTTTCAAATCTCATTCCACCTTGCGCAAGGATTTCACAATCAACATTATTTGAGAAAAAATGGAATATTTTTTTTCTAATTTACTTAGGGTGGTGAATTTTTTCTTGAATACTCAAATACCTTCATATAGTTCATATTATACCCAATATCTTCTTGTTTGTTACCCTTGATTGGGACAACATATAGTCATGATTAAAGTATAACGTTTTTTTTTTTTTTATATAAGATAACTTAGTGATTTCAAGTTTATGGATCATTTACACAACTGTCATGTGAACATTTCAATACATAAATAGTTTAGTGTATATATTATTTCATAAGTACCAACATATTAGTTCAACCTCTTTTACGTATCTCTCATACATCAAGTTATGAGAACAATTGTTTCTATTTATAAAAGAAAAAATATAATATGTATCAATCTCAACGACTCTAATTAATGTCTAATATTAATAGAGCATTGACTAGGAATATTTATGAATAATGCTTTGATGCATTTAAATCTCATAATTATAACCATTTTATAATCATCTTTACAAAGCATTTTTGTCACAAGTATTTTATTTTTACTCTAGATCCATTAATCAAATATCAAATTTATTAATCAAACATAAATGAGTATTAAAGATAAAGAAAATTTTTATTAATGATAAATATGTTTTTACATAAATAAAACTAGTATTATATGTAACTAAATGATTGACTACATGGCATATATACTAATAGTACAAGCATGTGGTAGAGTTAATCCTAAAATGAACCTTTATTTCTAGAAAAGGTGATTACAACAAGTTATTGTAAAAACTTTTGATAAAAACAAGTCCTTATTATATATAAAACAATAAAATAAAATAAAATAAAAGAGATTAGTGCTTTACCGTGGACTGTGAGTGATTTCATTGTGAATTGCAATGTTTGAGTTTACTCTCTCCAAAGCTCTTTCAATGCTGATCTTTTTCATCAATGAAACTTTGGACAAGTGGCTCTGAGTTATTTATTATATTACAATCTAAACTAAAAGGCATGAGTGCCCTTTCATTGTTTACCTAGATATAGGTCATTATGGATTGAAGCAGTGTAATGATAAAGTTGCCCTTGCCACATAAACTTGCAAAGCATACAGTAGGGGTGTGGGGTTGTCTTTTCCTTTTGGCATTGAAATGCTATATATTAAAACGCGAGAGAAAAAACTGTGTTTATTATGGACACAAACGTATTACATTGTGGATGACATTGTAGCCATATAGTGTTTGCACTATAGATGACATTGTAACGCCCGAGAGGGCGTTATCTTTGTTGTTTGTAAGGCATTATCTTTGCACTATAGAAGATATTGTAATGCCTAAGGGGCGTTATCTTTGTTGCTTGTTAGTTAAAAATTGTGGCTGGATTGTTGGGTTATGCTGCCACTAGGATCCAATGGCATTAGGTCTTATTGCTAGCAAAACTCCATGGTGTTGGGTCTTGTGGCCAACAAGACCCATCAAACAACGTAGGGTTCTACCCCCAACAAGACCCAATACTTATAAATTTTCTCTCTCTTTTTTTTTTCACATGGTAAAGATGAAATATTATTATTATATTATTATGTTATTGTTATTTTTATTTTTATCATTAATAAATTTGAAGAAAAAAATTATTACTATCAAAGAAAAACCATAAATTTTATTTGAAGAGATTCAAAATTATAAAAACTCGGGCCAGACAAGTTTAATAATATTATTAATATTATTATTTTTATTATACTTAATATCATTAATATAATAATTAATAAATTTGAAAAAAAAATATTATTAATATTGAAAAACAACCATAGATTTGATTTGAAAGGCAAAATTAAAAATTATCATCATCATCATCATCATTAATAAATTTGAAAAAAAAAAATATGATTACTATGAAAGAAAAAAAAACAAATGTTATTTGAAGGGATTAAAAACTATAAAAACTTGGTCCATACAAATTTAATATTATTATAAATATTATTAAATTTATTAATATTATTAAATTTAAAATCAATTTTAATATTATCAAAAAACACATAGATTTTGATTTGAAGGGTTAAATCAATTATTATTATTATTATTAACTTAAGTTTGGCATCCCCTTCCAGACCAGAGAAACTTAGGGCTGGAAAGGGGCACCTAACTCAAATTACTTAAGAATGGCAGAGGTGCAGAATCAAGTCCGTTTGATCTTGTAGGCTTGTAGCCTCACCTAGCCTAGGAAAGTTGTGTTAGGCGTCCAAACCAAAAGCAAATGGATCCGACGTCCAAACTCAAGTCTAATGGGTCCGATGTTGTAGCCATATCCAAAATTCTAGGGTTTGACATTTAAGAGGGGGCCAAAGCAAATGGATCCGACGTCCAGACCCAAGTAAGTGTTATAGTCATACCCATTTAAACATGGGTAATTTTATTATTATTATTAATATAAAAAATATTGTTATTTGAATTACAAAGATTATTATTTTTATTATAATTAATATTATTAATATAATAATTAAAATTTTTGTAAAAAATATCATTAATATGGAAAAACAACCATATATTTATTTTGAATGATAACATTAAAAAGAAATTAATAATAATAATAATAATTTTGAAAAGAATATTATTAATATTATTATTAGTCCATTGGGTCTTCCAGCCCCGTTTAGCCCAAGACACTTACGTCAGGCGTCTGGATCTAAACTTGGACAAGCACGGACATATTATTATCGATTCCATAAAATTATTTCGAAGATGAATAATAAATTTGAAAAAAATATTATTAATATTATTATTAGTTCATAGGGTCTTGCAGCCCTGTATGGCCCAAGATAATTAGGTTAGGTGTCCGGATCTAAACTTTGGTTTGACTATAGCAGCAAACCCAATAACGTTGAGTCTGGCTACAACTCTAGGCATGGTAGTCTTGGATCTCCCTTTATAGACAAACCCAATGTTATTTAATTTTAGATTTTTTAGATATTTTTTTTATGAAAAAACCCGCTTAACCATACCATCTAAAATTATTCATAGTTGGACATGTTAGATTTGAAAGAATTTCAAACTGTTTGTTGGAATTGAGCATGTTCTCCAATAAAAAATTCCATGGAATTGAATTCAGGTTAGATCCGAATATGAGCTAGAAAATCTTTGCGTTCTTGAAAAGTTAATAGGAATCTTGTAATAGGATTTCGACAAAGACTTTAATAAAGACGAATCTAGAGATCTTAAAATAATTTTTGTTAGCCAATTGAATGATGGAGATTCTCAATGTCCTATATAAAGATTAACATATTTGTCTAACATATATATATAAGGCTACACAATTCAACCCTTCCAAAAATCTTTGCAATATTTTTATGTTTTATATCTGGATATATATAAAAACAATTTAATAATGCAAAGCAGAGACTTACTCTCCCTGGTGCATATTCTTGAAGAGAAAAAAAAAGAGAAAGGGCAGTGTTATCACGTGCCTAAAAAAAAAAAAGGGGTACATCTCCTGGTACCTTAGGATTCGAAGAAGGATGTTCAAATTAAAAGAAAAACGAATTTGGAGAGGTAAAACAATTTTTGTAGGCCATTAGTTACTTCTAGTCATTATTATTACCCTTTTTTTCCCCCCACACAACTTAAAAGTTTTCTTGCATTTATAGAATTCACCAAGTATGTTTTCTTTTCTTGTCGAAGAGATAATAATAATAATAATAAAAATAAAAAAGTGACAATAAGCTAGACGAATCACGAGGTTATCCAAGGATGGAGGGATGACCAAAATCCAAGAAATTGCACCTATATGAAACATCGGACAGGAGGCATTGAGTTGTTTATTCAGTGTTGAGTTGTTGGTATTATAATAGTTATTGTGGCTGTAGTTTGAAAAAAAATTATTTTATAAAAAGTATTTTTAGTTGAGGTTGATTTAAAAAAATATATGTTTGGTTAAAACTATGGTTGAAATTGAGGTTGAACAAAAAATACTTTAATGTGTTTGGTTAAAAAATACTTTTCAATTGAGGTTGTAAAATAATTTCAAAAATATATATATTAATATTGATGGTTTTTAATTTAAATATTATAGATTTAATAACTGTTATTACATCATAAAATAAATAATATTTTATATAAAATATTTTTCATTATTACATTAAACTATTTACAATTCTATCAGTATGAAATACATCCGACAAGAACTACAATTTCCTTCGTTTTTTATGCGCGCAACAACATAAGATAAAATATCATCAAAAATAAAATTAGGATTGCGATCTCCGTCTAATTTATCATTAGTGTCATTGAATAATGTTAAACACTAATTATTTTTTAAATAAAACACAATTAAAATTAAAAAAAATAATTTTTTTATTTTATTTTACTAGGTGGATACGTTGGTAGTTATGTTTTAAAATAATATTTTTTATTTTATAAAATTTATTTTTTTATTAATATATAAAAATTGAATTTAATTTTTATTTTAAAAAATAGAAAAATAATGATAATTTAACCATAATCCAAACATGGCCATAATCATCATTTATAAGAAGAAAGCTAGTGATGGCTTGGCATTGGCATATAGAGAATCTCTATGTATAATAAATTATTTTATCTGGGTATAAATATCTAGCACACCAATGATTAATTTATTATGATGGGTAGAGTTTAATTATTTATTGAAACAAGCGGGAAGCATGTGAAAGCAGCTCTTGATTGTTTCTTCTAACCCTGCGTTTGCAACGCAATAAATAATAGGACCCATGAACAGTAATTGCTGTTTTTTTCTTTATCAAACGTTTAGCTCTTGCGTTTTGCTTCAACCGCAACCGCAACCTCCACCTTGTAAACAAATAGTCTCTCAATCTTTTACTGTGAATGTGTTTTACTGTAAACTATGAGTGATTTTACTATATAGTGTATTGTTTGAGTTTACTATTTCCAAAGCTCTTTCAATGTTGAGCTTTTTCATTAATGAAACTTTGAATAAGTGGTGTTGAGTTGTTTATTATATTACACTCTAAACTAAAAGACATCGGTGCCCCTTCACTGTTTACCTAAATATAGTTCATTGTGGATTGAAGCAGTGTAATGACAAAGTTGTCATTGCCATATAAACTTGCAAGGCATTCAGTAGGGGTGTGGGGCTGTCTTTTTCATTTGGCATTAAAATACTATATATTAAAACATGTGAGAAAAACACTATGCATTTATTATGGATATAGACTTATTGCATTGTGGATGACATTGTTATCAGTGTTTGCACTGCGGACGATATTATAGCGCTCAGGGGGTGTTATCTTTGTTGTTTGTAAGTGAAAAATTATGACTAGGTCATTGGGTTCTGCTGCCACTAGAACCCAATAACATTAGGTCCTGTTACCAACAGAACCACATGGCATTGGGTCTTACTGGACCCATGAGTGTTGGGTCCTATGGCCAGCAAGACCCATCAAACAAGCAGGACCCAATACTGTAATTTTTTTTTTTTCACATGGTAAAGAGAAAATATTATTTTTATTATTATTATATTATTATTATTATTATTATTATTATTTATTTTTATAATTAATAAATTTGAAGAAAAAAAATTATTACTATGGATGAAAAACCATAAATTTTATTTGAAGAGATTAAAAACTATAAAAACTTAAGTCAGACAAGTTTAATATTATGTTTAATATTATAAATATTATTATTTGTATTATAAATATTGTTATTTTTATTATAGTTAATATTATTAATATTGAAAAACAATCATAGATTTGATTTCAAGGGTAAACTTAGAAATTATTGTTGTTGTTATTATTATTACTACTACTACTACTAAATTTGAAAAACAAATATTATTACTATCAAAGAAAAAATGTTATTTGAAGGAATTAAAAACTATAAAAATTTAGGTCAAACAAATTTAATATTATAAATATTATTAAATTTAAAATAAATTTTAATGATCCAAAAAAAAAAACATAAAGTTGATTTGAAGAGTAAAATCAATCAATCAATCAATCATTATTATTATTATTATTATTATTAATTTGGGTTTGATATCCCTTTCCAACAGTCTTGGATTTAAACTGCAATGTTGGGCTCTAAGCTCTTGGATCTCTTTTTAAAAATAGACCCAATGCTTTTTAGTTTTAGATTTTTTTGATAATTTTTATAAAAAAAACCACTAAACTAGTACCATCTAAAATTATTCATAGTTGTACATGTTAGATTTGAAAGAATTTCAAACTAGTTGTTGGAATTGAGCATGTTCTCCAATAGAAAAATTCCATGGAATTGAATTCAGGTTAGATCCGAATATGAGCTAGAAAATCTTTGCGTTCTTGAAAAGTTAATAGGAATCTTGCAATAGGATTTCGACAAAGACTTCAACAAAGACGAATCTAGCAGGTCTTAAAATAATTTTTGTTAGCCAATTGAATGATGGAGATTCTCAATCTCCGATATAAAGATTCACATATTTGTCTCCAAAAAAAAAAAAAGGGGGGGCTACAAAATTCAACCATTCCAAAAATCTCTGCAATATTTTTATGTTATATATATATAATTTAATAATGCAAAGCAGAGACTTACTCTCCTTGGTGCATATTCCTGAAGAGAAAAAAAAAGAAAAAGGGAAGTGTATCACGCATATTTTTTAAATCCGATTCAACTTGACGGGTTGATTTGGATTTGACCAACTCGAAACTAGAAATGAGTCAGATTAAAGAAAAAATAGAAAAAAAAAAACCCGGTATGGCTCAGTTAACCCAATAAAAACCTGGTTGCAATCTGTTGATTTTTATTTTTTTTTACTAAAACGATGTTCGTTTTGATTTTTTTAAAAAAAAATTGACCTGAGCGATTTAATAACCCGGTTAAAACCCGGAACTAGAATCTTGAATCGTGCCGCATCTGAAAACTATAATATCACGTGTCTAGAGAAGAAAAAAGAAGAAGGAAGGTACAACTCCTGGCAGCTAAGGATGGGAAGAAAGATGTTCAAATTAAAAGAAAAACGAATTTGGAGAGGTAAAATAATTTTTGTAGGCCATTAATTACTTATAGTCATTATTATTACTTTTTTTTTCCCAAACAACTTGAAAGTTTTCTTGTATTTATAGAACTCACCAAGTATGTTTTCTTTTCTTGTTGAAGAGATAATAATAATAATAATAATAATATAATAAAGAAGAGGGTGACAATAAGCTAGACGAATCATGAGGTTATCCAAGGATGGAGAGGTGACCAAAATCCAAGAAATTGCACACTATTTTATTATCCACACATAATCAAGACTTTGCATAATTGTAGTTGGTTAAGCGAGCACCTTCATGGTCGGTTGCCCATTAATTCTGTCACGCAATCTCTTATAGGTTTAGTAGTTGTGAAATTTGGTAGAAGGCAAAATAAATAATAATAATAATAAAAAAAATACCGGCAGGCTATATCTTGAACGTATGACATTAGCAAATATTCTCTCAATGTCACAAGTAAACTTAAACTTGGTTTTCTTCTTTAGTCCTACTAACGAATTAATAGTGATCTTATTTATTCGTATGTACTAACTACTCTATTTCAATTGTGAGAAATCGCATTCCCCTATGCTCTCTCTCTTTTCTTTTTTCATGGGCATTTGATGTTGGTTTCTGTACATCATAAAAATAATAAAATAAAATTACTTGGAAGCTTTTATAATCTTATTAAATAGATTTAGAGTTGTTTAAAAATTTATTACTTAGAGATATGATTTTCTTCGACTTTGAATAATTATTTAAATGTTGGGTTATTGCAAACCATACATTGTTTAATTGTCCGACTTCCAATGGTAATCCACACAAACTATCAATGAGAAATATTTTAATTTCCTATTTAGAAGAGAGGAATTGCTATGCTTATAGTGCTAGCTATCTATTTTGTGATTTACGTAGTTTATTTTTTTGTCTAACAAACAACCACCCTCGAAGTAAGAAGCATAGCTTATTATTTATAGGTAAATCTGAAAAACCTTATGAATTAACAAAATATCAATTTGCCCCATGAATAATATCTATATATTAATTCAGGAAAATTTTATAAATTAACTCAATCAAGTCCTTACTTGATTTTTTTAGTATATTAATTATATTCTAGTCCTTAATTTTTAAAATATATTTTAATCAAGTCATACTTAATTAAATCATCTCAGTTTAATATCTAACTAATGATTCTTAATGTCTGTGACCCATTAGATTCTTAATATGTTGACCCAAATATAAATTATAATTCTAATTAAATAGAATAAAAAAAATTAAAAAAATTAAATTTATAATCAATTTAACACTTGATTAATTTATATTTGAAGATCGGGTGCATCGTCTAGCAACATGTCATAATCCTTCAAATATTAGAAAAGTCATTAGTGATTTGACTTAATATTTCAATGACCGATTTCTCAATGTAAGTAATATCCTTTCATCAATAATTTTCTGATTTAATAGTAAAGTATAAAGTATGTTTGCCATGTTAAATCATGTTTGTTCTCTACATAAAAGTTATTGATCATTTGAATAAGATTTAAAACTCTTTTCAAATCTCATTCCACCTTGATCAAAATTTCTTAGTTAATACTATTTGAGAACAAATGTAATATTTTCTCTAATTAACTGAAGGTGATGAATTATCTCTTGATCATTCGAGTACCTTCATATAGTTCATGTTATACCTAATGTCTACCATTTCATTACCTCGATTAAGATAACAAGTAAGAAGATCAAAGCATAACATTTTTATATAAGATAAATTATTGATCTCAAGTCTAAGAATCACTTACATAATCTTCAAGTGAGCCTTTCCATAGACATATGTTATCTTTCCATATGAAATTCTCATGTGAGTCAATTCAATGTACATATCTTATGATAATCACCTAAATATTAGTTTTAGATATTTTGTATACCTCAATTTATGATAACAGTTGCTTCTTTTCATAAAGGAAATAACATAATATGTACCGATCTTTGCGGCTCTAATAAATGTCCAGTATTTAAGAAAGTATTGATCATGAACATTTTAGCAACGATGTTTTGATGTAATAGGATCTCATAATTATAATAACTTTATAATTTTTTTTGTGAAGCATTTTTGTTCCACAAACGTTATTTTTACTTTAGATTTATAAATTAAATATTAAATTCATTAATATAATATTATATGAATATAAAAGATAAATTAAAATTTTATTAATAATAAATATTTATTTACATGAATATAATAATTTCACATATAACCAACCGATTATCTGCAGAGTATATTAAAGTAACATTTCCTCCATGCTAGTCTAGGCGCGTGCATATAAGTACGGAGTTTATATATATATATATTGGCTGCTCAAAGTGAAAACTGAAAATTAATATTGTTGTATTAATTTAATACTTGATAGAATATTTGGGAAAACAAAGTGGGCATTGAATTTTCCTTTTCTTTGTAGGAGGTACCCGATAAATGAGTAGTACTTAAATGATGTGATCTAAATAAATGCTATCTATTCAGCTAAAAAAATCGATGGCTTTGAAAATTCCTTATCCGAAGTCTGAAAAACCTTGTCTGCACCAAAAGTGATTAGCAATATGTATCAAACTTCCTTAAAGATGAAAGAACAGTTCAATATGAAATTGACAACTTTCGAGGTGGGAGATGTGTTGTAAGCTTTCATTACTACTCTCAAAAGGTTCCCATTTTGGACGAGAAATGGAGGAGGGCTGTATTTGATTCTATATAATTCATTTTTTTGATCAGTAAATGCTATTATTTTTATTGAAAGGAGGGCAATGTCCTTGGATTAAATACGAATTAATCAAGGGGTGGCAACTCCATAAATGTCATGCCAAATCTGTAGAAATCAACTTAGAAAACATTCTTGAAAATAAGAAATACAAGTAGAAAAGCAAGTGCACAAGATTAACTAACCTTTGATCCCCGTGTAGTCTCAGGTTTGAGCTATGTGGTTGCTAATATTGATGGCCACTAGAGGTTTATTTGGTTGTTAACTTCAGGATCCGTGGAGATTAGTCGAAGTGCGTACAAGCTGATCAAGATACCTCACGTGAATAATAATAATAATAAAAAGATTAACCAATCAATCAGCACACCATTAACCTTGACACATATGAACTCGTTAAGGATGCTCGAGAGGTTAAGCATAGATTAATACTTTGTTTTTAGGAAAAACACTTTTCTCATATTCTAATGTTTGGTAAAGACGCGGACAAATTTGTTTTTAATATTTTTTGCATGATAATATTTATTGTATTATTTCATTAATGATTAAAGTTTTTAGGTTTTAAGAAACTAAAAAGAGTTCAAGATACAGTTTGGTAAAGCAAGCATACTTTTTAATCTAATCATTGAATCAAGCTATGATTTTGATACAAAATTTTGAAGGCATTGTTTCTTATCGGGTTAAAATTTCATGATTATTATAGACGTGGAAGGAGCAACTTGAAGTCATTAAACATGCTGAAAAGTTTGAGGAACATGAAGTATAGTTAAAATTCGAAAGACAACTTGAAGTTAGTGAACATGTTGAGATTAAATCGACTAATGAAAAGGAAGAATAAGTTGTTAGAATTGCTCAAAAAGTTGGAATTGATAACAAAAAGGACTTGAGTATGGATAGGTCAACCAAACCAAGTTTATCCATATTGGATAAATATCATGAAATTATTAAATTAGCTAATGGTCAAGATATTGTTGTTAGAGCACGTCAATTAAAGTTTTCAGCATCTTAAAAGATAATTTTATTCGAGGTTTATATTTTAGATCTTGAGAAGTTTTGCTTAGATTTAAAAATTCAACGTGAACATATATTTGCTGAAATTAGATTTAGGATATTTGGAGCAAGCTATCTCATGCATAAATGATAAATGTTATATTCAAAGTATCTATTCATTTAGAGTGGTTGAGTTCAATTTTTGATAATCAACTTCAGGGCAAGCTTTTTAGAAGTAGAGGGGACTAAAGTAAGGGAATCTCTTTAATATTCCTTACATGATAATTTTTATTATATTATTTCATTAATGATTAAGATTTTTAGGTGTGAGGAATTAAGAAAAGTCTAATAAATAATTTGGTAAATTAAGCATAACTTTGAATCAAATTGTTGGATTGAGCAAAAATTTTGAGAGAATATGTTGAAGGTTTTGTTTCTTATTGGGTTAAAATTTTATGATAATTGAAGATCAAAAAGGCCTTCAAATAAAGTTTGAAAGTTATTGAGCATGATTGTCTTTATTTATCTTGTTGTGTTTGGATTCTTTTTCTTATTTATATTAGAATTATTCATTTAATTAGTATTTTACTATTCAGGAGTCCTAATGCTAGATAGATTCAATTAGTTAGGTAAGTTTCAATTAAGAATCATTTTCTATAAAGGATTTTTGTTTTAATTAGAAATCATTTACTTCAAAGGATTCTAGGTGTAGAACTAGTATAAATAAAGATGTCTAATTTATTTTATAAGATTAAAAATGTTATTTAGGCTTTTAATAAAACACTAGAGAGTTTTCTATAAATTTCTTTCCAGCTTAAGTCTATAATATTAAAGCTTGAGAACCCTAATTTTTATCCAGGCTATTCGTCATGTCAAGTAACTTTAAGAAAAATTGGTCAAGAGAAAAACATGTTTTAGTCAAAGAAAAAATCGGTCTTCAAAGAAAGGAAAATGTTTCCCTTCTATTTTTTCTAGAAAACACTTTCTGAAAATTTCATAAAATAAAATAAAAACCAAGGTGAAATTACTAAAAACTTTTTCATTCTTTTTATTATTATTTATGTTACTTGAAATAATTTATGAAATAATTTTTTATTCAATTTCATCCTTCTTCAACTTTTTTATCTTTCAAATCTTATCCACATTCTTTTGATTACTATTTGTTTTACCTGAAATAGTTAATGAAATTTTTTTTTTCAATTTCATCTTCCTTTGATTTTTCATCAGTCGGATTTGGACCCCATTCTTTTAATAAACTTGGAAAAAAAATAATAAGTTATTTTTTAGCTCATTTTTCACGCATAGCCAAACACTGTAAACTGTTTTTAAACTATTTTCCATGATACTATCAAATATAAAAAAATAATCCACTTTTCAAGAATCTATTTTCCATAAAAGCCATCATATATATATTCGGCAAAAAAACAGGACCTAATTGTGTGTTTAACATTGTGATAGGCTCTTCCAGTTGTGATTTAAAAAAAAAAAAAAGATTTAAAAATATATTTTTTATTGTGGTTTTAAATAAATATGTTTTGTTAAAATTGCTATAAGTTGAATTTTTGCATAAAAAAATAAATGAAAAGCATGTTTCCATAGATAAAATAACATAAATAACCAAACTCCCCTATCATCTTAGATTAGACTATGAAAAAGTTTAGGTAGTCATTAGTTACTATTTTGATATAGAGAAAACATAAATAACTAAAAACACTTTCGATTTTAAAGACGGAGATAAAAATGAGGCGTGGGAGATCAGATTGACCAGCGGACTTCACTAGGTAGTTCTTCCTAAAAAGTCCAATTGATTCTCACCGTTCATTTAGATGATTCTTTTCCACTGTTCCTAGTTAATGCCCATAGAACTTATCGATAAAAACCAAGGAAAAAAGGAAACTACTTTTGACTTGTCTTACATGGATATATGCTATTGAAGAAAGAGATCTTTAGTGAACGCACTGATTCGAATGAAATTGTTTGTTTGTGTGGAATCCACGAGAATTTAATTTCGATTTATACCTAAAATTACTCGAATAATAAAATGGTTATTAAAATCATTATCGACATCATATGGTTTACTTGCATTCAACATGACCATCGGCATCATTTATTTTTATATTATAAAAATATTTTAAAAAACATTATTTTTTTAATATTTTAAATTATTTTGATATATTAATATAAAAAATAAATTTTTTTTAAAAAAAATTATTTAAATATATTTTCATTTAAAAAAATTGTACTATAAAAAATAAGTATTGTGGTAGCTTTAAGTGGGAAGATGATAATTTTCATAGTTGTAATTTTATAAATAATATATAAAATGATTTTTTTTATTTGCAATGGTTGATACATAACTAGAGTGTACTAGAGCTACTAATAGTCTAGAAGATCCTACCTTTCCCATATTCACAAATTTTCAGTATAGTGAAAAAAAACTTTTTAGTGCTCATATTCATTATTTATATTGAAAGATACATATATAAAATTTATCAATTAAATACATTTATCAGCTTCTTTTCTTATTTTGTCCTCTCTCTCTCTCTCTCTCTTTTTCAGAATTCTCTTCTCAGTTACAACAAAATATTAATTTTTAAATATTTTAATTTTTTTTATCAAACACATTATATAAATATTTCATTTATCATAAAATTGATAAATCATTCAAAAAAATAAATTTAAAATAAAAAATAAATGACAAAGGAATCTGATGAAGAAACTAAGATTAACATAATCAAGAGAATAAATCTTTTTCATCTTATCAGAAAAAAAAATCTAAGTTAACTATGTTCTTAATTCCCACTATTACAATGAAAGAGAGGAAAATAATATTTGGATAATAAAATAAATTGTAGAGTTTACAAAAGAAAATTGGGGTTTTAAATTTTTGTAGTGCTTGATAAAGAGAATCAATATATCTAAAAATTATTTTTTTGTCATAAATTCTAAGGGAACTAAATAAAGTATAAATGAGAAGAGAAACAAACAAAAGCATTCAATTAATAAAAAAAATTTGTTAGTAAGACATTCAATATAAAACAATTGAATACAAACAAACAAACAAACAAATAAAATCCCCAATTTGCAAGTGATTTATGTGGTGCTTGCTAAGAAAGATAACGAAATCTAATAATTGTACTTAATTAATAATTTTTTTTACAATATATACACTTTAATAAACCAAAAAACAAAAGTAGTCAACCAAAACCATTTTCTTTTTATTATTAACTCTTTTTAGAATTTATTTTTAAAATAATAGAAATGTGTTTAGTTCAAAAGATAAAAACGTATTTAGTTGAAAAGATAACGATAGTGAAAACAAAAATGTATTTAGTTGAAGAGATAAAAACAAAAATATAAAAATAAATTTGTTTCTTAGATAATTCTGGAGTGAAGTTTTTGTATTTTTATAACAATAGGTATAGAAAAGACATATCTCCAGAGACAATATTTATTATTATTATTATTATTATTATTATTATTATTATTTATTTCTAAAATATGTTTGTAAAAAACTCTCAATTTTAAAATTAACCAACAAAGACATATACATATACAAATGATTATAATTATAATTTTAAAATCCAACTCAAGAGTTGATCCGAAGCAAAACCCAAGTTACTGGTCAAGACCCAAGTCATGGGTTTGGTTAACCAGAGTTAACTCGATTTAGCTTAAGAATAAAAATAATTATTATCATAGTTTTAAAAATCAATTTGAAGGTCGTTATAGGGCAAGGCTCAAATCATGAGTTGGAAGAATTAACCCGGGTTAACATAAAAATAAAAATGATTATTTTTTAAATATGAAAGTTTAATATTAATACATATTAAAGATAAAATATATTTTTTTATATTTTATTATGTATTATACCATAACTAAATATATAATAGAAAGATAATCATTTCACCAAACTTAATTTTTATCTTTATCTTATATTTAATTTGTCTTTTTTGTTTCTAATATCTTTGTTTCTGAACCAAACATTGTCATAAATAAATTACAATTTTCCAACACAACAACACTTGTACCTAAAGACTTATATTTATAACTTGTTTGGTATTGTAATAGTGATTATTTTTCTAAAATATATTAAAAAGATTATTATTTTTTTTATTTTTTAAAATTTATTTTTAATATAGCATATTAAAATGATTTAAAAAAAAAAACGTTTTACACCGAAAAACAGACAAGCGATGCCTTGACACACGGCAATTACCACGCTATTGCAGCACGCATCGCTATCCAACAAACACCAAACACCCTCTGCCGTGCCATCATTACTACTCTCTTCTCTTCTTATAATAACCCCACAAGCACCTCTGTTATGCAAATTGCTACTGCTGTATCCCTTGGGCCTAAAACAAACAGGAAAAAAATATAACTCCCAAGTACAAGGTGCTACTTTGCTACACTTTCACAAGGTGGCGGTGAGGAATACATGGCCGCAGGAGCTGCCGATGGGTTCTTCCGTTATGTCCATGACGGTTGTCTCTCCGGTGGTGAGATGGGTATTGATCGTAGGCCATACCATCGCAATTGCAGCTGTGCGCTTCACAAATCCAAAGAGAATTGTTCACATGCAATGTCAAGGTATAAAAATGTGTCGTATCCAATAAAAAGGTGTTGGAGTGAAGGAAGTTTGGCTTTGATGGTTGCTAATTCTTCTTCTTGTCATTCCTCTCCATCTTCTTCACCTTCTTTACAAGCGGGGAAGAGTACTGCCACTCCTCATCGAAGGAGGTTAAGCCATGATCTTGATCTTGAAGACCAAGTGTGTTCTTTTAAGGTCTGATCTTTCTAGTTTTTTTTTTTTTTTTGGGTGGGGATTGTTTTTATTCTTGAATAATTTGGTCTTTAATAGTGTTTCGTTTGATCCATCAAATGGTTGGTGTAGTTTGTCATGAAAATGAAGATAAAATGGGGTTCGTTTTGTAAGGATGCTAGAAATCTCTTAATGCTAAGAATTTCATTTGTTATGTATGTGTATATCCATCTTCCTTGGCTTCTGGTTTTTCTCTTCTATCTACTTCTTCTTCTTCCATTCTGGCCCATGTACAGATCTCAAGAAACAAGGAAAAGAAATCAAAAAAAGTTGAAATAGATGTGAAGTTGGCTATGATCAACATGTTGTGTTGCCTTTAATTTGAACAATCATCAATAGATGAATTAATTGCAGAGAGAAGCAACAGCAAATAATTGCTGTTTTCCACAAATTCCAAGCAATTCCAGCTGTATCAAAGATTATAAATTGTGGATCTGCTAGCATCAAGAAACTTCAGAACATGGGAAGGGGAAGTTTGAACCTTTTTAAGATGACATAAAGTTTTTAAGATGACAGAGTGGGTTGAATGGTCAGCATACGCTCACTAAAAAGCCATAAACGCGTCAACTAGGATACACCTTTTCAAAAAAAAAAAAAACTGGGGGAGTTGGGTTTTTATTTATTTATTTTGTCGTTTTCTCATCAGATATTTTTGCTGCTCTTTTGAGGGGGGAAAAAAAACTTTTAGCTATGATGGCCATGCGGTTTGATAAGCAGCGGGTTTACTCCAGTTTGGGAGTATAATAATTTATATTCTTAAATATTTTTTAAAAGTGTTTTTAGTTTTTTTAGAATTATTTTTTTTTATTTTTAAAATCACAACATCAAAGGTTGAGTTATTATGAGGAGAGACAAGATGATGATGCGATACTGGTTACAACATTAAAGGGTCCATTAAAAATATTTATTATAATCAAAATAATAAAAATTAAATTTAACAAATAAAAAAATTAAAAAATGATAAAATTAAAATAATAATAATAATAACACTTTCATAAATTATTTTAAATAAAATAAATAACAATAAAAAAGGGAGCAAATTTGATAGATAAAAAATTTTAATTTAAAAAATGATAAGAGAAAAGTAAATAACAATCATAAAAATAAGAACCAAAGTTAATATAAAAATCAAATTAAATCAAATTTTGAAGGGATGAATCTGAAAAAAAAGATTAAAACAAAATATATAGCAATCAAGAGTTTGAGGACCAAATTTGACATAATCAGCAAATAATATGATATTTTTAAATTTTTCACAACTTCTGAAAAGTGTTTTCCGCTCAAAATAAAAAGAAAACACTTTTATGGAAATCAAGCTAAATTTTTCTTTGATAGGAAAGTGTTTTATGCCCAAAATAAAAAGAAAATACTTTCCTGAAAATCAAGTCAAATTTTTCTTTGACAGGAAATGTTTTTCGTTAACCAACTTTTCTAATGGTAAACAAATACATGAAAGTTTGGAAAGTAATTTTCTGGAAACCATTTTTCAAAAAATAAATTCACCCTAAAAGGAGTTCAATGGGCTATGTTAAGAGACTTAAGTTAAAAATGTTCAAATCCACCAACTAGATCTTTGTCTACCTTTTGGGTTATATTGCAGCTACAACAAGATTTTGGATTCAATTTCAATTGGGTTGGAGACTAGACATCTATACTTTCTAACAATATATAGTACGCTTATTAATTCATCTGGACAAGATAAAATGACATTTTTAAAATTGGATTTAGAATCTATTAGTAAAATGCAAAGAAAAAAAATATTGTTTTTTTAAGAGTTATGGATCCCATTTATTACAAGGAGTCCTTAATGCTATTAAAAATTTATGTGGCAGTCTTTGTATCATTTATTTTACAAGAATTCAATAACACACAAGAAGAATTAATTGGTCATAAATTAATTTTTATTTTATTAGACAACAAGCTTATATTCAGCAAGGATTTGTCAATACTTATTTATTTTAGGTATTTTTCACTATCATACATGACAAAGAATGAAAAATATGTTAGAATATTGTTTTTATTATTTTAAACCTAATTTGGAAGTGTCTTTCTTCCTTACAATGTATGAAGAATGCAAAGACAAATATTGTTGAAGCCGGGCAACATGGGAAAGTGCAAGGAAACAGAAACTCCCACAACAAAATTGAATTAATCGATAAAAGAGACTCTCACAGTTGCTTACAAAACAGTTTCTTTCAACAATAATTTAGGCATCTAGCAGTATATGCCACAAGTGTACGGTTCACATACATGCATTGTTTTCGCCATAAGGCAGTAGAAAAGTACATGCCGGCCCTGGAGACCGAAGAGAAGCTTCATAAAAGTAAAGTCTGCTCATAATTTGAAGTTATTATTTATAATGAAAGTATTTCAAGCTTGATTCTCACTTAAACGTGGGAGGGATCTTTTGGGAGACGTGAAAGGTACGATACTATGCATTAGTTTGGCAAACCCAATTTCCTCTCCTTCTTCTTCAGGAAAAAAAGCAAAAAACAAAAGGAAAAGAAAAGGAAATGCTACTGGAAGTCTATAATCATTGAGCAAATACGGTGGAAATCTCCCCGAGTCAAAGGTATGGACATGTGTATGTAAAAATATGTTTGTGAGTGTGATTATGGTTAGTTTTTAAAATATTTTTTATATAGAAAAATATGTCAATAATTTTTTTTTAGTTTTTAAAAAATTATTTTTGAGATTAGTATATAAAAATGATTTGAAAACATTAAAAATATATTAATTCAAAGCAAAAAAAAATTTTTCAATTTTTTTCAAAAATGCTTTTGAAACGCAGTGCAAAACACACCCCAAATTATGGTTGTAGTTGCTTTTCAAAGTGCTTTTTATTTGGAAATGCACCAAAATATATATATTTTTTTATTTTTTAAAAATTATTTTTGACATCAGCGCATCGAAATGATTTAAAAATACTAAAAAAATATTAATTTAAATTTTTTTTTTAATTACTTCCAAATAAATAGAGGAGTAATCAAAGCCGGTTTAGTGTTGTAGATACGATTGCTTTTTGTTTTAAAATGTTTTAAAAAAATATTTTTATATCAATACATTAAAACAATATAAAATCACTTAAAAATTTAATTTAAAGTTAAAAAATAAAAAAAAATCAAAACGATTTTAAAATAGATAAACAAACAAACTTCTGGTCAACATGCACAATACTTTTGACATCTATCGGCAAAAAGTGGTAGCTACCTAGAGAGCAAATCTTGGCTGCAATCCTAAATACTAGAATTGATTTTTGATGTATAAAAACAACTTATATATAGAATCAACCTCCAAAACAACATCACAAACCCATCAGAACGCCCCAAAGATCAGTATATATAGCATCGGACTTGTTTTGCATGTGCTCGTAATCTCCATTGATCTCCAGATCCACCTCTTGATCTTATTAAGATGTGGGGTTCTAAATGGAATCAAATGCAAAGCAGGAGGTACCTGGGAACAAGATAGCCTTCTTGAGCTCCCAATTTAGAAGGTTTTCAGGCTTCAGCTCCAACAAATAAAGGAAAACTAGAAAAACGGACCAGCGACTAATATGCAATCACTTTGGAAGTTGCCAAAGCAATTAAACTAACAAGTTTTTGTTACATAATAATATAAATTATATCCTAGACTTCACTTAATAGTTTAAGTTATTGGGTTAAGATAGTTTCTTGACATGGTATTAGAGCTTTATGACCAAACGGTCATGAATTCGAATCTCACCATTTCTATTTATTTGATAAAAAAATTAAGTACATGGTAATGTAGGCCTGTGTAAATTTTAAGTTCAAAAGGCTTTCACTTGAAGAGATGTGTTAGAGAATAATACAAATCATATCTTAAGACCTCATATAATAGCTTAAACTATTAAGTTAAGATGGTTCCTTGATAATTTGCAAAACATTTTATCACTAACCTGTAGTTTAAAAGAAAAGACATCATGTGGGTGTGAAAGGTGCAATGTTTCCGATGTTGGATATGTAGTGAATCTCTCCAGACACCCATTTTCTGTGCCCTAGAAAATAAAAGAAAAATGTGGCCAAGAAATGGTGAATACAGATGGTTTGACAGAGTAAATGAGACCACCTGACTTCAGAACAAACATGCAAAGCACATTGCAGACTCACTTCGGTGGAAAGCACCGCAGAAGCTTATCATACGTTGTATATTCCATCACAATGAGCCAACGGGAAGCATATTGCTTGAACAAAAAAAGAAAGAAAACCAGAACTTCAAAGATTACTCAGAGACACCCTCGACTCATAGCAGAAATCGAGAGAAAAAACATCTCGATATATGCTTGAGAAATGGTCAACCATCTCCTGTGATATGTGCAGTAAATAATAGATTATTAAGTCAACTACTTGCATGATACAAATGAAAAACCCACATCAAAGAATCTCATAGCCATGGGAATCAACAATGAAAACTAAGTCAACCCTGTTATTTCAGAAGTGTCAAAATCTATATACCTAGAAGCAATTTGTCAGGGAATATAGATCCTTGGCTGCATAGGAATAGTCGCTAAAACCACAGAAAATCACAAAACTAGAATAGCATCAGAAGTGTCAAAAGTTGGTAACAATTAATTTCCTGTGGAGAAAACAATGAAGAAATCCTAACACATAGGAATTCAAGATCCGAACCAAATTAAACTAGAAACCTTTCTCCTAATTTGCGTATCAGTGTCTCCCTCCCTCACTCTCTTGGAGTAAGAATAACGAACTGCCTCAATCAAGGACTAAAATATAAAACAACCCATAGGAAAAAACGATTTGTCTTTGTTCTGCAGTGACTGGAAATTAAGAACGATGAGATCAAGCATTTCTATAGGTTATTGCTTCACAGAATCACTAACACACAAAATATTCTCCCTAGGTTATTGCTTCTCACAACACTATCCATGCTCTGTATAAAGCACCAAGAAAGCACGCAAATGTTGCAAATAAACTCAAAATCACACGCTCTTGACACTTCATCCCCACCTACGGAAACGAAGCGGATTCTGTGGTGAAGAAGGGAGGAGAGAATGGCTACTGGAGCTGCTGAGATGATACTTAAATGTATCTTTAGTGGAAGTATATCATTGAATGACATGGAGATCAAGCGAAGGCCATACCATCGCAACTGCAAATGTGCACTCCACAGGTTAAAAGATATTTGTTCCGATGCTTGTCCTAAGCAAAGGAGTTTATCGTTCCCCAAGAAACAGGTACGGAGCAATCATCCCTTGTCCATAGCTACTTCCAGAATCTCTTCTCCATCTTCTACCGCAGATGATTCATCAATGCAAAACATTGGATCCCTTTTTTTATTTTTGGTTGGGGTATCCAACGGTAATGTTT
This sequence comes from Populus alba, assembly GCF_005239225.2. Lineage (NCBI taxonomy): Eukaryota > Viridiplantae > Streptophyta > Magnoliopsida > Malpighiales > Salicaceae > Populus > Populus alba. The sequence goes on from NC_133289.1 coordinate 17,533,142, forward strand.
TGATAGTTGCTCATTGAAGGTTAATACACTAACAAAATATTTAACGTGGTTCGGACAAACCATCTACATCAAAAGAAAAAACCATTTTTATATAAGAAGAGAACAAGATTTAACAATAATGAAGGAAGATGAATCATTCACTCGACTCTACTCCTATCACTCATCTTCTCTCTTAGTAGTGCTATAATGGCAGCCACAGCTTGCTCTCCTATATTCCTCATATCTTTGATTATACCTACTCTCTCATTTTGCTCTCAAATAATGCTTCTATTTATAGGTATTAATGGTAACACAACTTAGTCATAATTTATGGCATAAATGGTGGCAGCAAATGAATTGCACTATTTCTGTCAAATGACTGATACAATTTCCATTATAGCCTTTTAACAATGACAACTCTACTTTTTAGGGTAGGTGCATATATTGTTGTCCATTAATGGCAATATCCCAACATTTTTGGAGGGTGCTTCGGATACAACAATTACTGACAACTTAAATTGAGTATTTTTATGCCCTCACAGTCTCCTCTTAATTTCTGATTTTAGAATTCACAGCAACGCGAACATAACAGATACAGTATTAGGAAAATAGGACTCTATATATGTATATTCAATATCCAGATTTTCAGTAAAGAAAATGGCACAGGATGTTCCTTCTCTAAATGCTAATATTGTTCAATCTTTTTAGTACAAAGATGCTGAATTACATTATTGCATAAATCTTTACTGTCATCTTAAAGGACAGCTAGATCCTTAGAAGCAAACTGTGCAAGAGAAAATCAGGATTCAGTGACCACTGCATTGCACTATTTAAATATGGAAACAACAATGAATAATCCCCATCCATGCATGTTCTTTTTCCTAGACACAAAAATGGCTATATGCTAGGCTGTTCCTGACTTCCCATTTACGTGCCTGTACAGGTAGCCGGTAACTCGAATGTGAGGGCTCAGGGTGGATCGGTCTAATTAGATCTGGGAAAATCTGCAGATAATTTAAGATTAGGTAAAGATAATTTGCTGTTGTGTTTCTTCTAGTACCCCGGCGTTGCCTCCATCGTCAGCCACCAAGTTGAGGTCAAACTTTTCACGTTGTAAACAATGTTTTATCAAGAAAAAGGAGGTGGGGACAGTGAAATAGTAATGGCCTGCATAAATGAACTCACAAAACATGATAGTATAATGATCCTATCAAATCCCAAAAAAATGAATATTCATGAAGTCAAGCTATATGAACTTCAGCAACTCATTGGAACAGTGAAGTGCAGATATCAAAACTGTATAGTGAATTATGATTTGAGTTAATGGAAGTAATTCCACGAAATATTTATCGAATGGATGCGTGGGACTGTAGGAGATACTCTTGGTCAAGATTCCAAACAAACAGTAGCATAAGTTAAAATCAAGAACCAAGTGATATGTCCAAGTTAAGGTTTTGTTAGTTTCTACGTACATGACGTGAAGAACATTTATTATTTTTTTAACCGTGAGTGTCGACGAGCTTATATATATCTTAACTAATAATTCAAGATCCTGAAGTTAACGATCATATAAACTTTTAGTAGCTTTAAGATTTGTGACATTTGATGATTTCTGAAAAACAAATACAAAACCTAACCAATTAAGCTACATTCCTTGTAATTACATGAAGAACAATCTTAATCCTGCAGGATCCATTGTTGCACAAAATAGTTCCCTACCTCAGGCGTAATGATAAAGTAGGCGTATCTTCCAACAAGTTGGGTATAAGGCATTCCTCCAAAAGAATCGCTCTTAAAACCCTACAAAAGAACTGAACTTTTGGTCAATGTCAGCAAGAGCAAGCCAAGCCTCTGTCCTAAATTTCTGGGACTCTCTCAGTTTATTTCTAGGCATAATAAAGGGACCACCACCAGCGGCTCTCAAACAAAGCCAGAAATTCAACAGCAAAAACAAACATATGAACAAATTGTAGTCTTGTTCCTGCAAAACTATTCCGTCAGGAACTGTCATCAAACCTAGAGGACACTCGAGCATTTTTTTTTGCTGTCGCCTACTCATATATTCCTGTTTATGAACTCTATTTCCCATCTCTATATAAAAGGTCAACAAAACTATGCAAAACTTTCAACTTGTAATACAGAAACACTGAGACACAAATCTTCCAACACCCACACCCACCCCTGTAGCAAGACAGTAGATTCAAAGGCACCGAAGAGAGCAAGCATGTTTATTGCAGCATCTGACATAATGTTTCGATGTGTCTTTGACGGATCGATGCATTTCAATGGACAGCATGGAGATTGAGCGAAGTTGTCATACAGCAACTGTGCACTGCACAAGTCGAAAGCTGGTAGCTCCACTAGTTTTCCTCAACCTAGAAACATCTTGTTTCCCGAGAAACAGACATGGAGAGATTGTTCTTTGTCCCTTGTGACTTATCAACCAAGAGTAAAACAGATTCTAGCAGGACCTTGCTACACCAATGGCAGCCTTGTTTACAAGCAAAGAAATAGAGAATCAGAAACAATTTAATTAATTTGTTTTTACAGTTCTTTCTGTGATCTTCCAGCACTCCTCAAGATTAAAAAACCTTTTTGTTTAATCTTACAGTCCTACATTTTACAAAAAGAAATTTGATAAAGATTAATGCAATTAAGTGGACATTGTTACCATCCGGAATGATGAAGAAGTCCTAATCCACAATATAAAATTGAAAATTGAGTCACTTTTGTGGTTTGACATCTGAGAAAACTATGTCAAAGCCCGTATCCAAGAAAAACAAATTAAGACAACAAACCAGAGAGTCTTGTCTCTGTCTGTGTTCTTTTTTAACAGAATCTATAACCAGTTCTACAGACTTCAAAAAAATATATAATTGAACAAGAAAACAAAAACATCAATACAAAATCACGACAATATTTTATTGGCCCCAATGTGTACTTAGAAAACAGTTAAAGTAACTAGGAATCTCTTCAAAAAGAAATAGAAAACAAAGGATCTTAAATTCACAAACTACATACAAGATTATTAATCCCTCGTTTAGGGCAGTTATGAGACTTAGAGTTTCTTGAAATTTTAATTTTTTAAAATGTTTTAAAATTATTTTGATATATTAATTTTTAAAAAATTAAAATTAAAAAATTATTTTAATATATTTTTTAAAAAAACACTTTAATACAATTACTCAATCACCCTCTAAAAAACATAACTCAAATATTAGAGATGGATAAATATACTTGAATTATTTGATAAGTTATCTCTCAAACCAAGAAATGTTTTTTTTTTATTCTAAATATTAAAATTATTTTAAAAATTTTAAAACAATTATCAATTTAATATTTTTAAAATAAAAAATAATAATTTAAAAGAGCTTTTAGAAAAATAGAAACTAGCTATTAGTCTCAAGTGTCTATAAAAATGATCCCAGAGAGGCTATAAATCAACAAAAAGTTTTCATTTTTTTTTAGTTCAAATAATAGAGCTTTATTTATCAAGAGATCCCAAAAATAATTTATTTATCAATAAATATTCTTCTTCTTTTACTAATTTAACTACAGAAGAAATCTATCTTCTTTTTGTTTTTTTTTTATCTTATCCTCGTTGTACAAATGTAGACCCCACTTTTTGTAGTTCTCTTCTATCTCAATCTCAAACAACCAATCATCCTCTTTCCCTCTTTCTCCCTAGTCATCCATGTCCACTTCTTCACTTCAATTCCACCACCATGTACTCCCCTCTAAACCCTCCACCACCACCACCTCTCCTCCCTCACCACCACCACCACATCCCTTCTCTCCTCTCTTCTACCACCATCACCCGCCGCTCCCTCCTACTCTCCACCTCCCTCTCCACTCTCTCTCCACCTCGACCAACCCTTGACACCACTATAACAGACCGTGTCTTTCTTGACTTCTCCATCTGCTCCAATTACTTCCGCCCCGACCGGACCCTCTCCGACACCTTCTCCACCCTCTGCACCGACTCAACTCCCCTAGGCCGCCTAGTTCTTGGCCTCTATGGCCATTTGGTCCCTCTCACTGTCTCCAACTTCAAAACAATGTGCACTTCATACTCTTACAAGAACACTCTAGTCCATAAAATCTTTCCGGGTCAGTTTTTTCTTGCGGGCCGGCAAGGAAGGAGAGAAAAAGGAGAGGTGAAAGTGCCTCAAGATTTGGCAAGAAATTTCGAGAGTGTTGATTCTAAGGCTTTTAAGCTAACACATTCAGGACCTGGGATTCTTTCTTTGTGTTTATCAGAGAATGATGATGAGGATAATATTAAGCTTAATCCTGAATACAGGAATGTTGAGTTCTTGATTACTACTGGACCTGGTCCTTGCCCTCAGTTGGATTACAAGAACATTGTTTTTGGAGTGGTTCTTGAAGGTCAGTTCTTTTCATCTTTTTTGTTGAGTTATTAGTAATTATATTGCTTTAATTTTCTTTCTTGGATTTGGTTTGATTTTATTCTATTTGTTTAGAACTCTTTTTTGGGTTTGATTTCTTCTTATTGTGGTTTTGGGTAGGCAAACATTCACCATCATAATTAGAAGAACCAAATGTGATGAAGGAGAGAACATAAAGCTGAATTGCTATCGATTAATTTTGAGGCTGTATGCATAAAATATTTCTTGAAAGAATCTGAGGTGGACTTTTATGAGTTAATCCCAAATCTGATAACATTTATTCCTGATTTAAAAGCTTTGCAGAAACGTTTAAAGGAGTTGATCTTTTTTAAATTCTCAGCTCTCACATTGCATCTCCAAGTCCAGACTAAATTATCTTATCTTAGCGTTGCTGTGAAGAAGAACCAATTTGATACCAATCATATCGAACAAAGTTCAAGTAATTGCTTCTGTCTTATTTGGGGCAGTATGTAGCACCCTGTTGGTCCAATCAGGGGTAGCTCAGCTGCCACTATTGCCTCAGGTTCCCGGCCTGGCCCCGATTCCACTACCTTTAATTCCAGCTCTGCCTCAGAATCCGAGGCTGCCTTTAACCCCTGCACTACCCTGCCTTTAGTTTCAGGTCTGCCCCAGGTTCTAGGGCTACCTTTTCCTCCTTCACTACCCCAGATTCCAGGCCTACCTTCAGTTCCAGGTCTGCCCCAGATTCCGAGGCTGCCTCCAACTCCTCCACTACCCCAAATTCCTGGAACTCTTGTAAACGTAATCCAATGCTTGACATCAGTAGCCAATGTACCAGGATGTGTCGTGGAAATCACACCTCTCCTTAATGGTCAGTTAAGCACTGTAGGATCAGCTTTTTGCAAAGCTTTTAATTCAACAAATTACATTTGTATTAAAAAAATGCTTGCTTTGAATCCACTGTTCCCTTCATTGCTGAATGATGCTTGTGGTCGCACCAGAGGAACTCCAACTGCTGCCAGTGCTACCTCAAAAGGGTCCGCTGGAAGTGAGGATAGATTTGCTTAGCTTTAGTTTTCTCCAACTTTGGTCTTGTGTTACCTGTTTTCAAGTAGACTTTCTTTTTTTTTATGCTAGTAATTGAATTGTTAATATTTGCTTTTAAAAATGAGGAATAATAGAATAGTTTCAGTTTCTTCCATGGACTTTCACTCTTTCTCTATATCAAACTAACGCATGCATACACAATCACACAACTGGTCTAACATTAAATTAGTGACACTTTCCCCCATGAAATAGATCAATATGCACGGTTTGTTCTTAAATTTAATTTACTATGACAACAGTCCATGCTAAAAAATTTACGTGGATATGTCCAATCTCTCATCTGTTTTAAGTGGTATGATTTGTTTAGAGACGTTGACATTTTATTGCTGGTTTCATATTAATAGTTCCTGATAGAAACTCTGCAACGACCTCTCTTTGGCATATTTCTCTAGAGAATCAAGCTATTAGTAGCCAAAAAACCAAAAATAATTAAACTTCTCTCATTTCAATATCAAGTTATCATATGTGAAGTCCTTACTGAAATCACCAATATTTTCTATGTTTTCGGTTAGGGTAGGTGAAACTTTTTCAAGATATGGACTGTTGATTCTAAGGCTTTTAAGCTTGTACATTCTAGACTTGGAACTGTTTCTTTGTGTTTTGTGTGATAATGGTGAAGAGAACTATATTAAACTTGATCCTAATTATAGGAATGTTGAGCTTTTGATTACTACAGGACCTGGTTCCTTGCACAAATGTTTGAAGAAATTATCTTCATCCATCCTCATTGGTTTCTATCAATTCTCGGTCACTATAACTTGCATCTCCAAGCCTAGAAATTGTCTTCTCCTAGCATCCCTAGAAAGAGAGATAAATTTGACAATAACCATGTCAAACAAAGTCAGCAGTTTTTTCTCTCTTAATAATTGCAATATGCAGCAGCATGTTAGTCAATCATGAAAGCTCAACTGCCTTTCATGACCCAGATTCCAGGCCTACCTCTAAATCCAGAACTGCATCCACTTCCTCCGCTACAAATTCTGAGCCTTCCAACTCCTTGATCTCCACAAGATCTAACTCAATGCTGGTCAGCTTTAACTGACATACCAGTATATGTTATGGAAACTAAATCATCTTTTCTTCATGGTCAATTGGCACTGCAGGATCAGCTTGCTCCAAAGCTATTGTTTTAGTGCGATAAAAATTGCGTCACAAAAATATTTAATTTAAATCAATTCTTCCCTCGGTTACTCTTTTTCATTTCTGGTAGGACATGAATAGTATAGTTTTGCTTTTGTGAACAAGGAATAAGAGATCAGTTTCAGCTTTCATGTTAATGCATATTGCTTAGCTCTCACCAGAACATACTGCGTCCATACTCCCATTCTCTGTTGACTGTGACGATCCGTTCAATTGAGGCTTAGGGAGTTTTTGTTGTGCATTACCAGGCAGTCGGATTGATTTAGAAATGATCACGTAAATGCTGCTGAATGCCACATAAAAATCCTTAGAGAGAATTAGTGAGAGTGAAATTTCTGATGAGCTCATCACAACCATCAATTACATTGCTCACTTTCTCATTGGAACTGCATTACAGGGTTAGATGTTGTGACATCCATAGCTTCCATCCCGACATACAAACCATCAGATAGAATTCGCCAATTCAATGACTTGGCGGAGTTTCTTGGTGATGAAAGAGCACAAAATGCTAGAACAATATGGAACAAGCCTCTTAAGACCGTCTATATCAGTGACTGCGGAGAGCTGAAAGTTGCAAAGCCCTCTCTTACTCCTAGCTTACCATAGTTCATCATTTGTTATATTCATTTGTTCAAGTTACATATTTGCCTCCATGTATATGTAGCTTGAATTCTTTCCTCTTCTTTTTTCCTTTCTTCAGAAGGACTCTGTAATACATTCAATGGAATAAGAATGAAAGTAATATGACATAATATTACATTAATCATGATTTCAAACAGTCTATTCATGTTTGTCTTTGGACTTGTTTAATTTTTCTCCCCATTATTTTGCTTCTTGTGCAAATGGAGAAATTTGAATGTGACAGGTTTCATATGCTTGTGATGCTTGTCAACTTGCATGCTAAATTATTAAAATAAACTTTGTTTTGGATATTTGAAGATACTTTGAAAATACTCTTATACGTGGATCCACACATATGGATACCTGATTGATATAATTCAATTATTTTGACTGTTGACTGTACAGAAAATTTAATATTTTGGCTAGTGATTGTTGAAGAAATTATATTTTAAGAATGTATCCTACTTTTTCAAGAATTATTATATTGTATCGTATCCATTTCCGTGAGTTTCAGTGGAAAGCATGAGTATAATTTATAGAATCATGCATGCAATATGTCATTCACCATGAAATTTCATGCCTAGCTCCTTGCAAAATCAAGCTTGCCAAATCAAGAATTGATGTATTGGTAAGACACCAAACTTGGTCATTCACCATGAAATTCCTAGCTACTTACCAAATCAAGAATCACTAAATGACCTCCATTTTTTTTCAAAAAAAAGAAGAAGTAAATTGTTATATATTATAAAGATCTTCTAGGAACGTTGTAAGAATTTCTCTTCATCCATCCTCGTTTGTTTCTATAAATTCTCAATCATTACCAGTAAGAGACAGTTTATATATATATATATATATATATATATATATATATATATATATATATATATAAAATGATTGTTTTTTAAAGTGTGTTTTACTCGAAAATGTATTCAAATAATATTTTTTTTATTTTTAAAAATTATTTTTAATATCAGTATATCAAAACGATCTAAAAATATATAAAAAATAATTTTAAAATAAATTTTTTAAAAAAATTTTACTTAACTCCTATTTATAAAACAAGAGCTTAAACTAAAATACAGTGTGGAACCCGTCCCAATAACAAATCAGAAGCTGCGAAAAAATCAACTATTTATTGTTTTTGCTGCTTTTGATGTTTGGAACATAGAGGGTAACATGTTCCCAAACAAAGACTGGCCATGCGAGTTTGTGTTACTTTTTCTGAGTTAGATTGTGTGGAAGATTTTAAGCTTTAAAGAATGAGTAATAAGAGATCCTTTTATTTTTTTTCCTATAAACTTTGCTATGTTTGTTTTTTTCTAATAATAATAATAAAAAAAAAACCTAGGCAAAGAAATTTACTTCCCAGTAAGCATTAGATGTAGTAAAGGGTTTTTAAATTTAAAAGAATGAAATATATTTTCCTTTCATGAAGGACAATAAACTAAAATGATACAACACTTCATTATATATATATATATATGTGTGTGTGTGTGTTAAAAATAATACATTAGGATATATCAACATATAACATATAACAATTATATAAATTTAACACCTTAGGTATAGGATTTTTTTAATTTAAATAATGATATTAATAAATACATTATAATGCATAACATAGTGTATTATACAATAATCATATATATTAAATAATAAAAAATTTTATTTTAGATAACATATGATGATCCTATGATAATAAAAGGTAGATAAAAAGGGTCAAGGCCTAGTTCATGATTTTAAATTATAAAAACAAAAAGTTTTATATATGACTTGACTGTGTAACTGCCATGTATATTCATGTCAAATTTATTATTTATTTTATTTTATTTTTTATATAATTAGAATGTTCAAGTGTCAAATATTAAATATAGGTACTATAAAACAAAATAAAGGGTGAAAGCAATTAAACCAATGTGAAGAAAAAAAATCTTGAAACAATTACCCTAAGCATCCTATAGACATCTTGTTTTTATTGTTTCCTAAATTACAGAAAACATCCTGAATTTTTGTATATTCATAATACTTTAAATGACAAAAAAAATCTCAATTATTTACAAATTTGTTATTATTTTTCATGTAAAGTCTGAAGAACCCCTAGGATAAATAAATAACAAAAAAGCTACCAGTTACTGTTGGAATCTTTTTCAAAAATATTACCGTTAATGGCAGCCTTATATATATACGCTGAATAGAGTATTAAAACACATATTTCATATCATTAAAATAACACCCATTCTTCACATTAAATCATACAAATCTTCTCGTTCAAAACATCTTTCTTCTCATTAAAACACACAAATTTGTTCATCCAAACAACACAGCTCAAGAATGGCCGGCATACATTTAATTTCTATGAAATATAAACAGTTTAGGCAAGAAATTAATTAACACACAAATAACATACTAAGTTAAACAATCCAACGAAAATTTAAAATTTAGAAAGTTAACATATTTATAGTTTATCTTAATTAATGTAGATTTTAATATTGGTTCCCATTATTAACAAAACGAACACAAAATAATGATATTCATGCTACTATAAATATAATTGCAAGTCCAAAATAGAATACCAAAATTATGATACATATCAATTTAATATCTATAAATTACAGTACTTATATCTATATCTAAATGTGATACTATAGAAATCTATTGAATGACCCCAATGTGAAAGGAACCTGACAATTAAATTGATTTATCATATTAGAATGCAACATAAAATTTTTATAAATAACTAACACACACATAAATGACTATTCAACTCATTAAATTAACACTAATAACAAATTTAGTTTCACTATTTTCCACTCATGTATGTGGTGCATGCATATATTTTAACTTCAAGGCTAGTTTGATATCTCGACAATCAAATATATTGATAATACTAGCCCTTTCTGGTCAACTAGTCTAATGAGTTATCCTGGTCATCTTAACATGGATATCACTAGCTCTTTTTGGTTATTTAGTTTAATGAGTTATCATGGCCATTTGAACATAGATGGCAATAGATTCTTTTGGTTAACTAGTGTAATGAGTTATCTCATCCATATGAAAATATATATCATTAATTCCTTCCGGTCAGTTAGTTTAATAAGTTATCTCTTTCGATGTCCATATCACAAATAATAATTAAACAACATGCATTTAAAGAAATTGTAATTATACAATTCTATAAATTTCTTATAAATAACGAAGATGAAGGACATATAATTGGTGTTTGTATTAGTATTGTAGTCCTTTGTTGCTTAACAGATCATGTGATCATGTGTCCTCTCCTATACCAATAGATTTAAAACATTATACACCATTTAATCATCCTTGGAATTCAAATTCAAATTTTCATTTTGAATTCAAATCTCAAATCAAATAGTAAGGAAAACTTAAGATTTTTTAGGTGTATCCACTTTTATTTACATATTCATTGACTCACTATTTAATTTATACATTTAACATTGTCATAAATTTTATGATCATCAATTTAGCCCTTTTTTCTCATTTATTTCTTTCAAGATTGGCTGAATATTTCTTATGAAGAAAAGGTATGAATTTTTCAACAATTTCTTTCCATTTTCATATTACCCATTTTTAAATTTCATCACTCATTATATTAACACAAAAACACATGCCTTCTAAATCAATTTACCCAACCTTTTTAAAAATCCATATTGACTGAAAATTTTATTTAAAAGTGATTTATCCCTTTTTTTCATTTTTCTTGTAAATTAGTTCTCACCCTCACATTAAATCCTTTAATTAACATCACTAAATATACATGTTATGTTAATTAAATCAACCAATCTTAACTCCCTACTCAAAACTTTGGCCGACAAATATATAAGAAAAAGATACCAACATTTCTTTAAATTTCTATAATTCACCTATTAGTAAGACCTTTTTTACCCTAACTCAACACAACTCTACATAATTTTAAATATCAACTAAGTCAAACAAATTCAATCTCTTTATATAAGGTTGGTTGAAACCTTTATTCATGGTGATGGTGAATTTTATTTCTAATTTCTCATGTGACATAATTCAACAAAATTTCATAATAAATCAAGAACAATAAACCAATTACTTTTCATTGTTTTATGAAATTCCTATTTAATAGGATCATAAGTTTCATTTCAATTTCCAAGCAATTTTTCATCATATGCACTTATTGAATACCCCATGTAACATAATTTAACAGAACTTCACAACAAATCAAGAACAATAAACTCAATTTTTTTTATACTTCTTGGCTAGAACTTCCAAGTAAATGAGGCATGAGTTTTTTTTCTTTAATTTTGTGTTAATTTCATATGACCTAATATTTTTTTATATCCACGAGCTCATTTATAAAGAAAAACCATTAATTAAAACAACTAAACACATTCAACTCAATTTTCCATAACTAAATCACAACATATCAAGTTCCAAAACATATGAGAATCATAATTAATCAAAGTAGAAATAGTTCTTACCTCTTACTAACAAGAATTCAGGAAGAAATTTACAAGGAAAAACTAATTTTTATTCACCTCTTCTATTTCTCTCTCTAATTCCAACTTTCTCTTTCAAAGCATAAAAAATCTAGAAGAATTTGAAACCTTTCTCTTAATCCATCAAAAACTCTTTTAACCACTTTTATTTAACTCTTTTTTTTTCTTAAGGATTTAAAGAAAGAAAATTAAAAAAAAAAACCCTCCCCTCCCTCTCTCTCTTCTTGTTGTCGACCAAGGTTGTTAAAATCGCGATTCAAACTCGTAAAATCATACGAATTTACAAGTCAATACAAGCTAAACGTGCTAAATCATTCATAAAACTCGGAAATGGATAAAATTGGGTTAAAATCTGGTAAAATCGTTAAAATCGAGTGAAATCACACAAAAACATGATTTCACCACCGATTTAACGCTTTCAGCACAAAAGAGCAAATATGAATCACTATTCCCTCCAGCTCTAGGCGTTAAGCGATTATTGGCCTATTACATAGTACACACAGAACAAAAGCAAAATAGTTAACACATAACACGTTCTTTCTTCATCGACTTTCACACAACACAACACAGAAAAAAATCAAAATCCCTAAGTCACTAAATCCTTATTCTCCTTCTCTCAATCATCCAACCCAAACCCAAAATAAGCCAACTCTCTCTTAGGTTAGACAGTTTGCAAGACTTTTTAACACTCTTTTTGATACTTTATTTCCTCGAATCAACAAACAAACCAATTCCTTTTTTATTTTCTTTTGTCAATTACACTCGCACATATATACCATGCACCGTGAACACAAGCAAGCAATCTTTTGAAAGATACAGACACCCTTTTGTACTTTTTTTCTGGGTTTGTAGTGTTGAACTGATAAATCAAGGGAAAGGATCAGGCAAGGTATTTGTTCGGGATTTCTTTATCTGACTGGCCTAAATGGAACAGTTTCTTATTTGCTCTTCTGGGTTCTTCTTTAGTTATCTCATTAATGGCATCTGTTGTAACACCCTACCCCACTAGTAAGATATTGTCCGCTTTGCGCCTCTCAGTCCACCCAAATCTAGGGCTTCCACCCAAGTCCCTTCACGGTTTTGTTCTTGGACAGTCACGCATGACCCTAAAACGTGTCTTACTTGTCAAGGTGAGCATGCAGTTATAAGGCTCTGGCTCTGGACGCTCACTTCCGATGTGGGATCTTAAAATCCCCCCACTTTAAGACGAGCTGTCCTCGGCTCTGATACCAAATGTAACACCCCACCTCACTAGCAAGATATTGTTTGCTTTAGGCCTCCAAGTCCACCCAAATCCAGGACTTCCACCCAGGTTCCCCTCACGGTTTTGTTATTGGCAGTCACGTATGACCCCAAAACACGTCTTACTAGTCAAGGTGAGCATGCACTTATAAGGCCCTAGCTCTGGACGCTCGCTTTCGATGTGGGATTTTACATCTGTGATGTTTGTTTCTAAGTTTTCTCACTGTTTATCATCTTGGTATTTTTTTTTTATAAAGTGCAGACATGTTGTTTGTTTCTTGTTTGACTTTGATGGCCAATTCCTGTTCTTGTTTTTCTTTCTCTTGTTTTTTTTTTTCTGGTTAATTTGGTTAATTTCCATGTCATGAGCGTTTAATATCCACATGCATCTAACATTTTTTTTATACTCTGTTTGGTTGCTGAGAATGAAACTGATGCAATGTAAAGTTTTATTTTATTTTTATTTTGGGGTTAATTGATGGCAAATTCTCACAATTTTTGTTTCTCAAGTCTACCGAGTCAATTTTATGCTTCTGATCATTATTTTTTAACAAAATAATGTTTTCTTTGGGTGTTCCTTATATAATCTTTTATTTGTTTAGACCTTAAAATTATGAAAAATTGAATACCCACATATCGGTAATTTTTTTTTTGTTTTTATTTGATTCTCATTGCTTGAAGCCTTTGATCTAATCATCGACATATCACATTTTTAATTGGCTAATTGCAAGAATATGTGTATAATCGACTTCAATTTAGGTACATAACTATTGTTAGTATTTCTATATTAATTATGTTATGCAGTAATTTTATGCATATTTGTTTTTTCTTTTGGATTTTCAGCTATGGTTGGTATTTCACTTTTGTACAAGGATTTGTATACCTGGTGCTTATATACTTGCAGGGTTTCACCCCCCAGCAAATGGTGAACCCATAAGAAACTCTCTGCTATTCTTATGGGTTCTCATGGGTTGACTAAGGGGTCCCTAGCCTTTTTTAACTATCTAGCTCAAATCATGTTCAAATCCACCAAGGTAAACTTATTTCTTATCTAACTCTTGTCCTATTAAGTTGGATGTGAAAAGGTCTTGTTTTTTTAAGATCTATTGTACATGACACACTAGTAGATTGTTTGTTTTAAGTTTGTTAATTATTAGTTAATGAAAAGTTATTTAAATTATATATGAATTTTTATTTGAAGCATGTATTTTAAGATGCTTGAACTATGTATGAATTTTTATTTGAAGCATGTATTTTAAGGTGCTTGAACTATGTATAAATTTTTATTTGAAGCATGAATTTTTTTTAATGTATTTTAAAATTCCTTATGATTTTACGATCCATTTTTATGATCCTAGTTTGTTTTGTATTTTTCGCCGTGTTAAAATTGTGATTTTAATAACCTTGTTGTCGACCATAAAAAAAAGAAAAGAGCATGTATTTATAGTCTTGAATTTTCTTATTTGCCATAATGCTCTTATGTCTAGTTTAAATTTTTTTTGGTTTAACCTAATACCCTATCTTAACTAGCTTTTAAATTATCAAACTTAAACATCTTTCTCCCTAAAATTTTATTTATAATTACTTAGCAATATTCCATTTATATTTTCAATTAGCCCATATCATTTCCGGGTTTTTTTTTTAACCGGGGATTTAAACCTTCTTCACATCATAACACATAAATTTGTTCATGAACACCATTCTTCCCATCAAAACACACAAATCTTCTCATCATTAAAAAAAAATTCCATAAACACAATAGAAACCCAAACTCATAAATTTTTAACAAACAAGCTGGTAAATTCATAACATGAATACATATACATCAAACATTAATAGCATACAAAGTTATGATAGTAATGATAGATTAAAGTTTAAGAATCAAAAGTGTATTAAATATAGGAAAAAAACCAATTGTTTGGATTTCAGAGTTTGAAGCTAATAAGAACAAACTATTCTATATATGTGATGACAAGCCATGTGATAACACCTTTATTGATTGGTGCAAATCCATAAATAAAATTGAATTAATTATGAGAGTGTCTACAAATGTTAATGATATTGAGTTCGTATTAGACAAAGTAAAGAGAATGAAAGACGAGTCACACTAATCAACAATCATAATACGAAGGCTAGCAATGCAAATATGAAGTTGATAATAGTAGCTAATTTAGTATATACAACATTGATATTTGTAACTATTATAATGTTCATGTCAAGCAAATTATACTAATGCATGAAATAAAGTCACATAGCAATATTGAATTAACATCAAGACAACACTAACATTAATAATAATAATAATAATAATAATAATAATAATAATAATAATAATAAAAAAAACACTATGATGCTTCCAACAATACGGTGAAAAGGGGATTTTGGCTATTCAGAAGCGCCACATACATTGCTTCCCATATATTAGAGTATGTGTTGCACGCGCCCACCACTTTTTGTTTTTGTGTTATATTTATTCAAATATCAAATTCCTCATTAGATGGTCTAATATAAATAATAAAAAAAAAACATTGTAAAAATATATAAAAAAACCCTTTGATGCTAGCTTTTTGCTTTCCAAAGCATTTTTAATCATTTCACTACACTTATATATATATATGTATGTATGTATATATGTATTCAAGTATCAAATTATCCGTGATGTATGTATTCACATGTAAAAAAATATAAAAAAAAAACCCTTTGATGCCAGCTTTAATACTTGAATACACACACATATATATATATATATATATATATATATATATATATATATATATGTATGTATGTATTCACCTGATAATAATAAAAAATAATTGTAAAAATAAAAAAAGTCATGTAATAGTGGTACTAAAATTTTTTTGTTTTAAAATGTATTTTAATCATTTCAAAATACTTTTAAAATGAAAAAAAAAAACTTATTTATTACTGATTAGTTTGGTAATCATTCGTGAGTTTTATAAAAACATCTCAATTTCTTTAATAACCAATTTTAAGTTTTTTTAATGAGAAAAGAAAAACGAGAACTATGTTTTTATTCATAATTTATAGTGTTTTTCCTTTCTCTTTTAGCTTTTATATACAAACTAACCGATACTCTAAAAGTACTTTCCCCACACCACATGCTTCTTTCTTCTTCTTTTTTTTTTTTCATTTTTTTTTGTTTTTTTTTCCACATTTTTTTTTTGTTTCCCCTTTTTTTGGGCTTTACATGTTTTTTTTTTTTTTTTCTTCTTTTTTTTTATTATTCATTTTTTTTTTGTGTTTTTTTTTTAAATTATCTTTATCGATTTTTTTTAATATTGATCCTGGTTGCAAATTTAGTTTTGTAGTTTTTTTAAAAAAAACATTATGATTACTACAATGTTTCCCTACATAGTTATTTTTCTTCTGTTTTTTTTTTCCAAAATGATCTTTATCGATTTTGCTTCGTAGTTTTTTTTTCTTTAAAACATTGTGGATTATTACAATGTTTTCTCATATTGTTTTTATTTTGCTATAGTGTTTCCACATTTTTTTTTTCAAAATTATCTTTTTGTGATTTTTTTTTTTAATATTGAGCTGGTTGATAATTTAAGCTTTAACTTTCCCCACATGTTTTTTTTTTTTTTTTTCTTTCTTTTCCCAAAATTGTCTTCTTCTTCTTTTTTGTGTTTTTTTTTTGAATTATTTTTGTTGATTTTATTTTTTTAATATGGAGCTAGTTGAAAATTTAGATTTGTAGTTTTTTTATAAAAAAAACATTGTGGATTACTACAGTGGTTTCCTACATAGTTTTTTTATCATTTTTTTTTGTTTTTTTCTAGAATTGTCTTCGTTGATTTTATTTTTTCATATTGAGCTGGTTGAGAATTTAGCTTCGTAGTTTTTTTTCTTTAAAACACCGTGTATTGCTAAAATGTTACTCCACATGATTTTTTTTAATGATTTTTTTTTAAAATTATCTTTATCAATTTTATTATTTTTAATATCGAGCTGGATTGAATTACAACTGTAGATTTCCTCATGAAACACTATAGATTGCTACAGTGTTTGCATACATGTTTTTTTTTCTTTTAGTTTTTTTTGTTATGATTTTTTTTAAATTTTCTTTTTTCATTTAATTTTTTAAATATTAATCTGGTTAATAATTTAGCTTTATAGTTTTTTTCTTAAAAATATTATGAATTATAATAATTTTTTTTATATAATTTTTTTCATAAATCCATAACAAAGTACAAACATGCTACAAACCCATCCCGTGAACATCACATCTAGTTCATGACTATAGGAAGAAAAAATAGTGCTAGAAAATATGATTTGTTTTTTTTTGGCCTTCTGTTTTCTAGTTAAAGGCTAAATAGCGTAGCTGACAAAATAATTTGGCAAGATATATAACATGGTAGGCACTAGGCAGGTCTTACAATCAATCTACTTAAATCTCACGATGACATGACATTTATGCTGGACACAAAAACCAAAACTAAAAATATCTTGTGATTGGTGATGTCATAAATGTAGAGTTAAACACCGATCCTCGTTTATATATATATATATATATAAAATAAAACTTGAACTCGATCTAAAGTTTTTACAATGTAATAAAAATATTGTCCCTTGCTGCCTTCCTAGTACCTCCTACCAAAAACTAGCCACCTGGCCTTGCAGGCTCAATAATTGAATGAACAAAAAAAAGAAAAGAAAAAAGAAGTGAAAAATACAATCGAATCCAACCCAAGTAAATCGTAGCCAGGCTACCCTTGATAGGGGGGGACCATTTTAACACAAGCCTTGATAAGAGGGGACCATTTTGTACGTCAGGGACCGATCAGAATGGCACCAGACATAGTCGCCTCGTTCGGTGGCTGGGCCTGCATGGCTGCACACCTCACCTCCTTATCCGCGCACCGCAGGGACCACCCTCCGCCCTCTCCCTCTCTGTGCAAGTGCAGCCCTGAAGCCTAAACGAAAACCTTTACAGACACAGACAGGAAACCAAAAAAGAAAAAACACAAGTCAAATCCTAATCAGGTCCCCACCTTAGCTGCAACTCACAAGTGTACGAGTCTTATTGGCCTGATTCCTCTGCCTCGTGCTCCCGTGCTGTCCCCACTTTTGTGGTCCATGAAACCTTGCCTGACACGTGTCCTTCTTAGCACACAATTTGATTGTTTCTGTCGCTGTCCTAAAGACTGCAAGTGGCCTAAGAAGTAGGCAGGCCGATGAAAAAAAAAACACTACTGTAAAAAACTTTGACTTGCAAATAGTAATGCTACGTGTCCTCTCATCCGTCCGTTAAACCACCTCTACTGAAAGTCCACCCAAGAACAAGCCCTCCAATATAAAAAGTCAGTCCTCGTATTTTTCTCATGCTCTCAGAATTGTTTGGGATGTTGCTATTTTGCCATCTAACTTCAAACAACTTCTCGATTTGGTCCTCCTCCAATATATCGATGACGTTTCACGTTGGCTTGAGAATGTTAATTAGACAATTCACGTGGAATATTTAAAAATTTAACGATTTTTTTTCACATTCCACCAACAAAATTTGTTGAAGATAATACCATGATGAAGTATCCCATCAGTTCATGATCATTCATTGATGCAGTAGATATGATGCATTTTTTTTTCTAGTCTAGAAAAAAAAAGTTTGTGCTTCAATCTACATAAAATACTAAAAAAATCTAGAATTCAAAAGGAGAAATACTCTAATTTTTTTAAAAGAAATAAATGGAATTTTGCATTTTGTATTTTATTTTGAAGGTATTTACGCAAGTGTAGTAGCTGTTGCTTTTTCAAAGTGTTTTTAAGTTTGAAAATACATTAAAATAATGCATTCTTATATATATTTATAAAAAATTATCCGAAAAACATAAAAAAAATAATTTTAAATAAAAAAATAATTTTGAATTTCCATAAAATGTTGTTAGAAATGCAATTTCACAACATCTTAATTAAAATGATGAATGGTAAGTTTTTTTTTTTAAAGAAAAATGAAAGAAATCCCAAAGAGTCTAACATTTTCTTTTGTTTTTAATTGATATTTTTAAATCAATATTTATTAAAAAAAAAGGGAAAGAAATCCCAAGAGTATAATTGAGAACTGTTTTGGTTTTGGTTGAAAGAAAGAAGGACTAAACTTGTAGCTGACCCCAAAAAACAAAGGACTTTCACTTTCTCCTCCATTTCCTTCTTCTTCTAGTTGTTCATGCTTTCACTTCACTTCAAAACCTTCTCCGTTCAAAAACATACAGACCCACTTTTCTTTCCTTCCCATATCTCCCTCTCCTTCTCTTTCTCTCCTGCCCTCATTTTGAAATGAAAACCCACTTCTAATGGCTTTTCAAGACGACCACCATACATCACAAGAAATGGCTTTTCAACTACCACAACACCACCACATCTCAGCCTCACCATCCACCGGTCCCACATGGCTAAGCAACGCAGTCCTCCGTAGACACGACGATGTTTTAACCCAAACCCGCATCGAAAAACCGGAAAACAACACCAATAATGGAAGTGAAGAGGAATTGATAGATTCCGTTAGTGATAATTGGGAGAGAGCTAAATGCAAAGCTGAGATATTAGGGCATCCCTTATATGAACAGTTATTGGCTGCTCACGTGGCTTGTTTAAGGATTGCCACGCCAGTTGACCAGTTGGCTAGGATTGATACACAGTTGGCTCAGTCTCAAGATGTTGTGGCTAAGTATTCTGGTGTTGGTAGGAGCCATGTTGTTGATGAGAAAGAACTTGATCAGTTCATGGTAATTACTACTGTTTCTCTTAATGCTTTGTTAATTATATGTCGTTCTGTGCTCTTCAAGGCTTGTCTGTCCTGTGCTCTGGCTTTTGTTGAATTTGAGTGAGTTCAAGTTTGATTTTTGTTATAACAGATATGAGATAATCATCATGTTCATGGTCGATCAGTTAATTAATGGTTCTTGATTTTTGAGATTTATATACCTTGGGATTTCCTTTTGCATTTGTTTTTGATGGGTCCTTATCGTGCCTGTTAAAATTCCAAACTTGAAATGACAAAGAAACTTCCTTCTCTTCATTCTTCATCGTACCTTGATATCTCCATTATGGAGAGTGAGTTAAGTAAGAAGAAACCCTTTTGATATATGTGAAAGAAAATAGGTTCTGATGAGTGGATAAATGGTAACTTCGATGCGAGTCGTGCACTGGTGATGACCGTGAAGGCATCACTGCAGGTATCAATTATGGTGTTCCATGAAAATAATTGAAACTTTTGAAGTGCTTTGGGGAATCTCTTTGGTGATGGTTTTTCTACTACATATCCATCTGTTTGCAGTGATTAGTCCTCCTTGTGTTATGGGATTTGTTCTGGCATGGAGAAAGTTCCTGCCAAGTGTCTTATTTCTAATTGTTCTCCAAATTACATGCATTGATTTTGATACATCAACTTTCATTTCTCAGACCTGTACGAATTAACTTTTTGCCTTTAGTATATGATTCTGTTACGCTGCAGTAATGGTTGAAGCTATAATTCTTCCCTTAATTAATTACAAGAAAAGTTCTATATTTAAGAAGCCCAATTATTAGAGTAAATGCTTGCCTACAGTTACTTGAGCTCCATTAAGGAGACAAGTGGAGATTAATGTCTTGATAGAAAGAGAGATTGACATAACTTAGATTCTTTAGAATAATAGTGGATGATTGGGGTGTTTGGGAGTGAGTTTGACATAGAAAAACATCAAATTAGGGTTTTTTTTTTTAGTGTTTTAGTTAATACTGATTCTAACTCAATAGATACCGGCCCAGACATAATCGAAAGAGTGGGGTTTTTTCAATTACTTTACTCGATAAATAATGAATAAGGTATGAATTTTGTCAAACTTAAATTGAAACCTATTCAAACCTTTTCTAAGATATACACAGTAGTATATATATATATATATATATATTAATCTAATATAATATGTTGAATAATAAATATTGCATTGGTAATTGATACTCAAATGGGTATCCAAAACTTGATACCTTAATATTACATCGGGGTATGTGCCTATATATATATATAAATTACATTTAATATATGTACACACATCTCAAATATATATTTGATTTTTATTTTATATTGAATAATAAATAGTAGTCAAGTAATGATACTCAAATGGGTATCTTAAACTCGATAGATGGGGAATAGATATCTAAATTTCTTGAGCAATAGTTAATGAGTAGGGTATGAATATAATATAAACCCAATCAATGGTGCTCATTGCTATCCCATGGCCTTACAGTGAGTAGACATATTATATATAAGCAGTAAGGTTGGAAATATAAAGTCATATTACAAATTGATGTTACAAAACCAGTTGGTCATGATGGATTACGAAACAAATTCTTGCTGTCAATTAATGAGAAATTTCCCGAAATTTTGGATTGTTTTGGCATTGATTGCTTCTTACCATATGCGACATTAAAGAAGTTTGTGAGGGTGAATGATAAAACTGATGACTGTTCCTCGGTCAACTTGATAATGCATTTATGTCCCGTAAAAAATTCTCATTGAAAAAGCTTATGATAGCGTTTTGAAGCTAAAATATTTAAGAGAAATAGAGATTCGAGACCATTGAGATTGGAATAAATTTGTCATTAATGTTTTCAAGGGGTCTCATACGATGATGCAGGTGATTTGCAATTGATAGAAGTTTTGCACTTTAGCTGTTCCTTACTGATGTATAGTAAATTAGGATTGTATGAAATCATGATAAGCGATGAAAAATGTCAACAGTTTTTTAATAGTTCAAGTATTTATATTCATGATGTTATCAATTATGCCCATCTCCTGTTTTTGTTTCTTTGTTCTATGTGAGATACATATAACGTTTTCAGTTTTGTTTTCTTCCATCTGACACTCCTGCTTTGCTCCTTTTTTTTTTTTTTTTTTTTGTTTCCTTGCCATGCAGACACATTACGTTCTATTGCTCTGTTCCTTCAAAGACCAACTGCAACAACATGTCCGTGTTCATGCTATGGAGGCTGTAATGGCATGCTGGGAACTTGAACAGTCTCTACAAGGTTTGACAGGTATTTAGACCTTCTATCGAAAGGAAAAGAAAATGTAAAACATAGGGCTTGCTGGTGGCCTACATAGTGGAAAACACTGAATTCTTTGCATGTTCGTTAGCCAAGCTGCTTCTTTCTTGCCGCTGTTTTTTTGTATTCATTTTGCAGATCCGCAATTTGTGCTGTTACTTTGTTGTCATATTAGTTGTCTTGCTTCGTGTCAATGTTATCATACTTGATCCATGCTGTTTAACGTTTTCCTTTGCCAAGAAAACTTTGGATGATTGATATATGAGTACCCAAAGATATTCATCTTCTTCTATTTCTCAGAATACATTTTACTTGTTTGTTTTTCAATATTGAATCTAAACACTGTATTTAATAAGATATCAAAGTTGAACTATGGCCAATGTTAGCCAATCCCTTAGCCAACTGTGCCTTGACTGCTAAAAGAGGCCGGCGGTTTAACCATGGGGGCAGCCCACCTCTCTTTCTGTACCCCACTGTTACTGTTTAAAACTTGAATCAGAGAACTAGAAAAAAACCCGCATCATTGCTGCAACTAAAGTGCTCCATATGGTGTTTCATTAAAATTAAAGTTGATTTATGACCTAAATCTTTATTTTTTGTTTTCGTGGAACTTTCATGATTGCTTTTGGCATTAGTTTAGAAATTGTAACGGTATTAGTGATGCCTATGTAAAGAGATTGACCCATCATTCATGCCATTTCAGTCAAAGGGTTCTCATGGCTGTGTCTCCTGGAGCTTTAAAGCATCATTTCATATGTGGGGGCAAGGAATTTCTTTGAATAGCTTTTTGTCCAACCTTATCTTGGGTCACTTTAAAGTGTGAATCTTTTATCAACGTTTTATCAATTGTAGTTTGTTTATTTGCACACTATGTTCTAGTCTCTTACAAGTTGAAGCCAAACAAACACTTTTCTTTGTGTTTAAACACGGATTTTTTTTTTTTTTAATTTCGTTTCGTGAACTATCATTTACTGCAACTGTTAATGGTTACCACTGAATGCTACAACAGTTCCTATGGCTTGCTTCTCGTCAATCTAACGCTCCTTCATTGTTTTCCATTCAAAGCATGTAGGTTGGCAGTCCCCTAGTTATTATCTCTGCATACAAAGTTTTCTCCTGTGGAACATGTGAAACCCCCAAAACTATTTGATATAATTTAGCTTGAGCTAGGACTCTTGTTGTTGCTGAGAGTAACCAGAAAGAAATGGAAGATCTCGTGCTCTTTGGATTTTCCTTCTTTTATATGATAGTGTGCATTTAAGCCAAGGGTTAAATCGGATTGAAATGCATGTCTAAGCTTAAAACTAAATTACTGTGCTTCACAGGTGTATCTCCAGGGGAAGGCACTGGTGCAACTATGTCTGATGACGACGACGACCAAGCAGATAGTGATGCCAACTTGTATGATGGAAATCTTGATGGGTTGGATACCATGGGATTTGGTCCTCTAGTTCCCACTGAAACTGAGAGGTCCTTGATGGAGCGTGTAAGGCAAGAATTGAAGCATGAGCTCAAACAGGTAAGAATGCATAAAATTAGATGGTAAATTACCATGTGAAAATGGTGTGGCTGAGAGGCTTCCTTCTGTTTAGGATTACAAGGAGAAGATTGTGGACATTAGAGAGGAAATTCTACGTAAGAGAAGAGCTGGAAAACTGCCAGGTGATACAACGTCCCTCTTAAAAGCTTGGTGGCAAACACATTCCAAGTGGCCATACCCAACTGTAAGTTCGAGATGATGTCCTTACTATACACTGTTAATGTTTCCCTGCTGGCTCCTCAAACTGTCTTCTCAAAATTGTTTTTAGGAGGAAGACAAAGCAAGATTGGTGCAGGAAACAGGTTTGCATTTAAAGCAGATAAATAATTGGTTCATAAACCAAAGGAAAAGGAACTGGCACAGCAGTCCTTCAGGGTCTACTTCGAAGAGCAAACGAAAGAAGTAAGCTGCCTATTATATGTGAACGTTGGCTCCTTCAAGAACAATTTGCTAATTGTAATGAAGAAAATAACCAATGCAGGTGATACCAGCATTAAACATTTCGTATAAATGGAATGCTATTATTTCCTTGTGTTCGTACCTGGGGAAGAGCATCAGAGCACATTCTGGAGGCATTGCAATGAGCAAGAATTCTGTAAGGGTAGTAGGGATGTTCTGTTTGGACATCCCTGTGTTGCTCATACTTGAAAGCTCAGCTTAATTTGAAAGTTGCTGCAATATATTCTATATGTAAAGATGGTCTAAACTCATTCACCTATCAATTCCAGTTGAGAAGTGTGCTTTGAAGGCATACATACTGATACAATAGATGTTCCTAGCTTATAAGCATATAAGATTGAAAGTATTGGTTTGGATAGCTTCCTTCCGAGCCACGGGCCTGTAATTTTGCTGTTACTGGTTTATATTTCTATATTTGTGATAAGAACAGCAACAGTAAAGGAAATGTAATTACATCCTTTTTAACATTCAAAACCATTTGATCGCAGAAGTTTTTTCAAAAACATGTAGGGGTTGCGATTTGATCAGTGAGAGTAAGGTTTTAGAAATTTATCATGAATATACCAGTGCACATTGTGGATAGCATGCCGAAGATTTGGCTTTAGTTTCCAAAATGACAGCAAACCACATCATGTCCAGTTTGTTCCATACCTCACAATCTAATAACCAAAGAAAAACTAGATAGTGGTAATGAAATGAGGATTAACGGTAAAGAATTGAAAAATGGAGTCTTTGAAGGAAATCAAGCACATTTGAGGACAGTGAAAACAACAAACGATTTGTTAAAAAACAAAAGGTCAGCCATTAAAAGATATTCTCAATCCAAGAATAAAAAAAAAATGATGAATTTATTCACAACTCGTTTCGACGAGTTTCTTGATCTACAGAAGCAGCAGCAACCTTCGAAGAGAAACCAGGAATCACACAGCCATCTTCCCTATCAAAGTTGAGAGAATAGCTTTCAGCATCATACTGAGCCTGATTATTCCTCTGTTTCCTCTTCTTGATATATGCACCAATCTTTCTAATGAATGTCTTCCACTTTGGCCCTGCCACCATCTCTGAAGCCTCTTTTACTTTCTTCAGTTTCCTCACCGACCATGGATCTCTATGGTCACCATTCTCGTTCAAAATATCATATTCCCGTTCATTGTTCCGCCTCAAGTTGAACGTGAATAGTCGAAAACAACAGCAACCGTTAGCTCAATATGCCTCTTCTTCATAATCATCAAGGTGATCATATCCTTCTTGTTCATGGGACATTCTTGGCGAGTCGATGGGGCTCATGAAGGTTACTAGAGGTTTAGCCATGCGTGAGTGGGAGAAAGAAACAGAGAAAAGGGATGAATTGGGAGCGAGAAGAAGAGGGTCTTAATACGGAGAAGGAAATTGAAGTGGAGGAGGCGAGGAAGTGTCAAGGGAACGGAGAACATCAACTCTTCGGCTTAATAGTTTTTGGATGCTTACATGGCTCTCTATGACGGGGCTATTTGTGAAGGCGGTATCTTTAACGAGTTAACATGCTTGCAAAACGATTGCAATTGCAACAAAGAACTTTCATGGCGACACAAGTCATGAAAACCACGCCTCAAACTTTTCTTCCTTTTCACTTTACTCGCGTTTCAAGAGATTGAATCTCATACTTTTTGAGAGAATATGCTTTTGGCGGAGATGATTTGCAAATCAATGCATATATATACGTTAAAAATTAGCAAAATACTCTGCCCATTAAGTTTATAAAGCTTGTTTACATATTTTAATCAATTTAGAAAATTGAAGTGAACAAAATCAAAATAACTCAATATTAATTGTGAAATTATTTCTATTTAATATGTATTTTCTAGTATTTAACACCATGTGTGCATCTTATCTTTTCTATGAAAATATTTGATTTTTATTAATAAAACTAATTCAAGGATATGGGAACCTTTTTCACTTCAATTGGCAGATATATATATATATATATATATATATATATATCTTCAGGAAGATTCTATTGAAAGCTTTTTGTACAAACTCAACCTATCAGCATCCAACTAAAGCACAGTTAACACTTCGAACTCTCCCCACACACTTGGTTTCTTGCTCCTAGTTAAACTCCTCATGCTTAGGCCACGGTAATAACAATAGTTATTATCGACTTTCGTAAAAAAGATACTGTTGCATGCATCCAGCGTCAGTGTTGAGGTGGTGAAGACTTGCGCAGACAATTCAGCCCATGTTCTTGTGATGCTGGGTGGGAAAATAATGTAACAATGTCATTATAAAAGAACAAACAAATTCGACCTCTCTAAGATTACAAATGCTATGAAACGTAATAGTAAACAAATTCTAAATAAAACGTAAAACCCAACAACTTGACAAATTCTAAAACTGTAATTCAAAAAAGAAAGACCGACCTAGCCTGTGCTACATTCAAGTCAATGCCTAAATGTCTTTCAACAACCAAGAAAGCAACGCATTCCCAAATTACAAAGGGGAGACACAAAACACAAAAGCTTGCCTGAAATCATTGTTTAAACCTGGGAATGTGTTGAGGGGGCTACTGCTATGGGGTTTGCCCTTTGGAAGGAATCTTTGCTGCCATTGCACGCAACTCATTTGCAATTTCAGTGAAGTTTGGTCTGTCTGATGGCTCAGCAGACCAGCATCTCTCCATCAATGATCTCCAGTCTGGGTCACAAGTCTCCGGCACTGGTGGCCGCAAGGTATTGCTCACAATACCACCTGATTAGCATTTTGGTAGGGAAATGATCAGCGAGACACATACTTGAGCCCATTCAAGTCAATGCAACATGATTATTTGTGATAAACAAAAACCTTACCTATAATAGCCCCATAGTGCAAGTCTGCGTATGGCTCTTCACCAGTTAGAAGTTCCCACAACACCATACCAAATGAGAACACATCGACCTATGTTAGAGAGAATTGAAGCACAAGCTCATCAAGTGAGAAGGAGAAAATATTTATATGCAAGATGGTAT
The DNA here is from genome assembly GCF_005239225.2 of Populus alba. NCBI lineage: Eukaryota > Viridiplantae > Streptophyta > Magnoliopsida > Malpighiales > Salicaceae > Populus > Populus alba. The sequence goes on from NC_133289.1 coordinate 17,560,113, forward strand.
TAAAAGACAAATGGAGCACAAACCTTCTCAGAGACAAGATTACTGCTTCCATTCAGAAGCTCCGGTGCCATCCATGGAAGTGTTCCCCGCACACCACCTTCAATAAGTGTTTGGCATTTCACCTTCGACAGGCCCAAATCACCAACCTGGAGCAAAAGCAGAAGTGAAAAACCAATCCAATAGATTTTCTATTGAAATCAAATACAGAATCCTTAAGTTCAACAGCACATGTAAAGACCTGCGGATTATATGCATCATTTTAACCATAGAACTTAAATTTGAACTCGATAGTTTTGACTAATTGTCATAAAAGGAGGTTCAAAATACAGTAAATTACATGTGAGCATTTTGGAAATGGAGTTCTATTCCCAATAGCATATGCAAATTGCCAATTATGAAAGGTTTCATAAGCACTTGAGCCTCTGATAACTTCTATCAATGACAAAAGCAAAGGCTTCTTGAATTCAGGACTAAAAATAGAAACAATAATCTTAACTATCATCACTAATAATAAAAAGAATAACTTGGAAACCTCAACTAATGAAAAGAAAACAGAAAAGGGGGAGACTATTGCCATTACAAGGAGGGGTAAAAACACTTCACACATGATACAGACTGGGAGATAAAATCCACCAAGTCACTTGAGTAAAAGTAACAGTTGGACAAAAGAGAGTTCAAATCAACAAACTTAGACGTTCCATTCATCTCTTGGTTAAAAAAAATATCAGCCTGAAACTCTTTTGACAAGATACCAGCATTCAGCACGCACTTGAAGATATCAGCATCAAGTACAGTTGAGAAGATAAGATTACCTCTCTTTTCCTATGCTATTAAGTACAGTAATAATACGTGATTTGTAAGTAAAATTTAAAGTGATTCCATTTGAAAACATTCCCATAACCTCAATGCCATTTGTACCCCTAAACCTTTCTGCTAAAAATCCCATCATTCAAAAGGACCCTTGCAACAGCTCTAAAGTGTTCCATCTAAAAGATTCAATTAATTTGCCTGAAGTGCGGAAGGATAACTTATTTTAGTCAGACGCCCCCATTTTTCCTTTGCAGAGTGAGTAACCACTAAATGCAACAAGACAATTTTCTAGATCAATTAGGCACAAAAAGAATTTCACCAAATACTAAAATTGTCAAAAGGAGAATATCAACAGAAATGAATCCACAATGGATATGCACGTCAGAGAGTTCATTACTCGATATAAGAATGAATGAGAGAATAAAATATACTCCTCCAGATCAGGTCACTAACCTTGCATATTGGCCGGTGAGGATCTCGAAGATTAACAAGTAAATTGTCACTCTTCAAATCAAAGTGCACAATATTCTTCCCATGCAAGTATTCCATTCCAAAGGCCACATCCATGGCAATCATGAGACGCTTATGCTTGTCAAGGCTCCTGACAACATGCAATTACAAAATCAAATTTCACTTTCATAGTGGTGCATGAATTAAAATGGAGAGAGAAACAGGTTCATGAAAAGAAACTAGAAAATAGCACGGCACCTCTCATTCTTATGCAAAGCATTTCTTAAAGAACCATTAACCATGTACTCTGTCACTGTCGCCACAGAACCTCCAGGGCCATCAAGAACAACACCATAAAAGGCAACCACATTTGGATGGTGCAAATCAGCAAGCTTAATAGCCTCGTTCCAGAAGTCATCTCTCTGATATTGAGCATATGGCACAATGAAGACAGTTAGCAAGTCATAACACATGAATAACATCAATAAAAGCAAAGCTTAACAGGTGAGACGGGACAAAAAAAAGAGAGAGAAGAATGAAAACAAACCATGCGTTCTTGTTCGGAAGGTTTTCCAGCGAAACACCTATCATTAATTCGTTTGATTGCGACATCAGTACCCCTCCACTTCCCATGATAAACAGTGCCAAAGGTGCCAGAACCCAATTCCCGCCGCTCTTCAAGGTCACTGTTCTTTATAATCTGCCAGTCAACAGCCAGAAACATGCTTAAAATTGACAATCACGATTATAAATTACAGGAAGAAAAAATAGTGAACTCTTTCAACCTGCAAGCAACCAAGGACTTCTGATACTGGAAAACCAAAATTCACCTTTTCAGGCAGTTTTTTCTTCATGTCCTGAGTTAACAAAGCAACAAAATATAGGGATAAAGGAATAGTCAGATTAAGCCACCATTAATGGCAACAGGAAAAGGAAAGCCAATTGATAAACATGAACATGTTCCCACACTAGTGCAATGAAAACAGAAAGGATTAAGCACCTCAAATTTAGCCTTTTGCTTTATTTCTAAACCTTCATTTGAAACTTCTTTTTCTTGATTTGGTTCATAAGCTGATTCACTGCTTTCTGACACTGTTGGTTCTGGATTAGAATTAGCTGACTGGAAAACAGAAGCAGCTACACCCTCAGCGACAGCCTTGAGTTCTTTCCTGATGAGTTCCTCAGCTGAACCTTCAACCATGAAATAAAAAATGCTAAGAAACTACTTTTGCAACATAAGAGAAGATTTGATATTCTCCAGATGAACACAAACATAACAAATAATTATGGGAGTTATCCAGTTATAAGCACGCATGAGCACACCGAATAAGAAGCTTCTGACCTTTGGATGATTGAACACACTCTAAATCCTTGTTTGAATTACTCAGGGGCTTGGGAACTCCATCCTCCACCATCACACCTGTGATTAAGTCCACCTCACCAGAGTGGTTCTCAATGAAAGGATCCCTAGTACCAAAGACTTCTTTTTTTGTTGCAATCTTGCTACGTCTAGGTGGAGGAAAATGATTATCATGCCTTGAGTTCCAAGGATCCTGGCTGCTGAAGAGTGAGTTCGAGGAGTCCTGAGCATTGCCAACTCCACTAGATGGTGATAGGGAAGATAGTGTATTACCAGTTGAGGATAAAGCTTCCACGTCACTAGGGACAACCTTTGAATGCAATTGTGAATCATTCTTCCATTCAACAACAGGTGGGATTCTGTCATTCACATAGACCGGCTCCCTACCAGAGAATGCAGGGATCCCATAACTAACTTCAGCAGAATCCAAGGCAGGAATCTCAATCTTAAATTGAGGATGTGATGCTTTATTAACCACAATAGGTGGTTGTGCGACCTCATGTAATTCCATTGCTCGAGAAATATTTATGTAAGAAACCCCTGTAGAAGCAGGTAACACTTTAAACTGCTTAATATGATTTGAATTGAGAACCACCTGAGGTTTGCTAAGGGTATTATCTAGAAGAACCTCCCTCCCAGCAATTTTCTGGGTTTTATGATCTAAGATTTCTTCCTTTCTAAATTTATCAACAAGTGACTTTTTCTGATCATTGTTAACATTAATTTCAGGGGGGCGTGTGTGGAGAGCCTCCATCATCCCATCAACTAATCTCAGCTGGTCATAAGATATGTAAGAATCTACAGCATCTTCTTTGGAAACAACACCAGGAAGCTTGCCAGTGTACTCTTTCGGAGATTCATGAACTAGTTGTTCAGAAGCTTGAATAGGTACACCAGCAGCATGAGAGACATCAGTATTAGCAGGTTTACTCAGTAAAACCTGGGGTTGCATTGGCACTGAATGTTGCTGGACATAATCTTCTATGAGAGACTCAGGAATTCCACCTGTGAACATGCCACAAGGAGACTGTACATCACCTGGTAAACCTATCATGCCATAGGGAGCTGAAATCTTAGACTGATCAGAATTGTCAGTATTCAAGAAAGTTCTCTCATTTTCATGAAGGGACTCAAGATTCTGAGAGGGCACAATTGCTTCTGACTGTGGCATTCCAATATGATGATCCATATGACTAAGAACTGCAGGTTGAGCACCAGCACCTTGTTCAATTATGCGTTCTCCCAAGGCACCAGTTATCAAAAACCCTGTCCATAGGCCGGGCTTTCATAGTATCTTCTAAGAGAAGACTATGATGAAGTGAGTTTGTATGGATCATTCCAGATTCTCTTGGGTCCTGTACCAAAGGATCAGAATGTGCATGAGGCAGTGCTTTCTGACACATAGAACAGTCCTCCATTCTTGGAACTTTCTCAGGGAAAATTACCTGTTGATGAGACACTGACCCATCGGCGAAGGCAACATGCTCTGGCTGAGGAACTTGGGTCCAGCCATAGCCTCCTCCAACAACTGCATGAGGGAGTTGAGCCCGATACACATTGTAGCTTGGGTCAACAGGAACCTGAACAATCCTTGTTCCAAATGCATTTTCTTCAGGATAGTGCTCCAATCGAGTTTTTTGGGGTTGCATCAATGGTTGAACCACAGTTGGCCTTACAGGTGTGGATGTCATAGTCATATGCACTGCAGGAACATATTGAAGAGAAGTAGCACCTGCATTACTCTCATGAAAATGCTGTTGGGTGAGTACAGACCCAGAAGTTCCCAGCAGATGGTTATTTGGAAAACCCATTTGAGGAGGAAGGTGCCTATAATCTGCATGATTTGTAATTTCTTGATTAGGATCTACATAAACCTGCATCTGAGGAGCATGTGGTGGAATGCCTGATCCAACTTGCTTGAAATCATGGGCCATATGCTGCTGTTTTTCAGTAAAAGGAACAGACCTCTCAAATTCAACCTCAGTCTGAGAACATGAAGCCTGCGGAGGACCAGACTTAGCCGTTGGAATTACCAAAGAAACAGCAGATGCACCAGCATAAGGTGGGGGTTTATTATCTGCAATGACTAATTTTGGAGTAGAATCATGAGAAGTTGTCGAATTATCCCTAGGGGATAACAGGTTGGTAGATGGTGGCCAAGCCACATCCCCTTGACCAGGACCTGAGCAATCAACAGCCTCAGTCCCACTAAAATCAGAGTTTTGTGTTGAACTTACACTTGCCATGCTCTCCTTCCTAAATCTTTATTTTTTGTTTTCGTGGAACTTTCATGATTGCTTTTGGCATTAGTTTAGAAATTGTAACGGTATTAGTGATGCCTATGTAAAGAGATTGACCCATCATTCATGCCATTTCAGTCAAAGGGTTCTCATGGCTGTGTCTCCTGGAGCTTTAAAGCATCATTTCATATGTGGGGGCAAGGAATTTCTTTGAATAGCTTTTTGTCCAACCTTATCTAGGGTCACTTTAAAGTGTGAATCTTTTATCAACGTTTTATCAATTGTAGTTTGTTTATTTGCACACTATGTTCTAGTCTCTTACAAGTTGAAGCCAAACAAACACTTTTCTTTGTGTTTAAACACCATTTTTTTTTTTAATTTCTTTTTGTGAACTATCATTTACTGCAACTGTTAATGGTTACCACTGAATGCTAAAACTTGCTTCTCGTCAATCTAACACTCCTTCATTGTTTTCCATTCAAAGCATGTAGGTTGGCAGTTCCCTAGTTATTATCTCTGCATACAAAGTTTTCTCCTGTGGAACATGTGAAACCCCCAAAACTATTTGATATAATTTAGCTTGAGCTAGGACTCTTGTTGTTGCTGAGAGTAACCAGAAAGAAATGGAAGATCTCGTGCTCTTTGGATTTTCCTTCTTTTATATGATAGTGTGCATTTAAGCCAAGGGTTAAATCGGATTGAAATGCATGTCTAAGCTTAAAACTAAATTACTGTGCTTGACAGGTGTATCTCCAGGGGAAGGCACTGGTGCAACTATGTCTGATGATGACGACGACCAAGCAGATAGTGATGCCAACTTGTATGATGGAAATCTTGATGGGTTGGATACCATGGGATTTGGTCCTCTAGTTCCCACTGAAACTGAGAGGTCCTTGATGGAGCGTGTAAGGCAAGAATTGAAGCATGAGCTCAAACAGGTAGGAATGCATAATTAGATGGTAAATTACCATGTGAAAATGGTGTGGCTGAGAGGCTTCCTTCTGTTTAGGATTACAAGGAGAAGATTGTGGACATTAGAGAGGAAATTCTACGTAAGAGAAGAGCTGGAAAACTGCCAGGTGATACAACGTCCCTCTTAAAAGCTTGGTGGCAAACACATTCCAAGTGGCCATACCCAACTGTAAGTTCGAGATGATGTCCTTACTATACACTGTTAATGTTTCCCTGCTGGCTCCTCAAACTGTCTTCTCAAAATTGTTTTTAGGAGGAAGACAAAGCAAGATTGGTGCAGGAAACAGGTTTGCATTTAAAGCAGATAAATAATTGGTTCATAAACCAAAGGAAAAGGAACTGGCACAGCAGTCCTTCAGGTTCTACTTCGAAGAGCAAACGAAAGAAGTAAGCTGCCTATTATATGTGAACGTTGGCTCCTTCAAGAACAATTTGCTAATTGTAATGAAGAAAATAACCAATGCAGGTGATACCAGCATTAAACATTTCGTATAAATGGAATGCTATTATTTCCTTGTGTGCGTACCTGGGGAAGAGCATCAGAGCACATTCTGGAGGCATTGCAATGAGCAAGAATTCTGTAAGGGTAGTAGGGATGTTCTGTTTGGACATCCCTGTGTTGCTCATACTTGAAAGCTCAGCTTAATTTGAAAGTTGCTGCAATATATTCTATATGTAAAGATGGTCTAAACTCATTCACCTATCAATTCCAGTTGAGAAGTGTGCTTTGAAGGCATACATACTGATACGATAGATGTCCCTAGCTTATAAGCATATAAGATTGAAAGTATTGGTTTGGATAGCTTCCTTCCGAGCCACGGGCCTGTAATTTTGCTGTTACTGGTTTATATTTCTATATTTGTGATAAGAACAGCAACAGTAAAGGAAATGTAATTACATCCTTTTTAACATTCAAAACCATTTGATCACAGAATTTTTTTCAAAAACATGTAGGGGTTGCGATTTGATCAGTGAGAGTAAGGTTTTAGAAATTTCTCATGAATATACCAGTGCACATTGTGGATAGCATGCCGAAGATTTGGCTTTAGTTTCCAAAATGACAGCAAACCACATCATGTCCAGTTTGTTCCATACCTCACAATCTAATAACCAAAGAAAAACTAGATAGTGGTAATGAAATGAGGATTAACGGTAAAGAATTGAAAAATGGAGTCTTTGAAGGAAATCAAGCACATTTGAGGACAGTGAAAACAACAAACGATTTGTTAAAAAACAAAAGGTCAGCCATTAAAAGATATTCTCAATCCAAGAATAAAAAAAAAATGATGAATTTATTCACAACTCGTTTCGACGAGTTTCTTGATCTACAGAAGCAGCAGCAACCTTCGAAGAGAAACCAGGAATCACACAGCCATCTTCTTCCCTATCAAAGTTGAGAGCATAGCTTTCAGCATCATACTGAGCCTGATTATTCCTCTGTTTCCTCTTCTTGATATATGCACCAATCTTTCTAATGAATGTCTTCCACTTTGGCCCTGCCACTATCTCTGAAGCCTCTTTTACTTTCTTCAGTTTCCTCACCGACCATGGATCTCTATGGTCACCATTCTCGTTCAAAATATCATATTCCCGTTCATTGTTCCGCCTCAAGTTGAACGTGAATAGTCGAAAACAACAGCAACCGTTAGCTCAATATGCCTCTTCTTCATAATCATCAAGGTGATCATATCCTTCTTGCTCATGGGACATTCTTGGCGAGTCGATGGGGCTCATGAAGGTTACTTGAGGTTTAGCCATGCGTGAGTGGGAGAAAGATACAGAGAAAAGGGATGAATTGGGAGCGAGAAGAAGAGGGTCTTGATACGGAGAAGGAAATTGAAGTGAAGGGGGCGAGGAAGTGAAGGGGGAATGGAGAACATCAACTCTTCGGCTTAATAGTTTTTGGATGCTTACATGGCTCTCTATGACAGGGCTATTTGCGAAGGCGGTATCTTTAACGAGTTAACACGCTTGCAAAACGATTGCAACAAAGAACTTTCATGGCGACACAGTCAAGAAACCACGCCTCAAACTTTTCTTCCTTTTCACTTTACTCGCGTTTCAAGAGATTGAATCTCAATACTTTTTGAGAGAATATGCTTTTGGCGTAGATGATTTGCAAATCAATGCATATATATAGGTTAAAAATTAGCAAAATACTCTGCCCATTAAGTTTATAAAGCTTGTTTACATATTTTAATCAGTTTAGAAAATTGAAGTGAACAAAATCAAAATAACTCAATATTAATTGTGAAATTATTTCTATTTAATATGTATTTTCTAGTATTTAACACCATGTGCGCATCTTATCTTTTCTATGAAAATATTTGATTTTTATTAATAAAACTAATTCAAGGATATGGGAACCTTTTTCACTTCAATTGGCAGATATATATATATATATCTTCAGGAAGATTCTATTGAAAGCTTTTTGTACAAACTCAACCTATCAGCATCCAACTAAAGCACAGTTAACACTTCGAACTCTCCCCACACACTTGGTTTCTTGCTCCTAGTTAAACTCCTCATGCTTAGGCCACGGTAATAACAATAGTTATTATCGACTTTCGTAAGAATGATACTGTTGCATGCATCCAGCATCAGTGTTGAGGTGGTGAAGACTTGCGCAGACAATTCAGCCCATGTTCTTGTGATGCTGGGTGGGAAAATAATGTAACAATGTCATTATAAAAGAACAAACAAATTCGACCTCTCTAAGATTACGAATGCTATGAAACGTAATAGTAAACAAATTCTAAATAAAACGTAAAACCCAACAACTTGACAAATTCTAAAACTGTAATTCAAAAAAGAAAGACCGACCTAGCCTGTGCTACATTCAAGTCAATGCCTAAATGTCTTTCAACAACCAAGAAAGCAACGCATTCCCAAATTACAAAGGGGAGACACAAAACACAAAAGCTTGCCTGAAATCATTGTTTAAACCTGGGAATGTGTTGAGGGGGCTACTGCTATGGGGTTTGCCCTTTGGAAGGAATCTTTGCTGCCATTGCACGCAACTCATTTGCAATTTCAGTGAAGTTTGGTCTGTCTGATGGCTCAGCAGACCAGCATCTCTCCATCAATGATCTCCAGTCTGGGTCACAAGTCTCCGGCACTGGTGGCCGCAAGGTATTGCTCACAATACCACCTGATTAGCATTTTGGTAGGGAAATGATCAGCGAGACACATACTTGAGCCCATTCAAGTCAATGCAACATGATTATTTTGTGATAAACAAAAACCTTACCTATAATAGCCCCATAGTGCAAGTCTGCGTATGGCTCTTCACCAGTTAGAAGTTCCCACAACACCATACCAAATGAGAACACATCGACCTATGTTAGAGAGAATTGAAGCACAAGCTCATCAAGTGAGAAGGAGAAAATATTTATATGCAAGATGGTATTAAAAGACAAATGGAGCACAAACCTTCTCAGAGACAAGATTACTGCTTCCATTCAGAAGCTCCGGTGCCATCCATGGAAGTGTTCCCCGCACACCACCTTCAATAAGTGTTTGGCATTTCACCTTCGACAGGCCCAAATCACCAACCTGGAGCAAAAGCAGAAGTGAAAAACCAATCCAATAGATTTTCTATTGAAATCAAATACAGAATCCTTAAGTTCAACAGCACATGTAAAGACCTGCGGATTATATGCATCATTTTAACCATAGAACTTAAATTTGAACTCGATAGTTTTGACTAATTGTCATAAAAGGAGGTTCAAAATACAGTAAATTACATGTGAGCATTTTGGAAATGGAGTTCTATTCCCAATAGCATATGCAAATTGCCAATTATGAAAGGTTTCATAAGCACTTGAGCCTCTGATAACTTCTATCAATGACAAAAGCAAAGGCTTCTTGAATTCAGGACTAAAAATAGAAACAATAATCTTAACTATCATCACTAATAATAAAAAGAATAACTTGGAAACCTCAACTAATGAAAAGAAAACAGAAAAGGGGAGACTATTGCCATTACAAGGAGGGGTAAAAACACTTCACACATGATACAGACTGGGAGATAAAATCCACCAAGTCACTTGAGTAAAAGTAACAGTTGGACAAAGAGAGTTCAAAATCAACAAACTTAGACGTTCCATTCATCTCTTGGTTAAAAAAAATATCAGCCTGAAACTCTTTTGACAAGATACCAGCATTCAGCACGCACTTGAAGATATCAGCATCAGTACAGTTGAGAAGATAAGATTACCTCTCTTTTCCTATGCTATTAAGTACAGTAATAATACGTGATTTGTAAGTAAAATTTAAAGTGATTCCATTTGAAAACATTCCCATAACCTCAATGCCATTTGTACCCCTAAACCTTTCTGCTAAAAATCCCATCATTCAAAAGGACCCTTGCAACAGCTCTAAAGTGTTCCATCTAAAAGATTCAATTAATTTGCCTGAAGTGCGGAAGGATAACTTATTTTAGTCAGACGCCCCCATTTTTCCTTTGCAGAGTGAGTAACCACTAAATGCAACAAGACAATTTTCTAGATCAATTAGGCACAAAAAGAATTTCACCAAATACTAAAATTGTCAAAAGGAGAATATCAACAGAAATGAATCCACAATGGATATGCACGTCAGAGAGTTCATTACTCGATATAAGAATGAATGAGAGAATAAAATATACTCCTCCAGATCAGGTCACTAACCTTGCATATTGGCCGGTGAGGATCTCGAAGATTAACAAGTAAATTGTCACTCTTCAAATCAAAGTGCACAATATTCTTCCCATGCAAGTATTCCATTCCAAAGGCCACATCCATGGCAATCATGAGACGCTTATGCTTGTCAAGGCTCCTGACAACATGCAATTACAAAATCAAATTTCACTTTCATAGTGGTGCATGAATTAAAATGGAGAGAGAAACAGGTTCATGAAAAGAAACTAGAAAATAGCACGGCACCTCTCATTCTTATGCAAAGCATTTCTTAAAGAACCATTAACCATGTACTCTGTCACTGTCGCCACAGAACCTCCAGGGCCATCAAGAACAACACCATAAAAGGCAACCACATTTGGATGGTGCAAATCAGCAAGCTTAATAGCCTCGTTCCAGAAGTCATCTCTCTGATATTGAGCATATGGCACAATGAAGACAGTTAGCAAGTCATAACACATGAATAACATCAATAAAGCAAAGCTTAACAGGTGAGACGGGACAAAAAAAAGAGAGAGAAGAATGAAAACAAACCATGCGTTCTTGTTCGGAAGGTTTTCCAGCGAAACACCTATCATTAATTCGTTTGATTGCGACATCAGTACCCCTCCACTTCCCATGATAAACAGTGCCAAAGGTGCCAGAACCCAATTCCCGCCGCTCTTCAAGGTCACTGTTCTTTATAATCTGCCAGTCAACAGCCAGAAACATGCTTAAAATTGACAATCACGATTATAAATTACAGGAAGAAAAAATAGTGAACTCTTTTCAACTGCAAGCAACCAAGGACTTCTGATACTGGAAAACCAAAATTCACCTTTTCAGGCAGTTTTTTCTTCATGTCCTGAGTTAACAAAGCAACAAAATATAGGGATAAAGGAATAGTCAGATTAAGCCACCATTAATGGCAACAGGAAAAGGAAAGCCAATTGATAAACATGAACATGTTCCCACACTAGTGCAATGAAAAACAGAAAGGATTAAGCACCTCAAATTTAGCCTTTTGCTTTATTTCTAAACCTTCATTTGAAACTTCTTTTTCTTGATTTGGTTCATAAGCTGATTCACTGCTTTCTGACACTGTTGGTTCTGGATTAGAATTAGCTGACTGGAAAACAGAAGCAGCTACACCCTCAGCGACAGCCTTGAGTTCTTTCCTGATGAGTTCCTCAGCTGAACCTTCAACCATGAAATAAAAAATGCTAAGAAACTACTTTTGCAACATAAGAGAAGATTTGATATTCTCCAGATGAACACAAACATAACAAATAATTATGGGAGTTATCCAGTTATAAGCACGCATGAGCACACCGAATAAGAAAGCTTCTGACCTTTGGATGATTGAACACACTCTAAATCCTTGTTTGAATTACTCAGGGGCTTGGGAACTCCATCCTCCACCATCACACCTGTGATTAAGTCCACCTCACCAGAGTGGTTCTCAATGAAAGGATCCCTAGTACCAAAGACTTCTTTTTTTGTTGCAATCTTGCTACGTCTAGGTGGAGGAAAATGATTATCATGCCTTGAGTTCCAAGGATCCTGGCTGCTGAAGAGTGAGTTCGAGGAGTCCTGAGCATTGCCAACTCCACTAGATGGTGATAGGGAAGATAGTGTAATTACCAGTTGAGGATAAAGCTTCCACGTCACTAGGGACAACCTTTGAATGCAATTGTGAATCATTCTTCCATTCAACAACAGGTGGGATTCTGTCATTCACATAGACCGGCTCCCTACCAGAGAATGCAGGGATCCCATAACTAACTTCAGCAGAATCCAAGGCAGGAATCTCAATCTTAAATTGAGGATGTGATGCTTTATTAACCACAATAGGTGGTTGTGCGACCTCATGTAATTCCATTGCTCGAGAAATATTTATGTAAGAAACCCCTGTAGAAGCAGGTAACACTTTAAACTGCTTAATATGATTTGAATTGAGAACCACCTGAGGTTTGCTAAGGTTATTATCTAGAAGAACCTCCCTCCCAGCAATTTTCTGGGTTTTATGATCTAAGATTTCTTCCTTTCTAAATTTATCAACAAGTGACTTTTTCTGATCATTGTTAACATTAATTTCAGGGGGGCGTGTGTGGAGAGCCTCCATCATCCCATCAACTAATCTCAGCTGGTCATAAGATATGTAAGAATCTACAGCATCTTCTTTGGAAACAACACCAGGAAGCTTGCCAGTGTACTCTTTCGGAGATTCATGAACTAGTTGTTCAGAAGCTTGAATAGGTACACCAGCAGCATGAGAGACATCAGTATTAGCAGGTTTACTCAGTAAAACCTGGGGTTGCATTGGCACTGAATGTTGCTGGACATAATCTTCTATGAGAGACTCAGGAATTCCACCTGTGAACATGCCACAAGGAGACTGTACATCACCTGGTAAACCTATCATGCCATAGGGAGCTGAAATCTTAGACTGATCAGAATTGTCAGTATTCAAGAAAGTTCTCTCATTTTCATGAAGGGACTCAAGATTCTGAGAGGGCACAATTGCTTCTGACTGTGGCATTCCAATATGATGATCCATATGACTAAGAACTGCAGGTTGAGCACCAGCACCTTGTTCAATTATGCGTTCTCCCAAGGCACCAGTTATCAAAACCCTGTCCATAGGCCGGGCTTTCATAGTATCTTCTAAGAGAAGACTATGATGAAGTGAGTTTGTATGGATCATTCCAGATTCTCTTGGGTCCTGTACCAAAGGATCAGAATGTGCATGAGGCAGTGCTTTCTGACACATAGAACAGTCCTCCATTCTTGGAACTTTCTCAGGGAAAATTACCTGTTGATGAGACACTGACCCATCGGCGAAGGCAACATGCTCTGGCTGAGGAACTTGGGTCCAGCCATAGCCTCCTCCAACAACTGCATGAGGGAGTTGAGCCCGATACACATTGTAGCTTGGGTCAACAGGAACCTGAACAATCCTTGTTCCAAATGCATTTTCTTCAGGATAGTGCTCCAATCGAGTTTTTTGGGGTTGCATCAATGGTTGAACCACAGTTGGCCTTACAGGTGTGGATGTCATAGTCATATGCACTGCAGGAACATATTGAAGAGAAGTAGCACCTGCATTACTCTCATGAAAATGCTGTTGGGTGAGTACAGACCCAGAAGTTCCCAGCAGATGGTTATTTGGAAAACCCATTTGAGGAGGAAGGTGCCTATAATCTGCATGATTTGTAATTTCTTGATTAGGATCTACATAAACCTGCATCTGAGGAGCATGTGGTGGAATGCCTGATCCAACTTGCTTGAAATCATGGGCCATATGCTGCTGTTTTTCAGTAAAAGGAACAGACCTCTCAAATTCAACCTCAGTCTGAGAACATGAAGCCTGCGGAGGACCAGACTTAGCCGTTGGAATTACCAAAGAAACAGCAGATGCACCAGCATAAGGTGGGGGTTTATTATCTGCAATGACTAATTTTGGAGTAGAATCATGAGAAGTTGTCGAATTATCCCTAGGGGATAACAGGTTGGTAGATGGTGGCCAAGCCACATCCCCTTGACCAGGACCTGAGCAATCAACAGCCTCAGTCCCACTAAAATCAGAGTTTTGTGTTGAACTTACACTTGCCATGCTCTCCTTCCTAGCGATATGACGACCACCACAATCCACAACCCCATTTACTGCGTCAAAATATTTCTGCCCACTATCATGTAAATCCCCAAAATGGACCGAACCAGAAGCATCAAGCTGTAAATCTGAAAATAAAAACACCCTTAACTTAGCTGACCCATCCAAAGACCTCTCAACCAACTTCTCATATTCCTCCATCATATTATCAAGATCATCAGCACATGAAACAGACACCAGTGCATCAAGATCCTCATCAGGAAGCTGGTATTTAATAACAACAAGCTGCTGATATGTGTCCGTCATCTTCCGCTGTAGCTCATTAAAGCTCACATCTCTCCTCACACTAATAACCCTTGTTTGCCCTCCAACATATCTCAACATCCCATCACTTGGTCTAGGTAAAATCTTCCCCCCAAAACTACACAAAAACTTTACTTTCTTTCCCGACACCGAATCATCCTTACCATTTCCACTCCCATGGTCAGCCCGGCTGCCACTACCACAACTCCCCAAATTGGGGTTATAAGCTGACCCTATATTTACTGCCTCATTGCTTCCATTAACATTAATCCGATTCCCAAAATTGGGTGAAGAACCAAATCCTGACACCATATCATTTCCGGCATGATCAGCAGCATTACCAACTATCCTGTTCCCCAAATTAGGATTATAACCAAACGCAACACCTGAACCATTTGCACCCACATTCACACTCCCAACCGGCACCTGCAGGATTGGGGCCCATGGGGTAGCCCCAGGAACAGTATTCCCATATCCTAAACCTACAAAGCCAGCATCAGACACTGATGCCGAATAAATAACAGGTACAGACCATTCTGGGTTGGAGAAGAATTCCGGGTTTCTACCAGCTGTTACCGGTGTGGTGACAGCACTACTACTAGAACTAGCCATGGCAGCCATAATGCGGGGCTCTTCAGGTATGGCTCTAGCTATGTTCAATGGCCTTAGATCATTTGGTATTGGGGTTTGATCAAAAGCCATAAATAAACTTCAAATTGAGAAATGAATCGATCCTTATTCACAAACTTGGGATTTTGCCCCAATGGGTTTTGCTGTACACATTCACTAATCTGACAAAAACATCACAACCCTCCCAATATTTTGCACAAACATGTGTGTGTGTGTGTGTGTGTGTGTGTAAGACTAAACAGAATTAAAGCGAGAGAAAGAAAGACAAAGTTACCAGATTTGAACGGTGACAATTGGGGATAGATAAGAATAAGAAAAAAGGACACCTAAAACAGTAGCCCAGTCGGTGCCGCAGAAGAAACTTAGAAAGGATCTTAGAAAAATCCAGGGCTCTTTTAAGGGGGTCAAGCTTTCTCTCTTATCTCTCTCTGTAATCTTATACGGTTTTTGAATGTTTATTATTATTAAAGGTTGGTTGGGATTTGGTGTCGTGATGTGATTGAAGGTGCGACGGTGCAAGTACAGTTGGCTTTTGAGAATGTTTTTTTTTAAGAAATATATTAAAATAATATATTTTTTATTTTTAAAAATTTATTTTTAATATTAAAATCATTTAAAAACATACAAAAATATTTAAAATTTCCCAAAACATGGTATAAATACAATTACAAACACTGTGTGTTGTTGTATTATTTATTTCTGAGTGTAATTGGTATTTTTTATTTTGTTGTGTTATGTATCTTAGGGAGTTTAGTTCAAATAAAAGTTTGCTAATATTTATTTTTTATGTTTTTTTTATTGTTTTAATATATTAATATCAAAAATAAATTTTAAAAAAATAAAAAATATATTATTTTAATTTATTTTTGAGTAAAATTTATTTTAAAAAACAATTACTATTTTATTCTTGAACTTTAAAAAAAAAAAAAAAAAAGAGCGTGAGAGTATTGTTTTATTCATACAAGTACAATACAATAATGTTTTTTGGTGGAAATTGTAAAGTGACAAAGAAAGGAGTGAAGGTGGCTTTCATATTATGATAGTTTTTGTTTTTAAAAGTATTTTTATTTTATATAATATTTATTTTTTATTTTTATTTTTAAAAATTTATTTTTTAGATTGATATACCAAAATCCAAAAAATATATAATTTATGCGGAGAAGAGAGTTTGGAAGGGGTGGATTGTCATAGATATTGGATTATTATGATTCCCTTGTGTTCGGGAAAAAAAATAATTAATTAATTATGAACTATCCCTACTTTATTTTATATTGCCATTATACACTGATTATATTTCTAGAAACTTCTTAAATGAAACGGATTTGAGTATCTTACTATTTTAGTATGTTTGATTATCATGGAAATGTGGGAGAGCTATCCCTATTTTATAGTCCAAGCCCCGACGGCTCCTCCGTGAAAAGTGTAATTATCCTTAAAAATAATTTCTGTAATTAATTTTTTTCTTGAATTAATTGTTAAAATTAAAACCCTAGCTAATTAACATCTTCTTCTTTCAAACTCTTAATTTTCAACTCAAATACTTTTAACACTAACTAACTCTAATTAATTCCATCAGCACCAACACAATTTCTAATTAGCAATCAATCTGACCTATAATTTAATATTTAATATAAAAAACATCCATATATACATAATAAGAAACTAACAGAATTCTTCAAAGCTGTCATTCAACAAACTTTTCAATAATTTATATTTCAAATATAAGCAATATCAATAAATAAAAACAATAACCTTGTTTTTCTCAGTGTGGTTATACTTTACCTTCATCTTTTAAAAAATTACATATTAAATTATAAACGCGCAAACTCAATCAACAAAAAAAGTTTAAATATATTACAAATTTGTTATTATAATTGATTTAGTGTCCAAATTATTCATATAAATGTTGTTAAAAATCCTTGATATGTACCTTTTATTTTACAAACAACCTTTCTTCATCACCAACCAACAATCTCTCTTTTTATTCTTCAATCTAATTTATCCCGTTTGTTTTTCATTTTAAAAATATTTTTGAAATTTTTTTTTATTTTTTATGTTTTTATTTACTTTAAATTAATATATATATTTTTGGTTTTTTTAAATATTTTGATACGCTGATATTAAAATTAATTTTTAAAAAATAAAAAGATATTATTTTAATACATTTCTAAATAAAAAAAAACACTTTAAAAAACAACTATAAACACAAACAAGAATTCTACTCAAAAATTCAATGATTTAATTTTTTTGGAAAAACAATTCTGAGAAGAATCTGTCAATGACATTAATTAATATTATTTTTAGTTATCAAATAATCTATTATTTTCAAAATCAAAATCTCATCGAAGTTGTCTCTCCAATGGAGATTTTTCTGTTGTTGCAACAACAACTAGAGAAATTGCAAGTCTATTGTTATGCGGTGGAAAACCATGAATGATGGTGTCAAAACGAACAATTTCTTTATTTAGCTTGACGGTTGGCCATTGTATTGCAAATGGATTTGTCGATATAAATAACAATATAAAATTAGCCCATATCTTATAATATCTAAAATATTTTTTTATTTTAAATATAATATAACATTATTTTTTAAAATATTTTCCACTCAAAAATATATTAAAATAATATTTTTTTATATTTTTTTAAAAAATTATTTTTAATATCAGTATATCAAAATAATACAAAAATACAAAAATAATATTAATTTTAAAAAATTCAAAATAAAAAAAAAACAAATACTTTCATCTAAACAAAAGCAAGCAAGAAAGAGATGTTCCAACCACCAAAATCTTGGAGACGCATGAAGTGGACCGACAGGATTACGTGGGGTCCATCTTAGTCCATGCACGGGTTGATTTTCGAAAGAATACTTCAGCATCAGCGTGCATCCTAACAACAAACAACATCTTTTTTAATGATTTATTTATCTTTATTATTTATTAAATATTTAATTAATAAATCTAAAATAAAAATAAAATAAAATAAACATAATTTTAATATTAAAATATGCATTTAAAATTCTATTCAGTCCACTTACAAAACATAGAATAAAAATATTTTAAGAAAATAATTAATAGACTTCTTCAACATACATGGTATAAAATAAACTTCAAGGTAATATCAAAAAATAAAAAACAAGTTTTGATTAATTCTATTTATGTTCATGAAAGACTTATATGGATACATCCAGACATTATAAAAAGATTCAAATATGTTAATTTTAATATTTTATTACTGTTTTGCCAATAATTGGAATTACATAATAAGTTTTGATAAAATTTTAAATACACTTGAAAGTAGACTTCCAAAATTTTTCAATGATATATAATAGATCTTTTTAATTAGTCAAGGTAAGAGAGAATTATTCCTTTGAAATTGAGTTTTGATTCTGTGAACATATTACAAAATTCAATTTTAATATTGTTTTAATTAGTTGAGATATTATTTATTTACTTTTTAGTTTGTTTTAGGGTATACGGCAATTAAGGGTTTATTTGGTTTATATTTTATTTTATTATTTTAATTATTTTAGATTTTTAATGGGTTAATAACTATTTATTAAATTTATATAAACCAAATAAATTTCTTGCTCTTGCTGTCTACTCTACCAAAGCCTGCATCGGTCTAGGTACTAGTTCTTTTACCCTGAAATTATGGGATTCAATGGTGATCGGTGACCAAGTCAATGGATGGAAAAAAATTGGATAAATGATTTGTCTTGGTCTCACAATGCATAGAAACTACCGGTTCTTTTACCCTCGCTAAAATCTGATACATACTAGATGATATATTTTTAAAATAATAAGATTGTTACATACCTTATGGCATATTAAAAAAAAAAAAAATTGATGTAGTTAAAAAATAAATCGACCTGAATCAATTTTTAATTTGAGTTATGAGATCATGATAATCTCATAAAATACAAGTTAAAATAAATTAAAAAGTCTAATTTTAATTAATAATATATTAAAAGATAAAAATAAAAAAAAATCAATTTTAAAAATAGAGAGAGATTCAAAAAACATGATTCAAGTAAACCTGGAAAAAAAGATCAAACTCGCGATCCGAGTCAGGAACACATGTTCCTTTTATATATATATATAAAACAAATAAAAAAATATAGAAGCTAGTTATTAACAAACTCATTATCAAAATATGAAATTTTTTTACCGCAAATAATGAGTCAAACAGGCTCTTAAAAGGGGTGCAATGAATATTAGTTTTTTTCAATGACTAAAAAATTAGGGTTTATATTTTTTGGTCTTTAAAAACTTAATTTTCAACATTTTTTTAATATAAAAATACCTTAAAAAAGTTCGCAGAACCTTAATAACCCCATTTTTCAAAGACAAAACATATTTTAATTAGCCTAAATACTAAAAATCAAATTAAACTAAACCTTTTTTACTTTGATCCACTTTTTCAAAATTATGAAAGACAGAAACAACCTCCTTTGAACTCTTTCTATGAAGTTGAATTTATTGATATTAAGATTAAGTTTTTATCATCCGACAAAAAGCTTTCTCCCCCCTTTCCTGTCCTGATAAATCACTCCTTGCTCTTTTAATTACAAGGGTTTCAAATGTAAAAGAAATGAGTTTTTTATAATCGAAATATAAAATTTAAAATAAAAGGGACTAAAATGTTGAAAGTCGCGTCTCTTGAGTAGTAAGAATGTAAAAAAAACAACCTTTTATTTAAACAGTTAATTTTAATCCATATTCTTTATTTTTTTTAAAAACTAATCCATATATTTTTATTCAGTAACAACAATCTTTATGTAGTGTAGAAATAATTTTTGTTATAGCGCACATCTGCGAGCATGCAAAACGGAATTAAATGCACCCGATCCATAAAACGTTTCAGCATAACTTGTGAGGACCAAAAAAACAGAAAAAAAAAAAAAAAGTTTGATGATCAAAGCGGTAATAAAAATCAAGGACAAAAAAAGAAAAAAAAACAAAGCCATTTATTATTAATATGAACAAGCAAATGTATATGTGTAAAAAGTGGAGGCACAATGATTTATCCATTTCTTTTAGTTTTTTTTTTTTTTTTGTTAATTACATAACATAGAAATAGTCTTTGTCATAACGCAAAAGTGAGGGTATGCAAAGCGATATATGAAAGAAATAAGATACGAACAAAGGGTTCTAGCCTCCATACCAAACCACTCCAATACATAGGTTTATTTATACAGCTCAGGTTGTTATAAGAATACATTTGAAATATATAGGATATTAAAGCCTGATACTCCGCCTCAGTGTTGGAGTGTGCTACAGCCGTTGGTTTCTCAGCAGTCTTTGACAGTAAACATGAACCAAGAAATACACCATAACATGTAGTTGAACGAAGATCATCATGATTACCAGCCCAATCGGAGTCGCAATAGGCTTGAAGAGTAAGAGATCCTTTTTTATATCATAAGCCATTGTCAATTGTTCCTTTGAGGTAACAGAGAACCCGCTTAGCAACAGACCAGTGAGTGGATCTTGGACAGTGGAAATGTTGGCAAAGTTGGTTAACTGAGAAAGCAATATCCGGATGAGTCGATGTGCGATTAATATTTAGTGCACCAACAGTTTGGCGATACTCAATACGTAATTTGAGTTGTCGAGAGTGGTTCACCATTATGAGCTGAAAGCTTAAGTCCCGGGGAGCATGGTGAGGGATAAGGCGTGCCACCAATTATCTTAGTGCGATGGAGAAGATCACCAGTGTATTTTGATTGTCGGAGGTGTAAGCCCTTAGAGTCTCGATGACCTTGAATGCCAAGAAAATAATATAATGAACCAAGATCCTTCACTTTGAATTCCAGTTGCAACTTGGCAAGAAAAGAAGCAATAAGAGAAGGATGCGTGCCTGTCACAAGAATACCATCCGCATAGATGAGAAAGAACAAGTGAATATTTCCTTGATGATAAATAAATAATGAAGAGTCCACCGGTGAGGAAATAAATCCAAACTGAAGTAGAGACTGAGATGGCGTATGAACCTAGCCCGTGGGGCTTATTTGAGTCCACATAAGGACTTCTCAAGCTTGCAAACATAGATGGGAAAATCTGGATGAACAAAGCCTTGAGGTTGCTTCATATAGACTTCCTCTTGTAAAACACCATGCAAGATAGGATTAGAAACATCCAATTGTCGTATATTCCAATAATCAAAGTGAACATCATGAGCAAGAATAACTCGAATTGTGGAAGGTTTAATAACTGGACTGAATGCCTCAGTGAAATCTATACCACATTCTTGCTCAAAACCTTTAGCCACTAATCGGGCTTTAAGTCAATCAACCTGACCATGAGAAGTTTTTCTATCCTTTTAGACCTATTTGTTATCAACAACATTATGATTCAATGATCGATCAGTGGAGAGTATCCACATACGGTTTGCAATCAGAGCATCATATTTTTCTTGCATAGTCGTGCAGTATTCAGGATGCAATAAGGCTTGTTTGTAAGAACGAGGTTCAATTGACATTTTTATACCGGTGAGAGCCTTAAGAGGGTGTTTTGTGGAGTAGAATGTCTTGTACTCAGGGAAGGTGCGGGGCTTGAGATGGCCTGTTAGAGACCGAGTGGTCATAGGATGGGATATTTGAGAGGCAATATATAGGTGCGGGTAAGGAGTGAGGTGGAGATGGAGAAATATCTAGACTTGAACTGGATGTTGGAACAGCAAAATCATATGAAGATGATAAAGGGTTCAGTCAGGAGAATTATGAGAGGTTGATGAATCTGCATGAATGCTAATAGATAGATCAAACCCAATATTAGAGAGAGATAAATCATAATTAAAATCTGAAGAAAAGGAGATAGGGAAGGAATTACCATGAGAGGTAGCTAGCCACCGTGAAAGGTTTGCCGAGGATGGTTAGGTCGTGGAGAAGGATAAGATTGGGTATTAGGTGCATGCTTTTTGAAGTAGTATGGAGGACGGAAGGTTTGCCGGTGGGATTTTGTGGGGTATTATTTTGGCTCAGAAGTCTACAAAGGAGAGAGCTTTATCTCGGGTGGCAACGTGCAGAGAGGTGACAAAGGGGTGATATGAATCGTCGTCGTCGTCGTCGTCATCATCATCAATGGTCTTACCAACGGCTCCTAGTTGTGCTGCTAGTTGCTTTGCCGAATCAAGGTAAGCCGCCCACTTCATGGAACCTTGATTCAAAGTTCGGAGCAGCCGCTTCAAGTGGTCTCGGAGTGATTAGTACTGTTTAGTGTTTAGGATTGTGGTTGTCTAGAATTTTAAAAAGTTTTCGTTTTTTTTAATTTTAAATTATATTTTTATATATTTAGAACATTTTAGTATATTAATAGCAAAAAATAAATTTTAAAAATAAAAAATAAGAAATATTTTAAAAACAATTTCTACCATTTTATTGAGTTACCACTGTTTTCTCTTTGTTTTATTTGATTCAAAGTTCAAACCATGTTTTCCATGTTGCCCGTTTCTCTTACTTGGGATACGAGTCTTTATATTTGCTTCTTCTTCCTTATTTCAGGCAGCTTGAAAAAGGCAGACATACTACAACTCTGTTTTTTCTCCGAGGGAAATTTAGTTCTCGGGGTGGTTTAGCAATGGCCGGTGTGTTGCCTGGTGTTGAATGTGCTCGAAGGAGGAGGTTCCATCGAAGTGGAGATTCACTTGGAGCCCCAGCACATGGCTGGACAAGAAGGTCATCTTTTTGTTTGTACACAAGCAGCCATGAAAATCATCATGGTTCAATCTCTTCCCTGGTATATATCTTACTCTCTATCTACAGATCTTTTCCTTTCCTTTCTTATGTTTTGGTAACTGTTGCTGAGATTTTCTTTTTTCCTTCATAGAATTGGATTGAGAAGCAAAAGCGAAGAAGCATATTAAATCAGGCATGCGAGGACGAGAAGCTGGGAGGAGTGACAAAAGAAGCAAAGGAAAGATTAGATGAGAGGCTAAGAATGCAAAAGAAGAAACCAGAAATCACAAGGAAAACAATGGCTTCAGCACAGTTCATATGGTCCTTGCTAATATGAACACAGTAGCCAAATCAAATTTAGTACTTGGATCAGCTTTCATGCTTACGTGCTATGTTCTTATTTTATTTTATTTTTCTGAATTCAGGCACAAAAGCACAGGAAATCTAAGAGGTGTGGATGGCAGGTCAATGGTACTAGGGGAATTGCAGATGGAGGTGTATGGTCCCAAGAGGAGTGGGTCGAAGAGATTCAACTGGTCCAAATTGAGCTGGAAAGCTGCTGACCAAGACGAGTGCACCATCTGCCTTGATCGGTTCAAGTCTGGTGAGACCTTGGTGCACCTTCCTTGTGCACATAGGTACCACCCCAAGTGCTTGGTGCCATGGCTAGAAAGCAATGGTCAATGCCCTTGTTGCAGAGTGGAAATACATGTTGAACTTTCCTAGAAGCATTGCTCTCTCTCTCTCTCTCTCTCTCCTTTTCCTCTCTTTGTAGATACCAATTAGGGTTTTGAGAGCAACTTTGTTTGCTTTAATAGAGTAATTTGGGGTGTGCCAAGACATGTAGTGCTTGGCTTCTCTGTGTGTTTGTAATTTCCAGTTTTCCATATTAGCAACAGAGATTTTGGGAAATTAATTAAGTCTATTGATGACAAAGTAGTATACAAATGATTTCTTTTTTAATATGCGGCAGCTCAAAGGTTGTATAATGCAAAATCACGGTGGCTTATTTTTTCAAGCTTTTGTAGTTTTTTTTGTTTTTTTTCAAACCTAAAGCAAAAGATTTAATTTAGAGGGTGTTTTTTATGGTGGCAGATTTTTTTAAAAAAAATATTTGTATTTAAAATATATAAAAATATATTTTTTTAAAAAAAATTATTTTTAATATTAACAAATTAAAACGATCTAAAATATAAAATAAATTTAATTTAAATATAAAAAGAATCAAAATTTCATGAAATAGTGATTGCTCGTTGCCCAAAAACATACTTAATCAGTGCCTATATTTTTTTTAACACGGTCTCACTTTGAAGATTTTCTGATTCGCTATCCTACACCACAATCTCATTTTGCTATAATTATTATTTTAAAAATATTTAGTTAATCAACCTATATTATAATTTTATATAAATTTTATTAAACATTCTATTTTAAAACCATAGTTATAAAAAAAACTAGAAATTTTAATTTTTTTAACTACTTTTTTAATTATCAACCACAAAAATTACCACAACTTGAACCATCCTTACAATACTAAAATATTAAAACATAAAAACTTAATGAAAAAACCATTTTTTTTTTTTGTTTTCTTGAGCATTTTAGCTTTCTGACAAGGATCCTGGGGTGTTAATTTGTAAGAAAATGAAGGGCATTGCAAACTTATTATTATTATTATTAATATGGATGTTCAGACTAATTTATGTATACCTTGACTAATTTCATAGACTTTAAAATTAATGATCATACAAGCCTACAGTAATCCTGAAATTTATAATACTCGAACTGGTGACATCTAGAAAACAAATATAAAACCTGATTAGTTGAGGGATACCTATTAGGATTGGAACATTACAAACTTACTCGGTTATATTTGAGTCATTAATATTAATATTATTTTTTTTATCTTCACGATGAAATGTATTTTTAGATTAATTTTTACAAATTGAGAATAAATCATCAATATTACTTTACTAGCTCATAAATGTGTAATGCATTGTAAGAAAAGAAGCCAATGAAAAGTTTCTTTTTATAAATTTAGAAAAGCATAGATATTCTACAGAATTGTAATTTAAAGGTGTAATGCATTGTACAGAGGAATTGCAGGCATGCTTGGTGATTGGCCTTTTTTTTTCTTTTCTTTTTTTTAATTGTGTGAATTTGCAACTTGATAATTTAAAGGTAGCCTAGTACAGGTCGAAGCTTGAATGGACAGCCTAGCTACTTTTTGTCCTGATGAGATCAATGGTCAATGCTGAGGAAAAAGAAAAAATGGCAAAATTTTAGTTGAATTTCTTGCAGCAAGTGGTTCTCATGGCTCCAAAGATCACTGTCTATCCATTCTTTTGTCGCACAAGTTGATACTCAGTTCCAAATAATGCACCTCTTCTGTCTATAAAATGGGCCATAAAATATGGAATTGCAGCATGGGAACGATGATACACCTCTCCTTTTTACCACATTAAAAACAAGGCAGCCATGTGTGGCTGTACAAAACTTGAAAAACCTTGCTTAAATGATTGTTGTCGTGAAAATACGAGGTGCAAGTGTTGCAAAGCTATTTGAGGTGGGACTGCTTAAATTTTGAATTTGTTAATGTTTGTTGCAAAACAATGAATTTTTGCTGATTTCTTCAGATTCAGGGCAACAACTTCTTATTTTTAATTTTCTGGTGTGGTGAAAGAGAGATGAAAAAACAATTAAATGGCTAATTAAACATGGATCTTATGAGACTATGAGTGTGGGAGAATCCATTGAGAGCTTTATAAACAGGCAAAGCTAAGTTTTTTGATGAATGAATGTCATGTAAAATAAACAATATTGCGAGGGAGGAAAATAAAAGCCAGTTAAAAGCACAGCCAACGGATGCAACTGCGATTGTTGACTTTTCAATGTAATGTTATAGCGTATTTGACAGTGTAGTAGCGGTTGCTTTTCAAATAATTTTTCATGTCGAAATGCATATCAATAATGTTTTTTTTATTTTTTAAAAATTATTTTTAATATCAGTACATCAAAATAATCCAAAACATATAAACCGTATTAAATTTTCATTAAAAAAAAAATTAATTTTTTTAAGAATATGGTTTGCACCGCGTTTCCAAACTATTTTTAAACACCGAATATTTCTATAATAAATGCATTCGACGCGGAACTCCTGCTATTTTAAGCTGCATCTCCTGCTATTTTATGTAGAACCAAGGAAGAAGAGAAAGTAATCCATCATGAGTGATATACTTTGTGAGAGAGAGTTGATGAAGTGTTTATTTCTATTAGGAATAGAGAGATTGTTAACTGTTTTTCTATTAATTAAAAGTGGTTTTAATTTATGAATGTAACTTTGATGAATTATTTAAATTTTTACGTGGCTCCTTTCTTATTTTATTTTGTTCTTATTAGCTATGTATTGTCGATTTTGTATATCGTGATTCTAACATTTAGCACATACAAATATTATGTGTACTTAGATTAACATTGGTTTGTTAAGTAAAACAAATTATATCATTAGATGTGCTGTGTTGTAGGTCAAATTATTATTTTTATATAAAAAAATATCAAGATATTATTAATATGTTTTTTAGTAAAAAAAAATTAAACTATATAAGAATTAACATGATGTAACTTGGTCAATTTAACAAGTCTAAAGAACACTCAGAAAAATATATAAAAATATAGTTTAACCTACAAAAAAACAAGACAAATAAATAATGAAATCTTGAAAAATCAAGATAACATCTATTTTTTAAATATTTAAAACTACAACATATTAGATCAATTTAATTTAACCTGTCAAATTCATTACCCATATCATGAAATCTTGATAACTTTATAGAAAGTAAATAAATAAAAAATTATTAAACCCAATTCTTAATCAACCCAATGTTAAATGATAAAATTAAAAACAAAACTTAACTAAAAAAAATTCAAGTCAACTTAAGTTAATCTGCGAAACTTGGATCAAGAGATCAAAATAAATTCATAAAAAGTAAATCAAGACAAATTACAAAGTTTAGTTATTAATCAACTAAATTTTAAAGGATAAATAAATATAAAAACCTACGTGAGTTAATCGACTGAACTTTTGACTCAGATAATAAGATTAAGATAACCATTCCAGCATTGAAATTAAAAAAGAAAATAATAAGTTTGAAAATAAATAAATAAAAGGTCCCAAAAAATTTTGATTGCAAAAGTTAAAAGGGCCTGGGCATTTTACAGCTAATTACTAGTACTTTTATAATATGTTAACTTAAATAAATCTTTAGACATATATAACTCCACCAAAACTATGTCAAAACGCTAATAACAATTTCAAAACCATTCATATAATTTTGAGTTTTAAATTGAATTTAGTCTATCATTTTATCCATAAATTAAATTCACCATCATCAATCACATACGGATTTAAAATGGATGTCCTCATGAACGTGAGGGCATGTCAACACGAGAACAACTTTAAATTTACTTATTACACAATAATACTAAAAAATATTGTTTTTGCTATTTATTACCTATGGACGCCATTATCTAATGAACAGTCTTTGATATATTATGTTGTTGATATTCTTGTGAATTCAATATATTTTATAACATTTTAAAATTTATGGATTAGTAGCCGTGGTGGTGGAATAATTAGGTTATTCCTGTGGATTGTTCGAGTATATTAGTTTTTTTAAAAAAGTTTACATAATAAATTAATGTTTTTACCTCAATAACAACAAAATTTAGAATTAAACCGTAAAATTACACATTTATTTTTAGGGTTAAAAAAAAATTAGATGTTGATAAAGGGTTTTTTGCTTCTTAGAATAAAATAAAAATACACTTTTACTATTAGAAATGACAAAAAAACAATGTAGGGTCATTTTTTTCATTCATGCAGGGTTTTTTTTTTTTTTTTTTTTTGTAATTTTCATGATCATAAAAAGGTATTCTAGCATTTTTTAAGTTGAAAAAAAATATTTTTTTTATTAAAAAACGCTATTGACACATGCTCATTACACACTAGCACATAAATAACATCTGTGTTATTTGGATGATGCATGCAACGTTACCCGGTAGCCAAACTTACACTTTCTTTGTATCTTTGGAAACACCATTGTATTCTCTTACTACTGGTGTGTCGTATGGTGGCAGATGACAAGCAGTTTGTTGTCGATGGTCTTTTTTTTCACTTTCTTTTTTTTCTTTCTTCCAAAGAAAGTATAAGTTTATCCTCTCTCTCTTTTTTTTTAACAATTTCAATCCTTATATTTTTTATTTTTTATTTTCATCCTTTACCCTTTTATATAAAAAAATAATTATGTTTTCAATTTAGTCCTTAAATTACAATTTGACAAGTTGTCATGTATCATGTTTTTTTCAAATTCGGACCTTATTATTTTGATTTATGATTTATTTTTTCTTGGCTTTTTTTTAGTTAAAGTTTCTTTGGTTTTCAATTTCATCATCCAATCAAAGTTTATATTGTTTTATTATTTTTAATTTAA
Source organism: Populus alba (assembly GCF_005239225.2). Classification (NCBI taxonomy): domain Eukaryota; kingdom Viridiplantae; phylum Streptophyta; class Magnoliopsida; order Malpighiales; family Salicaceae; genus Populus; species Populus alba. Next base: position 17,588,313 of record NC_133289.1, read on the forward strand.
TCCTCATTCTTTTGATTTTTTTTCCTTTTTTAAAGTTTTTTTTTTTCAATTTAACCATCCAATTTAAAAATTTTTGATGCTCTCTAATTTATTTTTTATTTTAATTTTCACTCACATTATTTTTTATAAGATTGATTTATTTCTTGGTTTTATCCTTCGACGTTTAATTTGTTAGGAATTGAGTTTCATGGTTTTTTTTATTTGTAAAGCTTTTGATTTGATGACATGGGTCACGATTTTGAAAAGTTAATGCTGCTCAACATCTTTTTTTCTCATCTTTTTTTATAATTTTATCATTATATATTATTATTATTTTAAAATGATTTATGTGTTTATATTTATTTTTTTTATCGGTTTATCTTAGTCTCTTAATTTAGACAATAAGTTTTGCAAGCTTTTTTTAATAGATTTTTTTAAAAAAAAAAACAATTTTTTTGTATTTGATTTTTAAAGAATTTCATTTTATTTTATACAGATGAACTTTTTATTTATAAAAAAATATTTTTATAATATGTTTTTCATAATATTGTTTTCTTTTATTTTATTTAATAGATAAATATATTATTTTTTTTATTGATTTTAATAAACAAACTCGGTAAACAAGAGCAGATAAACATTTCATTTTATAATATCAAATGTTTTAATGTATATCTATTTATCTATCAATTTTTTTAATTTATTTTTAACAATTATTTACTTACTATCATCAATTTATTTTATTAAAATGTTTTTTATCAAAATAGTTTTAAAAAATTATTTATGACGCATGACGAAACACGAATTTTTATAATATGAGAGAGAGGAAAGACCATGGTACCACATGTGGCCGCCGTAGATTATGAACAGAAAATCCAACTCATACTAAAAAATGACATCGTATTACTCCACCAACAATTACCAAGTCCTCTCACCTTCTTCACCAACGGCTAGTTCCAAGTGACCGTTTCATAACCCAAAAATTCAAACTCTCGAAGAACCCTAAATAAACACCAATCCGGAAAATAAAAAAGAGAAAGGGAACACTTGAAAATCTTCATTAAAAATCACAACAGCCCTGGCACCCCATAAAAATCACAACTATCTGTTATCTCTTCTATTCACTTGTTCAAATCAAGAAACAAAGAAAAGATCCTCAAAAATGGTATACACATACACACCAGCATACTACTCCACTCTCCATGACTCAATCACCTCTCTTTGCAAAACAATCCTCCCTTTTTCCTTCAAGAAAAAGAGATTGACTGATGCAGAACACAGGCTCTCAAAGCTGCAGTCTGATAACTTGAAGTGGCAACAAGACTCATTCCACCAGATTTTGAACTTGATGGGGTTGCATAAAGAAGATATTTTGTCTGAAAATGAGGTTTCTGCTTTCAAGATTCATTTGCTTGAGACCCTTATTGCTTCTCCACTTGAACATGAACAACCAGTCATTTTAAGAGATAAATTGGTCTTCTTGCAGGTAAACTTTCTAGTTTTAGAACCTGGGTTACATTTTATTTCAGTTTTTATCTTTAGACAAGCAAATTAAACTAATGTTTATTTTTTCTTTTTTTTAGGAGCTTCTTTATGCAAAATGTATATCAGAAGATGAGTACCATTCATCAAAGAGGCCTTTGTTACAACGGCTAGCAGTACAAGGAGCAGAAATTGATTCAAGAGATGTTATTTTTGCTGGTCCAAAAGACACAAAAGAGAACAAGGAAGGGGAGTGGTCGTTTATTGATTTAAAAGATGAGAAAAGTTTGATTGGTAAAGAAACTTTACAGTTCAAAAACAGATCAAAGCCTAACTCAGCGATCAAGCAAGTCAAAGGAGCAGCCTCAGTTTTTGGTTTTGGGTCCTCCCAAAAGCTAAGCAAACACAAAGAAGAAAAGAGTATTTTTGAAATTGAAGCAAGATTGGCCTCCTCTGGCCATGTTAGTAACGAATCAGAGAACCCACTTTGGGATGAGGGAAGTGAAACGAAGTCAATTCTCATGCAAGCAAGCTTACCAAATGAGTCTACAAAAGAAAGTGGAAGCAATGACAAGTCCAAGAGGAAACCCTTTAAGACTCTGTTTCTAAAAGAGCCAAGAGAAGGAGGTGGTGGTGGTGGTGATAATGGTCTTAACTGTGAGGAGAAAACCTCGAAATCGGCAAAAAAACAATGGGGTTTTGACGGGTTTAAGAAATGGAAGAAAAATGATTCAGACGATGAGACTGCTCCTCTGCCTCTTAACAATGAAAGATCTGACAGTGAGGTTTATTCAGGATCTTACCATCTTGTTGATAAGGTGCATATTAAGAAGAAGCTGCATTCTAATGGCTCTGCTTCAGATTTTTTCATCGATAAGGTTCAGCCTTGACAGTTTATATAATTATTTTTTTCTAAATCTTTAACTTTAAACCTTAGCTTATGGCTCTGTCTATCTGCTGTTAATTATTCAGGTTTCAGGGGACAAGATAAAGAAGGAGATATCAAAAATCCAAACAGAACTAAGCACAACAAACTCCAGTCTTCAATTTTCGTAAGCATTGTTTTTTATTGAACAGGGGACTTTGAAATAGTTGTGTCTTTGTGTGAGTTAGCGATCAATTAATCATTTACTTTTGTCTTGCATTGTGCTTGTTCTTTGTGGTTCTATCAGTGATGACCAAATTGAAGCAATTTCCACCAAGCTTCCTGTTGACAAGGCTGACCTGAAAAAGTTCTGTCCCAAGTAAGAAAACAATTAAAAGGCATTTCTTTTTAATGCTTGTTTTTTGTCACAGCATATCTGATATGGTGATCTACTAAACTCGTAGTCATTGCAACTAAATCGTAGGCATTTCCTTACATTTGCATCCTTGCTACAGCATATCAAACTTTTTATTTACGAAACCTCATATGAACCGCAAATATGTTGTGTTTTAAGGTCATGGCGTGATCGTGGTGATGTTGTACTGGATGAGGTGAAGAAGGAGTTCAAGGATCATGTTGGAGAGAAGATGGAGAACAAGAGAAATGCTGCAAGAGAGAAACATCACAATAACTCAATGCGATGGACAACATTTGAAGATGATGATGAGAATTATCACCCAAACCTTTTTTCTCAACAGGATCACCATTCATTTCCAAAGGGCCAGAATTTTACAGCCAGGAATGATCATAGAGCCTATACTAATCCCTTCTCCCATGATTACTCCGAAAACAATGGAGATAAGATGAGAACAGAATCATTCCAAAATCCCTTCTGGATCCCAAGGCAGCAGTATTAGTATAGGGGAAGTGATAAGGAAGCAGTATTCTTGTTTTTTGTGTACTATTGTAATTGTTGTCCAAATTCTCAAAGAAACTACATCAGTGAGTATATAATGTTTAGTTTTTAATTATATAAAATTATAATACAAATATGACAATTTACAATCATAATAAAAAGACTAGCATGAATGATTAAATCACAGTTCTATCATGTATTCTAACAAAAACAAAAACAAAAAACTTGGTGAAGCATTTTAAGTTTGATTTTGGGTGAAATATGAAGGTTTTGGCTAGAAGAGTGGTTGTTTTTAGGTGATTTTGGATGGATTTTCAAATCAAAATAATTTTTTTTAATTTTTGATATTAGCATATAAAACACTAAAAATATCAATTTAATATAGTCATGATTTTGATCAATTTGAGAGAGAATGCAGTCAAGAGGTGGTGAATTGCACATACTCGTTCATCTAAAGAGTATTTTGAAATAAAATTAATCACTAGATAGAAAACTCATTTAATATACAAAGAATTCTTTTTAAAATATAAGAACATAATTGAAACACTTATCTCCTTGATTTACTATAAAGATTCATGAAACATGTTTAAAATTCTCAGGATTGTTAAAAAATATTACAACAATAAATCAAAAACAACCCTTTGATTTACTACACACAAAAAAAGCATTTAAAACTACTTCTTCCAAAATACTTATCTCCTTTTTTTATAAGACCTTTGAAAAAATAAAATAAAATGATAAAAATAATATAAAAAAACAAAACAAATAAAATTTTATCTCTACAAACATATAAATTGAACTTATTTATCAATTAAATTTAAAATAAATTTAATATTATAATTAAATTTACATTACAGTAAGAGTCACCGACCTGTAAGATCTATTGAATTCAAACTTCAGGGGATATAATACAAGAGATGGAATTTATATAAGGTAATAAAAGGTTTGTATATACAATTATATGTGCTATTCTATCAAGTAGAAGGAATTTCCGGATTTGGGATTGAAGGCTCGTTGGCACCCTCACGAACATCTCCTCGACAAAGCGGGCACACCCTGTAAAAATACCAACAAAGAAGGGAGGGGGGGGAGAACGATGGGACAAAATTTTCACACCAGAAAAGGTAAAAAAATGATTATGAATATGGTTTGTGAAGAAAAAGATAGGCAGCAAATGGGCAGGAGGGTGGCAATATCAATACCCATGTATTTCTTTAAGCCATTTATCCACACAAGCCATGTGATATTCATGGTGGCAGGGAAGAACTCTTATTTTGTCACCTTCCTCGTACTCGGCCAGGCAAATGTAACACCTGGTCCATCAGAAAGCTATTATCAAGCACAATCCAAACGACCACAAGTGAATAAAGTTGGCTATCATTCTGTAAACAGAAACCATCTCAATATTTGTTCACATATAATATGGGCGCAATCCAAGTAATGAAACACCACCAATTGCAAGTTCCCCACCACTAACATAAGCAACCGGCTTATCCTAGTGTACATCATGCACGTTCCACCACTAATATAAGCAACCGGCTTATCCTAGTGTACATCATGCACGTTCACACCAAAAAACATGTTTCAACGAGAAACTTACTGTTCATCCTCATCATTGCCCTCAACTTTGTCAACTTTTTTGTGATTCTTAAGAGGGAAAGAATCAACAATGGATTCAGGGGCAGGGAGCGACATCATGGATAGAGAGAGTGACACAGGCTGACGATGAATTTCATCCAAAACCTGCAGCTTAAACATACACCAGAACTTAGTAACAACCAACGCAGGTCAAATAGTGCATAAATCATGGTAAAACTGCCTGGCAAAGATTTCATGGTCAAAGCAGCTCCCTCATCATGCAATTGATGGTGGCTTCCACACCTCTGTAAGCAACTCTACATAGAAAGACAGCTGCACAGTTTCTAAAAACCTACTGCTAGATCTTAGTCTTGTTATGAGACAGAACAACAGCTAATATCTAAATGCAAGCGACTCTAGAGCAAATTTTTTCAGGAAAATAAAAGGGTGTTTAACTATTCAGGATTCACCTTCATGCTCAAAAAGATAGCAAAATAATGCACCACCTTTTCTCATCAGATTCCTCAAACAAATGTAATAGAGTTGCAAATTGTGGGATTAGCAGAAAAAAATCTAAACTCTACTGCGGGTTAGAACTTGGTTCAACACAATTATACCCTTGAATTTGCAATTCATACAAAAGTGACGCTAACAAAATCAAAAGACAAATATATACACAGATATATAAATAGTGACTTAAAGCATCATTAACATCAACAAAATTAATTCAAATTAGCAACTCTATCACACAGGTCCATTCTGTTTTTCAAACTACATCCATTTTTCATGAATGGGATGAGTGAAGTCAGGTGAAGATGTGACAAAGTAGAATTACCTCAAACAGAGCTTCAGCAAGCATGACTATTCGTGATATACTTCGATGAGCATTCAACTCCTCAGTCATCAAGATTGATTCACACGAGCATGTACCGTCAGGGTGGGAGTCCAGAAGGACAAGAGGTAGTTCGTCGACCATTCTCATCAAGGCCACCATGAAGTCTTTCCCATATCTGCAAAGAGCTTGCAGGACTAGTTCGTAAGAATTACAGATGGACAAATGGGATTTTAACCTTATTTGTTATGTTCTGCAAACCCAGCCACCATGACTATTGGATAGACAATGTAAGGAGTGGCATACAATCATACCAAAGAAACTAAAAGAACCATTGAATGTGCAATAAAAGACCAGGGCTTGCAATTTAAAAAAAAAAAAAAAAACCTCTATCCGCCAGGAGCAAACACACTTCCTGCAAAAGTACAGAACTACAGGCCAAGGAAGAATTCAGACTTTGGGCCTTGGGAGTCAGAAAGGTTAAAATTTCTATTTTGGGTTGGCCATTTCATTAGGATTTATTTGAAATGTTTCCAAGAATAAGAGGGGTTTTGAAATTTTGTTAATGCGTTGAGGACTGTCTTTCTAGGCTTCCTTCCCAATTCCATACTTCAGTGGAACAATAACTGTACAAGGGTCTTGTTGATGATTGTAAAAAATAGTCAACTCCATCAACAAACAGACATATAATCCCCAATATCTATCACAATCATGCACACAAAGTAAATGATATCATAGCATTCTTTCCTCAGAACTATTCAGAAATATCACCTCAGATCTTAAGTGTCGTCTTCGTTCATTCAATCTGTGAATTCTCCTGCCCAAGTATCTAGAATCATTGTCTATCCCATCGTTGAAAAAATCACCACTGAAATTAAGAAGCCATCTGTCATGAGATTCAAGATCATCATTATTATCTGTCAAGAAAACAGTAGTCGGAGAATCAAAATGCCTCCTAGAACTGCGCCTTGAAAATGCATCCCAAAACAGTCTTCTGCTATTCCTTCTGGCTTCATGATTGCTTGTATCTGAAGTGCTGCTAGAATAAATGCTGGAAGAGATACTCACAACATCGACATGGAGTACACTTCCATCTGTCTGGTCTTGTTCCCTATTGGGCACAAGAAATCCTAAATCTGAAGATACTGAATCTTGGATAGACTCATCTTGTGTTGGGCGAAAGGTTACTCGAACATCAGGCCTATGAGTTACAGAATCAGAATCGGAATTAGGTATGTCTGTTACTTCACCCATATGGTTGTCAAAAGAGGCATCATTAGAATGTGAATCTCCAAGCCCCAACGGATCTGAACTGCTTGGATGTATAATATCAGGATAGATCTGAGAAAAACCCTTGTTCTCTGAATTGTCAATGCCATTGACAGCATCCATGTTAGTTGAAACATTCATAGATACAGGATCTGATGATTGCTGTTCTTTAAATGAAGTACTAGCTTCAGTAATACTTCTATTCCTACCCGATTCATCATGACTATGACTATCACTTCCCTGATCCAGGCCAACTAAATCCTTGCTGTCATAGAGGCATTTCCCTTGACAGCTTATGTCAAGATTTCTATAACCATCATTCACAAAAGTTCCCTCACTAGCTGTTATACTGTTTCCAGATGATCCTCCAGTTTCAGTATCCGAGCTACTAGACCCTGTTACCATACTAGAAACCACAGATGATTCCTCAGCAGAATTCTGTACCTCATTGATGAATGGGCCACACTGTTCCAGAGAATTCACCAGACTTTCATCTGGATAGTCTTCCATCTATTGGAAAAGGATGGCATGCGTATCAGTCTCTTCTGTAAAGTGTAGCCACAACACTTGAATAGTAGCATCCTTAAATAGACTTCACCAAACATTAAAAAAAATGCACATTGATCAAGACTAGAAATATAACAGGAAATGAATACTGCCACCTCACCACATCTTGCTTCTTGAATGAGAGAAGTGCCTACTGCCTAGATTTGTCTATACCCTATGTCAACACTAAGGAATTGCTCCATATCCATACCGCAGAACCATCTGGCCCTCACAAATTGCAATAATCAGTTTTAGTCATAATAACATTGAAAAAAAAAGAGCTTCCGTTACAGACTTATAGAAATAGTTTATAACAAAACAAGCATTAAAATCTTCTTAAGAAAATCGAAAATCAATCAAGGGCATTGAGCAAGGCTTCCAAGTATCAATTGATCATTGGTCTTGTGGGGAAAGTGCACATACCAAGTTTTCCTACTCTAATGGCAAATAAAGTTAATTTGTAAAACATTCTGAAACACCAATTTGGAATACAGGGATACATGAACTATGTCAGAGCAAATCATCTGTTTGTTAACATCATCTTAAGCTCGATCAATCATCAATGTGGACATCATAAAGTTTGACAAAAATCTCTACAAACCCCAATTAAACTAAAAATCCAATGACTACACATGTAAGACTAAGGTCTATAAATTAATATCATTTTCTATGTCAAGGAATTGCATAGACACAAAACTTGAACTTTTAATCAAATAACCAAAGTGACCAAATATTCAGACGATTGGAGAGCTAAGCTAACATGTCTCTATCGATAAACAAACAATTCAAAACAAAATTTGATGGAAAACACAGGAAAAAAAAAAAATCCTTTCACAAACAGTTGACAAGCAACAGAAACAACCCCATAAAACCCAAAAATAAGACAACTTTTCCAACATCATAAGATAAATCCTAGATCATCAAAAGCCACAGATATTTTCACGCAAAGATTCAAACTTCTATCAAAACAACAGAAAACACGAAATGGGTATTCGTTATTTTCTCCAAAGTCATTTCATTTTACAAGATAACAACATAAACAATCCATTTTTAACGCTAATTAGACAACCCCAGATCATCAAAACTGATTAAAGAACAAAAAACAGAAATGAAAAATCAATTTCAAGTTCAAATTTTAAATCACTCTTCTTTTTTTACCTCATGACGAGCTGTGCGAAAAGAAGAGGAGCCACCACAGATGAGAGAAGAGAAGAACCTGGACGAACTTCGGTTCGGTCGGGCCCGTGTTGAGAGTGGCCCCGGTCTACTACTACTCGAACCCATTTCTTTAGAAATAAAAAAGGCTGAGAAATGATGGTGATGGTGAGATGGAACTGCATAGCTAAAATTGAGCCTTATTATTTCATGTCGTTTGAGTGTTTGAAATTGAAATGATTAGAGGTGAGAGAGTTCTTTTTCGTACGATTGGGGTTAAAGTTTTGTAGTTTTCTTGCACAAAACTGAAAACACGTCCGCATTCGGTGCCATAGCAGACATGCTGTTTCCTCTCTGCACCGACACATACACCAACGCCCCACTCTCTAAATATCCACTACTATAATTCTTTTTCAAAAAAACAAAATTCTCAGTTTTTGAAAAGGTATTTAAAAAAAAAAAACGTGCAGCTAGAAATATTTAAAAACAATTCACATAAAAAATGAAGATAGTTATTTTTGAAGTTGCTTTTTTTTTGGGTAAGTAATCTATGATTACCAAGTGTTTATATTTACTTTTTTTAGAATAAATTAGCAATTTTAAATTCATATTTTTAATAAGAAATTTACATTTTTTATATTATTTTGATTAAAAAATTAATATTAAAAAAACTAGAATCAGAGTTTTACCATGGATATAAAATTTAGGCTATTATTAATTGAAGTAGTGAAATTATTATTATTATTTTATTAAAAAAACTCAATAATCTTAAACTTATGAGTAAAATAGTCTTTTCACAAGTATTCATTCATTATTATCAAATTTATTATAGATAAAAATGTCTTTTAATATTTTTTTTTAACACAATAAAATGACATAATAATCCTTAAAAGTCAAAAAAATATATTAAACTTGTGTGCATAAGCATTTTTTTTCTTTTCATGTTTAGCACATTAAAATGATTTCAGTACCCTTAAAAGCAAAAATTACTAAACTTGCTTCTAGGGGTTTCTTAGTAATTTCATTTAGGATTTTTTTTTTTTTATAATCAAGTAGGCTCAAGAGTAGTTTGTTATTTTGATAAATATACAATATTATTTAAAAAAAAAAATCGAATGCACGTGCCAATGTGTTAAGCCCTTCCACACTCTTCAGACGATGCTTGATATGCTATCTAGCAGTGGAACATCAACTTTTGCAATAGTATTAAAAGCGTCATGACACCTCCTTCTATACAAGGAGGGGCATGTGGCGATTGAGGCAATGATTTGTTGTTGACGGCTTTTTTTTTTTTTTTTCTTTCTCTTTTCTCTTCCTCACTCGAAATTCACGTTGCCTTTTAAAATTTTAGATTTGTCTTCTCATTTATTGAAATTTCAACTTTGATCCCTTTTTTTTTTTTTTTTCTCTTGGCCCTTTTCTCATATTTCAATTTGTTTTCAATGTCATTATATGGTCTATAATTGTGATTTGTTATTTTTTTTTCAAATATGGTCCTCATTCTTTTGATTTTAATTTTTTTCAAGATTGTTTAGTAAATTTGATTTTTCTTTTCAATTTCACCGTATAATTTAAAATTCTAAGTTGTCCTCTCATTTATTTTTAATTCTATTATCTTAATTGCTATTTTTTGTTTTTTTATCCTTTTCTATAATTGATTTTTTTTTTTTGTGAATTTGATTTTTTTTTTTTAAGTATCACCCTTCAATCAAAATTATAAATTGTTCTCACATTTATTTTTTTATTTCACATTTAGTCCTCATTATTGGTCTTAGGAGTGTCTTTTCACAAGGATTCAAAAACTCAATAATCTTGGTCTTAGGAGTAGAATGGTCTTTTCACAAAGATTCATTTATCATTATCAAATTAATTAGGGACAAAAATGATACATTCATATTTTTTAGCATAGTAAAATGACACAATAATCCTTAAAAGTAAAAAAAAATATTAAAACTTGTGTGTAGAGCCTTTTTGTCTTTCTATTTTTAGCACATTGAAATGACTTTAGAACCCTTAAGAGCAAAATTACTAAACTTGTTTTTAGGGGTTTTTTTTAGTAATTTCATTCAAGCTTTTTTTTTTTTTTTAATATAAACAAGTCTGCTTAGGGTAGTTTGACATTTTGATAAATATATAATATTATTAAAAAAAAATTAATGCATGTGCCAGCATGTGAAGCTTCTTTGCGCTCTTTAGAGGATACTTGATGAGTTGTCCAGTAGTGGAACGCCGACTTTCACAATGGTATTGGAAGCATCACAACGCCTCCTTCTATATGGGGTGGTGCGTGTGACAATTGAGACAACGGTTTGTTGTTGATGACATCTTCTTTCTTTTTCTCCTCTTTTCTTTCTCCTTACCTTGAAATTCATTATGACCCTTTAAAATTTTAGATTTATCCTCTCATTTACTGATATTTCAACTTTGATCTTTGTTTTTCTATTTTTTATTTTTTTTCTCAACCTTTTTCTCATATTTCAACTGGTTTTCAATGTCATCATATGGTCCATAATTGTGGTTTGTTATTTTTTTCAAATATAGTCCTCATTCTTTTGATTTTGACTTTTTTGGATTGTGTTAGTGAATTTGGATTTTCTTTTCAATCTCACCATTCAATTCAAAATTCTAAGTTATCCTCTCATTTATTTTTTATTCATATTTGGTTTTTATTCTCTTAATTGCTCTTTTTTGTTTTTGTTTATCCTTTTCTATAATTAAATTTTTTTATGAATTTGATTTTTCTTTTTAATTTTACCTTTCAATTCAAAATTTTAAGTTATCCTCACATTTTTTTTATTTCACATTCGGTCCTTCTTCTCTTAATATCTATTTTTTTTATCCTTTTATATAATTTTTTTTTCAATTTCATCATTTGATATTTAATTTTTTAGGAACCGGGCTTTGTGGTTTCTTATTGGGATACTTCTTGTTTAGTGACTTGGATCACAGGCTTGAAAAGTTGATATGAGTTGACATTGTTTTTTTTATTATTTTTTTTCAATCTCATCCTTTAGTACTCATTTGATAGCATAACACATGTTTTCAGGCTACTATTTAGTTACTTGTTTTAAACCATATAATGATTTGACAAACTTAAAAACTTTATTTTCTTTTCCATTAATAACAAAGCTAATAGATTGTTATATGTAAACCTCTTCTTTAATGTCACTATTTAAGACAACTGTTTTTGTATCGATTTGATGTATTTCAAGCTTATTAATAATTTCAAACATTCTTGATTTAGACGAATATGTGTCAAAATAGTCCATACCTTTTAATTGTTTGAATTCTTTAACAACCAGTCTTGCTTTGTATTTGTCAATAGTTTCAACAACTTTTTTTTTTATAAAAAAGAAAGCACTTATTCATAATGGATTCTATTTCACCATTGACTGTATCATTTTAATAGAAAGCTTTAGGATAAGATATTGTCATAAAGTATATTTGAGATTTATTTTTCTAACAAGTATGTTAGAAAATTAGGACCGATTATTTTATTTATTTTGTCCTTTTATTCATTCTAGTCTTAACTTTATTATAATTGGATTGACGATAACTACTTAAGCTAGCCTCAATTTTTTTTCTTAAGTGAACAATTTTCTTATGCTTTCTTTAATGGAAACACTTCTTTAAAGAGCATATCATTCTTTTAATGTTTTTAATAATTGATTTATGTTAAGAAATCAATATCTATTATTATTGTAAGCTACCTATAAAAATACAATCCATGTTTTACAATTTTAGATATAACCTTTTTGGATAGAAAAAGGAGAAATATGGATATTAACTTTTCATTAATCTTTCTCATCAATCCCATATTTGTCAAATAGAGTACAAATATATTTTGTTAGAATAATTTAGAAGATATAAGAAAAACTTTCCACCAAATTACTAATATATATATAAAGAAAAAAATAGATGTTTGTTGCCTCCCAAAAACTTGTATACAAATTAAAATCCTTCCATGTAAAAACTACATGATAGACAATTGATATGTTTTGCTTCCAAGATTTTCCTCAACAATTATTACATTTTGAAATTATTAACCAACCTTTCAAAACACACAAATCTCTCATTAGAATTAAAAAAAAAAACTCAAAAAGAAATTTTTACAAAAAAAAAGAAAAACCAAAAAAAAGAAGAAAAGAATAAAATGAGAAAAAACTTTAAATTCACCATTGTGTTTGTGTTGATTACTCATTTCTATGCTCAATAGTTAATTTCTATCCAATCTCATTATTAACTACGCATGGTAATTATATTGCATTATCAAATACACAATTCATGAGATGAATTTCAGATTTATTTATTTACACAAGCAAATGAATTGTCTTAGAAAATATATTAAAAATATTTTTAAAATAAAAACTCTCTTATAAAAATATCTATAATGTGACATTTGCATGTGCAGTTAACATGGAGATTTTATGGAAGTTAACTATTGAATTAATTTAATAAAATTAGGTAATAAAATTTAATCGAATGAATTTAAAGAGAACATAAAAATTAATTGATTAAATTAAGAATATAGCAGTAGAGATGAACAATTCACACAAACATATGAGAAAATTTAGTAAGTAACAAAGAAGGCGGATCTTATTACAAGACAGAGAGAGCCCAATTAATAAATCCCAGCCCAGCAAAATAAACCTACCGAGATCCGTCTACCATAACGAGCTCGCAATCTACAGAACCAGAACCCCTTCAAAAAACCTCTCCCTCCCTCCCTCTCTATCTCCCCCTCTCTCTCTTCTACTTCTAGGTATGCATCACCTTCTCTTCTTCCTTTCTTGCCTTCATTTTTGCTTATGTATATTGTTTCGCGACTCAGTTTCTATTTACACAAGCTGTACACTTGGAATACTTTCGTTACGACTGAATGGTTACTATCTGTATCGTCATTAGCATGGAGTTTTAAGAAATGGGTTATTTGATTTGTAGAGAAAATTAGACACCCTGATGCTAGGTTGAGCACTTAAGTTACCGCGTTTATGTGTTTGTTGTTTTCAAGTTGCATGAGGTAAAAAGGTGAGATTTGAAGTTCAGTTCGAGTGGTAAAAAGGGGTCAGTGAGATTGTAGTCTTCGTTTTTTTCTTAACTTTTCTTAACAAAGATTATAATGGTTTTGTTTTTAATGTTGATTGATACAAAATGAGAAGAATTTTTAAGCACAAATTTAGTTGGTATTCACTTGGTTTTGTGGAAGTTTAGCTGATTCGGCGTTGTTTATGTGTGGTTATTGATTTGGTTTATGATTTGGTATGGCAGGTTAAAGTGGTGACATGGAAGACAATTTATATGATGAGTTTGGGAACTACATTGGTCCGGAAATAGAGTCTGACCGAGAGAGTGATGAAGAGGAAGAAGATGAAGAACTCCCAGACAAGCCTCACGAGGATGAGGAGGAATCTGATGGCGAGGACGCAGTTCATGCTTCCAATGGGTGGCTTGCTGCTTCTGATGATGTTGATATGGATAACCAAGTTGTTCTTGCTGAGGACAAGAAGTACTACCCAACTGCGGAGGAGGTTTATGGTCCAGGTGTTGAAACGTTGGTTAATGATGAAGACGAGCAGCCTCTTGAGCAACCAATAATTAAGCCTGTTAGGAACATCAAGTTTGAGGTTGGGGTTAAGGACCCTTCAACTTATGTTTCCAGCCAGTTTCTTGTTGGTCTCATGTCAAATCCCTCTTTGGTTCGTAATGTTGCCCTTGTGGGCCATCTACAACATGGGAAGACAGTTTTTATGGACATGTTGGTTGAGCAAACGCATCATATGCCCACTTTTGATTTAAATAGTGAGAAGCATATAAGATACACAGATACAAGGATCGATGAGCAAGAAAGAAGGATATCTATCAAGGCAGTTCCAATGTCACTCGTTCTTGAGGATAGCAATTCAAAGTCGTACCTCTGTAACATCATGGACACCCCTGGTCATGTCAACTTCTCTGATGAAATGACTGCTGCACTCAGGCTTGCTGATGGTGCCGTGTTGATTGTGGATGCAGCTGAAGGAGTGATGGTAAGAATTGTTTTCAGTTCAATATTGCTAAATTCATTACAAAAATAGTACGTTCATATCCAATTATGATTTTATCCACACTTATGTGGATTAATTTGCGAAGTCCTTTTTCTTGGATAGTAAATTCATCAATCATGATGAGTTCAATACACAACATATTCTAGTCTTCTGCCCAATAGACATGAAGCCTGCAAATGGTTTTGTCCATGATTGGGCCAATTGCAGCAACAAGGCTATAATCTTCTATTGTTTGACTTGTGTCAACTTGTTCTCAAAACCATGCACCTATAGATCATGTTTAAAATTTGAAGATGCTATTTCATGATATAACTGTTGTTTCTATGTGTGAACGAGCTTGGTCTAGCTGCCTGATATGACAATTTTTTGTTTTTTTGCTTAGGTAAACACAGAGAGGGCCATACACCACGCAATTCAGGAACAGCTGCCTATTGTTGTTGTGATCAATAAAGTAATTCCCTCCTACAATTATAGAAAATTTTGTAACTTTGTAAATTTTATTCAATTCATCAAAATTGTTTAACATCTAGAAAAATGAAATATAATTACCAAAACCCTAACTAGAAATAAGTAGTTGGGCTTATAGCCTACTAAATAAAATATCCAACAATAACTAAATTAAACCTAATAAATAAAGTTAAATAAAATAATAACTAAATTAAGTCCAATAAATAAACCTAAATAAAACCCAATAACACAAGGGTTGAGTTATCTTCCATCACATAAATCATACAAATATGTGAACCATGTCTCGGCTTTGATGTCCCTATTCTGGAGTGATTAGGTTTGACTACTGGTCCACGAACTTTCTAGCAAAATCAATTCTCTATGGGAACATAGAACACTTTGATATTTAAAATAGTAAATATAGAATGAAAACATGTTCAGTAAGGAAAGATATAAATTATATAGAGTGTATTTGTATGCTGTGCGATTTTGTCAATGAACTTGTGTGGCTTGCTGTATGGTTGTTTATTGTTCCTGAAATTGTTGAATGATTGTAGATGGTTCTTGAAATTGGTGGGAGGTTGATGATAGTTCTTGGAATTATTGGGAGGTTGATGCTTATGTATTAAATTGCCCTCTGTTGGCTTACTTGGTAATTAAGATATTTATAAACCTGATCACGTTAGTTTATTTCATGGAAGTAACTTATGGGACATAAAAATGATACCGTAAATGGAGATGTTGGTGCTCGTGTCTTTGGTGGAGAAATGTAGTGAAAAAAATAAGAATTTGTCCTAGGAACTTAAAAAAATATATAAAGATGATCGTGTGTGAGAAAATAACTATTGAAGTAGAAATGTGATGCATTTCCGCACCTTTCCCATCTGAAATCTAGATCAATGAATGAGAAGGCTAGTTTCCCTTCCTTGTGATACCCATATGTAGGCTTAATTTACATGGACTGATTTTGTACTCGGGTCATGACAGGATTTCTTCAAGGTTAGTATGTGTGTTTGCATTTCGGTTCATTTACATAAGACATTTAAAATGTAGAGAGGTCTAACATTGAGAGGATCAGCTAACAGTGACAATACATGAAATGGAAAGGAAAGCCATAACAAAATTGTCAAGGATCTTGCGCTAGAAGCAGTTAACTAGAATTACAAAAATCATGCTTATGTAATGCTTCTGACAGTAACTCATTTATTATATCCCCTGGCCACTTGCAAAAATCAAACAGACATGTAACTCGGTGTTGGTGAGGTTATGAAGCGACTATGAGTCGAACAAAAAGACCTCTCAAAAGGGTCATCTTCAGCACCTTCCATGGCACCACTTTTTGCAGCAGTGAATTTTCGCAGCACACTTGTCAGCGATGAAACAATTTCAGACATAGGTGGACGGAAGAACTTGTCAGGCTGTTCAAGTTTCAAGGGAAAAAAATTAACAGCCTCAAATGAATAATCACATAATACCAACTTCTGTCACATAGATTGTTTATAGATGTTTATGCCAATACCTGAATGCAGAGCAAGACAACGTCTGCAAACCGAGATAGAGTCTCGGAGGGGAGTGTTCTTTTGATGCCCGGGTCAACCATCTGAATCAAACTCTCATTGTCATGCAGCCGAGACGAAGCCCATTTTACCAAAGATTGCTCCGCTCTTGGTCTTGAGCTGTGTTAGAGACAGAAAAGGATATCAGAAGACCATGCAGAAATTTGATTGAGGCAGGGGGGGGACAAAGTCTACCAATCAAAAGGTCTCCTTCCAGTTAATAGCTCCAAAAGCAACACTCCAAACGCATAAATGTCACTCTTGGTGTTGTCAGTTACTGGTTCCCCATGTTCAGGAGCAATATAGCCCGTGTCACCAATAGTAATTTTAGAAGCCTGTTTGTATGAGCAGTCAACAACATTGGATGAGCCCTTCTTCATTCTCTATCAAAAAATATGGTTAACTTGACTAGAGATGCATTTGGTGCAGCTTGAAAGACTTGTAAGCAGCTAGGATAAAAGGGATTTGAGGAAGAAAGAAACTCAACGCTCAGAAATTCTGTTGTGAAAACGTTTCTGACAAAAGTCGTTTCAAATCCTCTAAAAGAATTCTCCTTGAAACAATATCAGAGAAGATTCTGTTGTGGTCAAATAAACAAGTTGCATCAACTTTTAACATTATCAGCCTACTCTTGCAGTTGTATACTACAATGTTAGGTGACAGAAAATTCTGAGAAGATTAGCCATGCACTTACCTTTATTTTAACACTGTTGCTTGTCAGTGGCCTCAAAATAGCTAGTCCGGTGTCACAGAGACGAGGCGTAAGCTCTTTATCAAGTAAGACATTGGCAGCCTTTACATTGCCATGAGAAACAGGAGGCGAGAATGAGGAGTGCAAGAACCTGAAATCAAAAATTTCAAGGTGGAAGTAACCAGTGCATGGGAAAATGTAACATTTATAATAGACATCAACTTCTTCCACTTCCTACCCCTGATATTTGCTAAATCAGTTCATGTCCTACCATCTTCAACTCAGAATGCTGAAGCACAGAGATTTATGCTTCCAGAATATTTTCTGTTGCATAAAATGACATAGATCGCCTCATATTAATATTTTTTTTTTTTGCAACTATAGATCTACTCTTATAGTCCTGCAAGGTGGAGTTAAAGAAATGGTCCTACTAAGCAAACCAACCATATGGGATACTTACTCCAAAGCCCGAGCAACACCAAGCGCAATATTGAGACGAATGTTCCATGACAGTGGCTTGTACCCATCACTATGCAGAACATCATGAAGAGACAAATCTCTGATGTAATCATACACGAGGAGATGCTGCCCATGTTCTACACAGTAGCCAATGAGTGTTACAATATTTGGATGCCTCAGTCGGGAAGCAGTCCAAATCACATCCAAGAATTGTTCTTCTTCTTGGAATGACAGTGATACCATGTTGATGTTTTTCACAACAACTATCTGGAAAAGATAAAAAAATTAGGTGGGGATGGTGGTGGTCGGTGACTTCTCATAACCCTTGTGAATTTCATAAGTAATAAGAAATCAGCAAGTTCAAGTATATACTTGGCCATTTTGGAATTCGGCTCTGTAAACAGAACCAAGAGACCCCTCTCCAAGAAGATTCTCTTCACCGAAGTTGTTTGTTGCCAGCTGAAGTTCTGTCAGAGTGTAAAGTTTTGCACTTACTGGGGCTTTATATATCGAGATACTTTTTCTTGCTGAATTTTTTTCATTTCTGTAGCGGAAAATACGAGGGATATGCGTTGGGAAAATAAGCGAAGGAGATCGGGGAGGCAAGAGTTGTGGGTTCCCTTCAGATGCCACTGGAAAAAGACATAACCGTTGGAAGAGGAGGGATGATAAGGAAAAATTTGTTAATAAAAGAATCAGCAAGAATATGCCGTACAGTTAATATCTTTAGTATCAACTTGAAAACAGATGGAAAGATAAAGAGTAATTGATATCAAAAGCAAATGGAAGGTAATACCACCACAATTAAATTTCTCAGAAGGTGAATGAAATCAGTTAACAAAGTCATGCAGCTCTATAGATTCCAAATCACTAAGATAGTATTGCTTTGTGTTAACAAATAGTTCATTTGAATTGTTGAAAATTGGATAGAAACACAAAAAGAAGCAGGACAAAACTGCACTTATAGTGGAAATATGGAATGGAAACTACAACCAAGAAAGGTTTCACAATTATGGCATGGGCAAATATATTGGATGTCATTTGTATCTGAAAATCCATATCAGTCTGCAGCTTCTGCAGACACACTTTTATATCAAGTGTGCATCCAAGATAAGAGTACATATTTTTGCACACAATTCTGACCTCTAGTCGTCCTGACAGAACAAGAATGGCGGGATCGCTTGATACGCATTGCAATGAAGATTGCAGCGCAAGTCACCACCAGAGCTACCACACCCACTGCAAAAACTATTCCACCAGGGCCCAACCTTTTCTTCTTGTTTCCATTTACCTTGATATAATTCTCCATGGCACTTGACTCGGTGGTTGGGGGACCATTAAAATTTTGCCCAATGGATCCATTATCCGAAGGATAATTCCAGGGAGGATAATTTGCCCCTATGTGGAACTGATTTCCGTCAATCCTGTGAAAGGTAGAGAGGAAAGGAAATTGATGAATAGTTAGTTAATGTAGGCAATTAAAAGCAAAGCAGCTGAAATCTTCCAAACTCACCATAGATCGGGTATTAACTGAAATTGAGTTGGAATTACACCACTGAAGTGATTGGTTTGGATATTCCTGATCATAATAGAAATATGCGAGAACAAAATAATCAAATTTACATATCAGCCTAATTTTAGAAAAGAACAAAAAACATGTGAGAACCTACAGGTCAGTTAGTGAAAGATTAGCCAGGTAGACAACTGAGCCAGTGAACTGGTTGTTCTGTAAGAACCTGTAGATACAGCCAAAAAAACACACAGGAACCAACTTGGTATATCAAGAAACACACCAGGTATAGGACTGAGGAGAATTTAAAGGAAGTTGTATAAAACTCACAATTTGGTAAGATTTGTCAGAGATCCAAAAGAACTTGGTAAATCTCCAGTGAAGTTATTGTATGACAGGTCGCTGTGGCAGCAGATGGAAGGTTCACAAGGAAATCAGAGTGATCACGAATTTACTGGTAATATTATGAAGCATGGCATTGGAACTGATAGCATTAGGGAAATAAGGTGACCAAAAAGCAACTTGCTTTGGATGACATACTGCATGGTCAAGATACCCACCTATATAAAATGTTTTGAAATATCTACCAAATCATGGCTCGATTATGTTGCCAACTTTGGTATGGAACAAACAAAATCTCAAAGGCATAATAAAACCAGTTTCCTTGCCAATGTTTGATTAAGAACAAGTTTTTTGTGAAAAAAACTTTTTGAACAAATTACAATTTTTTAATGCAAGATGGCAACACGGACGAAAATGAGTTGGTTTGATATTCTTATTAACGAAATATTTCTTCCTTAAGATCTAATTAAAGAAACAGTGCTGATGAAGGCTGCACCAATAAAACAGCTTCAGAATTATGCTTTGGTTTTATTTAAAGACCCAGTGTATATACTTCTCTAAAGAGTGCAGCCTTTGACAAAGCTAAACCCAAAGCGCTAGAAGAAGCTTACATCTCTTTTAGGTTCTGTAGGCCAGTAAACACATTGCCAATGGGTCCAGACAGTGAATTGTGACTCAAATTCCTGAAAAATACAACCAAAGAATTTATGACTGAACAAGACCAAGCAAAAAAAAATAAAATAAAAAATATAAAAATAGGCTGTAGAATGGTGACAATCAGCTTACAGATGCCGAAGTAACTGTACACCTGGTAAGGAAAGGGGTATACTTTTGCTCAAGTAGTTGTATGCTAAGTTTCTGCATCGATTAAGTCAAACATTATCCTATATTAAATAAACACAACCAAAGATAAAGATGCATAATTAGGTTCTCGTGTGGCTAGAGTACTATAGATATAATCAAAGTAATACAGAATTTACAACCAGAGCATGCAGAAGAGCTTACATATGAGTGGCATTAGGCGGCAAAGCATATGGTATTTCACCCGCAATATAATTGGAGCTAACATCCCTACCACAGAAAAGCAAATTTAAGAATCAAATGACATGAAGAATTTAGATAACTGAATCTAAGACAAGAAAAATCACTTACAGATGCTTCAAGCTATGGAGATAATGCAGCTGGGTTCCAAGGAACCCACTGAGGTTCAGTCCCTGAAGTCTACTGCACAATGTGAAAGAAAAAAATTACTGTTGGAAATGTTGTCCAGGTAACTAATAGAAACAATGTATAGATTGTGAGATAGGAATATGTCCACACAGGTGTATTACTGATGGCCCAGCACATGAGACTCCAGTCCATGATTCCCCACATGGATCTCCTCCATCCAATCTCCATTCCTTTAGCTGTGGGGGGTTACTCAGGGCCTTGTATAGATCTTGAAGTGCTATGACTGCATTAACATTAGAAGATAATAATCAGATTATTGTGTTTAACAAACAGTATCAGTATCATTATGTTATGTCTCGAATAATTATGTAAATAGTTATTCATTATTGTGTTTAGCAAACAGTATCAGTATCATCATGTTCTGATAATCAATCAATAGTTTATTGGGTGATGAACAAATAAATAAAACCGAGTCAAAATGATACAATTAAGCCCTAATCATCAGTAATCACAATCTAAACATGATGTAGAAGTAAGCTTGTACACGCTAGATAATTGCCACACAATAACGGAAGATATCGAGATGATGGGGCATCACATCATATTCTCTTATTCTCTCGCCATTTTTCTCCCTTGTAGCCTCATTTTCTCGGTACAGAAAAGGAAGCTAAACATGGGTTTTTTTTTTTTTTTCTTTTTTCTGTTTGGTTTCTGAGTAAACCAAGAAAAAGAAAAGAAAATTAAATCAAAACTTTTATTTTATAGGAAAATCAAATTAAACTCTCGATTGAATCCCGAGTCTATGCTCTTCTCGTACCAAATAATTAAAACGCATAAAAAGAAAACTTTCTTCTTTGTTGATCAGTTACTAAATAACAGTACCGATTTCAAATGCTGCAATTAAATTCCTACAATTTCTCTTAGCGTCCAAACAGATATTGCCGAAGAGCATTCTGGTGAATTATGGCCACAAAAGAATTTATAAAAACCACGCAAGAAAACTCAATAGATCACCAAAAAGGAAAGATTAAAGGTGAAATTAACTAGATTTACCATCAGAAGCATCAGTAGAAGCAGAAGCTTGTAAAGAAAGAATCGCCAAGAACACAATCACAACAAGACCCCAATGCAGTCTCTGGTTCGCCATTGTAACTCCAAGAAACTACACTTTATCACTTTCTTTTACCTATAAACAAATAGGAAACACTCAAATCTTTACAAAATTTTCAGTCGCTCCTGTTTGGTTCCCGAGAAATTAAAGAGAGGTTTTTAAAGCTCGAAACTACAAAGACTAACAAAAGATGGCGGATTAAGTTGCAGGAGGAAGGTTCTTAATTTTCTTTTCTTTTCTGTTTTCTCAGTGGCCAAGCAGAGCAGAAAATTACTGTACTGCTCGTCCTTGATATTTAGAGCGAGAGGGGGGGAATTTGGGGCGGTTTTTGTTCGTTATACGGAGAGAGAGGAGAGTGTGATAGAGACGGCTGTTTATCACATGACATGTGTAGATATAACTGATTAACTGAATTCAGCCACGTCAGCAAAAGAATTATTGGATGTTGAGTTACGTGGCATCAAGCAGCAGGGTTGAGCTTTGGGCTGCTGAAAAGCCTCTTAAAAGTTTTGACCTTGGTGGGTATCAACTAATGGCAGAATCGAGCAGGCGTTAGAAAAAAACCCGAATAACCGAGCAAAATGAAAAAACAAAAAAATTAATTGAGAAAAACAAAAACCCTGAAAAACAGATTAAAAAAACCAAAAAATTATATATTCCAGCTCGATTCACATTTAGTTTAAAATCTCTAAAACCGTTCAAACTAAACTAATAGAACCAGTTTTATCGAGAGCTTATTCTCAAATAATATTGATTGTAAATTTTTGTGTAATATATAATGAGATTTGTAAATATTTTTAAATTTTATTTAAAAAATCAATAATTATAGTGTTGAGAACAAACATGATCTTTATTTGAGGTCCACGTAATATTTAAATCGGAACATTGTTGATGAATGAATAATAATTACCAAGGTTGTTA
The DNA here is from genome assembly GCF_005239225.2 of Populus alba. NCBI lineage: Eukaryota > Viridiplantae > Streptophyta > Magnoliopsida > Malpighiales > Salicaceae > Populus > Populus alba. The sequence continues at coordinate 17,611,183 of NC_133289.1, forward strand.
AAATCGCGATTCAACTCGTAAAATCGTACGATTTTACGAGTTAATGTAGGCTTTACGTGTTAAATCGTTTATAAAACTCGGAATCAGGTAAAATCGGGTCAAAATCGGGTAAAATCAGCTAAAATCGGGTTGAATCGCGATTTTATACCCGATTGCACGATTTTGCTCGCAGGAAATAAAGAAACAAATCAGCTGCCAGGTGTCGCCTGCCTATTGGCTTTACCAGATCACAAGCATTTCTCATTTCATCAGTCTTCTCTCTTCTCTTCAGATTCACCGTTCATATTCAAAAATCAAAGAATCAGAACAAACACGTGGCAAGTCCCCAAACTCTAATTGGTGGTCTGGCTGTAATCTTTCCCCTTCTTTGAGCTTCTACGCTGATCATGGGGAAAGTAATTTGTCTCTCTGCTCAGACTTCGAAGCTAGGCTTTTTGGGAATTTTGATGATGTATCTGTGGGCTCTTCACCGTGGATGGACTGATGGCGTTCTTCACCATAGAGCTTCTGGCCATGGTAGGTTTCCTCCTATTTCCTCCTCTGTGATGCTTTTTCCATGGGTAATTAGTGGCAAACTGGCTTTGCACAGCGTGGGGTTGTTCACCTCACGATTCTTTGATATTTGGTACTTTGGTTCTTTGCTGGCTTGTTCACAACTTCAGTTGCTAGTTTTGGCCGGATTAGCCTGAATCTCCTTGTTGGTAGTGGATGTTGTGTCTGCATGTCACTCTGTTTCAGCTGTGGGTGAGTTATGGGACTGGTCTGGGTGAAGGTTCTTTACCAGATGAGGCTATATCTGGCTGGGTGAGGGTTTTCCCCTATATTCCAGACTCTATGCCTCTAGTTCCATATTAATTATCTTACAAGTCTGTTGTTGATGATATGGATTCCATCAGTTTGGGTGAGGGTCTCTCCCCAATGCTTGAGCTATATTCGTAGTGTTGCAGCTTTGCTAGCATGGTGTCCTGTTGGAAGGAAATGGGGGGATTTTTCTTTCTTCAGCTCACTGCTAAGTGGAGAATACTGGATGGAGATGTTCTAAAATCAATCAACAACATGATGTAGACTTGGCTGGATAACGTTGATAAGACAATGAGTAAAAAAATGAATTGTTAAGTTCTAGTTAATAAGTCCAAGGACAAACCAAAAGGAAAGGGAAGAACCAGATCCAAAATTCAAAATTCAAGTAAGTTGATCTGTAATTCATAATATAAGTAAAGAAGCATACCGTCTGATAACCAGCTATTGCAGGGCCATGTTTTCGAGGAATTGAAGTTTCTATCTTTGCACGAGTAGTAGTTAAACTATTACAAATTGGCCACATCAACATTAGCAAATACGTTTAACCCACAATGGCACATTCAAATACCATTCAAACATATTATGATGCAATGGCAATCTCTAAGAGAAAAGGTAGGGACAATTCAATTCTTGATTTTTTACAGCATACATCTCTTTATAATCCAAATCCGTCACACAATTCTTCTAGACAAAACATCATCCTGGGAACCAAAACTCACCCCCTTCCAAGCTTCAAAAATGTATTTCCAAATAAATCATGACCTTGAGAACCAAAACTCGACCATTCCCTTGCTAAGCATGCTCCCTAAAAACAAAGGATGCCAGCTGCTCAAGTCACTTCCCCATTTGATGTGTGGAAGGTTCACTACTCTATTCTGGTAGGGTGAGGCTCTCTCCCCAATTGATTTAGTTACTCTTTAGCTACTGCAACTTTGGGTTCACTGGAAAGCCTCTTGAAGTTAATGCAAAGGATCTCTTGAAGTTAATGCAAAACTGAATTTTTATTTGAAATATGGTTTTAAAGGTGCTTGAACTATGTATGAATTTTTATTTGAAGCATGAATTTTTTTTTAATATATTTTAAAATTCCTTACGATTTTACGATCCGTTTTTACGATCCGAGTTTGTGTAAGCCTTTCCGTGCCGTGTTAAAATCGCGATTTTAACAACCTTGATAATTACTATAAGAAACTGGTCATTAAAAGTTTAAGTCAAACCACTTATGGCTTTCCGAATATTTAGAGGATTATGATAGGTTGTTAGATATTGTAATGAATCTTCAAATATAAATCAATCAATTATTAAATTAATTTATTTAATTCTATTTTATTTAAAATTATAATTTATATCTGAGCCAACTTATTAAGGAATCTAATGGGTTGACTTCTAGGAAACATAATGGGTCACACTCATAAGAACCAATTATTAAAAATTAAGATGGAATGATTAATCAATTGTGACTTGATAGTAAATAAATTTTAGAAATTAAGGACTAAAATATAATTAATACATGGGATAACAATTCTAAACCTAGAAATAATCAAGCAAGGACTTGATTGAATATATTTATAAAATTAGCCTAAAATAATATATGTGATATTTTTAAAGGAGTGAATTGACATTCTACTATTTATAAAATTTTTAGATTTTGCTATAAATAAAATGTTATGTGATGTGAAGGTGCTTCAATTACTGGTGTGTCAGTGTCTTGTAATGCTCCAACAAGCTTTAAATCTATAATTATAGGCGATAGTATTTTAGTTATATCTCCATACTTTTATTTTAATCCATAAAAATATTTTTTTATTTGTTGTAACTCGTAGTAATGAAATATTTTTGAATATGAACTACTAGTTCAATTTTTTTTTTTATATATATATAGTTTTTATAGATATTTATAGATGTTTGCATCATGGATTGTTAATTAAAACTAGTTTCGATATTTTTAGATATTTTATTTATTTTTAATGTTTTAAGCATGGGTCTAGAAAGCTAGGTTCATGAGCCTTTTTATTTTTATTTTGAACAAGTAGACAAATATTAGTAACACTCACGAGATGGCTGCATATGCAAAGAATTTTGCGTTTTATGCAAAATATCCCCTACGAAACACAAACGAACTCTTTCTTTTACATTACTTTCTCTTCTTATATTTACAAATTTAAGTATTAGAGGGTTCTCGATTTTACATGTAGGAAATACCGAACCTAAAATAAAAAAACCTCAATCACTTTATAAACATTGTTTGTTTTTTTCATTTAAAAAATATTTTTTAAAAAATTTAAAATTTTTTTATTTTTTCTTTACTTCAAATTAATATTATTTTAAAAAATAATCACAACTACACTCTCAAACAAACTGATAGTCCAAGCTATAGCCATGAAAAACTTGATTTAGAAGTTTTCCACAACTTCATGAACCAAACACGTGTTGTATTATTTTTCTTGGTGGTATCTTGTCAAAGTTTAATTCATTTCTTGTTTTTCCTTTGTTTTTGTTTTTTAATCATTCAAACATTCCAAATTAGTTACAGCAATTGAAGCATAGTCCATAAAACATTCCAAATTAGTCATATTGATTGAATTTAGAATTATCCATACTTGGCTTTTAGTTGCTTCCTTGACTTTAGCTTCATTTTTATCTAATTAGTTCAATTTCTTAAGATATATTAGTTCAATTTCTTAAGATATATTTTTCTCTAGAAAAGTATGGCACTTGATACATCAATTAATTTTGACGGTGTTGGACGTTCAAAATAATTGAATTCATGAATTCCTAATGATATATTGAGGACCCAACTGATGAAAATAAATAGTTAAGAGATCTAATTGAAAATTAGCATATCCATTGAGGACCTATATGGGGTTTAAAAAAAACAAGTGGATTAGGTTAGGGGTTAAGCTAATCCATGCTTGTAGGTTCTTAACTTCCAGTGAGGAACAGAGACCTGCCTCCTGGAGATGCCTGTCCCCTCTAAAATTGTGGTTTGAATGTGTTTTTCAACAGGCCCAGAAATGAAAGCAAGCTAACAACAAGGCCACTGCAGGCTCCTTGTTCTTATGGATTTTATATAGGTTGTGCTAAGCACATATGAATCATCGACATCATGTCAAACTCAGTAATATCAATCCAGCAACGGAAAGAGAATATTGCACAGAAGAAAAGAAAGAAAAAAAAAGCATCCCTCGACTAAAAGTATACATCCTACTGGACATATTCGATTATTTTTGTCCAAAATTACAGAGCAAATGGCTAATGAAGCATACTAAGTTACAAATGGCGAGTGAAAACGAAAAAGAAAGAAAAATTCCAGCATCGACATTTCAGTTTGATTGCCATTCTAAGCTTCTCAACAGCTCTGTCTCGTAGAACTATCCACAGCTCCACTTGACGACATAAAACTACCGCATTGGGAAGGCATAAGCTTCAGTAGCACTAACATCCCATTGAGAAAAGGTTACTGTTTAGGGTAGTAATAAGGGTATCCACCCATTCCGACAGGTGGTGTTGATGAAAGTCCTAACAGTTCTTTCTTTGCTGAAACTGGTGCATATGAAACTTGAGATTGTGTTGGGTATGGAGCAGGTGCAACTGGAGGATTAGGGTAGGAAGAAGCTGGATATGATGCTACAGTTTGAGGATAGGGATAACCAACAGGAGTACCACTGCCAACTGGAGCTTTACCTGGCTGCGCATAACCAGCTGCTGCCATTGGTACAGGTACTGGAACCATGGGCACTTGTGACTGCATTTGTACCGTTTTGCCCTTGTGGGTATCAGCAAGCTTCACTGTGATAGTTCTCCCCTGCAGCCAAGCAATTAAAACTAAGTTATTTTGATAACACAGAATTTGATCAACCAATTCTCTTTGAAATTTGTCACTCATGTAGTATGTGCAAGGCCCTTTCCAAAATAGGAACAGGATTAAAGAGATCTGCATCTAGGACAAGCACTTAACAACCCATTTGACAAATCAAGTCCCTTAAGAGGGATCCCTTGTGTAGAAATTTGAAGCTTTTGATTCTGGTCTGATAAAAACCAGAATCAAGCAAAAGGAAAAGAAGTAGAGTCTCATTATATGTCGAGCTGACACCGCTAAAATTTATAGCTGGAGGAAAAATTGAATGACCTTGAAGTCCTTCAATCCTCCAAAGGGCCTCCCTAAATGTATATTTACTGGAGGAACACCAGTCGCTGCTCGAACTGCAACGGGAAATTTATCCTGTAACAGGTCCCGGTCTACAACGTCAATCAATTTAGCAGAGTCTTAGCCCAAACTAATTGGGCTGGCTCATAACTCAGAACTTCCTAAATCTACAACTTCATTGTAGCACTTCATCGTGACGATGAACTGCCTATTACAAACACAATCAGACTTTCAGAGAATCACCCTCCTTACTGCACATTAAAGCAAAAATCAAGTTTGTATCTTTTCTTTTTGATATAAAGCACATAGCATTTTGATATAAAGAAGAATAATGCATAAAAAAGACATTAGAATGCAGACTTTGCACAGACAATCCAGCCAAAAAAAAACATCACATGCTTACATTGTTTAAGAAATTTCCTCCAAAGAGTCATGTTTAGAACAATAAAAAAGGTCACTATAACGACCACCTCCAGGGAATCATCATCAACTTACCCCAAATAACTTGTGTGGATCATCTATGGCCTTCTTTGCAGCCTCCACTGTCTTGTATGTAACAAAACCAAACCCACTGCATATGAAAGGGAAAAGAAAAACAACTTTCAACCGTTAGTGGCAGAATTTAAATCTGAAAAAAGTTAATAATAGCAATATCTCTCAACAAATAGAAAAAGAAAATTGTGTTTTACCGTGATTCATTAGTATCTTTGTTATAGGCAACTGAGCCTTCTTCAATCTCACCATATCTTCCAAAAAAATGAAGCAGCATCTCACTTGAGATCTCTGGTGACAAACCCCCAATGTAAAGTTTCCTCTGGGTTAGATCAGGTGTGGTAGTTGCACCAGTTAATCCCTCACAAGCTAAATTGCAGACAGCCATTCGACCCTGGAAATAGAACACAATATAAAAATCTCAAGATTAAAAGAACATGGAAGAACAGCATATATGTCTAACTAGAAAAATATTACTACTAGAGAAGTTACTAGGAGTCTAGGACTGTCTTGCTTAGTTGAGAATAGGCCTTGGCAGCAAAAGTCAATATCCTAGCTATCTACCAAATATCACAAGTAATAATAGCCGCATGATAACAAAACTCCCTCTGCTTCATACTTAAAGTGCATCCTAGAAAACCAACATTATAAGGGACCTTAACCAGTCACAATAGATCTAAACAACAGTTTCTAAATTGCACCTCAAAAGAATTTTTTTGTTTTGTTTTTTTAAATACCATTTTACTATATCATATACTCACAGACAACAGGATACTTCACAAATCCATCAACTTCTTGTATTAGATTTTCTCAAAGTGGACTAATGTGATGGGACCTCCAAGAAAGGAGAAATGAACTCTACATATGGAACAGAGGGTGTATCATCTGCACACCAAAATGTTACCAAAATTCGAGGATTCGGAGGTGCTATATTCAAGAACCTCCTTCCATCTTGTTGCTCCAGTCTCACAAGTTCAATACATGATTTCATACTGAAAAAATCCCCCACCTTTCATGCAATCTTTTTCCTGGAGAACAGCGCAGGCACACACATATATACCATTCCACAAATCAATTAAATAAATAGTAATTTCCATTCCATGAGTCATTTCTGCTTACCACATAAATCTATTTCCTGGAGAACAATGCAGGCACACACACATATACCTGTGTGTATGACACATGAGTGTTAAGTTCATATATATATATATATATATATATATATATATTTAATATTGTCATTTGCATTCAGAAGAATGCCTCCATACTCCACTTCTGTTTACCCATTACAAACAATGCATGTGTTTGCATACACCCATGCAAGTGGTTCAGGAGCGTGCACAAACAGAAACACAAATCATGATGTAGAGCTGGTTTATCTATTTGATATAAAAGACATATCATGCATGTAACAACTTAAAAAACTACTTATTCTTACATCAATCAATTTGCTAGGTGCACCTAGTGCACTTTGTGCTGATTCCATATGCTTGTATGTAATGAAACCATAGCCACGTGACTTTCCTGTCGCTTTGTCATAGATCACAGACCCTTCTTCTATCTCACCATGCATTCGAAATTCCTGGAACAAAAACATGCGGCACTTAGACATCAGAAAGATTTAGAATTGCAAGTAATACATCAAAGACGAGAGAAGAGCATGTAAAAGATCAATTTTCCATGTTAAAAAACTCAAGGAAAAACTTGTATCATGTGGGACAATCATCACCATGGCACACAAAAAAGACACTCTCAGCAATCAGCAATGCACTCACAGCACACAAGGTTTCTGAAGTGGTATTCCAGGCCAAGCCACGAACAAAAAGCTTTCGATGGACTGGATCTGCACTGGCAAGACTTTTAATTTCTTCTGCAATTGAAGGATATTGAGACCCTCTTTATGCCTCAACATGCAAGCAAACACACATGCACAGTGTCAATCACACAGCATACAGATGAAACTCACAAACCGCCCAATAGCAGAGACAAGCGAAATATCCCCACAAAGGCACCTGCATAGTTGGTGCATGCAAACACACGCACGCACGCACGGCACAAAGAAGCAGAAAATCTGGGTTCCAGAGCTATATCTTCATAGAAAGGCGCAGCAACTAATGAATTTCTAAATGCGTCTACATGAATTTACAGCATTTGAAACATCAAGGATATATAAAACTAAAGACTTAGAATTATTTTTTGCAAAGAAACAAAAAAGGAGCTACTAAATGCACCTGCTAGAACAAATTAAAATTTTGTGTAGTGGAACAAAAATCCACTCGCTTTCTCTAACAAGAACAAGTTCAATGAAAGTGGGACCGCTATTTGGTTGCCTAAAACAGAAAAAAGCTCAAAATTCTATCTTTATAATAAAAAGATAAACCTTTTACCCTTTCTGAAGGCTTTCAAAAATCAAACACAGACTACAATTACTACCAATACTATAGAAATAAAACCCAACTAATTATTTTTCACAAACCATGCCCATATACATGTCTTTTAATCAGGAAACCAAAGAGAAACAAAATAGAATCTAAAAAATAAAAAGAACCCAGAAAAGAAAACGAAAAAATCATTAATATTAAGCTAGATAGAGAGACGTACAGTCTAGAAAGGAGATCGACAAGCTGGGGTTTATTAAGAGGGTCAAGCAATGAGCGAAGATAATCTTGTGCGGTTGATGTTTCGGCAGAACCATTGATGATTGCCTCGTCCATCTTTCTCTTCTTCAAGTCTTCCATTTTCAGTTTTGTTTTGTTTTATCTCTCTGTGAAGTCAAATCTGGTTTGAGAGATTTTTTAAAAAATTGTGTTTTATGTATGTTGTCTGCTGTGTTGTATAAAAGATGCTTTTATTTGCCACTGTAAGCAAAACAAAGTGTTTATTTTAGTTTTCTTTTCTCAATGTATTTTCAGAACAAGTAGAGCCCTTTGTTTTCAAAGTGTATTTTAAAAATATTAATTTTTTTTATTTTTTTATTTTAAATTAATTTATTTATGTTATCGTATTATTTTGATGTGCTAATATTAAAAATATTTTTTTTAAAAAATATCATTTTAATACATTTTTAAACAAAATTATTTTAAAAAACAATTACTATTACATAAATGTTTGGAAAATATTCTTGATATGTTTGGTCTTGAGTAATATTTTTTTAGGGCTTGAGTTTATTTAGTTAGTTTTATTTGTATTTGTATTTCTATTAACTCATTTGATTTAAATAAACGAGTTCAGTAAATACAACTGGATAAATATTTTATTTTTGTGATTTTATATCTTGATCTATATTCATCTTTTAATTTTTATAATTTCTCTTTTAGTTATTGTTGAAGACTTTTTTTTTCCTTATTATTTATATAGATGATTACCAATTTATTTAACTAAATACTTGCATAGACTTTTTAATTTACATTTTGATTTTTTTTTTTATGTAAAAAAACACTTTGATATAGCCTACATACCCACTATTTTTTTGAAACATTCACACCCCCTGGCGGAGTGTGAGTTACATAGCTAGCTCTTGAACATTGGATGGTTAGATAAATTTCTTTATGACCTTTTTTTATTATTCAATTCCAAAATGATGTTAAACTAGGAAGCAAACTCGCTTAGAATTGATCTAATTTTGTTAAAAACTAGTTTCATTATATACTTTGCAGCATATAAGTTCTTTTTCAACCTATTCTCTTCAGATAAAATGCTTCTCGACCATTCAATAATTTTGTCATACCCGGACTCACTCAACTCGTGATTTGACTTGATGGTGAACACCTATGCTACGATCAATAATTTACTGTAGTTCGTGCAGTCATCTCATAATGGTTTGTCATAATATTTCAACAAATAAAAAAACCCAGTTGCATCTACATTAAATTCTTCTTATATAATTGGACATTGATTGACATTACCTTGATTCATTCTCATTGCATCTATAATCATATTCATGTAAGGATTAATATAGTCATTTGCAACTTCATACACATTGTTAACACTAGAAGTTGACCCCATCATCCTTTCTCCAATGCTATTATTACAAACAAATACTTCTTCGTGTGCATACAAACACTAGTAATTCTCCATAAACTCTTTGTATAGAAGATGCATCATTATAATATCTGGATGCATATACTTTTTATTTTGATACTTCCTGCATGGACATCTAATACTGCCTCCAACAAAATTTCTAGGAATAGATATTGCGAAATTAATAAAACCCTAAACCCATTACAATAATCCATCATTCACAATTCTTGGAGTGAATCTCAATACATCCATGAACGATCATCCATGACTTCTATCGAACCTCTATAAAATTATGATAATAACATGTATTAATTAACTATGTTAGATAAATAAATTTGCAAAAATATTGGTTTACCTTGAGATTATCCAACAAACTAATCACAACTTCTCATAAATATTAAATATTCATTATCAATTATCAACGTCCATACAAATTTATACATATAAATTTATAAAAATTACAACTCTACAATAGCATTGATAAAAATTAAAACGAACCCGCTATACAAGCAATTAATTATTTCACTATAATATATGTAATTCGGTAATTCAACAAAGTTTTGACAATTTACAAGCAAATACAATTTTAAATAATCTAAAACAAACCATAACAAGTACAAAATTATACATTCATATACTACAAGTTTGTTTGAGAAATAATAATAAAACATGTACATATACTAAAAAAAAAAAATTAACAATTAAATGTGAAAATTAAAAAAGATAGAATTACTTACAAAAAATGATAAAATCCATAATAAATCAAAACACGGATGCTGTGACCACAAAACTTAAAAAAAACATGACTTGTGCTGAGAAGAGGAAGATTTTTTTTTTGGAAGGGGGGAGTTGGGATAGTGAAGAAAAAGGAGAAATAGGGGAGGAGAGGGTCCGTAAAGTGGTGATATATTAACTTTTGCCAATGGAATCACCGACGGATTCATTCTATCGGTGATTTCGTCGGTCATTTTGACAGTGAACTGGTCATGTCACTGTAAGAAGATCCCGGTTTGAATCCCTCGGTAATTTTATCGATAAAATTGCCAGCAAAAACTTCCACGTCAGCGAACCGACCTTTTTTTTTTTTTTTTTTTTTTTTAAATTCTGAATTTTATGTTGGTATATACAAACTGAAGTATTCCATCAGTATATACCGATTGAATGACAAACAGAAAAGATTTCGTCAATAATTATGACCGCAAATTATTGATAAAATTATTCCGTTGGTTTTAAGTGAATTCCTGGTAGCTAGTGGCATTCTTTAATCCTTAATTTATCTATTGTTTTCTTCCTATATATTTTTCTCGGTTGTTTTTCCATTTGAATAAGACTTGAATTCAAGTTCAAGTTCTCTCAGCTTCTAGAAAAAAATGCATCATTGATTTGGTTATTTATGGTGATTTATTATTTATATGATCGATGAAGATTTTAATATATATAGTTTTAATCGATCTATAACAAGTCATGGTTTATTCAACTGAGGCAACACCTGATGAAAAAAAAAAAAAAATCATGTCTAAGGCACGAGCGTGCCTAACCTGCTACGGGTAGACCAGGCACTAGGCTGGCCTTTGCTATTTTTTTATTTTCTTATTGTTTTACACTATAAAATTTATCAGTCACTCTTTAATTTTAATTTAATTCTTAAATATCATTATAAATTTTTATTTGAATTTTAATATTTTTTTTTTATAATTATTATATATCTAATATGAAAAATAATAATTCTAATTTATTGAAATGTTGAACTTGCTGAGAATTTATTGAAATGGTAAAATGTTTTTTCTTTATTTTTTAAGAAATTATTGCATTTGGCATCGAATTATTGAATAAACATCAAATCGCAACATAACAAGATCAAAGGATGGTCAAGACTCCAGTCCAAAACTCGATGCTCTCATGTCAGCAAGCATGGCCCTATCTATATATGATACATTCCTGATGGCTGTAGTGATATAAACCTAGCATTTTTATTTTCTCCCGAATCTCACCTCTCAGAACTGAAGCTCCACATGTAAAGCAGACCACATAAGGTTTACTTCCCAGTAATCAAGTGTTAATCCTTGCAGATGGTCAGTCTTTTTGGAATTTTATTGCTGATCATACGAGAAGACTTGACTAGAGCTAACTAGATGAGAAGCCAGCATTTCTCCATCAGAAATCTTGGCATCTTCAAGGTCGATTAATGGGCACTGTAGTCTGAAGACATCGATCCTTTCCATGACGGTCATTCTAATGCATCTATAGAAGAGGTTCATATTCGACGTGTTCGCCAAGCTTCAAATGGACAATGTGATTTGGGAATCAAAGTTGAAATACCTGAATTTGAAAGGAGATTACAACCAGAAGAGTTATTGATTGGATTAATGCTGTAGAAAGAATTTCTAACTTTAATGACATGTCTGGAAGTCAGAAGGTGAAACTTGTGGCAATCAAGTTGAAGAAACATGCCTCCATTTCGTGGGACAACTTGAAGAAACAAAGAGAGCAAGAAGGGAAGAGGCGGATTGTAACATGGGGAAAAAATGAAGGAGCTGAAGAAGTTTTTGTCAGAGATCCACTTGTGCAATGGATGCTTTCCATAAATTTCACAATTTCAGAAGAGGGGTTTACTGTTGAGGAATATACCACTGAGTTTAAGCATTTGAAGTTGTGATGTGATGTCATTGAACCAGAGGAGCAGACCATAACTCGCTATGTTGCTGGGCTTCGTGAAGAAATTTCTAATGTTGTCCAATTGCAACCATGTTGGACTTTCAATGATGTCTTCAAACTTGCATCCAAGATAGAAAAGCAGGAGAAGAGTAGGAGTAATCGCCAACCTATGAGAAAAGAAAGCTTTCCAAGAAGCAGTCCCATCACTGAAGCCATGTCAATTCCATAAAGGTCTTCTTCCAAAGCACCTCCTAGACGTGATGGCACTTCTCAATCTAACTGTCCTGCCAGTTCAAACACTAATTCAAAGCAGTGTTTCAAATGTCATGGATATGGTCACATAGCTGCAGATTGCCCAAATCGAAGAATTATCAGTGTTGTTGAAGAAGTATTGGAGAAGGAAGCTGGATTTTGACTGTTCCAACAATGAGGACAGCCTGAGCAATGAAGAGGAAATCACTTATAGAGATGAGAGAGATGCTTGTTATTCATAGGAGTTTTAAGTGGTGCACATTCTGCTGATGATTGGCTTCGTAATATACACTTCTCATGGAAAGGTATGTGATGTTATCATAGACAGCTGGAGTTGTGAAAATTTTGTCTCAAAGAACATGGTGAAAAAACCGAAACTCGAAACCAAAAATCATCCACACCCGTAAAATCTCAAATGGTTGCAAACAGGAATCGAAATGGAGGTAAATAAAAGGTGTTTAGTTGAATTCTCAGTTGGTAAGGATTATACAGATGTTGTTCATATAGTTGCTTGCCATTCACTACTTGGTCGACCATGGCAATATGATAGAAGGGCTATCCATGATGGCTATAAAAATACATGCTCTTTTGTCAAAGATGGAGTAAAAGTTGTATTAGATCCTGCAAAAATCGAAAGCCATCCCGAACCTTTTCAAGGGGCGGGAAATAATTTTCTTTCTAAGGCACAGTTTACTAAAGTTTTGGAAGGATCTAATATGACCTATGCTCTGTTGGTGATTGAAGAAAATGACAAAAAAAGAGGTTCCAGCCTCTTTGCAGCCTTAGCTTCAAGAGTTTCAAGATGTTATACCTTATGAAATTCCACCAGGCCTTCCTCCAATGCGAGAGATTCAGCACTGCATCGATTCTGTTCCTGGTGTTTCCATTCCTCATAAAGTTGCCTATAAGATGAGCCCTAAGGAGTATGAGGAACTACAGAGGCAAGTTGATGAGCTCCTGTCTAAAGGCTTGATAAGAGAGAGCTTGAGTCCGTGGGATTTAATCATTCATATTTTCTTGTTCTGAATTCAAAACACCATCGACTTAGGGCTCATCTATAGTTCAGTCAAAAGTTTCATTTAAAGTTGATGAACTTTGAAAGTTGCTGCCTTCTATAGTCCAGTCAAAAGTTTCATTTAAAGTCAATTACTTCATTTAGTTTATCATGTACTTACATTTACTTGGAGGCTATTCCAAGCACTATTATTTTTAAGTCGATGAACTTTGAAAGGTACGTGCAAGCTGGTCCCTAGTTCGAGTCTTAGAAAACTGATAAGAGAAAACTTGCGCGCAAGCTGGTCAAAGTAATGCAGGGACAGTACAAGGGCTCAAGCTCACTATTATATTCAAGCAGATGGTGTTTTGAATTCAGAACAAGAAAATATGAATGATTAAATGAACTTGCAGTTTCTGTCAGATTCTTTGTTTCCATTTCTGTATCTCTTTGGTTTCTTCAAAGAGTGGTGAGTGGCAGTGACCCTTGGTGGATTGCATAGGGTGTGAGAATTCTATCTTTTCTGGTTCTTACATCACAACCTTATCACAGATAGTCTCACCCTCTTAAGTGAAGGTTCAGAGAGATAGCAGCATACATGCAGGCCGATGAGCTGGATCTTATGGAAAATTGTTTAACTCCCATATCAGTAAACATCTTATCATTTGGTAAGTGAGTTACAAAAAAAAAATAAAATGGCCATTTGCTTCTTCCAAGTAACCAAATGTTTTGCTGATAACATAATGAAAATGGAAAAACTTGTATTCCTATTTTTGGTCGACTTCTGATTGAGTGCAGCATGCAGAGCTAAAAGGCTGGTGTTTCTAACCAAGCCAGTAGGGCAGACATGCATCAAAACTCTGGTATATTTTTATTATGATGAACTTGAAGTACATAGCAATGCAAGACTATCGTTCTAAAGCTGATGGAGAACTCAGGAAACTTGAACCCTACAAGAACCACATGACTTTCTGTTTTGCAAAGAATCCCAACCTCCAAGTTCTAAAGGGTATTATGCATGGGAACACACATCGTATTCGTATGTATTTACTCTTCCTATATAGGTACATTCAGACGCTTTTACTTTCTTTATGAAGAAGCATAGAGATCATCCGCAATTCTGTTGTAGCAGGGGACTAGAAATCACGTTTCCAGAACCCATGAGTACCTACTAGTACATGAAAACCAGTCCTCTGTGCTTTGAAGATCTAACTTATCTTGGATGGGAAATAGGTATTAGTATCAGAGCCTTCTAAAATGGAAACATCAATATCTTCAAGGCTAAATGTGGGCTCATCCGGAGAAGTAATGTCCAAATTCTGCTTATTCAGGAGACTATTAGTTGTTTTCTGCTGCTGATCAAACATCATCTTAAGTTGCTTGCCTTGCTCTTCAATACGTAGTTGCAGATTTCTTTGAATCTGTCACAAAAAAAATTGTAACTAAGTAAAGATAGTGATAATTGGAACGTAAAATTTGAAAGTCCGATCATCCTGGTCTTGAACATCCAAATTACATGGGGCCGGAGCTGGTGCTTCTCAGGGGCTCTGGTATATAGTTTTATATATTCTTTTTTATTCTTGTTTTGTTTGTTTTTCCCTGTTCCTAGAGCTTTTTGTTCTCTCGCCTTGCGGCTTTGCCCTTGGAGGCTTGTTTTTTTTTTCTAGCATATTAAAAGAAAAGACCTATATTGACATAAATGAAATAGCAGTGGGCATCGGTGAAAGATCTTGAGGATGTACCTCCAGCTGCTCATGCAGACGCCTCTGGACATCTAATTGTAGTTGCAGTGCCTCTCTGATTTGAAAGCCACTGCAGGACGAGGTTCAAATTCGTTATTACAAGATCAAGGGATTGTCTGAGAGGATTAACACAGATGATAATACAGAAGAAACAGAAGAGAAAACAAGAAAATCAATCTCAAATTTCAGAAATTTAGCTGGCTCTTGTTGGGATACCAATAGAATAATGACCAGGAAGAAGGATTCATTATGAGAATTACGTTTTGATATCGAGCTGTGATACATCATTTATGCTATTTCTTTTCTCAGCCTTTCCTGCCATAGAATTGGTATTTGAATCAGAATTTTTAGAGCGAAAGATAGCATAATGTTTACAAGCAAGCTGGGCACTTAACAAATACAGGCCGAAACTACCAAAAACCAATTTAGCAAATTATCACGTCTCGATAATATTAAAAAACCTTCTCAATTTAAAAGCGATAAAAACTCAATAATAATTTTATATTATTTTTTTATATTTTCTCAATAAAAGTTTTTTAAACTGAAACCTTAACAAATTTATATTATTTTATACTTAATATTTTTTTATTAATTATAATAAAAATAATAAGATTTGAACTTATGATTATTTTATTGACAAACTCTAATATTATATTAAAGAATCATCTAAACCTAAAAATTTAAAAGGTGATGTAATTTGAATTTCTAATCACTTGATCTATAAACTCTGATACCATGTTAAAAATTCATCTCAACTTAAAAGTTTAATTGATTTTTGGTTAATATGATTCTTTGACATAATATCAGAGAATAACTAAATAGTTATGAATTTAAATTTTATCATCTCTATTTTATTTAATAAAAATTAAATATAAAATAATATAAAACTATGCAAAAATCTAATAAAAAAAACTTTTATTTAAAATAATATATAAATTATATAAATCATATATTATAACCTCACCTTATATAACTTAATTTTGAGTGAGATGGATATTATATCATCATGATTACTGTGTATATAGAGAAAAATGAGCTACTGACATGATAGACGTAATAGCTCTTTCGAGAAAGCAGAGCACTTTGGTCAAACTGCTCTTAATTTGGTCATCAAGACCCGTTGAGACAAAGAAAGAAAAGGATCGCTCATCGTTTCACTTGATTTAAAAGTATTTTAGCAAATGAATATTGATATATATACTCCTTGCTACAAGAAAGTGACAGGGATCGAAGCCCGACAGAACTCTCTCCTCTCTTTACGTGTTTTGAAAGGTGGTGTTACTTGTTCATAATATATGACATAGATGTTCTGGATTAAAACATCAAAGGTTCCATGAAGAGCTCTTTGCATGTATTCATATTCAGGCTCAAGACATAATCACTTGATGATATTCTTTTTTGTTCTGATAGAAATTATGAGATCAATTTCAAGCAGATAAGGAACGAGGGAATTAAATCATGTATTGTTACAAGGGTTTACCTTCTGAAGGGTCTGGCATGTATTTTGCAATTCTATATTTCTGCAAGACCAAGGAGAAAAGAAAGAACAAAGATCTTAGGAAGAAAATCCCATATAAATTACAAGAAGAAAAACAAAATCCAAACTTTTTGGTTGAGCAACAATACCTGCAAATGACTTTTCACATGGAAGATAGTCAAACCATCTGAATCCATCAACTTTAGTATTGCTTTAGGTGTTGCCTCTGTAAATCAATAAGTACAAACTGTACAGAGATGAACAATTTCTCCTCCTCAAATGGATAAGAAGCTAATACTGAAGTTACTTACTCTCAGCGCCTCCAAGGCGATTTACGCACTCAACAAACTTCTCATGAAGATCTTGGGTCCATCTTATCCGTGTTTTACTTGACAGATCTTTGCCAGAAGATGTAGGACAACCTCCCAAAGAAAATCTAGGAGACTGCTTTCCTTCCAGAGAATTAAAGCTCAGCCCTGCAAATGGAGAGCTGTATGGATTACAACCAACCTGTACAGAAACAACATACCATGATCAAATTGAATTTTCTAGATAACATGTATATCTGTTAAGTAGAGGCTTAAACTGGCGAAACTAAATAGAATGGAGAATACGTACTTGACGATCCTGATTTCCTTGGAAAGGAACTGAAAAGTGATTCCCTAGAGAGACAGTACCATGGTGGTTATCTAAGAACTTACTGTGTTGTTGTGAAGGAAGCTTGTTCCCTGAAGAACTGCTTAGACCTTTATCTGACTTGTCAAAAGAATTATAGTAAGAGTAATGGGGTTTTACAACCGGTTCCAAAGTGCTGTTCAATCCAAAGTTGTGATCAGCTTGCTCTCCCAAGTTAATAGAATAGTTTGGACCGGAAGATTGATGTGAATCATAGGACTTGGAATATTGAGAGCAGAAAGAACTACCAACTTGACAATCATACTGCGGAAACCGCATGCATCTTTCTGTCGCGTAAAATGATGAAGCCGGAGATTCAAACCGGCTCATTATGCTACTAGATGATCTTTCCGGGCTAATATTTTGCTGTTGGCATCCTGCCTCCATGACCGGGGGCTGCAAACGAGGTGCCATGTTCCGAATCTGTTGGTTGCCGAAGTACTGTGAGGATAGGCTCACAAAGTCACCAGTCATTACTCCATGGTCCTGTTGAACTCGTTCTTCGCAGTCGATATTTCGAGTGTTCATTCACAGATGAACGGAACTGCAATCCTAATATTGTGCTACCAAGAAAGAGCAGAGATAGTTTATGTTGAGGTTTCTTTGCAAGCATCACAAAGTGTATCAAATTTCGTACTGTTTTGAATTATATAAAGACTAGAAGCCACGCAAATTACACGGTGATTCTGGGAAAGGAAAGATGCAGTTAAGTGTATGATCCACTGTAAATTTGAATGCAAATGCATGGCAAAAGAAAAATATTCTCTTCTGATATTCTAAAAACCTTCTGGCATAAGATTTGAATATATAAATATATCTTCCAAGTACTATGCATCCCTTTTTAGTTATTCCTATAATGGATAGGGACGAACAACGAATTTTGACATAAGCAAAGCACAAGATAAATAGAAAAAAGAAAAAAAAGAGAGGCAATATATACTCTTAACATTAAACAACAAGTTGATACAAATTTGTCTTCATAGGAAATAAAAAATGGTCAGGAATTAAAAGAATATCGCGTCTCAATCAAGAAAACAAAATTTCAGGATTATTATTTTTTATATAAAAATAATGACAATAAAAGAAGTTTCAATTAATTATATATTATTATTGTTATTTTTTTAATTTTTTTGGAGGGTTTTGTCTCATTAGTATTTCCCAAAGTGTTGGTATTATATCATCAGAAATATTTAGGCTGAAGAATATTGAAGTTATGGGCATCTGTGACTGCGAGCCTAATAATTTAATGTGATACTGGGCATAAATTCACAGAAACAGATCTTGAAATTATTCCTATTATAGATACGTCTGAGAACACTTTAGCCACCCAACAAGATTTAGGTATGTGAGAAAATTAAACACCAAAGAAACAAGAAAAGAAAGAACGATGCCTTGTTTTCTCTAAAGAAACTTAATTAATATAAAAATCTTAAACTCTCCTCCGTTAGTGGGAATCTGTAATTGCCAGAAAAGTTGCCGTATTATAGCTATACAGCATAGTGTTAGTTAAGATTCCATAACGTGCTCAAGAACCAAGTATAAAGTGACCTACACCAATTGCATCCATAAAGTGACCTACACCAATTGCATCAATTCACAATAAATTGTATCTGTAATCTACATGGCTTTTTCACTCATCTATCTGGATTAATGTTTTCACACTGTTCAAATTAACTCAATTTTTTCATATATAAAATCTAATTAGAAAGAGATTTAGTCTTGATGCCTTTAAGTTGAACCAGGGATATCCATACATGGTGTCTCTAAAAAGAAATAATCAAATTTAAGACCTGTTTATTTTTGCGTTTTAAAAATATTTTAAAAAAAATTTAGAATTTTTTTATTAACTTTAAATTAATATGTTTTTAGTATTTTCAAATCATTTTGATGTGTTAATGTTAAAAATAATTTTTAAAAAATAAACAAACATCATTGTTATGCATTTTAGCATGAAAAGTTATTTGAAAAGTAACCGCAACCATATTACCAAACACGCTTTTAATATAATATACGGATTGGTGCAAAAAAGATCTCATATAACTTTTAAAAATCTCCATTTTTAATTTTTTTTGAATTAAAACAAATATATTCAAAAAATCACATTACCAATGGAAAGGTGAAGGCAAGAACACAATCTGCTAACCCCCCCGACATACACATTTTAGAATTCTTCGAGAGTATAGTAGCACTGTTTTTTTTTTTTCCAGAAATGCATGAAAATAGTCTTACAATAGTTATGAGCAGACAAACAATGAAAGAAGCAAACAATTAGACAGACATTCAGAACAAGAACAGATTACCTGGCATTTTCAAATATATCAGAGCAGAAAAGCACCATAATGAGGCAGCAACTGCTTGGGAATCGCAGACTTATCATTTCCTCGATGAGTTCTTGGATCATTGGAATCATTACGATGATAAGTTTTATCAGCAAGTAATTAAATCTCTTAAAACGTACGGCACTTGTTCATCATACACAAGGAGGCCACACAGGAAAATGGTGCAAGTTGAGAGCTGAGAACCTTGTTCCATATCGCCATCAGATAGTTGGGCAAAGGTATCAAAAGTAGAAACACTTTTTCCTGGATCTTTGTACACACGAAGTTGGTACCATATGCTGGGACAATTCTCTCCCTCCATCCAATCCACCACTTTTTTGTATCTAACGTGTACGAAATATTATCATGGTTTGATACTCATATATATTTAACTTCCAGGGAATATTATGCATTGTGATGTGACTGCAAAGTTGAAAAACCTATTATAATATGTAATATTTAGATATCTGACATTCGGTGTTTAGGTTTATTGGAAGACACAGTACAACAATTAAAAGGATAATAATTGTTTTTTAAAATATATTTTACTTTAAAATATATTAAAATAATAATATTTTTTATTTTTAAAAAATTATTTTTAACATCAAAAAGATTTAAAAAAATAAAAATAATAATTTAAAGTAAAAACATTTATTTTTTTTAAGATATACTTTAAAAATATAAAAACAAATGGGATTTAAATTGATAAAAAAATGTATCCAATCATGCAGTGTTGGTAGGAATGGCAAGTTTTCCTCTTGGATAGAAGAAATTTGGATTTAATCATAAAATTATAATTTTTGAAGGAGTTGATATCTAGTATTATGGCCATTATAAAATTTAATGGTTTGTGAGAGTTTGGGTAAGGAGACTAGTTGTGAAAGAAGAAAACACATCACTCCTAGTGTACCATATCTATTATAAACTACATTGCTGATTGATTGTTTTTCTATGGTAGGTTTCTATTCGTTGATCTTATCTAAGATTCATTACAAATCTTTTTTTATGAGAAAATCTCTACTTTATCGGGTGAAATTCTAATCGTTCTATAGTTCAAATTTTACCTTGGTAAGGTAGAACAACATATGGGGAGTAAAAGTTACCTTTTTAACCTAGACAAGGTGGTGGTACGTGGTGAGGGGCTCGAGGAATTGTGAGAAAAGGAATCACAGATCAATTTCTAATTTTAAGAAGTCGTTCAAAGACATGATGAGAGGAGGTAATTTTTTGATCAGGATAAGTATGATGGAAATTTTGGTGATCTTATTTATGATGATATAGATCTAGGAGCCAAATAAAAGAGAAACAATTTGTTAATTATTGTTTTTTATATAATTTTTTAGTATGAAAGGATTGAAGTTAATATCTAAAATTATTATACACCTTGAGTGAAGAAAAAAAAGAGAATTGAAGTCTTTATTGACATTTGTGATAAAGGTAAATATAATTTAAACATGAGGATGTTTTCTTTTCAATCTAAAAAAATTGATGCAAGAGATTTTTTAAGGGAAATTATTTGTTTTCTTAGCTATTTTTATTGTAGAAAAAATATATTTTCTTTATGGTTTTTTTTTTATTAACGTGGGTGTTCGGGTCAGCTTGGGTGCACCTCGACTAATCCCACGGGCCCTGAAGTTAACGACAATGTAAGCCTCCAGTAGTCATCATATGAGCAACCTAGAGTTTGAACTTGAAACCACAAAGAAAACAAACCTCTTGGTCCCAAGCTTTTACCACTAGCCACCACCTAGATGGTTCTTTATGGTTTTATATTGGCATGTGGAATATCAGTCTAAAAATTCCATGGAATGATTTTATCCATGCATCCAATCCAATTGGAGTGAATGCTCATCTTCCACGTGCCAATATCTATAGTGGTTAGTGCCAATATCTATAGTGGTTAGTGGAGCCTTACTTGATACTTGTGTTCTCCTGAGTACATAAAAAAAACAATTATTTATTGACCCTGATTTACACCCACACACACGATTAACTCCATTAACTCCTCTCACGAAGATAAATCTATTGACACTGAATTATATTTTTTATGGCTAAAAACTGGTCCTTGTTCTTAAAAAAAAATGGTCTTTGTTTTTTTAATTTTTTAAAATACAATCTAGAACTCTATTTTAAAAAATTGATGTTTAATTTATCTTGAGAATATTCCTCGATAATTGGCATATGTAAGAGCATGTAAAGTGAAAGAAATATCAACAAATAAAACCATGATAATATAATTTAGAATGATTAATTTGTAGAACAATAAAGCTTGATCACTGAAATGAAAAAAATTCACATGTGGGATAAAAAGCTATGTTCGTTTTTCCCAATTGAGTTTATCTTGAACCGACATTCCTCGAAGATTGATTTTTTTGTGCCTGCCTTTGCCTAAAAAAGTCAGCCCACATATATATGCCTCATTTTTTTGTGCGAAATATATTTTTCAAAAACAAAGCTATTTCTTTTTTCTTTAATGGGTGGTGTTATTTTAAAAAAAAGAGAGATAAATTTATCGTTAACCTCCGCACGGAACAATTGATAGGAAATAGTGCTTTTTTTAATATTAAATTTATTAAAGTTTGAATTTAATAATTTACTTTAATTTGTTTTTATAAGATTATCATGGTTTTATAATCTGGATCACGAATTTAATGTATTTAATAAAACAATGGTGCAGATGAATCTAAAAAACTGATTCTAACTCTCCCTTCCATGTAATACCATCTTAGCTTGTTTGAGAGTGTGGTTACAGTTACTTTTTAAAGTGCTTTTTATGCTAAAATGCATCAAAATAATATTTTTTTTATTTTTTAAAAAATATTTTTGAGATCAATGCATAGAACAATTGATTGGAAATAGTGCTTTTTGTAATATTAAATTTATTGAAGATTGAATTTAATAATTTATTTTAGTTTTTTTAATAAGATTATCATGGTTTTATAATCTGAATTGCTAGTTTGATGTGTTAGAGAATAATATAAATCATATCCTAGGACCTCACCTAAAAGTTTAAGCTATTGGGTTGAGATAATTTTTTAAAATGGTATCAGAGTCTTGATGACGAAGTAGTCATGAATTCAAATCTCACAATCTCTATTTATTTGATAAAATTAAGCACAAGGTAAAATAGATCTGTGCAAGTTTCAAATTCAAAGGGCTTTCATTTGAGGGGGGGTGTTAGAGAATAATATAAATCATATTCTAGAATCTCACCTAACAAGTGAAGCTATTGAATTGAGATGATTTTTTGATATGATGTATAAATAATGACGTAGATTAATCTAAAAACTGATTCTAACTCTTCCTTCCATGTAATATCCCTACCATGTAAATATATTTGATTTGATGAGAATGGATTAAAGTTCATTCAAGAAAATTTTTGAATTAAGGTGTTTTCGGTTCTTAAGAATCTAAGAAAGGAAAGAAAGATCCAGAATCCAAACCCTAATCTTATTGATTTTTTGGGACATTTTGGTAAAGCTAGAAAATGAACAATAAACTTAACGAATGATACGATTGCATCCATACATAAGTTAATTATTGAGCTAACTTCCAAAGTGTTAGTGTTCGAAGAAAAATCTACAATTTATTTTTCCCTTTTCGAAATCCGAACAGGCAAGCATTATGTAAATAAAGTAATCTCTTGATAACAGGTGTTATTGTGTTGATGAAGAAGACAATAGAAATACTCCCAAGGCAACAAAATGCACGTTTAATGAATAAAGAAACGGAATTTCTCTTGTGAAAAAAAGAGGTCATTTTTTTTTAATCTAAAATAAGTAAATATATCAGATTAAAAAATACATAAAGCTGAAAAAACAACAAGTTCAAAAAATAATTGCTCATTTTCTTGTTCCTAAGAGTCATGAGTTGGGTCTAGAAGAGGACATTTCAAATTTTGTTTTGGTTCGACATGAATGCATGCACAGTTTAATTTATTAAGAACTTGTTAGGTGTTATGATAATAGTTGTTTTTTAAAATATTTTTTATTTAAAATATAAAATAATATTTTTTTATTTAAATTTTTTTTTGATATTAACATATCAAAACGATTTAAAAATAAAAAAATAAAAAAATCATTTGATTCGCTATTATTTAGTATAATTATTCCTTTTCCATAATGAGAATTGTTATCCAAGTAATGGAGACTTGGGTGTAAGAATAAGAAAATAGAGAAATAATGCATGTATATTCCGGATAATTAAAAGGATATAAATGAAAATAAAGAATAATAAAATTGTTTTTGTTCTCAAGCCAACATTATTGAGCTGTTGGGATTTGGACTGTGCTTCGCTAGTATCAATATCATCCTCTGGTGTATATAAATGACAAAGACCACAAATTGTGCCCACTGAGAGCAAGCATAACCTTTGGGAACTAATCACGATAGAGATGAATAATAGCGATTATTCTTGATGGTCTTTCAACGGTAGAATTTCCATGCTTCATGGAAGAAGAACTATTCGCCCTAAAAGTCGTTAATTAATTTATCTTTTTAATGTTCCGTTTATACTATATTTGAGGGGACGGAGGGTGCACCAAATAAAACATTCCAAGCATGTGCCACGATTTATCTAGGAAAGGAACCATACAGCAAATTAAGTGCATGTGATCGGATTGTTTGGCTGCCAATTTGCAGAAAATTGCAAATGGACACTACGGCAGCGTTTGGAAACGCGGTTCAACCTGTGTTTCTAAAAAAATTGAAAGTTTTTTTTAACTAAAATTGAGTGCGGTTTGTACTTTTTGGATCGTTTTGATGTGCTGATGTCAAAAATAATTTTTAAAAAATAAAAAAAATCATTGGCATGTATTTTAGCATGAAAAGTTATTTGAAAAGCAACCATTACCACACCACCAAACATGCTCTACCTAAAAAAAACTGTTCAGGGCTATGTTTTCACTGAAGTTTTAGTAAATTTTAAATTTTAATTTTTTTTTATGTTTTTAAATTATTTTGATATTTTAATATTAAAAATAAATTTTATAAAAAATTATTTTAATATATTTTTAAAAAAAAATATTTTAAAAAATAATTCTACATATACGCAGTATTACGTTTCAAAATGAGATTTGAGATGGAGAATAAAATAAAAAAGGGAATCAATATTAGGCACAAAGAACTCGATCAAGAAGACATGATAAAAGGTATAATAACCAGTGTTTAAAATTGTCTTTCCTTGGGTTCAATTAATATTTCTATCATCTAAGGTTTTGTCCTAAACTTTCACTGCCAAGTGGATTGTTCAAAATGGGGTCATGAAATTCTTTCAATACCATACATTATTAAACATGATTAAAAATTCTAAAGGTAGATATTATGGTTTAAACTATTTTTTATTTGAAATGTATTAAAATAATATTTTTTAAATTTTTAATATTAACACATTTTAAATTGATCTCAAAAACTGTATTCGTAAAAAAAATTAAAAATCATCTAGCAGCTCAAAAACTTCAATTTTTAGATGTAAAGTTACTTTTCTCGATCATAAAAAAAAAGTATGATTTCTTGATATTATCATAAAACAACTTAAGTTGTTGTGTAAATGATTTTTTTTAATTGTAAAAAGAAAGATTTGAACTCGATGTTTTTTTAAAGAATAAAAAACAAACTAATGTTAATTGAGTTACAATACATAAGTTTTTATATTAATGTTTAAATCCTCATGTATATTATTTTGTTCTAATAAGATCTAATAATCCATTTTACTATTTTTTATGATTAATTATAAGTTATTGGTGCAACTATTCATACTATCCTTCTATACAATTTTCACTTTTTAGTGATTGAGCTTTACTCTTCTCCCTCCTTGTTACTTTAAGTTAAGTGCTAATTCACAGCAAAATCTTCTCCAAAATCTTCTATACAATTTTCACTTTTTAGTGATTGAGCTTTACTTTTTATGAATAACTTACCATCTTTGCAAAAGGAGAAAGGAATATGTGAAAGTTAAAGAGCTCAAGACCATGATCGGTGCTGCCGGGCCATCCTTGACTGTGTAGCAGGCAGATAAAAACTTAACCATCATCACACACACACACACATACGTGTAGCTTTCGAATTTCATGACTCTCATGTTGATGCCTGAAGCCTGAAACTGAACGTGCGTAGGAAAGTTGGAGTGTTTAGAGGAAGGTAAATCTCTTTGGCTATACTTAATCAAGTGCACCAGTTAGCACCCCTGGATTTTTCGTGTTTGCTCTACCTTCTTTGAACTAGTTGTCCAAGTAGCACCCTGAATTGTTTTTGGTTGAGGAGATGCAGATGGAGACATAGAAATTAAATGGATTTCTAGAAAAAATATTTATTTTTCCTTGCTTACGAGATTTTAGCCTAAATTGTATATGCAAAACAAGTCCCTTATGAAATGAGAGACTTCAATACTTAAGTCAGTATTGCTAAGATGAACCTCATGCATCTTATCTCTCTCAAAATCTAAGAATATATAGCTTCAAAAATATCTAGTAAAGTATTATTCATGAATAATAAATCAAGGTGAGCCAAGAATAGTTTGGTTAGACCGAAGCTCGAGCTTGGTTGGGCCTTTGCATAACCAAGTTTCGTGGAGCATGGTTGAGCTAGACAAAAGGAAGAGAGAGAAATTAAGGGGGGAGAGAGGGGGGGGATAGCTCGGTTAGGTTGTGGCCAACCAAGATAAAAAAAAATATAAATCCAAGTTCGGTCATGGCTCAACCAAGCTTAAGTTGTAGCTTAGTTGGGATGCCAACTGAGCTTTAACATCCTTCTTTTTCTGTTTATTATTATATTATCGTTCTCCTCAAAGTCTTGTAAACATACATGCTTAAAAGGCTTTAACGAGCTAGAGAGAGGGAGAATACTGTTAGAGTGTGCTTGCATTAAAATATTGTGTGATAGGCATGCTTTTGAATTTTTTTCCTATTTTTTGAATTCATGAGAGATCTTGCCAATGTTTTATGGAGAAAGATCTATGATATTTTTTGAGACAGTAGTCATAGGGACTTGGAGAAAGTTGGCAATGTGTACTTAAAGACAGTGATCGCTAAGACTTGGACCTGTAGATAAGTGATCACAGGGACTTAAAGACATTAGTCATTGACAACTAGAGAAAAGTGGTCGTAGGGACTTAGAGAAAATTTGTCACGGGAACCTAGAAATATAATGGAGAATAATGGAGGCTTCTCTATAGGAATTTCATGCTTAGAGACATAAAAGTGAACTATATATATATATATATATATTCAAAAGATGATGAAGATATAATTTTTGAGATTTATCTTATCTGGAGTAGTACATCACAAACATGATTTCTAGTTTGTTCATATTGTATCTCATTCTTCACAAATTCTTGAAGGTACCCTTTGAAGATTAATTTTTCTATCTTTTTTTGTGAATGCATGACACTTTTCTATGTTGTGTCCATGATTATGGTGAAATAGGCATAACTTATTGGGGTTTCATGTGTTTGAACCACTTTTCATTGGAGGTTGGTACTGCAAGAAGTATTTTCCCTTTATGATAGCTAACACATCAGCACATGTCATTGTGAGAGTTGTGGTCACGAGCTCAGGGAATGTTATTGTGATGTTACCCTTGGTGTTTTTTTTTGGATGCTCTTGTTGAAGATTGACAGGTATGATGAAGTCTCTTTTTGTGTGTGAAAGTATGAGTGACTTTGTCTAGTTAAGCTAACTTTTTCCGTATTGATATAATTTTCCATCACATATTTGACTCTGAGAAGATTTTTATCAGGGAGTGTTTATAACCTTTCCTATAAGGAATAATTGTAGATTTTATTGATCAGTGCTTTAGTGGTGATGGGTTCAAACAAATCCTCTGTATTTAGCATTTCTTCATTAAATCTCTAGAAATATGCTCTCATTCTTTCATCATCTTGTTGTATGATAGCAAAAAGCTCTGTAGTGCTTTTTTTAGTATGAATATTGGTGCTTAAATGAGATATGAGTTTCATATAAAGATCTTGGAGACCTAGAATGAAATCAGGTTTAAGGCCATGATATCACACCCTAGCAAATTCGTTAAACGTTATAAGGAGATTCTTACTTATAACATCACGTTTTGTTGTCACCAGCTTAATGATGCTTCTAGAATTTTGTATATACTCCATAGGATCTGTAAGATCATCATAATTGTCTATGTTAGCTTTAGCAGTGGCATAATCATTGGTAAGGTGAGTGTGTAACACTCTGTGACAAAATGGAGACTCTTCCACTTGGTGGCAATGGTGTGTAAAATCAGGGTTGGTGTAGTCTCGTACATGTCATGCCGAGATTTTTTATGATGGGGAGCATACGAATAGGAAGATCGAGACGCAAAAGAAGATTAATGGAGATAGCCACATTTATAGCTTAGGTATGCTCTGGAGTGTTGGCTCATTTGGAGAGTTGGTTTATACTGTCTACTTGACATGTTTTGTGCAATTTTTTCTTGAAATGAAAGTTGTATTTGTACACCTAGCATTATGGGTTGACTTTGTTGTTAGTTGTACTAAAGGAAGCGAAATTGTTCCTATATGGCTAGAACAACATTACTTTTTCGAAATGAAAGAGTGCTTGGCCCAACCATGTTTAAGGAGAAGCTCGGTTGGTCATCCTAACAGAGCTTCACACTTGAAGCTCGATTGGGATGCCGACCAAGCTTCAACATCCTTCTTTTATATATATATATATATATATATATATATATATATATATATATAATCAAGTACATAAATTAATTTTGTTTTTTAAAATTTTCCCTCTAAAATAATCATAATTTCAACTTTTACCCTTTAAATTCAAACTATTAAACTTCTAGGAACATTTCCAATATTAAATGAGAAAATAGTAACAAGAGAGAGAAGATTGGTAAACTTTTAGTCAAAAAGTATTCGACTACAAGTGATCAATACCACCATTAAATGATAGCTCTCATTATAAGAAATCTGTAAACATTAAAATCATATAATTTCATCATAATATTTTAGAGATAAATATGGATTTGAAGTTTTAGATCTAAAAATTTGAATATGATTTTTATGTTGATTTATAACTTAAAAACACTTGTTTCAAGGTTATATTTGTCTTGAGGAGGTTAAAGGGAGTGTTTTCATGCAACTTTTTCTTTAAAAACAAGTCGGAAACATGATATTGGTGTTGTAACCCATTTTTGGGTCCCCACAAAAATAAATAAAATAAATAGCCAAAAGAGGCTAGAAAAATAACGGAAGGCAGAAGCACTCAGAAAATGGTTAGAAAACTGGTCAAGGAGTATAAAGATACAAAGATTGGATTTTTGACAGTATTTTCTTGAAGGATGAGAGCCCTATTGAGAAGGAAATTTTGAATTTTGAGGAGAAGCCCAAATTTGGATGTTTATGGACTTAATTGGATTTTATTTGAATTTATAAAGGATTTGATTGCAAGAAAAAATTGATTTTTAAGTCAATTTGGGCTTTAATTTGGAGAAATTAAAGTTCTGGGGCCAAATTATATATTTTTTAGGAATTTATTGGGTCAAATCAGGGGCTTAATTGCATAAATATTGAAGTTTAATGGCCAATTAGGGACTTAATTGTAAAAATCCGAAACCAGGGACCAATTTGGAGAAGGCGCAAAGATAGAGGGGGCTGTTTGAATTTGATCCAGGGGCTTAATTGAAGAAATTAGAAGTTTATTGATCAATTGAGGGCTAAATTGCATAAATCAGAGGCCAAGGATCAAAGTGGAAAACGCGGCCAACTATGGGGACGTACCGAAATTGGAAGGGACGAAATTGAATTGAACACAGATGATTAAGGATTGATTCAAGAAATGTTCTGGCGCCTTTATTTTAAAATGGAACGGCGCGTTTTATCCAAAACGACGCCGTTTCATGCAAAAAAAAAAAAAAAAAAAAGGAGACCGAACGGTGCCGTTTTGAACGGCACTGTTCACTTTCTTCTTCCCCCGAACATTACAGCGGGGAAGAAGGAAAAGTTTGCATTATTTATTTTTCTGCAGGTCCCTCTTGTCACCGACCGAGGCCCCACGCCGGTGGGCCACCGACAGAAGACACTGGCCGACCACCCGCCGCGCTGCCGAAGCCGAGGGAGGCCCGCCTGGACAGCCGCTCCCCGACAGCCGCTCCTCGACCCGCTCCTTGGCTCCACGGTGAAGCCACGCCCGCTGGTTCTATAAATGGAGAACCGAAAGAGAGAAGAGAGGGGGGAAGACAAAAAAAGAAAAAAAAAAAGAACCCAAAAGAAAAAACAAAGAAAACCGAAGAGAGAGAGGAGGAGAGAACCCGAAGAGAGAGAGAGAAGAAACCGGAGAAGGAACGGACAGAGAAGAGAGGGAGGAGGAAACAAAACAAAAAAAAGCAATGAGACAGTGAGGGGACGACCGAGAGGGGAGACCATTGTACACAGAGAAGGATGAACAGCTGACAGAAGGAAACACCCGGGATCAAGAGGAGAAGAACCAGACATAAGCAAAAAGGAGGAAGACAGAGGTACGTGCGTCTACATAAAGAAGAAGAAATACTGCAGAAAACAGTTGCGCTTCCCAACCACTGCCACCGTCAGAACCATCGTGAGCCCCCATTGGCTTCCTGTCCACCGCCACCAGCATCACTGGGAGTGTTCGCCATCGTCTTCAACATCATTTCTGCCACCAGGTTTGCACCCCCTTCGTCGCTGTGCATGCACCATTTCCTTGCATTTCACTGTTGAAGTGAAATATAATTCACATGAACAGTGAAATGTTAATTCACTGTTCACATCACATATAATTCACGTGAACAG
Organism: Populus alba; assembly: GCF_005239225.2. Lineage (NCBI taxonomy): Eukaryota > Viridiplantae > Streptophyta > Magnoliopsida > Malpighiales > Salicaceae > Populus > Populus alba. The sequence goes on from NC_133289.1 coordinate 17,641,520, forward strand.
TGAAATGCTATTTCACTGTTCACATGAGGCTGCTGGGTTCAGCCCAGCCATGTGGGCCCCGATGGGTCAGCCCTAAAAAAAAAATAAAAAAATAAAAAATCTTCAAAAAAAATTATTTCAAAGAATTTGTGATTTTTCTGTAATTTTATTATTGTATTTTGGGTCAATACCGGTTTGTATTTTTATATTGTCAAGATACAAATTCGGTATTAAAATACCCGGTTTTCGTCAAAAAAAATGTTTACTAAAAAAAAAAAATGTTTTGTTTTCATGCATACGGCCAATACACTAGCATGTTTTGAATGTTCTTTTTATATATAAAAAAAAAATATTGGAAGTTTTGAAAATGTGTTTTCGCATAGATTTCTTAAACACAAAATCATTTTCTTGCATTTGTGGATTTTACAACCCGTTTGTAAAACTCCAAAGGGTATTGGCCAATATTCCAAAAAACTATAAAAATCTTATTTTGGGAGGAGAAGTTGTGGTTATTGTTCACCGCTAATGTTTGGATGAAGAAATCCTTAAAAGGACGAACATCCAAAATATTATCGGGAGTAATAAATCAACGCACATGTTTGAAAGAAGCTTTGGCTGCGATCGAGAATATTTCAAAATTAAAATTTTTTTTCTCCACGGTTTACGAGCCGTGAAAAGTAATTTTTTTTTAGGAATTGTGAAATTTTCTTCGTTCTTTTTATTCTCTTTTCCTTGCGATTTACGAGTTGACGGGTTTAGAAGACACCAACACCATAGACTATGGAGCAAACCAAACACCAAGCAGCTTACCTTAGGTAGGGCGTATTAGGGGTGCTAGTACCTTCCCTTTACGCAACCAGTCCCTTGCCTTAGAATCTCTGGAAGACCAGTTAGGGTTCCTAGTGACCAAATACTAGGTGGCGACTCCAAAGAACCAAATCCTTAGAACACAACGAAAATCGCCAGCCGATGTCGTGCCTTTATAAAATTTTTTGAGGTGGTGTGACAGAATGGCGACTCCACTGGGGACCCTTGGACTAAGCTTGATTTTTTTGTTTGTTTATGCTATGTGTTATTGGTTTTTGTTTTCTTACGATGCTTTGTTTAAAAGCTTTAGCATACATCTTTACATTCTATCGTACATGGCATGGTCATGCATCACTTTATTATTGTTATTATATTATGAGGGCACACACCTGTAACTTTAAGGTTAAGTGGGGGACTAGCAGCTTGCCTTATGACTTGAGTCAAGGTTTAAGTTTGTGTAAACCCCAACTCTTTGCTGAGTGTTTAGACTGATTGTGATTGGTACACGTGCCATCCCACTATCTACTGGACCTCCATATCGCCTTTACGAGGGTGATCACTGGAACAGCAAGAGACCCTTTTTAGAGACCCAGTAGTAAACCTACCCAATGTCTCACATAAAGGAACTAGAGCCTATCCTTAGGATGTATGCTCCATAATATCTTTTTGCATCCATAAAGGGAGAGATGTTCTAGAATTGGGAGACCCAAGAAGCTTCATTTGGTGATTTAATCAACAATGCTTGTTTGATCATGATATTGTGTTGTTTTCCTTTTTCAACTTTTTTAAATCGAGGTTCCAAATGCCTTTTCAAAAGTTCATCTTGGTGTTTTTTACACATCATTTTTCTTTTCAAAACGAATCTTCCATAACTACACCTGCACTTTACACTGAGAATGAATGGCCGGACTTTAAAGAATCCATATTAGTTGTAGAAGAGGAAGAATGGTAGGAAAATAACATTAGGGGATTCACAAAAACGAACAACATGAACAAACTTGGAAACCCGCTACAAGATCATGCCGTTTGGGTTAAAGAAAGTTGGGGGCACCTACCAAAGTGCCAGGGTAACTTTATTTCACAACATGATGCAAAAGAGATTAAAGTATACGTGGATGACATGACCTAGAGAGGGAGAGAATCATGACCAAATATTAAAGGAATTAGTTGAAAGACTAAGAAAGTACAAGTTGAGGCTTAACCATGCAAGGTGTTCATTCGGGGTGAAATCTAGGAAGTTGTTGGAATTTTTGATGAGTGACAAAGGGATAGAAGTGGACCCTGATTAAGTAAAGGGTATTCAACCTATGCCAACTCCCAAGACTAAGAAGGATGTAAGGAGGTTCTTGGAAGTTTTGAATTACATTGCTCAATTTATATCCCAATTAACCACGACTTATGACCTCATCTTCAAATTGTTAAGGAGGAAGAATCTTGGAATTTGGAATAAGAATGTGAAGAAGCTTTCACGAAAATCAAGCAATACCTACTGAATCCACCCCTATCTATCGAGTTGAATTGAAAAATGGCAAGTTCTACTAGCTGAGTACAACATAGTATATATGACAAGAAAAGCCATGAATGTCATCGCCAATCACCTAGCTGACCATGTTGTGAAAGTTTATGGGCTGTTAAGATTTGATTTTTTGGATAAAATATGCTTTCAGTCGAGTAAGGGAAATCAGATTGTTGGATTATGTACTTTGAGGGTGTTGTGGTAATAAAGTGGGGGCAGTGCTAATCTTTCCTAATAAGAAACAGTATCCGGTTTTAGTTAAATCGCAATTTGGGTACGCTAAACAACACAACTGAGTTTGAAGCTTGCATTCTCGATTTTAAAGGTTGCATTAGAGCTAAACATCAGAAAGATAGATGTGTATTGGAGACTCGATTTTGATTATTTGTCAAGTGAAAGGAAAAGGGCAAACCAAGGACGAGAAGTTGAGACCTTGCCAAGAATACTTGTCTAAATGGGCTAGAGAATTTGAGGAAATAAAGTTCACCCATCTAGGAAGGGAAAGAAACCATTTTGATGTTTTGGTCACGCCAGCTTCTATGGCTAGAATAGACTTTTGGCACAAGGTACAACCAATACACATTGATATAAGAAATAACTTAGCTCATTATTGCTCAGTTTGAAAGAGAAATTGATGGAAACCCTTGGCACTATGATATCAAGAATTTCATCCAAAACTAGACATATCCCATGGGGGCATCCAAAAATCAAAAAGAAGACGTTGAGGAGGTTAGCAATGGATTTCTATCTTGATGGGGAAACTTTGTATAAATCATCTGACGAAACTTTGTTGAGATGTTTTGATCACGTGAAAAAAAAGTGGTGAAGAAATTTATGGAAAGATATTTGATCTATCGATATGGTCCACTAGAAAAATAATGCCCAGAATTTCAACGGCAAGATGATAATAGAACTCTGCGCTAAATGAAAAAATCAAGTATGCCAATTCCTCGCCATACAAGCCAAAGATGAATAGTGCGGTAGAAGCTTCTAACAAAAATATCAAGAAGATTATTTAGAAAGTGGTATTCACTTACAAGGATTGGTATGAGATGTTGTCATTTGCCCTTCACGCGTACCCCACTGCAATCCGAACCTCAATAAGAGTCACCCTGTATACGTTGGTATATGAAATGGAGGCGGTAATACCTTTAGAAGTTGAAATCCCCTCATTAAGAGTATTGATAGACTTTGAGCTAGAAGAGTTAGAATGGGACAAGGTTAAATGTGAACAGGTGAATCCGATAAGTGAAAAGAGGATAGCCGCAATCTGTCATCATCAACTTTATCAAAGAAGGATGGCCAAATCATACAACAAGAGGATTCGACCTTGAGGGTTCCACGAAGGAGATCTTATATTGAAGAAAATGTTGTCTTTTACCAGGAGAAGGTCAGAGTAAATGGACGCCAAACAATGAGGGCCCTTTAGTGGTAAAGAAAAGCGTTTTTGGGAGAAGCTTTAATTGTTCTCTAGAATGGATGGAGAAGATCTATTTTAGGCCCGCGAATTCTGACTCTGTAAGGAAATATTACGCTTGATGTATTTTGTAATTTCTCAATCAACAAAATTAAAGTCCGACCATGAATTCTCTTTGTAAAGAGCCTTTTATATATATATATATATATATATATATATATAAAACATATGATCTCATAGCATTTGAAATCTTTTACTTAAAGGAACTTTTTTACGCATGACTCCATCAATTGGAGAGCACCAAATCAAATCTTCTTGACATATAGTTGCACTCCACACTGGGGGCAATAAAAGATTATTTCCTGAAAGGTTTTACATGTTTTCAAAATGGGATGAGGGCCCGTAGATTTGAAAAAGAATAAAGCATTTAACAAAAGCATGACAAAAGAGCAAGGACAAGTCGTAAATTTTGAAAAAAAAAAAAAAAAGGGCTACTTGTAAAAAAGTCGAAGACTTCTTCCCAAGATATGATAGGAGGCAACACGAGAGATGAATCCAGCATACGACTTCAAAAGCAAGCTCCTGCTGAGAGGGAGTCTCATGAACAAGAAGAAGAGGATGGGGCCTATGTTTCGAAACCAGGTACGAATGCATGCATTGCATCTAATCATAAATCATTGCATGTATGTTTTTTGGATCGTTACAGGAGGAGATCTTAGTGCATTCCAACAAGATTATAGATGAAGAAAGAATAATTGAGTTGATTCTAGAACAACAAGAATAGAAGATAAGGATTCTCAAACCCTGCCAGCAAGAAGAACGACATCGATAGCATTCGGTAAAAGGGAATCGCCAAATGGGATTCCAAGTTGTTTGAGATCGCCAGAAGGGATCTTATATTTTGATATTCATCAATGGAGGTCGCCAGAAGGGACCTCATATTTCATGTTTGAATAAAAGGAATTGCCAGATGGGATTCCAAGTTGATGGAGATCGCCAGAAGGGATCTCGCATTTCACTATTTGGAGGTCGCCAGATGGGACCTCATATTTCATGTTTGATAAAAGGGAATCACCAGATGGGATTCCAAATTGTTTGAGATCGCCAGAAGGGATCTCGTATTTCGATGAAGGTCGCCAGAAGGGACCTCATATCTCATGTTTGAATAAAAGGAATTGCCAGATGGGATTCCAAGTTGATGGAGATCGCCAGAAGGGATCTCGCATTTCACTATTTGGAGGTCGCCAATGGGACCTCATATTTCATGTTTGATAAAAAGGAATCGCCAGATGGGATTCCAAGTTGTTTGAGATCGCCAGAAGGAGTCTCGTATTTCGCATGAAGGTCGCCAGAAGGGACCTCATATTTCATGTTTTAATAAAAGGAATTGCCAGATGGGATTCCAAGTTGATTGAGATCGCCAGAAGGGATCTCGTATTTCACTATTTTGGGGGTCGCCAGATGGGACCTCATATTCCATGTTTGTTAAAAGGAATCGCCAGATGGGATTCCAAGATGATTAAAGGAGATCGCCAGAAGGGATCTCGTGTTTCACTATTTGGAGGTCGCTAGATGGGACCTCGTATTTCATGTTGGTTAAAAAAAGGAATCGCTAGATGGGATTCCAAGTTGGTTAAAGGAGATCGCCAGAAGGGATTCCAAGTTGGTTAAAGGAGATCGCCAGAAGGGATCTCATATTTCGATATTCATCCAAGGAGGTCGCCAGAAGGGACCTCATATTTCAGCTTTGAATAAAAGGAATCGCCAGATGGGATTCCAAGTTAAAGGAGATCGCCAGATGGGATCTCATACTTCGACATTCATCAAGGAAGGTCGCCAGAAGGGACCTCATATTGAAACCATTTCATATTGAAAGAATTTCTTAGAAAAGAAGGGATCTCGAGATGACTAAATTTTGATCATAGTTTTTGGGTTGAGGAGGATTGCTATAAAGACAAAGTTTCAGAGCGATCAAGCTCCAACCAAATCAGTTTCGGGAGTTCAGTTTTGGTTTATCTTTATAAATCTTACTGCGCAAAACCTATGCTCCGTAAGCTTTATAAAGAGGGGGCATCTGTTGTAACCCATTTTTGGGTCCCCACAAAAATAAATAAAATAAATTAGCCAAAAGAGGCTAGAAAAATAACGGAAGGCAGAAGCATCAGAAACATGGTTAGAAACTGGTCAAGGAGTATAAAGATACAAAGATTGGATTTTTGACAGTATTTTTCTTGAAGGATGAGAGCCCTATTTGAGAAGGAAATTTTTGCGAATTTTTGAGGAGAAGCCCAAATTTGGATGTTTATGGACTTAATTGGATTTTATTTGAATTTATAAAGGATTTTGATTGCAAGAAAAAAATTGATTTTTAAGTCAATTTGGGCTTTAATTTTGGAGAAATTAAATGTTCTGGGGCCAAAAATTATATATTTTTTAGGAATTTATTGGGTCAAATCAGGGGCTTAATTGCATAAATATTGAAGTTTAATGGCCAATTAGGGACTTAATTGAAAATCCGAAACCAGGGACCAATTTTGGAGAAGGCGCAAGATAGAGGGGGCTGTTTGAATTTGATCCCAGGGGCTTTAATGAAGAAATTAGAAGTTTATTGATCAATTGAGGGCTAAATTGCATAAATCAGAGGCCAAGGATCAAAGTGGAAAACGCGGCCAACTATGGGGGGGGGGGGAACGGACCGAAAGTTGGAAGGACGAAATTGAATGAACACAGAATGATTAAGGATTGATTCAAGAAATGTTCTGGCGCTTTATTTTTAAAATGGAACGGCGCGTTTTATCCAAAACGACGCCGTTCATGCAAAAAAAAAAAAAAAAAAAAAGGAGACCGAACGGTGCCGTTTTGAACGGCACTGTTCACTTTCTTCTTCCCCCGAACATTACAGCGGGGAAGAAGGAAAAGTTTGCATTATTTATTTTTCTGTAGGTCCCTCTTGTCACCGACCGAGGCCCCACGCCGGTGGGCCACCGACAGAAGACACTGGCCGACCACCCGCCGCGCTGCCGAAGCCGAGGGAGGCCCGCCTGGACAGCCGCTCCCCGACAGCCGCTCCTCGACCCGCTCCTTGGCTCCACGGTGAAGCCACGCCCGCTGTTCTATAAATGGAGAACCGAAAGAGAGAAGAGAGGGGGAAGACAAAAAAAGAAAAAAAAGAACCCAAAAGAAAAAACAAAGAAAACCGAAAGAGAGAGAGAGGAGAGAACCCGAAGAGAGAGAGAGAAGAAACCGCGGAGAAGGAACGGACAGAGAAGAGAGGGAGGAGGAAACAAAAACAAAAAAAGCAATGAGACAGTGAGGGACGACCGAGAGGGGAGACCATTGTACACAGAGAAGGATGAACAGCTGACAGAAGGAAAACACCCGGGATCAAGAGGGAGAAGAACCAGACATAAGCAAAAAGGGAGGAAGACAGAGGTACGTGCGTCTACATAAAGAAGAAGAAATACTGCAGAAAACAGTTGCGCTTCCCAACCACTGCCAACCGTCAGAACCATCGTGAGCCCCCATTGCTTCCTGTCCACCGCCACCAGCATCACTGGGAGTGTTCGCCATCGTCTTCAACATCATTTCTGCCACCAGGTTTGCACCCCCTTCGTCGCTGTGCATGCACCATTTCCTTGCATTTCACTGTTGAAGTGAAATATAATTCACACTTGAACAGTGAAATGTTAATTCACTGTTCACATCACATATAATTCACGTGAACAGTGAAATGCTATTTCACTGTTCACATGAGGCCTGCTGGGTTCAGCCCAGCCATGTGGGCCCCGATGGGTCAGCCCTAAAAAAAAAATAAAAAAATAAAAAATCTTCAAAAAAAAATTATTTCAAAGAATTTTGTGATTTTTCTGTAATTTTTATTATTGTATTTTGGGTCAATACCGGTTTGTATTTTTATATTGTCAAGATACAAATTCGGTATTAAAATACCCGGTTTTCGTCAAAAAAAAATGTTTACTAAAAAAAAAAAATGTTTTGTTTTCATGCATACGGCCAATACACTAGCATGTTTTGAATGTTCTTTTTATATATAAAAAAAAATATTGGGAAGTTTTGAAAATGTGTTTTCGCATAGATTTCTTAAACACAAAATCATTTTTCTTGCATTTGTGGATTTTACAACCCGTTTGTAAAACTCCAAAGGGTATTGGCCAATATTCCAAAAAACTATAAAAATCTTATTTTGGGAGGAGAAGTTGTGGTTATTGTTCACCGCTAATGTTTTGGATGAAGGAAATCCTTAAAAGGACGAACATCCAAAATATTATCGGGAGTAATAAATCAACGCACATGTTTGAAAGAAGCTTTGGCTGCATTCGAGAATATTTCAAAATTAAAATTTTTTTTCTCCACGGTTTTACGAGCCGTGAAAAGTAATTTTTTTTTAGAAATTGTTGAAATTTTCTTCGTTCTTTTTATTCTCTTTTCCTTTGCGATTTACGAGTTGACGGGTTTACGGAAGACACCAACACCAATAGACTATGGAGCAAACCAAAACACCAAGCAGCTTACCTTAGGTAGGGCGTATTAGGGGTGCTAGTACCTTCCCTTTACGCAACCAGTCCTTGCCTTAGAATCTCTGGAAGACCAGTTAGGGTTCCTAGTGACCAAATACTAGGTGGCGACTCCAAAGAACCAAATCCTTAGAACACAACGAAAATCGCCAGCCGATATCGTGCCTTTATAAAATTTTTGAGGGGGGTGTGACAATTGGAGGTAACCAGCAAATTTGAATGGATTGTAGTGAGTAATCTCCGTGGTTTGGCAAGTCTCCCACTGAGGAAGATAGCTATGGAGAGGACACTTCGTTCCCTTCCATATTGCTTCTAGGCTGCCTTCCATCCCAGACATGCTTCGGCTTGGTTACTGAGTTTAGGTACAATTTTTTTTTATAATCTTTTCCATTTTTCTTATATTCCTTTCAAATCAATTTTTTTTTACAAGGGTTTTAAAATTATAAAATTTATTTAACTTGAGTTAGTAAAAATAAATCATTTACCTAATTTATCATCTTTTCTAAAAACAAAACTTATTCTGAGCACATGTGAGAGAGAGAGAGGGGGGGGTTGTTAATGAAATTAATTTTTTAATGGATCAATTATGAAGCAATCACATCTATTATAGTATGATTTGTGACTCTATAAAAGTCTCTAATTTTAATTATTTATAGAATTAATAAATGTTGCTTAAAGTAATCAGGTAAATGGTGTTGAGATAATTTTATATCTACTCAAATCTTAAGTTTGTAAACAGCCTGTTACATGATTTGTCACCCTTTGTTATTCTTTTTTTTTTTTTTTTTCAGATTAACATAGGTATCTGGACTAGCTTGCGAGCACCTTAACTAATCCTATAGGTCTTAAAGTTAATAACCATGTAAGTCTTCAGTAACCCCGAGATTTGTAAAACTCAAACTTATGATCTCTAAAGAGCAAACCCAAGGGTTGGCTAATTGAGTTACACTCTTTAGAAATTTTGTTAATTTTTTTTTAATGTAACGGCTAACAACTCTTATGATTTCTCTTTCTTAATTACACTTCCTTATTTAATATCTTTCTACTCTTAACTTTTAATGGCTGATTTTTATATCGTTTACTTTATTGATGTCTTAAATATTTTAAAGGATTTTATATTTTTGAAATTAGTTGTTACTTAATAAATGTCTCCACCAAGACAAATTAATTACGATTTGTTTTGAGAAGGTAAAAAGATTAATATTATAATTAAAATGTAGTAATTGATTTTTAAAATTAATTTAATTACATATTTTACTTTTTTATTAGGAAACTTATTGAATGAAAGAAAGAATTTAATAATAAATATTCAATAAATAAAGAATTTGTATGTTCATTTACTCATTCACATAACCAAAGGAAAATAAGATTACAAGGAAGCAGATTCTTATGTCATAATTAATTAGAGAGTGAATAGAGAAACATAATTAACAAAGATAAATTATGAATTAAAAAAAAATATTAACCTCTTATTAACCATACATGCAGGAAGTCAATGGGTGACAAATCATGCAAAACATTTAGTTTTACACTAGATCATTTACATGTGTTATGATGAAGATTGGATCATTGTTTTTAATACATTAAAAGAAACATTCAAGCATTGCTACAATGTTTTCAAGAAGGAAAAAAAATATAAATTGTGTAGAAATCATCTTGATATGATCCTATTGACTTGGTAAGTTGAAAAAAAACCTTGACAACTGGAAAAAAAAATAAAAGTTTAACTAAAATAAATTCAAGAAGATATTTTAAAAAAAATTATCAAGATAACAATATATTAGATCGACTCAGATCAACCCAGATTAACATATAAAATCCATGACTACAATCATGAGACCGTGATAACCTCAAAGAAAGCAAATCATAAAAATATATTGAAAACCTAATTTTCAATCAACCTAATATTAAAGAACAAAATTAAAAACAATCAATTAAAAAAATGACAAAAAAAACCTAGGTCAATTTGGATTAATTTGTCAAACCTGGATCATAAGACTAACATAACTTGATAGAAAGAAAATTAAAATAAATAATGAAGTTCAATTACCAATCAATTTAATATTAAAAATGAAATTTTTGAAAAAAAAACAATCAATTAAAAAAAGACAAAAAAATATTTAAGTCAACCTACGAAACCTTTGACTTGGGCATAAGACTTTGATTACCTTTGAAAGTAAACTGAAATAAATTATGAAGCTTAATTATCAATTAACTTAAATGTTGAAGGGTTAAATTGAAAAAAATCAATTACAAAATTGTTTTTAAATAAAAACCTAAGTAAACTAAGACATGAGACTTGGGTAATCTTATAACAAACAAACCAAAGTAAATTATAAAGTTCAATCCCCAATAAATTCAATGTAAAGGACAAAAAAAAAAAAAACAATATTGATATGAACAATACTTTGTGATAAGGGGAACAATGATTCCCCTCGATTATTTATTGTAATAATATATGCAAGTGGACTTTTTTTTATATAAGATATTTGTATTTTTAAAAAATTATTATTTAAAAAATTGATTTAATTATTAGGTAAATGATTATTTACTTATATTAATATTTTTATCCATGATAAAATAATTATAAAATAAAGAATTAGATAATATGTATTGAAGAATTTGTATGTTTAATTCCCAATTAAATAACAAAAACAAACTAGGATTAGAAGATTCTTATGTCATGACGGCAACACCAAAATTAAATTTTCTCATGCCAATTAGATAACAACAATAATTGTTCACTATCGTAAACGGAAAGGTAAGCTAAAATTGATCATGAATAGCATGATCAATCACGAAGTTCATAATCGACCATAGACAAGAAAAATAGAACATCGATCAATTAAGAAGAAACGATCAATTATAGGAAACGAGTTCACATAATCGACTAGGATGAAGCAATTGACCATAAGAAAAAGGTTTGCGTTGATCAATTAAATTAATCAACGCATATAGTGAGTTAGTATTACATAACAAGTTAGGCGTGTGTGTATGCGTCTACATATATATAATGAGCTATTTTTTTAGTTAGAGTATAATTTGTGTTATGGTTTTTCATAAAAGTTCTTTATCTAATATAGATAGATTGTATAGGATTAGGTTTAAGAGATTATGTAGGACTCTAAGTGTGTGTTTGTTTTAGAGGTTGAGGTTGAGTTTTGATGTGGGACCCACTAAAAAAGCTATAAAAGGAAAAAAAAAATAGCTTTTGTTGTTGAGTTTTGTGCATAATTGGGTTGTACCCAACCACAACCTCAACCACAAAAGCTAAAACAAAATACACCCTAAGATATTGTCTGATCAATATTTTGGGATAAAAAAGACGAGAAAACAGAAGAAAGAAAGGAAACATGTCTCCTTGTACTTTCTATTTTGAAATTACAAAATTACTCTAAAATTATCACAAAAAAAAAATTATTTTATGTCTCCATCTTTATCTCTTTAACCAAAAATATTTTTATTTTTATCTTTTTTATCCCAAAACAGTAACTAATTATTAACTAATATCTTGTAGGAATATAAATATGTTCATACAACTAATAATACCTTGTAGAAATATAAATAGGATCATACAACTATACATATGCAATTTTATTTTTTCCATTTATCTTCAATACTCACTTGGTTTCTTTAATAAGCTTTATTTACTTTTTTTTTTCCCATTACCTTTTAATTTCTTTTTTTCTTCTTCTTAAACACATGTTTTCTTCCACAAGTGGAGGTAAACAAAATATATAACCTTTTTTTAATGGTTTAAGGTTTGGTATCTTCATACTCCATTTAATATTCGGAGGCTTTTAGAATTAAATTTCTATTTATACTTTCTTCTTATTAAAAGGAAGAAACAAAGAACAGGTAACATGATTGATCTAAATTTATTGGAATCTCGATTGATAGATTAACATGCCTAGCAAGACCAAATTAAGTATATATTGAAGTAACTAACAGCCATGCCACTTTTCCAACAATATTGCATCTACCAACTACTAGTAGTTACGTTTATATTTTTATGACTTCATCATAACCTTATGGTTATCTCTTCATCACAATAGTTTGATTTATAGTTTTTTTTCCTTCTTCTTTTTCGAGAAAATAGATCTGACCGTGAAAATCATTTTAGTTTTAGATTGATTTCGTTTTACTGAACTATTTTTTTGTGACTATGATTAGATTTTTCAAGATGTTTAGGATATTTTATTTGTGTTTTAGATCAAAAACAGGTTGAGAAATAAGTTTTAAATAATAAAAAATTAAACTCATGATTTTATAGAGACCACTAGTTTCTGAAATCTGTAAAAAACAAATAACAAGTTGTTATGCTATCTTTTAAAAAAATAAATAGGGCGTTGCCCCTTTAATAAATTAAAATAAGAGATAGGCCCAAACATGTAGGCGGGGCTGGGTTTTGCTTTTTTAATGGCTAAGCCCATGTGATTGGGTTTCTTTTTAATGGTTAGACCTATGCAGGTGGGCTCTCTCTTTTGTTCCCAATTTTATATTTGGTTTTAAAAAAATGAATGAAACAAATAATTGAACCTGAATGTGTTCATTATCAGATTAATTCATGACATCCAAAGGTATTATTAATTTATACACACACACATTTTTATGTCCCTTCTTGATGTTTTTTAAATGCACAAGTTCATCCTTTATCATCAAATATATATTTTTAATTAACTTAAACCTAAAAAAATGCAATTTCACTTGTTATTGTTAATGATGTAACTTTGTTATCTCGATCCCACATGTCTAGTGTTTTTTTCTTCTTTTAAAAATATTTTTTTTATACAAAAAATATCATGCACTTTATTATCATATAATTAAATAAAAAATAATTTTTAGGATAAAAAATTTATTGGACCCGGTGAAGTGCACAACTTTTATCGCAAGTTTGCTTGGTTGACTTGAATTCACTCTATTTTTTTAACCAGATATTTTTTTTTTTACCGATTTCATCATTTAACATTGAGTTAATTCAAGAATGAGCTTTTAAATTTTTTTATTATCCCTACAAGTTTCGCAAGTCAGTCCAAGTTAGCACAAGTGGATAAAATGTTTTTCCATTTCAGTATTAAATCGAAATATCATTCAATTCATGGTTAAAATCAAAGTTTTTTTTAGAAGATAAATACCTAAATATTTTCTTGTACTCAAAAGAAATATCCTATGATTTGCAACTTAGCACGGGCTTGTGAGCTCGTTATAACTATAATATAATGTCAATTTGCATTGATGGTAAGACTAAAGATTTAAATACACTAATATTAGTAGAAAAAATTGGCATACAGCCGCCATAATATTCTATCATCTCAGTTGGTAAAAATTAGGTGCCATAGCATAAAGGTTTTGTATTCAATAAGGGCTAGGAATGAGGAAATTTCTCTCAACTAGAAACAAAATGGGAACAGAAATTCAAAGCTGCTCAGAGCATAGAAAGTGGAAATGTTAAATTACAAGGAACTTTCTCGGTTGTCGACTAGATAATGTATTCCAATCTTCCCATATTTCTCTATTTTTCTCTCTCAAGATTAAATCATTGGATGGCAGGTTATTACATTTATTGAGCAATCGTAGAAAAACGTACTTGTCTCATTCTTTACTTGCTTGCAAAGAAAGCTCCGTTGCTAATTTTAGTGTATGTTGAGGAGTGCAAGTTACTTTCATATTTATATATTTATCAAAATTTAGTACAAGTCACAGAGAGTGAGGAGCTGAAACCTAAAACCATTGGAGACTAGACACCAACAAGCATATTTCATAGGAAAAAAGTATTTGGAAGTAGTTAAGTTGTGGTAAATTTATAGGAAAATGACAAAAAAATCCTTTTTTTCTTTATGGCCATTGTTTTTTTTTTTTTTTTTAGTGAATAAAGTTGAATTTAGATTTGTTTTCTACCATTTCCATCTATCTTCATTAATATTTCCGTCTATAACTCAAACAGTCAATTATTTATACAAAAAAGAAAATAAGAAATAGCAGTCGATGATTTTTGTACAAAAGTCTATGACAAATTAATTTTTTTGGACACACATTGCATTGGAATTAAGTAATATATACATACACACTAGAAAATTGGCAAATACTGATGGAAACAATTCCATTGATAAATTATGGTGAACTTTACCGATTGAATATTATGACAAATTAATTCTTTTGGACACACATTGCATTGGAATTAAGTCACACACACTAGAAAATTGGCAAATAACGATAAAAATAATTTTGTTGGTAAATAACAATGAACTTTACTGATGAAATATTTCTTCGTTATCTCCTTTTGTATAAACTAGTGGAATTATAATGGGACAAAAAGGTAAGAAAAAAAAAAAAAGGAAAAAAATAACATGTCATTTTTATAGACGATATTACTGACACAATAAACATGTCGTTAATATATGTCGGTTAATCCATCGATAGTTTTTAAGTTATAACCTAGCAATCAACCCTGCTCTCCCCCTCCCCCATCTCTTCTTCTTATTCTTCTTCTTCCTTATCTTTTTGTGAAAAAGACAACAAAAGATCACTAGCTACTCACTCAGTTTGTGTGATACCGTAAAGTTTCTCTTGCTAGGTGGCCTAATCATTTTGTTGGAAACTAAGTATGCAAAATTACCCATTTTTTGTTTTCAGTCATTTTAGAAATGTTAATTTTATTTTTGGGTATTTTGATGTAGTTTATGTAGTTGCTTTATGTGTTTCCTTATTTTATAGTTTTTTCTCATGGAAATTTATTGTGTGAATATATGATTTATATATGTTAGGGTTTGTTTGAAATTTTTAAAAATTATATTTGTTTGTAATTTGATAATGAAATTGATTTTGATTTTATGATTTGGGTGTTTTGTAATGAAATAATTAATAGCTTATTTAATGGGTGCCTTACATATTTTGTCAATTTTATTATTAATTTGAAAATTTCAATAAATGAGGAGAAATTTGAATTTTTATAGAAAATTGATAATGATTTAATGATACTACTAAAATGAATTGAATAAGTTTGAGTTAAACCAATGCTAGCTTATTTATTTAGTTCGCATAATTAATTAATACATGTTTTCCATCAATATTTTATATAGATTTGATATAAACAATAAATAATTATTCTTGGATGTATCGATTTTCACCCGAAGGGTTGCACAAGATGAATTATTGTAATAGGGCTGGGGGTTTTATAAATTACGCATTATTTAATCCGAGAAATATTAGTGGAGGCAGTATTAGATGTCTAAATTCAGATGTTGTAACGATGCATCTTCTAAAAAAGGGTTCATGGAGAAATATTTGTGTTGATTTGCACATGGAGAATCATATGTTCTTTACACGACCATGATAGAAAGGATGGTTAGGTCAACTTCTAGTTCTAGCAACGTGCATGGACTTGAAGATGACAATAGTAATCCTTATAAGAATATGATTATGGATGCGATGAGAATGAATCAGGGTTATGTAGGTAGATGTTCAATCATAGATGAAGAATTAAATGCAGACACAACCAGGTTGTTTTATCTTTTAGAAGACTCTAACAAACCATTATGAGATAGGTGCATAAGTCATAGTAAATTATTGGTCATTGTATAAGTGTTCACCATTAAGTCAGATCATTGGTTGAATGAGGCCGGTTACGATAAAATTCTTGAATGGGCGAGAAGCATTTTAGTTGAAAGGAATAGCTAAAAGAGAACTTTTATATTACTAAATCCATGATGAAACCCCTTGGTTTATGATACCAAAATATCAGCATGTGTCTAAACTTCTACATATTGTACAACCTTGAAAATGCAAATTTAACTAAGTACAGATCCTGTAGGCATGCTTGTTAAAAACCTAGACTTAGCAGGACAATGATTCTTGTCGCACATAAAAGACTACAAAGGTTATTCATATCTCCAAAGATTATTGAGTATATGACATGACATCATTCACAAGATGTGGTTGATGGAGTCATGATGCACCTTTTCAATGGTGAAGCCTGTAAACATTTTAATAGGGTGCATCATCAGTTTTTAATAGAATCAATGAACATATATCTTGGGTGATATATAGACGGATTCAATCTATTCGGTTCATATGCTGCTCCTTATTCTTGTTGGCCAGTGATACTCATGGTTTATAACTTGTCATGAGAGATGTTTATGAGGCCGGAGTTCATGCTTATATCTATGATCATACCTAGTCCTAGTAGTTTGGGTTGGAGTATAGATGTTTGTCTTCAACTGTTGATTGATGAGTTAAAATAGTTGTGGTCATTTAAGATTTTGACTTATAATGTCTCAAGAAAACAAGGTTTTCAGATAAAGACAACTTTGATGTGCATTATGAATGATTTTTCTACAAATGGAATGGTTTTTGGTTGGAGCATGCATGAAAAATTAGCGTGTTCATACTATATAGAAAATAACAAGGCCTTCACCTTAACACATGATGATGTCATGCATATTAAAAAGAATATGATTAGACATATTTTTAACACAGTTATGGATGTAAAAGGAAAGATAGAGGACAATATGAAGGTTAGAATGGATATACTTTTATTTTGTGTCACCATAAAAATATAGAGTTGGTTTATGATGGGTTATAGGTTGTAAAGTCTAAAGCCAGCTCCGTCTTAGACAAGAATGCACAATACTTGTCTACCAATGGCTTAAGAGTCTGTGTTTTCTTGATGGACATGCTTTAAACATATCTAGACTGGTGAATTTGGAGGATTGCAACTTGTATAGAATAAAGAGTCATAATTGTCATGTGTTTATGCAAACACTCATTCCATTTGCTTACTGAGATTTATCGTTAAAAGAGATATAGGATGCACTCACAGAGATTAGTCACTTTTTTAGATATATATGCTCTAACAAGTTGTATAACCACATATGAGGAGGTTTGAAAAGAATATTGTCCAGATAATTTGCAAACTTGAGATGATATTCTCTCCATTATTTTTTGACTTAATAGAGCATCTACCCATACATTTATCATTTAAGGAAAAAGTTAGAGGTCTTGTCCAATATATATGGATGTATCTATTTAAGAGGTTAGTGATTACACATGTATCTTAATTAAATTTCTTTTGCTTTTTTTTTTTTTAAAAAAAAAATTCAAAACATTCATTTAATTTCATGCAGATACTTGTTCAACCTTAAGAGAAAGATAAAAAAACAAGGCATACAATGCTTTGATATGCAAGGCTTATATTTTTTTTAAGAAATCTTAATATTTATCTCATATTATTTTGAGCCTCTTGAGAAAAGATTCAATCATGTTCAAAGGCATAATGACAATAAGGAAATGCATTCGAGTGGGAACTTGTCAATATTTTTCCATCCTAGACGACTTGTACCAAAAAAATGTTGTGAGGGGAAGATACTTGACATAAATTGAATTCAAACATGCACATAATTATATGTTATTTAACTATAATGAATTAAGACCTTTATTCAATACATATAATAATTAACATATCGTTATTTTTTAACAATTTTTATTTTATACTATCATAGATTGATAGATAGAATAATTTCTCGTAGGTAATATCGTCAATTTTTACTATCCTAAAATTTACAACTAACTGAATCTTAAATTTTTTTAATTATAAAATGACTAATTTTTCA
Organism: Populus alba; assembly: GCF_005239225.2. Classification (NCBI taxonomy): domain Eukaryota; kingdom Viridiplantae; phylum Streptophyta; class Magnoliopsida; order Malpighiales; family Salicaceae; genus Populus; species Populus alba. Next base: position 17,659,379 of record NC_133289.1, read on the forward strand.
CATGGTTCAAAATATATATAATGACCACTTGATTATTCTTATCTATCATAATACTTAATTTCAGTACACATTTCTCATTAACTATTAATTATTATAATCATGTATCAAGTTTATTAACTGGGAGGGAATGTTAGTGTCACTTTGAATTTAGTATGTTTGGGTCATAAAAGAAATGTGAAGTGTTATAATAGATATTTCATCAATGAACATGTTTTTCATATTAAAGAGTATGATCAAGGTAGAAAGACATATAATAGTGGGGTTTGTTTTAATGGATCGACTTTTAATGAGTTTGAAGTTAACTATTATGGGAAGTTAGAAGAGATCATTGAATTAAAATATCATAACAAGCAAAATATGGTCTTTTTATTCAAATGTTATTGGTTTGATACCATCGATAGAGGAATTAGAGTCGATCTTCATCTTGGTTTGATACCATCGATAAAGGAATTGGAGTCGATCTTTATCATGGTTTGGCCAAAAATAATACAAAGACTAGATTTTACAATGTCGACGATGTCTTTGTTTTCTCTAAATAATGCTAGCAAGTTTATTACACGAACACTCTTTCCTTTAGAAAGGATTGTCTTAGGGTTGATTAATTCTTTGTAGTTAAAACCAAACTTAAAGGCCATAATCAAGTTTTTTAGGATGGTAACGATGAAGTAACTACATGAGATAATATCTTTCAACTTAATGAGTTAGTTGATCCATATCAAGTTGTTTCGCCTACTGACTTAGAAAAAAATTTAAATTTTTGTGTCGTTGAGAGTACTTTTGTTGATGTTGATGCTGAGAAGTTAGATGATGTTTTAAGAACCAACGAACATACAAAAATTGATGAAGATAATGATATCGATAAATTCAATATAGAAGATTGCGATGAAGATGACAATGATGGAATTAAAGAAGAAAAAGAATTTTGATTAAAAAACATGAATTTAATGATTAATTTGTAAAACATGGATGTATTATTACATGTCAAGGAAACATTTATTTTTTTTGTGATTTTATTATTTTACACAAAACTTGTGGTGTTATGATTTTAATATATTTACGGGATGGATAGATAATGAATATAAATACAATATGGACACAAAATGTTTTATACCAATGAAATTATCGTCGGCATGTAAAATACCAACAGATACACTGATGAATTAAGTATGTCTTAAAATTCCAAAAGTTGGGGGAAATTACATGTATTGCCATGTAGACTTATAGACGAAATCCTCGACAGACCAAAAACATATACAGATAGAATCACTAATAAGACTAAGCTTCGTTAGTGTATTCCAGAGAGTTAGGAAAAATTATACTCCTATACAACTAATAAATACTGATGGTATCATCAACGAATTAAGTCTGTCAGTATATTTTAAAGAGTTTAAAAAAATTACATTTTCATGCCATTAGTTATTATAGATGGAATCACCAACGGGTTAAGTTCATCGATATATTCTAGAGAATTGGAAAAAAAATATACTTCTATTCTACTGGTTATTACAAATGAAATCACCAACGAACTAAGTTTGTCGATACATACAAGATTGTTGAAAAAAATACACTCCAATACCATTGACCATTACAGAAAGAATCATCGATGGACCAAAAATTAATCGGTGATATTTGGAGATATTTCTAAAAAATTTTTGTTTAATTGAAAATTACAATTAAATATTACAAATAGAATAACCAATAAACGTGTTAAAAATATAAATATTTAATTGTATATCTGAAAGGTCATCGGTAAAAAAGCTCCAATTAAAAAACAAGAATCCCTAACTTTAGAACATCAACCATCTTCTCTCTTTTTCTTCCCCTCTCTTCAACTTCTCCCTTTCTTTTCTCTTTGTCTCCATTCTTTTCCTCTCCTTATTCCTTCTCATTCTTTTTCTCTCTTACTACATTCTCATGCAAGAACCTTTCACACTAGGTAAATATCCTTTTTCTTCCTTTTTTTATTTGTTTGCCAAGGTTTGTTTAGTTAATTGATTTTTTTTTCATTTTCAATCTCTTCCCCTCACATTCTATCAAGGTCCTCCACACCAAATAGGAGAAAAGTTCCAGGTCAATCTCTTTCTTCTTCTTCTTTTTTTTTTTTTTTGTTAAAAAAAGCTATCATTGTGTTTATATTGAAAATTTCAAATCTGCTTGTTGTTAGCATTGAATGGGGAGAAAAAAGACAGAAACAAATGGTAGAATATTAATAAACAATTGGAAAATGAACCTTCCATACCACTTATTATTTTTGTGAAATTATATTAATATGAACATTTTTTTTCTTACTTAACATGTATGATATGAATCCTTTTTTATTTAATGTGTGTGGTGAGTCCATATATATATATATATAAAATATATACAAGAATTAATGCAAAAAATCATAAAAAATAGCATATAAAAGAATTATTGGTTGTTATATTTTAAGAAAGCACAATTTATAAAACATGCATTCCTATCAAACAGAGGGAGTTAATTAGTTTTTTCTAAGAATTTAAAAAATAAAATAGAGGAATCAAGTACTTATTTGATAATAGTTAATTACTCGTATCTAGTTTTCGAAATATATGTTGAAGGATATTTGAGTCATTAAACAGATGAAGAAAACCAAAAATTGATAAGATGTGGACTGTATGTTGGATTGGTTTGGTTAACCCCTATTTTGTCTCTTAAATATTCTTCCAGTTATTTATATCATAATGCATATATATATAAATAAACATGTTATTAAAGTTATAATGTAACTGTTTTATTTCTATCCAAATTCAATGTTGTACTAAATGGAATTTTTTTTAGTAGATTAATGGTCCGGTGTTTTGTAGTTTGCAAAGAACAAATTTCAAATTGAGTTGATTTCTAATATTAGAAAGGTTTCATGTTTACACCATGAGAGAAAATGTTAGGGGCCTAATTTGGATTTTAAAGTAGTAGATTTGCACTAAACTACCAAAATTGGAAAGCTCTTTTGTAAATTGAAGAATGCAAATTCTTGGAGTTGTGCTTAAATAGTGAATTGCATTACGTATGGAGAAGTGCATTTTTTCTTTACATAATGTAGAAGATGTTTGCTATGCAATGCAAATGTGGAAAATATTAATATACAAAATATAATTTATGGTTTTTTTATTTAGAAATTAATAGGAATAAGAAATTGTCATAAATAAAATTAACTGGTTTGTGGCTTCATATTATTGATGTGTATTTGAAGGTAATAAAATTTTGGTATTCTCCTCATATAGGGGAGGTGCTGAAGAATTTTTTTTTTTAAAAATAGAAATGTTATTACCTTTTTCAATCCTTTAATTTGTGTAGATGCCTAGGAAAAAGTCAGTAGTGCGTCGTCCGAATAGGATTGTTGCTAGTTCTTTTAACAACACTTTGATAATCATGAGTCATTAGGTGCCAACTATGACCCGGCACTTAAGGCACACGCAACCTCTCTCGATGCAGGCTTGTTGAGAGCGAAGCTGCCACATCGTAGGGTCCCTTCAAAATGAGAACTATTTAATGGGAAGTACATTGCACAGTGGAAGTCTGACCACTTAATGTAAGTTTGCTTTTCTTTCATGTACTATTAAAAAATAAATAATAGTTAATAATTTTTGAAAAATTAATTTTAATTAATGAATTGCAATTCCTAGGTTTACAAATGTTGAGGCTTCTCGCACGATTACATCGAATGAAATAATTCGATGAAGTGTCATTCTTTTAATAGAGTTAGGTTTCAAAAAATCCTAAAGTAGAAACCCATGATTGATGCATGGTTCAGAAAGTTAACAAGATTAACATACTTAAATATATTTTTTTTATTATATGCTAATTTGGTTAGTCTATTAATTTTAATGAACTAATTCTTTTACAAATTTGACGTGCAAGGAAAAGTTTTACTAGGATAGGGTTGACAATGCTATTGGTGAGAGGGATTGGGAGAATAACAACGCAACTAGGTAAGATTGAATTCAAAATATTATATATTTTTTTATTTAAATGTTAAAATTTTATTTTTCATTTATTAACCAATAATTCATTTCTACTATATAGGTTATGTGATTTTTGGTATGAGACGTAGAAAAAAACTAAAAATTATGTTAAAGAAAGAGGTCTGCCAAGCTATAGAGATGTGATGATTTGAAGGGATTTTAGACCTTCGTACATCTCAAATGCTATATGGGCAGAATATATCCAACGTATGATGTCTGAGAATTTTGTGTAGCGGTTGTAGTCTAGTGCAAAGAACCACAACATGGAGATTCACAGTTTCATTACCACACACACCGACAGATTCATTCGGTTCATTTTGCATGCGAAACAGATAGTAAAATTCTTTTTTATTACATCCATTAAAAAAAAATTATTGTTTTATATGAAAATGTTTAACTAACAACAATTTTATTTTATAGGATACAGTTCTTGGACGCGAACTGAGATCGATGGAGTTTTTTGTAAAAACTTACATGTGAAATGATGACCATCATAAAAAGGATGCAACAACTCGTGGATAACTGAGTTTAGAAGTTCATTGTATGTTGGATTTCAACATTTTCTTATCTTAAGTTATTTTTTTGAATTAGTTAACTTTTTTTAGCCAAGAAACATATAACACCCAATTGCAAGAAAGATATGTGAGGGCTATCCTTCAATCCATTTGGAACTTGATTTGGATTTGTGGTTAGAGACATGATCGTTCGGTGGATGTTATAGAAATTAGGTTTACGATATCTCAAACATTACGGCTGAGGAGTTGCAAATGACTAGAAGTGTTTTAACCATTAGATGCTTACAATCAGTTCCGAAAACTCTTTTCTCAGAGTTCCAAGTGATTTTAAACCAACAAGTTGAAGCTCAGATGACCTATCTTGTTGCTAAGACGGAAGAAATCTAGTGATTGTACATGGAGTTGAAATCATACATAGGTGGTACATGTGCTCTCCCTTATCACCCCCTGATCTTGATGAAGACCCGCCTCCTTCCCCCCCTCCTTTAGCCCTTCTATTTTAGATGAATTGTATTTAAACTAATAAAATTTTAAATCTATAATAAATATTTAATTTATTTTATTTTAATTTAATTTCTTTCTACTTTGTTTATTAGATTTTCTTTAATATATATATATATATAAACAACTTACTAATGGGCTACCGACAAAATAAGTTCGTCGGTATATTTAAGAGAGTTGAAAAAGAATTATTGGAAATGCCACTAACACTATTTAATCATTGATGGGTTAATTCTATCAGTAATATAAAGATAAATCACTAATGAAATTACAAATAGTCTTTTTCATTGGTGATATTCCGTCTTCATCAATGAAAATACTGATGGAATGATCCTGATAAATTTTTTTTTTGATGAACTTTAAATTTTTTTTCATCTATAAATCCATCGGTAATATAGTTACCGTTGAAATGATAAACAAAAAAGAAATCACCGACAATAATTTTAACCATCAGTAAAAGTTGTGCAAGTAGAATAAATATTTAAATAACAAAGGAATAATATGTCGGTATAATGCAAAATTCTCTCTCTCTCTCTCTCTCTCTATATATATATATATATATATATATATATATATATAGAGAGAGAGAGAGAGAGAGAGAGAGAGAGAGAGAGGCTGGGAGTTGGTTGAACTTAGCTTTTTGTATGTTAGTCTATCCATTTATTGACATTTGATTTGGCATGAAAATTTTGTATGAGTGAGGCAAAAACAATCTGCAATAAATTTTTTGTTTAGTGATGGATACAAGGAAACTCTAGATGGTTCAAGATGAGAAAGGATTGAATATGACAAGCATCCTAAAACCTTTTTATATATATATATATAATTATTATTATAAAAAAGAGATTTAAATTCAATGTCTTTAAATTAGTAAGTGGATGCTAAAATCAATTTAGTAGATTATTATTAACAAATTTGATAATTCGGTTGAATTAAACTCGACTAATTGATATCTAATCCAAACTTATAAAGTTTATCAATGATACCAAAATATTTCAACATCTGGAACATTACCCTAACCCTCACTGTATAATTAAATATATCCCTAATTTCTTGGTTTCAGAGGAACTCAGGTGAAGGTTTCCAGGTTTCAGGGTCGTCCAAATTAACCTACTCGAACTCTTCTGTATGAATACAAATTAGGATTTGTTAAAGAATTACAACACCTACGTTATCATAAGAAAAAAAAGAAGAAAAAATACAACACTTGCGTCAGTTCCATATCAAAATATGTACATAGTGCTCGAGCAGTTGATGGTTTAACCTAGAGGAGCATATCTCACATTATATTATTTTCTTGGGCTGGTAATTTCAGCGAAGATTAAGCCTTAGTCGCCGTTCTCGAGTTGCTTACTCCAATTAAAAAATTGCACTGTATCGTGACCTTATTAGCTTGAGGAGGCATGGATCAGATCACTTGCTTTATCACTCTAATTCTGCTATGAACATGACCTGGATACACTGATCCATATCAGAAAAGTGCCACAAAATTTCAAAAGATGTAAGCGGGTCACGCAACATAGAAACTTGAGATGGCTACGAGATTTCAAGTCCTTGCAAATTGCATGCCCAAGAAAGAGGAAAATGGAGAAATACCTGCACAATCTACGAAGTGGGTGGTATTCCCTTAAATATGATTAAAGTATAGTGGCAAATAGGTAATCAAGACTCCTTATAAATCCCATTGAACAATGCCCAAGAAACTAACCCCACCAAACTTAAAGACCTAGCTAGAGAACAAATGGTGAGCACCCCGTCCTTCCTAAAAACCTTGCACCCTCTTCAAGTTTTCTCTACAAAGTCACCATCTTCTACCTTAAGCTCCATGAAGATCAAAACCCTAATTCACACCCTTATCATCTCACACGTGTGCCGCATCATTCGAGCTCTATCCAAAGCAAAGTCCATTCTCGTTGAGATTCTTAAAGAAAACCAACCTACACACTTCATTTTCCCTACAAAGAACTCTAAAAGGAAGAACAGGAGTAGCAAGATATTCCTTGGTTCATTTAGGTTGCACTATAACTGGTGCTCCTCACATGTGTTGCCAGTGTCAGAACCAGTTCTTGATGGATTCTCTGCTTCCCATTTCTATTATGACTCTACGTTGAACTCAATAATCACAAATGAGCAGTATGAGGACAACACCGAGTCTCAGCTTTCAGGGTACCTTCACTGGCTAGAAGAGAAAGTTGATGGTGAGGAGTCTGGTGGCACTGAGAAGGATATCAATCGGCTAGCGGATTTGTTCATTGCAAGCTGCCATGAAAAGTTTATATTGGAGAAGCAGGAGTCCTACAGGAGATTCCAGGAAATGATGGCTAGAAGCATGTGAATGTGAGGGTTTTTTTTGTTTAATTTTTCTTTCGCTTTCCCATTCTTCTATGTTAGAACATTGGTGTGGTGAGGAAAGTACATACTGGTCATAATGGGGTGCAAGGATTTTATCTTTTTAGGTTCTTTATCTTTTGATCTTGTCCTCTTTTTTTCCTTTTTGACATGGTGGGAGCATAGAGAGTTTTACATGATATAGAGAAGGGGAAAGGGGAGATCTGTGCAATTCCTGGCCGCTTGAAATATGATAATGCTTGCCACCTTCAAGGTTGCAGTGGTGGAAGTGTGGTTTGTTAATCTATCATTGAATTGCTTTAAAATTTCCTTTTATTTTTAAAATTTTGGTGTTTCTATACATGTCGGATCTCTATGGACATAATTTCCATCCTCTACTTACTTAAAGTTATCCTCTCAAGCTTGGAAAAGGATAGTATTCTTGAAATTTGGGTGAAGGCCCTACCTTCCAAACCACCTCCTTGACTTTTCTTTTTCTTTTTTTTTTTCTTTTGAACGTGAAATGCAATGGATTGGGAATTCTTTTCCTATTCCAAATCCTCACTCCTCAAAGTTTGAATACGACATTTTCTTGTGCATATCCCTAATCTTAACAGTTGAAGCATATACTTAATTTTTTTTAAGTGTCAAGACTAAGAGTCATGTAATTGATGTGCTAAATATAGTTTTGTAATTAAGGTATAATTCTACCAATTTATGTTTTTTTTTCCCTTTTATCTGTGTGGGAAAATAATAATTTGATATATTTGGTTTTAAATAAAGAAATCAAGAGGAAAAAAATGAAATTTAGATTCAAGTCTCATTACTCCATAAATGATAATTTTATTTATGATAACATTATTTTATATACTCAACTAATAGGTTAAAAGCTCCACAAGCTCTATCAAGCGAGCATTTCTTGGAATTATAATTCGTGATCAAACATGATTGTGCGAAGCATTTATCATTAATGGGTTTAATTTCTTGAGTGGTGCAGCCTCAAGATAAAACCTCATTTTCGCTCATAATGTATTAGTTGACTCTTGAAACAATAATTGTTATGTACAGCTTGAATAGATACACTACAGTATATTATATTGTATATCACCAATAAAATATTTTATCAGTTTCAATCGAAAATAAATTTATCAACAAAATCATAAATAGAAAAATATTATAAAAAATTATATCATCAATGATTTCTATTTTTTTAGTCAATTTGTTTGTAACATAATTACCAATGGATTTATAGATAAAAATAATGTACCAAACAAAAATAAATTTACTACTAATTCTATTGGTAAATCCATCAATGATTATGGTATATTATTGACAAAATAAACCATTGGTAAGTCCATCAGTAAATATATGCATATTACCAACATAATTAAACCATTAGAAAATATCATCTACCGCATATTATCAACATAATTAAACCATTGGAAAATAACATCTACTAGTGGCAAATTCTGTAAATTTTTTCTAACTCTATGAGAAACTTAGTTTGTCGATCATTCCGTCATGATTCAAATTCCATTGATAATTTTTTCACTATTGTATTTAATATTTTTAAAAATAAAATTCAAAAAAGTAATTAAAATAAAATAAACCAATTTTTTATTATTAATTCTAAAAATATTATTGAATATAATTTATATAATGGACATAAGCTAAAGAAAAAGGCGGATCTTCACCAAAACTAGGAGGGCAACAATGTTGACCACATGTACTAATGAGGGTTGCCAATAAATGCTTGAGAACATTCACATTATCCCTCAGTTCAGCCATTTTAAACCTAAGTTGGGTTGTTTGAGCTTAAACTTGTTTTCGTACAATTATCTAGATGCCAGAGATTGTTGGCTCGATACTAATTGTGAGGCCACAACAATCAATACATTATAGCCTGCTTGCATATCCACGATAGTAGTGTTGAAGATATTGTAAACTTGATTTATATCGAGTCTACCAATAGATCTAACCTTCAACTATAATTTTAGATCAAGTTTCAGATTGGTTAAAGGATAGTTCTTGTATCTCTTATACAATAAAGTGTTATATGTTTCTTAAAAACACAAGTGAGCGAATAAAAAAAATAACTTAAAAAAATTGTTAAAGTCAAACTTACCTTGAACCTCTATACTCAACTATCAATGAAAGAGGAATCAGTTGAAATACAACTTAAAATAAATCATTGCACCTCTTTTTGACGGTCCTTATTCTGCACGTGGGTTTCAACAAAAAAAAAAAAAACTCTATTGATCTTGGATCGCGTTCAAGCACCAAGTGCTTCAAAACTTCAACTTGGTCGAAGAAGTTGGTAATATATATATATATATATATATATATATATATATATATATATATATATATAGAATCAAAATGAAAGGTTAACAAACAATATTTTTTTAAAAAAGAAAATGATCTCACTAAAAAACAATCTCAAAAAGTTCACAATAGAGAAAAGACAAGAAGAAGACGAGTGTTTTCTTTATTTTTTTTAATTAGAGATTCTAGTTTTTTTTATTAATGAGGTGTTTTACTGACATAATTACCAACAAATAATTAAATAATTTTTAATTTTTAATGTTCATCGGTAATTCCATTGGAATTAACACTAAAATTTTTTTTAGAGCACCCAACAAAATTCCAAACCCAAAAAAAAAAAATTCTCTGATGAAATTTCTTTCCATCGGTAGTTTCATCAGTGATATGTAATTTTCAATGGCAAAGTCCTGTAATTTTTTTTTTTAACTCTCTAGAACTCTACGAGGGATTTAGTCTATCAATAATTTCATCTATAATTTTTAGTGGTAAAGTCTTGTGATTTTTTTCCAACTTTCTAGAACTTTTTGAAGGACTTTGTATGTCGGTAATTCTATCAATAATTTTCAATGGCAAATTCTTGTGATTTTTTCTAACTCTCTGGAACTCTTCAAGGGACTTAGTCCATTGATAATTCTATTGGTATTTTACATTCTGTCAGTATTTTTATCGGTATAAAATAATAAATTTCCCCACAATGTTTTTTTATTCAAAATATATCAACCTATAAATACAATAAAATCACAACAAAGTGACACCAATTCTATTCAATAATATAATAATAAATTTTCCAATTGTGTTAACAATAGTTCACTGTAAAGCAAGAACATTTGAAAATTAAAGTCAATTTCATTACAAATTGATGTTTTACATATAAAATCAGTTCAAAATCTTTTAAATTAGAATTGTCTTCATCATCATCATCATCATGTCCATCATAATCTTCTTCATTAAACTGAAATTCATCGATCTCATCATCTTTATCGACTTATGTATGTCCATTGATTCTCAATATATCAATTAACTCCTCAACATCGACATCTGCAAAAATATCCTCATCTACATGAGAAATTGAATTTTCTTCTAAGTTGATAGACAAAACAACTCGATATGAACTAATTAACTCATCAAGTTAAAAGAAAACATAGAGGAATTTTAACATAAAGACTTTGTTTTTATTATCTTATTTTATCTATATATTTAATGTTGAATAATTATTTTAAATTTGGGTTTGTTCTAGCGTATTAGACATTGTTTAGGGGTTTATTTTATTATTGGACTTATGTTAGCTGATTACTAGTTTATGCTCATTATCTTGTAACTCAAAAGGGGTCCTTGAGGACTTGTTGTGATGGGAACAACCAAGTTGTCATCAGGTTATATATTGTGTACTTCCTACCATACAGTGATTCCCCTCTATATTGGAAAGTTTTGTTTTGAGACATTTTATTTCTCCATGTCATTAATTTCTTGATTCATACTGTATATCTCTCTTATTTTATTTAGATCACTCATTGATTATAATGTTATTGACTCTTTTTATCATATTTTAATGTAATTTAATTTATTGGCTAGAACTGTCAAAATATAATTAGTTAAGAAAATTTACTTATAACTTTATGTTTTTATTATCCGAGTTTACATTGTGTTTTTCGTGTCTTGTCAAAAAATATTTTTTACAACCTTGTTCTAAATAACTTGGAAATGACCCCTGGGCTTGGTTTTCACAACAAATGACTAATCAACCATAGAATTGTCCTTTCTAAAGGAAGGAGTATATATGTAATAAACTTGTTGGCATTTCTTGGTAAAAACAAAGATATAATTGGCATTACAAAGTCTAGCCTTTGTATTAATTTTAATCAAAACATGGTGAGGATCTACTTTGATTTTCTATTGGTGGTATAGAATTTGAATTAAAAAACTCTATTATGCTAGCTATAATATTGCAATAAAATCCCTTCTTCCAACCTGCTATAATAATAAACTTCAAAATCATTAGAAGTTGATATCTTAACACAAACTCCACTATTATAGATCTTTCTACCTTAACCATACTCTTTAATATGAAAGACATACCTCTTGACAAAATAATGTTATAACACTTGACCATTTTTTCAAGACACAAACATAGTAAATTCTAACTACCATTAGCATTCCCTCCTTTTTGATAAAATTGGTACAAGATTAAAACCATTAACAATTAAAGAAAATGTTGTACTGAAATTAAGTATTATGAGAGTTAAGAATTATTAAGTATTGCTTACATGTGTTTTGAACCATGTGGCAAATTGTTCATCTTGTAATTCAAAAATTTGAGATTTAATCATATGTGAATCTTGAGATAGTAACAATTAACAATGTTGTATATGAGAAATTATTCAATCATCAAATTATGAGAGTATAAGAAAATATTATTTAAAAATAACACGTTAATATTGTACTTACATAATAAAATATCTCAATTTATCATAATTAAATAACACATAACTATGTGTATATCTAAATTTGATTTTTGTTAAATATTTTTCTCTTACTGTATTTTTTTTATAAAGGTCATTCAGGATGGAAAAATATTAACAAACTCACATTTGAAGGCAATTCCCCACCATCATGTCTTGGAACCAGATTGATTCTTATTCTCAAATGAGGCTCAAAATAGTACAGTATAAATGTTAAGATATCTTCAACAATATAAGTCTCACGTATCAAATCCTCAATATATTCCTTGTGTTTAATTTTTTTCCTTAAAGTTAAATAAGTATCTGCATTTATATTCTCTAAATATTTATATTTTAATTCAAAGCATTTATCATACAAAAACAAGAACAATCACTTGTTCTGGGAATTTAAAGTTTATTCTTTCATTTATTGCAATCCCTTACTAAAATGTCATTGACTTTATCATTTGATGGTTCTTAAATCCCTTTAAAAAGGACCATTTTAGATGTATTATGTTTTTTTACCACCAAACATCTATTTTTTAAGTTCCAAAAAAGAGAATATTGACCTGAATATTTGATTATCCACTATCCAAACACTAAATATCTTCATTCTTGAACATATTAATTTTTGAAATATTATCACATATCACATAAGCTGTCTATATTTTTTATAATTTTTAGTAGAAAACAAATGTGTTATTTTCCAAACTTCTTATCATCTTAAAAGTCAAAAAGTAAGCAGTGCATATTTCATGTTCTACGTACTATGAGTCATGAATTTGATAGTTAAGTTCTTTAACCACTAAATGATATTAGTAATATCTCGTGCGATTGCATATGTGTGGTTACAAGCCACATCACGATCTCAGATTATTTGAGGTCACTATATACATTGATTATTTTGCAAAACTTAGCCGTGGACTAGGTCAATCCCTCTTGGGCTCCCCTCTGTTGCTGTTCTAGCTATCACTTTGATGTAACTGCTCTCTACATTATAAAGCTTGAGATGTTTTAAGATGCTGAACACAGCATATCAATGTGGAGCCCAATGTGATAGAAAATATTATCCCAAAACAAACGTATAGAAAGACCACACAGTAATGACTTCAAAGATTTCGAACTTAAATAACTTTGGTAATGATTTCTTAGCAGATAGCCAATTCAGCAACTCCCAATGCCATGTCATCGTCATTATCCAGCACACTGAATTTCATAGCTGCTGCTGATGCCTTGGATGCTTGAATGCTTAATTATGCGTTGTCCACTCTTGAAATTCATCGAAGGTGCCTCAGACGCCATCAGCCTTGCAAGTCTAAAACAACCATATGCTCTGTAATTCTATATTTTGGTATTAAAAAGTAGTTGTAGCTAGGTTAACCATATACTTAAAAAAAGACAATATCGTTTACTTTACATCCACTCACATATATTTAAGAGATTTTTTACTAAATTTATGTAAAAATACCAATGTCCGTAGAAAATTAAAAGGAAATGACAGTCAGTCAGACGTAATACCATCAACGACGAAGCCTCAACTTATCACTCATGTACTGTTCAACTCTCAGTTTCATACTTAGCAAATAAATAAATAAATAAAAACTCTCAATTTCATCCAAAAGAAAAATACCTCAAGAAGATCATTCATTCCATCTTACTTATCAAATCTGCTTCAAAACGGTGACATTTTGATGCATTACATGTGCAAAGTAAACGAAAAATACATCAACGTGCATGGATAGGTAGAGGGACTTTATCGAGAAGTATTTGAAACATTAGGCACTCCATTGATAAACATTTTTATTTTGGGACGAAAGGGAGATTTGGGCTGGGGGTTAATTAATTTGAGGTTTCTCCTACATTAACCCAGCTAGCAAGCAGGTACACTCAAGTACGTACACAACGGAAAATCTTAATGATGAATCTCTTTGAGATCATACAAGCACATGGAGATGACGAGCGTAGAGTTCATGACGATAAATTTTCACGTATTCTCAAATCAGAATCTATAATTAATTATTGTTAACTGCTTCCTGATCATATGTCATCCCACCATGACATAGATTCTAGCTGATTACGTTTACCTTGCAAGTTGCAAATAACTTTGCGAATCGATACCTTCTTTATTGAATTTTTTTTTTCTTTTTTTGTTGTTTTTTCAGGAATAGGAGTGTTTAGACAAGCCAAGACTGGTCAAATTTCAAGCTTCAGTGTACAGAGTTTTTAGTGAAGTAGGGCAAGCATCAACGCTGCTTCTTTCTTCCCTCCTGTGTGTTTCTTTAATTATTCCAGAACCTCCTTTGCTGCATTTAGGTGAGAGGAAGGGAGAGCAGGAGGGCATGGACAGGCTTTCAGGCTTTTGCAGATCAAAATTTTATTTCTATTATGATAATCAAGAATAGCTTCATTCCAACTGCTTCTCATTTGAAGTTGTTTGGGATTTTATTAATGTGATAATCATTTGGGTAGCTACGGTTGATCTCCAACTGCTCATAGAAAATTGTTCAGTTTGTACATATAGAAAATTCGAGCCTGAAAATAGAGCACAGCTCAAAACACAAGAAACGACATTTCCTCACATTTTTGAAGCCAGCTTAATTCAAGTTCTAACTTCTAATTAGATGCACAATCACTCACTTTCTACTTAGTGGTCGTCACCCTCTATTGAAAAAATCTCACGTTGGTTTTGTTTTAAGAAAAACATAACAGCTATATATTGTTTTCTCTTCTTATTTTTTAATATAATTCTAAGTGTTTAAGGTTGTTTAATTTAACCTTACAAGTCCTACTAAGTTAAGACTTTTATTTTTATCCAACTACGAAGAAAACTAGTCAACCAACTATCTTCTAACTACATTAAAACTCTCTAATAGTCTTAATATTCTAGACTACAAACTCTAAATCCTTTAAACCACAACTCCTAACTGATATGGAGTTCTAATACTCCTCCTTAATATCAATTGTCATTATTCTTTCATTTTTTTTCTTCTCTTCATAGCATCTTGCCTCGATAGTTTTGATGTTATTCTTATTTCATCATTATCGAAAATTGATTTTTCTTACATTGAAAAAAGTAATTTTATCATTGTGCTCAATATCAGTTGTATTCTTCCAAACCATTTTCGTGTTTCCACACCTTTAACTAGATTTGTAGCTTTTCCCATTGAACGTGACTTTTGGACTTGTAAGTCTTCAATCTCTAGTAACTTATCTTCAATGTATTGAATCTATCAATTTTGCCTCTTCAACAATAGTGATATCATATAGGCCTGGAAGCTTTTTTAAAAAGATATTACCCTTAACATTATTAGTCATTAAATGTTTTTTAGACTTTTCTTGACTTCAACATTTTTTTTGCACATAATTTTTTTTCTTGTTAAAAAACGGAGCATTGAAAGTCTCTAATAGCATAAACTTTTCCTTCTATGAGGATAATTCTTTTGAACAAAATTTTCAGCTAGAACAACATCTATCTTTATAGATGATTGTTTAGCTTTACATTCAACTTTTATTCTTGTATATTGTTTGATCATTTCTTTATAGAAACTAAAGCTTCAAAATTATCTTTTTCAGACTCATTATTACTTTCTACTATATAATCTGGTGAGACAACTTCATTATATACACAAGACCTTGTGATAGAAGCTGCAAACTCCTCAGGCTTATATAATAAGTCATAAAAATCAGTAATTAAGTTCTTCTTCATCTTGTTCACTATCTTTTTCTTTGTATGGAAGCAAAATATTTTTGAACTTTGAACTTGTAATGGAGCCTAGCTCCTCTTTTCAAGGACCAATAGAATAAAAATTTTATTGTTGATTTGGTTTTCCATCATGATCAAGATTATGGTCACAATCACAATTCTGATATATTTTAACATCTTGAGAACCAAACAAGACATAGTAACATGTTGATATTAATTGTGTTATAAACAACAAATTTTTCTTCATATTTAGGACGTGATAAACATTTTGAAGATGCACCTAATTAAAGTTATAATAAAATGTAATTGTCGTCTTATATACCAATATAAGTTATTGGTAATTTTGAGTTGTTAGTTGTCATCACCACACAACTTTCTTCATATTTTATTAGATGAAAGTATAAATATGCATACCTTGTTTCATGGAGGAAAGATTTAAATTCGAACATCTAATGAAGAAAACCAACATTGATTGGCAACCAATTCTTTTCTTCATTCTCAAAAAATATTATTATTATTATTATTATTATTATTATCACTCATCTTTCCGTGAAGCCACACATCTTTATGTTCATTTCTTGGGTTATGCCTCTTCAATCATACTCAAGGTAAATCAGTTTACAAAGCTGTTAATTAGTACTTGTTTGTTCAAAGAAGGTTGTATATGTTAACAATAACTCTGAATAGTCAATTACTATTTGATTGCTAATTAAAATTTTCTATGCAGAGACTAATTTAGATAAGCGTGCATGTCTTTCCTTTCAAAATGCATGCAGCAGACCCTCAGTGGTGTCTTGAGAGGGAACCATTTCTAGGAGGCTGTGGTGACCGAGGTACGGTGCCGGAAGCATGCCAAAAGGTTGCCCATGTCTAGCTAAGGACAAAAGGATTGCAGAAGATTACACAATCACTAACTCCTAACTCCTAATGTTTAGCTAAAGCTAATTGCTTAGGAGACTGTTCAGGGGATGATTCATTCCCAGATCAAATCAATGCTTGCATAAATCTTAGCACTTGTTGTGCACCCTTTTACTTTATAAACATTCTGTAAACAATACAAAAACATACAGTGGATAAACATCAATACCACTACCTTTTTTGTCTAAATCTTGCATACTCTCATTGGATTTGTCAGGATGCCTTGGTACTGAGTGCCATAATGTCCACGAGCTTATTGTAGCTCAAATTGCTTCTCATCAAACCTTATATGATGTCTCGCAAGCGTTGGAAAAAAAAAACTTTGCCTCGCAGTCTAAAGCTCGTGTTACTCATGCTCTTAGCTCTCAACTCTTCACTCTCCGCAAAGGTTCTCAATTAGCCTACACTGACTTTTTCTTCAACATCAGAAAGATTTCTGATGAACTAGCCAGCATATATCATCTGATGATACAATCACTTATCTTCTTGCTGGACTTGGACATGATTACGACTCCTTGGTCACCATTGTCACTGCCTGACAGGATTTTATTACTTTAGAGGAACTATACTCATTAATGTTAATTACTGAGTCTAGAATCATTGCCAACAATATTGCATCCTTTATTAGCAATAATTCTGCAAATTTTTCTACTCGTCAACACAATTCTTTTCAGACTCGCAGTCGTGGAAACTTTCGAGGACGAGGGTGTGGTTATCACCGTACTTGTTACTCTAACACCAATGCTCGAGGTCAATTCAACAGGGATCCCATCTACTGTCAGCTTTGTGATAAATTAGGCCACACTGCCAAGACTTGCTACTCTAGGTCTGATGTCTGTGACACCAATCAACCATCTTATAACAATATTCCAGGTATGACAGTAGGAAAGAATTCACCTGCAGACACTGTGTGGCATCCAGTCACCAGTGCAACACATCATCTAATTACCAATGACTTAACCAATCTCAACCTCAGGCATGAGCATGATGATTATGATGGAACACAACACATTCAAGTTGGTAATGGTGCAGGACTACGAATTACTAAAACTAGTTCTTTCATTTTAACAAGTGCTTCTAAATCCTTTGTTTTGCAAAAACCTCTTCCGGTTCCTGACATTACAAAAAACCTCTTGTCTCTTCATCAATTTTGTAAAAATAACAATGTTTATTTTGAGTTTCATGATTATTTTTTTCTTATCAAGAATTACTTGGGAACGTCCTTAACTGTTAGATAGGGTATTTGAATGGGAATTATTCGTTGTATTCTTCTCAGCGTGAGGAGGCCATATATATATACATAGTTACGTCCTGTAGAAAAGGAAACAAACTATTCTAAGGAAACAAACTAAATATTCCTAAACTAAATATTCCTATACAGGGTTGTCGATCACTGGCAGATTTCTAGGACTAATTGCAGATACTAGAATCAGTCTAATATATTACACCTCACATACAGCTCATGCAGACACTCCCCCTCAAGTTGGAGCATAGATATCTATCATGCTCAACTATCTATGCTCCAACTTGTCGGTTATACCATGAAACACTCTTCCTGCAACTGCTTTTATGAGTATATCGGCTAATTGACTTTCAGAATGAACAAATGAAAACTGTATGATCTTGTGATCAAGCTTCTCCTTGATGAAATGTTGATCAACTTCAACGTGTTTGGTGTGATCGTGTTGTACAAGATTTTGTGCAATTTCAATGGCTGCTTTATTGTCACAATGAAGAGTCATAGCCTGGTTATATTCAATTCCCAGCTCCTTTAATACGCCTCTGATCCATAACAGTTCACAAATACCATGAGACATGCCACGAAACTCAGCTTCTGCACTCGATCTTGCCACAACCTTTTGTTTCTTGCTTCGCCAGGTTACAAGGTTACCCTCAACAAAAGTAAAGTACCCCGATGTGGATCTCCTATCAGTTTGATCCCCTGCCCAATCAGAGTCTGTGTAACCCTCAATATTTGAACCATCATGTTTTGAGAACAACAATCCTTTTCCTGGAGCATTTTTCAAGTATCGTAAGATCCGATATACTGCATTCATATGTTCCTCACTTGGTGCATGCATGAATTGGCTTACCACACTCACGGCATAAGCTAAATCTGGTCTTATGTGTGACAAATATATTAACCTTCCAACTAACCTTTGATAGCGACCTCTGTCTGTTGGAGTTTGATCTGGAAAGATTCCAAGCTTATGATTCATCTCTATAGGTGTTTCTGCTGGTCTACAAGTAAGCATTCCAGTTTCAGTTAAAAGATCTAACACATATTTCCGTTGTGAAAGGAAGATTCCACGTTTTGATCTAGCAACCTCAATTCCCAAAAAGTATTTGAGTTGTCTGAGATCTTTCATCTCGAATTTAGTAGCCAAATACTCTTGTAATGCTTTTATTTCACATGAGTCATCTCCTGTCACAACCATATCATCAACATACACGATTAAAGCTATTACCTTCCCTTCTTTGTGTTTGATAAACAAAGTGTGGTCTGAGTTGCTTTGTTTATATCCAAATGCCTTCATTGTAGAAGAAAAACCAAGCTCTTGGTGACTGTTTTAACCCGTATAGTGACCTTTTTAATCTACAGACTTCAGGTCTACGTGAGGAACTATAATAAACTCCAGGTGGTAAGTCCATGTAAATCTCTTCCTTTAAATCTCCATTGAGAAATGCATTCTTTACGTTAAATTATTGTAGAGGCCAATCCCGATTAGCTGCTATGGATATAAGGATGCGAATTGTGTTGATCTTGGCTACTGGTGCAAAAGTTTCTTGGTAATCCAAACCAAACTTTTGTGTATATCCTTTTGCAACTAATTTTGCTGTATACCTATCAATATTGCCATCTGCCTTCAGTTTCACCATGAACACCCATTTGCATCCAATTGTTCTCTTTCCCTTTGGTAACAGGGCAAGTTCCCACGTAGCATTTTTCTGTAGGGCCTCCATTTCCTCATTCATTGCCTTTTTCCATTTTGGATCAGCTAATGCATCCTGCACATTACTAGGAATAGACACAATGGATAGTTGGTTAACAGTAAATGCATACAATCTAGACAATCTATGGGAAGACACATGGTTGCTAATGGGGTATTTGATCTTAGCTTTCGGATCAGGTTCATATTGTTTCTTGGGAACTCCCTTGTTTGATCTTTGTGAATACTTGGGAGTAATACATCTATCAGAATCACGTATTTCATTAGACTCATCAATACTGGGATTAGAAGTTACCTGAGGAGGAACATTATGGGTTGATTCTTCAGGAGATGGTGTAGACATAGGTAACTCTGAAGGTATTGATGATTCTGTCATATCAGGTGCATCAACGGGCCTTTCCAGTATCTCCAACACATCATTATCATTTTCAGGGATATTCTCAAAAACTTGCTGACCACCTGTCTCAAGCCATGTGTTTGCTTCTTCTAATTCTATAAATTCATTTCCTCTTGTACCACTTTGTAAACCATTCTCTTCAGTATTAGTCTCCCCCTGAAGAGAAGGGGCAGAGATATGCCCAGAGTAATAAGGTTCTGTTTCACGAAATGAGGCATCCAAAGTGACATGAAGTTTTTTGGTGTGAGGATCATAGCACCTATATCCTTTTTGAAATTCAGAATATCCAACAAACACACATCGTTTAGCACATGGATCAAGTTTAGTTCTCAGGTTCTTTGGAATGTGAACAAAGATAGTACAGCCAAAGACCCGTGGTTCAAGATTTGGAAAGTGAGGAAGGGAAAAAAAGGAGTGCATTTTTTGCTGATGGGTCTGAAAGGCTATGACACTAGAAGGGGTGCGATTAATGATATAAGCAGCAGATTTCACAGCCTCTCTCCAATAAAACCAGGGCATATTCATGCCAAAAAGAGAGGCACGAACCACTTCCAGCAACTATCGATTTTTTCTTTCTGCTAATCCATTTTGCTGCGGGGTATAGGTGCAAGAGGTTTGATGATGGATACCAAGATGCCTCAGAAATTTGGTAAAGCTTGTATTGACATATTCTGTACCATTATCAGACTGTAGAACACGTATCTGTGTTTGGTATTGGGTGCGAACCATCTTATGAAATTCTTGAAATGCTTGATAAACATCACTCTTGTTGGTAAGCAAAGACACCCATGTTATTCTAGTACATTCATCAATAAATGTGACAAAGAAGGGATTTTTGTAGGACCCCAGACATCAGAGTGAATGACCGCAAACGGGATAGAACTTTTATTCAAACTTGGTAAATATGGAATACGATGGCTCTTAGCTAAGTCACAAGTATCACACTGGAATGTGGAATCGTTCACAGAAGAAAAAAAATGTGGTTTTAGTTTCCTCAGATAACCAAAAGAGAGGTGTCCTAGTCTTCGATGCCACAACCATATGGTTTCTTGTACTGTTTCTTTGCTACTGGTTTGATTTGCCCAACTGAATCTCATCCCTTCATTTTCTGTCAACTCCAGGTAGTAGAGATTGCCTTGTCTAACACCATAACCAAGAATCTTCCGAGTCAGAATGTCCTGAAAAACACAAAACAAAGGCCAAAAGGTTACAGTGCAATTGAGGGTGGAAGTGATTTGGCCAACGGATAGTAG
Source organism: Populus alba (assembly GCF_005239225.2). Taxonomy (NCBI): domain Eukaryota; kingdom Viridiplantae; phylum Streptophyta; class Magnoliopsida; order Malpighiales; family Salicaceae; genus Populus; species Populus alba. Next base: position 17,680,691 of record NC_133289.1, read on the forward strand.
ATTATATGCTAGGGATGGAACAACAAGGATTGTATCTAAAGTGAGAGTATTAGACAATGTGACAGATCCTTCTCCACTAATGGGAGAGGTACTACCATTTGCGGTGGAGATAACAGACTTAGAAGAAGGGAACAAAGATTGTAATTGATTTGAGTCCTTAGTCATATGATCAGATGCACCTGTATCAATAATCCAAGTGTTATTCTTAGAAGTTGTAGAGGATATAGAAGCCTTACTAACATATCCTGGCTGAGCAACATTTGTTGTTAGTGGTGATTGATCAATCTGGGTTGAGGTCACCATAGCTTTTCCTGCAAACTTTTTTCGAGGTTTCTTTATGAAGTCCCACCATTCAGGATAGCCAATAATTTCATAGCATCGTTGTTTAGAATGACCTGTTTCACCACAATAAGAACATATAAATCCGCTAGATTTACCAGGTGGTTGATTGTTACGAGTCTTGGAAGAGCCCAAAAATGGTCCTTGTCGGTGGGGATTAGTCAACATAGCCGAGCTTTTAGAGATGTGACGAGAGCCTCCCATTGTTTGCTTTTGTTGGTATTCTCTCCTGACATACGCATATGAACTTTCCAAATCAAGTTTTGGGTCTTTTCGTAAGATTTCGCCACGGACCTGATCAAATTCTGAATCAAGTCCACTTAGAAAAATATGAACTCGAAGTCGAGCCATTACAGAGTGCAGTTGGACCACCCCTTCAACCGTTCCTTCTTGAGAGATAGTCCTGTGATCAATTTCTTGGAAAATGGCAACAAGTTCATTATAGTAGGTTGATAATGATCGTCCATTTTGCATGGTATGAAAAGACCTTTGATTTAATTCGAAAATGCAGGTTTCATCATATCCATCGTAGAATGTTTATACAGCCTCCCATATGTCCTTGGTTGTGGGGAGACGAATAAAACGCTGCATCAAATAAGGACTCATTGAGTCAATAAGCCAGCTTTTGACTTTGTGATTTTCAGTGATCCACGTTCCAAGATTTGAATCTCCTAGTGTTGGTTTCTTCGTTTCTCCAGTGAGATAACCAGCTTTGTTCCGAGCTCCAATACGCATCTCCATTAGTTGGGACCATAATGAGTAGTTGGTCTCATCTAGTGTAATACCAACAGGAAACGCAGAGTTGTCCTGATGGACAATGATCTGTGGTGCTGGTGTGGGGATGGATTCGATTGATTCGTCTGTAGTGATAGCCATTAGACACACAATAGATTTACGTTGGTGATATTCAACCTTTAGAAATACAAGAAAAGAAAAGAAAAGAAAGAAAGAAAGAAAGAAAACAGTATCAAATTTGTTGCTCTGATACCATGTTAGACAGGGTATTTGAATGGGAATTATTCGTTGTATTCTTCTCAGCGTGAGGAGGCCATTTATATATACATAGTTACGTCCTATAGAAAAGGAAACAAACTATTCTAAGGAAACAAACTAAATATTCCTAAACTAAATATTCCTATACAGGGTTGTCGATCACTGGCAGATTTCTAGGACTAATTGCAGATACTAGAATCAGTCTAATATATTACACCTCACATACAACTCATGCAGACATTAACAAAGGTCCACTTAACAATCACTACTAGAAAATTGATGAATACAAACAAAAATATTGATATACTATTTTTGTCAGTAGTTTACAGTAAATTTTACCAACAGAATATTTGTTATTATATCCGTCGCTAAACATCGATGAAACTATTCTCTCAGTATATATCAAGAGAATTACAGTGAAAAAAAAAAGAAATTAAAAAAAATACGATGACATGTCATTTATACAAATAGCATTATCGACAGTATTAAATACTATTGGTAAATTGTTCCCTTCTCTCTAACAATGTTCATTGTGTTAATTATAGAGGGTATCACCAATAGATAAATTATATCGATATATTCCAAAGAGCTTTGGAATTGTTCGCTTCTCAATTGCATTATTTATGTTGTCAATTACATACAGACTCACCGATAGATTAATTTTATCGGGTTTTTTTTTTCAGAGAGCTCTAATATTGTTCATTTCTCAATTGCATTATTAATTACTATTCTTTACAAACAGAATCAACGACGAACTGAAAATTTATTGGTGATATTAGGGGGATTTTTGAAAAAAAATTATCAAATTAAAAATTTAAATTAAATATTACAGACAAAATCACCAACAGATTAAAAAGTCATCAATGAATTTGGGAGGTTTTTGAAAATTTTTAATTAAATTAAAAATTTTAATTAAATATTACAAATGGAATCATTGATTGATTGAAAAGTCATCAGTAATATTTAGAGGGTTTCTAAAAATTTTCAATTAAATTGAAAATTTAAATTAAATAATATCAACAAAATCATCGACGGAATGGTTAAGAATATTAATATTTAATTATTCATCGGTAAAAACATAAGTAAAATTTCCTAATAAAAAGACTAAAATCTCTTATTTCATAACAGATGCTCTTCTTCTTCTTCTTCTTCTTCTTCTTCTCCCCCTCTTGTGTACAAAACACCAATGTCCCTTTTTCTTATTTTTTTTCTCTTCTCTCCTTAACTCCTTCTCGTATCTTATCTTCTCTTCAACTTACAAGTATCTCTTCTCCTCTCATCTTCTTTTCTCTTCTCAGTTTTTTTTTTTAATTAACATACTTTATGAATTTATTTTTTCTTTTATCTTCTCAGCTTCACTCATAATTAAATTAAGGTAAGATTTTTATTTTTTCTTCTCTTTTTTGTGTTTTTGTTTGCATTGTATTTTTCTTTTTATTTTATTTTTCATAACAATTGTATGAATGTTGTTGTAAGATATTTTTTCATATGAGATCAATTTTGTTGGATTTGTTTCAATTATGTTGTTCAATTTCAATTAAAATAATTTATTTGTTGCTAGATTATGGGTTTTGGAATATGTTTTCTAGGTTAGGTGAAAATATTTTTTAGTTAGCTTATTTATTTGTTACTATTTTTTATTTTTTTTAGTATTATTGAGTATTACTATTTTTCTAGTTTTGTTAAATAGATTTTTTAAAAAATATATTTTTAAATAATTACTTATGGTATTACCATTCTAAACCAAGTACCAATCTACACCCTAGACATCTTGAACCAAATATTGGTATAAACCCTAATCACCTAAGTAATAGTCTTGACTGAAAGCTAGACACCTCGGATTTGGTCCAAGATTGAATCTCGAGTGCGTTGAGCCATACTCCCCAATCCATGCTCATTTCCTGACTCTCGAACCCAATTTCATTCTCAAAACATATGCTGATAATGTGAGAGGGTGCTTGGTGCTATTAAAAGTTTTAGGTTTAAGGTTTTTGAAAAATCAAGAACACAAGGATACCAAACAACACTTAACAAACTACTGACTGGCTTTGAAAACTTTTTTGTTTCAAAACTTGTTGTCGATTTTTGTCTCGGTACAAAATCAATATCATGGATATATATTAAAGAAAATAAATTTCAAATCTTAGAGCTAGTGATTTATGAAGGGTTAATTTCAATATATGCTCTTCTTGAGATTTAAGGCAATTCTGGTTTTTTTCCTCTAAGGTGTCCATTATATCAATATCTCCTTGTTAGAGAAGAATATAAATCATATCTTGGGACCTCACCTAACAGCTTAAACTTTTAGGTTGAGATGGTTCTTTAACATGGTATCAGAGCCTTATAACCAAGTGGTCACGAGTTCAAATTTCACCATCCTCATTTATTTGATAAAAATTAAGCACAAGGTAATGTGGGTCTATGCAAGTTTCAAGCCCAAAGGGCTTTCACTTGAAAGGGTGTGTTAGAGAATAATATAAATCATATCTTGGGACCTCACCTAACAGCCTAAGCTTTTAGGTTGAGATGGTTCTTTAACACTCCCTTAAAGTTTTAATAGTGAATTAATTAATAAAAAAATTTATTCCCTAAAGCTTTAAAATCTTATCAAATAAATCCTTTTGTAAATAATTTACGAGATAAAATCTTCTAATTTTAACTAAAAAAACATCTAAATGATACCATGTACATCATTTACATTTAAAAATATATACACACAAATCATAAAAATAATAAAATAAATATCAAATTAAAAAATTTATGCAAAGATAAAGTTTAAACTATGGAGATCTTTACTATATATATATATATATAAGAGCTCATCGTAGCCGAGTATCCGTATTAGTTGGTTCCATTAAAAAATTAAGTTTTAAAAGTTGATTTCCTTTGAACATTTGGCTTCTTAGTTTAAAGATTTTAAAAAGGTAATTATTTTTATTTTATATTTTTTTGAATAAAAATGACATACGATATTGTATCATTTGAACCTTTTAATTGGAGTAAAAGATTTGATTTTATCAAATTAATTTAAATATTTTTATTTTTATTTGACAACCTAAAAAAGTACAATTGAGTCGACTTGATTGAAACTTACAAGGGACATTAAAAGAATTAAAACCTCATAGAGAAAAATTGTATTTCTCGTGTGATAATTAAAATAAATATTTATAAAATTTTTAATGATTTAAATTCTAGAAAAAAAATTTCTTCTATTAAAATTATTTTTTCTTGTTTGTTTATTTTTTATTTTGACAAAACCATATTTTTTTTATTAACAAGATGATTATTTGAATACAAACCTAAAGTAATTAAAACAAAAATTTAAGAACTCAAATGATTTAAATTCAGTAGGAAAAAATAATTTTTTTTAGCCTAAACTCCCTTTTCATTACTCATTTATTTCTTTTAATGAAAAACATGGATTTTCAAATAAAACCTTATCATAATCTGTAAAGCAGTTTTAAATCAAGAAATAGGATACAATGTTTCAATTATTTTTTTAGTGACCATATAAAAAATGAAAGAATAATTAATTCTAGAAAATAATATAAAAAATATATATTATCCTCATTGAATATTCATGTGTAATTTGTTTAAAAACTTGTGAATTTTAGTTTCATATATAATTATAATAAGTATTATATTAAAAAAAATAGATCAAATCTTATTTAAAAAGCATGAGATGATTGAATAATTTTTTAAATGTATTATAATTATTTATCTAAATAGGATTTTATTTAGATATAAAAAGAAGAAAAAATAGAAGTTATAATAAAATGAAGCTTAGGCCTACACACTTAGACTTTTGAACCCAAGCCATAATTTTTTTTTCAAAGATGGTGATTAACAAGTTATCTCTCTACAACAATTTTCAATAATAAGAGATTGTTGAAAAATCAAACTGTGAGTTTTTTAATCCAAACACATAAGTTTTAACATTTTTTTATCTAAAAATATATAAAAAAACAAATCCTACAAACCTCTAAAACCTCATTTAAAACCACAAAACATATTTTAATTGACATAAAAAATTCAAAATCAAATCAAATAAAAAAAATTAAAACTTTGGTATATTTTTTTCCCACGTGATTAAATATACCATCTTTATGGAGTTTTTTCTCTTTAAGAAGATTTTATAAGCATCAAATTCAGAGTTATTGGTGGATGAAATTTGGTTACTTAAGAGTTTTCTCTCTTCATTCCCTTTTTTAATAATTTGTTTTTTCTTTCCTCAGAAACTATGGATTGAAAATAAGAAATAATAAAGTTTTATAATTGAAATATAAAAGTAATAAATTGCAGGGATTAAAGTGTAAAATGTCACACCATTTGAATAGGAAAAAAAAGGTTTTTTTTTTTTAATATCAAGTCTTTCGTTTAATATTATTTTTATAATTTAACCTCATAATTGTTTTGATAATATCAATATTTAGTGTAATTTAGTAACACTCTGTCATATGGCATATTCGAGATAACAATGCAAAATAAAGTCAACACATGAAATCATGAAAATATAAATTAGAAGAACTGAAATATGAATAAATAAAGTTTTAAAAATTGAAGTATAAAAAAAACTCATAAATCTAAAAGGAAATTTTAGATATAAACAATGGGGTGAACAATTTAATATAAGATAATGAACAATGTGAGTACAGTAAAACGTTAGTTAATAATGTCTTCTATTTTTATTACTAATACTTTCAAAATTAGGTAAACAATATTTTTATCCTTTAAAAATTGTCAAAGTTTCACTTCTAACCTCTAGTTTAAAATTTCCAATGTTTTCTTATGGTTTTTAATAGGGGTGAGCAAAAAAACCAAAAAATTGATTAAATCGAGAAAACAAAAAAAATAACCTAAAAAACCAAACTGTGAAAAAAAAAAAACCAATTAAAATTTTGAAAAAAAACGACCAGTTTGGTTTGCTTTTGGTTTTAGAAGTCTGAAACCGAAAAAACTGAACCAAGCCAAATCGAACCCAAACTAGAAAAAAAAAAAAAAAAACCAAGCCAAAACCAAGCAAAACCGAAAAAACCAAGCCAAATCAAAAAAAACCGAGCCAAACCGGGTTGAACCGATTTTTTTTCTAAAAAACTGAATCGAAACCAGTCGATTTGAACCGGTTTCGGTTTTTTTAAAAAAATTCAGTTTAATTATTTTTTTTGATAAAAACCAAACCGAATCAAAAAATAATCACCTCTAGTTTTCGATAGGTTTCAAAGTAATCCAATAACTTACAAAATCAAATTTGTTTTTTCCTTTTTACTTTATTATTATTATTATTATTTTCTATCATTTTCATCTCGAGCTTGTCTAATAAGTACATTATAATATCTCATACAAACCTAAAAATAATTCAAAAAGAAAATTAAAAAAGAAGGCTATTTAATAGTCAGGGGTTTCATTGAAACTCTTGGAAACCAGAAGGGTATTATTAGAAAATTATAAACTGCTGGGGTAGATTGATGAATCCACAGGGAAAATAAAGTTTAATTAGGAAGTAAGAAGTCAAAAATAACCCCACCATCCAGTTTCATAACAGGCCAAGGCAATTCTCTATATAAAAGATACGCAGCTCAGAGACGTTAGAGCAAGACCCAAGACTCTCCAACAACAACAGCAACTATAAAAAGTCGTTTCCTTTGCCTCTTCCTCGCTCTGCTCTCTTAACCCATTTCTTCTTTTTCTCAAAACCCTGCTCCCTCCCATAAATAATTTTGAAGAAACCCATTTCTTAACCTTTGAAAGACCTCTCAAAATTAAGTCTTGATTATTGGGAATTGCAATGGAATAGAAAAAATCGCATCTTTCATGTGATTCTTCTTGTTATGGAATATGAAGTTTCAGACAGTAGTGGTATGTTCTTTTGTCTCCATCTCTCAGTTTTGTTTTGTTTTTCTTTCCCTGAATTGCTTTTGTCACCTTGTATGCAACATGAAGTTTGTTGTTTTATTAGTATTATTCAATCTCTCTTCTTGTTTCTTTTCAAAGAATTATGTGGGTTTGCTTTTTGTGATCTAGGGTTTTAAATTTCATAAATTTAATAGGGGTATTGTTGTTATGGCGAGTCTGTGATATGGAGGGAGTTTGGGACGTGGGTTTTGGAGGAATTAGGGTTTAGAGTTTGAATGTGGAATAGTGTTTTCATTTTGGAGATTTAGTTGAATTTTGACTCTGTGATTATTTTTTGGGAGGCAATTAGCATCAGAATTTGATTCTGGTTTTTGTTTCACTTGATTTAGATTGTGCCAGTTTTACCTCGCTGCCAAATGTCATTGAATATGTAATAATGTGCTTGTAGAATTTTAAGTGAAAGAAACAAATTCGTATTTACATCACAATGTTTTGAGCTTCAATGTGATTCTGTGCATGTGAAACTGATATGTTGCATGAAGATTGGATTAGGAATTATAGTATTATGGATGTTTAGTGGAAGAATTTGCGGAAAATGCAGGTACTGATGATGATCTCCCGCCCTCAAATCAAAATAGACTTGTAAGACGAGGAAGAGCTCCAGGAAGTGGGCAATCTGCTGTAATTTCTGCAACATATTCTAGAGTGCAAGCTGACATGGAGGCCCAAATTCATCATCTCGAACAAGAAGCATATAGGGCTGTACTTCGTGCTTTTAAGGCTCAGTCGGATCAACTTTCTTGGGTATTGACTTTCTCTGTTGGTGTATCTTCTTATACTTAATGATTAATTTTTTGTCCATATCATAAGAAGGGGGAAACGTTCTTATATCTGATAAGATTTAGATGTTCCGCAATGTATCTTTTTTCAGGATAAGGAGGGTTTGATTACAGAACTTAGGAAAGAGCTCAGGGTGTCAGATGATGAACACAGAGAGATCTTAACATTGGTCAATAGAGACGATATCATTCAAAGGATAAGGTTTGAATGCTCTATGAGTTTGCTAAAACTTGATTATCAGTATAACTTGTATGGAATGGCTAAAGTCTTGGTAATGGTATAGGGAGTGGAGAGAGGCAGGTGGCCAGCAAGTTCCCAGGTTCATTGCTTCACAGTCTGTTCATGATGTTTTGTCCAGTCCCACTGTTTCTGCATCCCGTAAAAAACAGAAGACTTCCCTGGTGGTATTTTTCTCTAGTATTTCATGCAATGACACTGTCTTTGTAACCTTCATCAATACCTTGATCCATGCATTCATCATCTTCAGCTGCAAACTGAAAAGCTGCTAATCCCATAGTAGAAAACCTAGTTCTGTTCGCTGACTTTCTGTGATATAACTTTAAAAATGCATTGTCTTCGCTTTCATTTCCTCCTCCCATTTTCTTTTGTTGGGTCAACCATACCTTAATATATCCTTTATTTAATTTTATGCAGTACCCCACTGGTCCTCCCAGAAATCAACATTTCAACAACCGTGGTTCCGCCTATGATGATAAGGAAATTGGAAAAGAAGTGTGGACAAGATGGCCTGAGGACAACAACTTCTACAAGGCTGTCATAACTAGATATAACCCTGCTGAGGTATGTTCGAGGTTTTAAAAGGCATGTTTGATATTTCTTGTTGAGTTGCGTCATAGAATGAAGCAATGGTGGTCACAAGTAAAAGATATTTTTAGCATGTTCTGAAAGCAATGGCCAGCTCAAGATTTTACTTTTGCAGCTGTGAAAGTCTCCCCTTGTGAAGAAACATGACCTCTTTTTCTCTGCTTCAATATTCATGTTTCTGTTGTTAAAAGGCTCTTTGTTTAATATTTCTTCTGTCACAATATTCTGTTAATTTGTATGTTGAAAACAACATAGATACTTTCTTGTTATGGTTCCCTGTATGTTCACTGTTTTTAGTAAGTTCTTTTGGTGGTGGATATTCAGCTGTAGTGACTAGATTTTGATAATTTGCAGGCTAGACATGCTCTGGTCTATGATATGAATACTGAAAATGAGACATGGGAATGGGTTGATCTCAATGAGGTAAGTTCATAGTATTTCATGAGCTAAAATACTTATCCTCCTACTTAGCCTCCACCTTTTTGCAGCAGCCATTTTACACAAAGACGATAGAATTTGTAAATCTGTATGACTGCCAAGATTATTTTCACATGCATGTAAAATGTGCACTTTGTAACTTCCTGCAGTGTGCACCCACAGACACATGCACAGAAAAAGAAAAAAATCAATTCTGAGTTTGGAATCATGTTATGGGATTGGTATGGCTGGTGAACAATCTAGCAATAGGTTGAAGATGGGGCTGTTGGTGCATGGTTTTGTAGTTTTTCTTTAAAAGTAAGTTGCGTACTCTTTTAGAGAGAGATTTTCTGCTGATTATTGAGTGTATTCAACCCCCATCTCTTTCTCTGTTTGCACGAGGTTGTTTTGGTTGATTTAGGGATCTTAGGTATCTTTATTAACCTTGAGCCATGTTTTAGAGCTGAAGGTTTGGATGGGCTTGGTATGGGTGGTGTTACCTTCCAGTCTGTTGAGGGGGGAGAAGATGAATTATTTATTCTTCTTCTGATTCCCAATAATTGCTTGTATAATGTTCCAATATTTGTATTCTGAAAGTTTTTTGGAAATCGCCAAGTGCTAGAATTGTAATTTGGTTTGATGCTCATACCATATAAATAAAAAAACTGAGAGAGGCTTGGGTGTGGCTTCCATTTGTATATACATGTTATCTTTACTCTCTTAAAAAAGGAATGGTCTCCTGTTTGTTCTTACAGATGGCTCCAGAGGACCTTCGTTGGGAAGTTGAGGATCCTGGAATTTCTCATGGCAGGCCTGGCCATGTAATGAAAAAATCTATGAGCCATGGTGGTCTTATTTCAAGTTCTGTAAGAGGGAGGGGATCCACTAAGGATCAATCAAAAAGGGAATTTTTTCGAACACAGAATGGTATTGCAAGGAAACTTTCTGACAATATTGAATTACTCAACACAGAGTCCCTAGTTAAGGAGGTGTGTGAAATAGCTTGGAATTTGTTGCATTTATTATGTGTAAACATTACCTTGTTCATTTGTCGTTGAAACCTTAAACAGGTGGAGAGGGTTTTTGGTGTCAGCTATCCTGATCCTCTTGAGCTTGAGAAGGCAAAAAAAATGTTAAAAGTAAGACAATTTGTATATCATGCTGAGTTCAGACTAACTGTTGGTTTTTTAGTACGGCAGACTTGACTGGTATTTTGATGCAGGAGCATGAACAAGCACTTGTTGATGCAATTGCAAGGCTTGCAGATGCATCTGACGGAGAAAGTGGTAATAAATATGTCTACATTTTAGATATTTTTGCATCTTGCTGCATATTTTGTTTCTTTGGAGCTGGCAGTAGTATCCTGTGTTTAAGTGTATAGTTTCACTGTGGGCTAATAGAAATTATTGTTTTCTTGCATCTAGGAAAACATTTAATTTTTCCTTCGCTTTTTGGGATTAAATGTGGAAAATGAATAGATATACTCCACTTAATTGCTATCCACTCGTTCTATGCTTCATAAATTAAAGATGCGGTGTCCAATTCTCTAGGAAATAACATCAAGGGGGTAACAGTAAGTGGGGCATATTTTTTATTGTTTTTGGATTGCCGGAAATAAAATTGAAAGAGCAGTTAAAACCTACTTGGTGTCTAAAGCACTTGCCAATGGAAGGCTTTGCTTGGACTCGTCAGCTAATTACAAGTAAAACTATAATGAAGCAGCTGACTAGTAGTTTGCCCTCCGAGTGATTATTCCTGTTCGTTTCTCTAAAATACTTTCACCTTTTTCCCCTCAAATCAGATGGAGATCCACGATTCTTGCATGGGCAAGCAATGGAGGAGCAGGAATGAGGTCGATGAAACCAGTAAACGTTGGAAGCTTGTAGTAAGGCCTAATAGTACTTAGAAGTGTTTATTGAGTAGCATTGAATTACTTAAAACAGCAAGACTACAATTTTTTCCCCTCCTGAATCCATTTTTTTTGTTGGATTTTATCTTTTTTATCCAAGTGATCTTCTTGATATAAAACTCGATACTTGTATCATATCATATCCATGCACAAACATTTTATGCACACTTGGAGGCTTTTAATTGAAAGTTCATTGTTTCAAACTTCATCCAAAGAGCAGTCACATCATTGTAAAATAATGCATGGCAGCGGATGACATATAACTTTGTAAAGATTTTCTTCTTGATGATACTGTAGCCACCTTTTCTAATAGCATGGGGTAAAACCACCATTAATGTTATGCTTGTCTCTTTTTCCCCAAAAAAAAAAGATATAAAGGAACAGTACGTGTCATCTCCAGCCCTGCCCTGCCCTCACTTTTCTTATTTCTTGTATTTTCAGTTGGCCAGCAAACAAGCTACCATCCATATAATTTGCCCACTATTTAACCATCGTGTTTCTTTGATTGATCTCGCAATAAAGATCACCCTTGAAAGAGTTTAAAGCCCTGGAGGATTACAATACGGAGGAACGGAATGGCGAATTTATGGAGGCAACAGCAATGGCGCTTCAGCGGTCATTGCTTGAATTGAAAAACTGAAGACTCGTAGTAGAAAGTATAATTACAGGCTCTGTTTTGTGCTTAATTCTACGAATATGAAATTTTCGTTGTTTGTTCTTCATTTTAAAGTTTTGTAAAATAAGCTTCTTTGCTCGCTTTGATACATGAAATAAAAAAAAAAAATCCAGATCTTGTTTTCTTAATAGCCAATATGGTTGAATGGAAAACGTTGATAAGCTTGATTCTGCAATCATAATTTTCATCAAGCTTTTTACAATCCATTTACATAACCATTCGATGAAAGTTACCAAGGGAACTGCCTCATAATTTTCAGCAAACATTTAGAAAGATAACTAATAGTTCTGGCCAGTTTATCCAAACAGATAATTGTTGATATCTGCTCATAATCGCCGGAAAATCCTTGGTCTGTCTCTCTCGGGCCAATCTGTCAATACCTCTACTGCAAGAATTGAAGTGTTTTTGCACAACTTAGACAATCCATCACCCAAGTTCATATTCACGCCAGCACACTGGTCGCATGAATAATTGCACGTTGGCTGCTGATTTCGTCATTGTCACGGGGGCTGCCGCTGCTCATGGCATCTTCCTAGTTTTTATTGTTATTTTATTTTATTTTTGTTATTGTAAATTTTTAAAATAGATATTTTTTTTATGATTTTATTTTTTAAAGTTAAATTAAATTGATTTAAAATTATGTTTTTTAATTCAAATTAAATCTAGAATTTCATGAGTTGTGAGTTTTTTGAGATTCAACCAAGTTTAAAAGATTTGCTCTAGTTTGCTTCTTTTTTTTTTTTTTAAGCTGATTATTTTTACCCTTTTCATTAGAGTTTTGCTTTTTTATTTTTTTCAATTTAACTTATATAAGTTTAGTCTCGGATTCTTGGCCAAAAGACATCGATTTTAAAGGTTAATATGGGTTGACTTTGTTTTTTTTTTTTAATCATTTTTTTATTCTCATCATTCAATATTTATATATTAAAAATTGATATTTATCCTTTATTTTTTCTTTTCCTTTCAAGTGGTTCTTTTTTTCTTGTTTATTTTTTTATAAGATTATTCCAATCCTATATTTATTGTTAAGAAGTTTGTAACTTGACCCAATTTAAATGGGTTTTTTTTTTCTGGCTTGTTTTTATAGTTTTGACCTCGAACATTTGTTTTTTAAACCCTAGATGGGCTAAGATTTTTTATCTCTTTTTCATTATTAATTTTTTGTTATATTTTTTTAATTTATATTATTTAAATTACCAATTGAATCAATGAATTTGGTATTGGGTTTTTTTATTTAGCATTTTTTTTACACTGAAAAAAAAAATTGACCGGCCAATGGCAAAGCATATATAAGCCATAAATCTAGTTAAAGAAGTAAATATCTTAACATAACCCCCACCGGCTTATCTTGCTTCACCTTTTCAAGTATTCCCTCGCAATTCAAGAGGTGTTATTATGCAAGACCTATTATTTCATCTCATTTTTCAAACGCTCCCATGTCTCAGTCTTGCGATGTCCAATGTTCAAATCCTCCTTGTACCTGGTTTGCTATCATAACTTTTCATCACTCGTAAAATATATCATCGTGATGTCCACCTGTTTGTCCAAATTCATCTTGGCAATGTAGAAACAATGTTTTATGTCCCACAAAAAGCTTTTCAACTCCTTAGAACTCCTCACGCCTCCAAATGATTCTGGTTTTGAAACTTTAGGTTTGGATGTGCCAACTTACAACTTGTCCATGTGGTAAGTTCAACATATTATCTTGAAGCTCTTTGAGCAATTTGCATGGCTAACTAATGCAAGACAAGAAAGAGATTTGAAGCAAAAAAAAAAATGAAAATAAGAAGTTAAGAAAAAGAAGCCAAAGAAAGAAAAGATAAAGTTGAAGAAGAGAAAGAATAAGAGGTTTTGCAAATTTTATTCAATTCATCAAATATTAAAACTCTAACTAGAACAAACAACTTGGCTCATAACCCACTAAATAAAACATCTAAAAATAACCAAATTAAGCTCACTAAATAAACTTGAATAAAATCCAATAACACAAGGGTTGGGCTATCCTCGATCATTAGGGATCATATGAAGAACTCGTAAAAACTCGATCCCATCAAGCATAGCTTAATAAGAGTCTAATTTCCAATAACATAAGCTCAATAAGATTCTAATATCCTCATCAACTCTCTCAATGTTGGAAGAACTCGACCTCGTCAAGTACAGTTCAAGGCAGCTCTAATAACAATCCCAAATATAAGGATCAAATTGTTGTAATATCTCTTTTGTAATCCAAGTATAGTCTAAATCTAGTCGTCTAGCTCATATATTGGGATTCATTTTAGTTTATCATCCTTGATAAAAACAACTTGTGCATCTAAAATAGCATAATATGTTCCTATTGTGCCAAAGATAAAGATAGTAAGGCAAGGATCTCAAAATGATCATCAAGGATAGGTTGTTGTGTTTTATATATAATAAGGTCCTTCATATCAAAAGTAAAACTAATATCAAAGTTTAGTGATAGTTTAATGACATAACTATTTGATTCAATCATTTACAACATTTTAAATGGTCTAGCACATACTTTAAATTTATGAGTGGTTTTCAAAGGACACTATTTAAGACTAATTTGTATCATTAAATAATCTTCAACATTAAATACATTATAATACTTATATAAATCAACTTGAAATTTATATCATGCATTACTTAATTGAATTTATTTTTTGATCTCAATATACAAATTATGAATTCTGCATGTAAAAGACTCAACTCAATCAAGCATTTTAGAGTAGGGAAACATGAAAACAATCAAGGGCAGAATTGAAGGGGTTGGTAGGGATCCCGGACCTGCAAGGAAAAAATATTTTTCAACCCCTTTCCCTTAATAAATTAGGTTTTTAGCCCTAAGAATAGAAAAAATTTAAATTTTACCCCCCTAAGATTTTTTTTCTCTAATTTAGCTCTCCTAAAATAAAATTCCTAGCTTCGCCCCTAGAAAGAAGATTTACATGCTTCATAGGTTTTTAATTATAAACACTATATAACTGAGGGTATGGAGTGGAACAAACACCATTTGTAGCCTTAAGAGATACAGTTCGGGCATAACCTGGTAAATTAAGATTATCTTCATCTTACTCGTCACAAGTCTGGAGTAAGGGATCAAGGAGCTCAACATATTACTCAAAACCTATGACATGTTAGATGTCAAGCGTGGGGGGTAAGGAGCATGTTGCTCTAAACCTTTAACGTGATGGATATTAAGTATAATGGGTGGAGAATCAGGTAGTTTAAAAGGATTAATATCATAAAACTCTTCTAAGACCATATTTACCTCTTCAGATAATTCCACTAAAAAGTTTCCTAAAACTTCTTCATCTATCATTAAAGCAAGATTATTATATTCTTTATTAATCTCATTTTCAAACTCATTTAGACTTATAGTGTTAAATCCTTGTTCATTCACATTTTTTTTTTTTTTTTGTTCTTTTTGATAGGTCTTGATGGTAATCCAATGAGTTTGATCTTTCTACCTCTAAAAGTGAAAGAACACGAATTTAATCGACTAGAAATGATGACATCTAAATCATATATTCATGACCTCTCTAAAATGACATGTCATACATCCACTAGCATCACATTACACCAAATCTCAATATGATAGTCTAGGAATTTGATAAGGAACAAACATCTCTCATTAACTACAATGGAGGAATTATAAACCATGACACATTATATAGCTTAAGATAGAGAACAAGTTTTAAGCCTAAGGAGCTACATTATTTGAAGATATTGCATTAATACAACTTTCATTATCAATGATGATCTTGCAACTCGTATCTCCACACTTGATATAGGTGTGAAAGATAGTCTCCAATCTTCAGTTCCCTCAAGTTGTGTTAATGTATATCTAATATAGTTATCTTAAACTTTACGGTGTTTTATTCATGATTAGTTCTAAAGATATCACTTAAGGTTAAATCCATGGTAGCTGTAAACTTAAAGTTAGATATTAGATGATTATTCTCAAATGCATGCAACACTAGCTTAGAAATGAAATTGAGATCACATATGATTCGTGCAGGTGAAATTACAATACAAAAATAAAATTAATTCTATTTTTTTAATGTAGAGATTAATTAAGAACAAAATACACCAATAAATTTTTAAGTATGTATTACTAGACTCTTAAATATAAATGATTAATCAAGCATAATGTTACAAATAAGAACTCACAATTATCAAAGAGAGCTAGATGCTAGATATCAATGATAAGAAAAGTTGATGAGCAAAGATTAATAAATAAAAATACAAGATGTAATATTTTTTTTAGACACAAAAAAAAATATTATCAAAAATTTAAATATTAAGTGTAAAATAAAAATTAAAAAAAAAAAAAAAGAAGAAGAAGAAGAAGTAAAACTCAACAAATAAAAGGTAAAGAAATTTACATCAAATTGCCGAATAATGATAATATAGTACTTGGATGACTTAAGCTATTGTTGATGCGGTGTTTCCTCGTTAACGTACTTGTGCCCGATGATCTTTCTTTGTTTTTTTGCAACTTTTTTTTTTCTAACTTCTTCTTCTTTCTTTTTTTTTTTTTTTTTTTTTTGGTATTCGTAAATCCCCTTATGCTCCACTTTGGACAAAACAAACTGGTGGGGAAAGCGGTGTGTTTCCATGAGGGGTGTTGTGCTGGGAAAGTGACGTGGCTGGTGTGAATTTTGTCGATTTTGCCACTTTATGTGGCGTCTTTCCCAACCACATGCTTCTATGCATGGGGATATGAATTCTTGTTATTTTTTCTTCATTGTGAAGGTTTGTAAAATAAGCTTCCTCTTTGCTTGTTTTGATAAGTGAGAAAAAAAAAAAAAAAAAAAAAAAAAAAAAAAAGTCCATGTCTTGTTTCTTCATAGCCAATATGGTTGAGTGAACAACGTTGATGAGCTTGATTCTGCATATTTCTAAAGGTTTTTTTTTCCCCTTGTTCGTTGGGAGGCGTAATTGACCTTAAGCTAGACAATGAGGACAGCTCTTGCTTAGAAGTTTTATCAAGTTCCCTACTTTTTATCATACCCCAACCTCCCAAACCAGTTTTGATTATGGATGCATCTGTACTGCAGCACTAAAGCATAGCAGTGAGTGATGTGGTGGTGTAGCTCTTGTAGTCTTGTGGTTCCTTGGACGGGCTTGAAGATTCTTGCATGAAAAAGGTATGCCATCTGGGTATGGTCCGATGCGATATTCAACCGCATTCCTTGTCGTAAACGAAGAACCGATGGGGGGGGGGGGGGGGCGGGGGACCCAGAACAAACACTCAATGGCTGTTCACACAAAAGGAACGGGATTGATGCCAAGGGTTGAAGAAACTGAGGATGATGGTGTTAAAGGGGCGATAGAGATTGAAGATGATGATGCTAATAGGTTGCAGAATGCAGAGATTGAGATGGTAGGACTAAGATACAAGAGTAAAGCAGCAAACAGCTCATCAGGAATCTTGTAGGGATTTTGAATGCATTCAATCATTCAGTTGACTAGCATGAAGCCTTAACATACATCATTTGAAATCATTGGTTTTCTCGACAGGCAGCAGTAGAATTCACAAATCCACAGAAAGAGAGGCCAAAAAACTTATTGTATTATATATATATCACACTAAATAAATGAAAGCAATACCAGAATATGTGTGTTAATGTTGGCATAACAGAAAAAACCAACCTATTAATGGGGTGTATGAAATAAAACCCAGAGAGTAAGTAAATCATACTTCGATGGAAAAGAACACTGGAAGAGTACAAAAGAATTGCTTAATTAAATATCTATAGGAAAACCCCGCCAAACCTCTGTGTAGAAAGTAGATTATTATCTAAAGAAAAACAATATTATATATTTAGATGCCAAACCTTTGTTGCAGCCCAAGATTAAAGAAGCTGCTGTTCCCCATAAAAAACAAGGCAATAACAGCCAGCAGTGTGATAAGGGCCCACATCCATGTTTGCATCTTTCTCTTACCCTTGTTGCGTAGAGGCAGAGGCATAGATTTTGCCTTTGTTTGCTTTTGAGGCCTCTTTGCCACAGTCACAGGCTTCTCGGTTCTTTCAGACTCATTGGTTTCAGTTGGAGTTTCAGAACTAGGAGCAGACTCAACCTCATCGATATCTTTAGTATCCTCTGCTGCTGCCTTCTTTTTTTCCTTCTTCTTTGCCTTCTTCTCCTTTTCCTACATTAATGTATAGTTCCCCAGCCAATTAATTCACAAGACTGAACAGCCAACTAAATTCTAACATGCCAATATATGATGGCAGAGAAACAGGGAAAATAGCTAAAATACAAAATTTAACACACTGACAAATTTTGGCCAAATATTTGCAAGGTTGGAATGACATCGATAGTACCACACTCAATATAGGAATATTTTCGGAATTTACCTTCTCTTTCTGCTCAGCTTCCCTTTGCGCTCTTAGCGAAGCCCTGGCCTGGGCCTTTTCTGCATTTCGTTTTTTCCTCTCCATTGCCTCTTTTGCTTTGGCCTTCTCCTCCAATCTCCGTTGCTCCTTTAACATGGCTGCTTCCTTTTCCTTCCTCAAGTCCTCTATCTTCCTGGCTAACTCAACTTCCTCCTTTGTAAGCTTATTCTCTTGCCTTGATTCTTCCTCCTTCATAAGCTTATTCTCCTGTTTTCTTGATTCTTCAATCTGATCTCTTCCAGAAACAGTTGGCAAACCATTCTCCAAGGAAGCAGGGTTTGCCTGCTTTTTAGCTTTAACAGTCTGATTCTTTTTGTCCCCAAGCTTTGCTGTGGATTTTTCATCTATCCTTTGGGTCTCCACAGGTGTAACTGGCTTTTCTACTTCAAGAGCAGGAGCTGATGGTGCAACATTGTGTTTGGTCACTCTTTGACTAACAACATTTGGAATAATGGGTGGCTGTTCATCAGGGCCCAGTGCACGACCATCCAATGTCCGCAGTCTCCTTAATGTATTCCTCATGTTGGAACTCATGTACTCTTTCCGGAACTCGTCATTGTTATTCCATAATTCCATAACTCTCTCCACCTAAATTGTAGATTAATAAGTCAAAACATGGCTGAGAATAGAAAAGAAAAGGAAAAAAAGTAAAAGTAAACTGCATTTACTCACTTGGTTAGCACAATGACGTTGAAGTTCCTCTTTATCTCCCTTCAATGCCAAATTAGTTGCTGCTGTTAAATCATCTTTGTACTTGTAAAAAAATTTACTCTGCGAATTCAAGGGAAATGTAGCGTTAGTCTATTCAGATTGCGTAATTTGACTATCTTTGCTTCAGACACAAACCTAAAATTATTATTTGCAGCAGGCATTTAATAAAGGAAGTAGTTATTACAGTAGCTACCAAACCTTTCTCGCAAAAAACAAGAGGGAGAGATTTGAAGAATAAAACATATCAAACTGTGTTCCCCTATGGATAAAGCTAGTATGCAGTGGGAATAACGAAAAAGGAGGATACACCAGTGACATACAATTCAGAAGTCATAGCACATAGAACACTGTTTGCAAAAGTTTCATTGCCTCATGAACTCAGATCCTTTGTAGTTAAATTTATTCCCTAATGCTTCCTTATCTATGTTCAACCAAAAACTCAATTAAAGTCTTAATCACCTTGTGCTCGCCTACTGAGACCAACTCAATAGAAAAAATTATATCAACATTCATGACTTTATAACAGAATATTCAAGGTATTCTGCTTGTCATAAATTTTTTTCTTAAATCACCACAGCAGAATGATTCCAGTTTTATCAAAAGTTCTTAAACCTAAAAAATTCAAAATATGCACATGCAAACAATATAATAGCATACCTTTTCATATAATTGTTTCCTCAAACTCTGCAAATGCGCAAATGCTTCTTGTCGTATATCATTAGCAGCTCTATGCTGAAATAGCAATTGATTTATCTTCTCATGTTCATCATTAAATTTCTTCTTAGCATCTTCAGTGACTGCTTCAGCTTTGAGAAGGCTGTCTCTCAATACATCTGCTTCTTTCCTCAAAGACTGTATGCAAATAAACAATTCAACAAGTTAACCATGCTACTTCAATAATAAAAGACCTGTCTGTGTGACTAATAAAGTGAAGAAAAAAAACAATTGATTATTAGGTTTCTGGAACACAAATTGTCTTGGAGTCAGTATTCCACTTCCACTACAATCAGTAGAGGACAGCAGTCAACTGGTACTGCACCCAGCGGAAATGACCCTAGCTAAGCAATGACAGTAACCGCAAATAGTACCTTTAAGCGCTCTTCACTTTGATCTTTCTGATCCATAGCCTGCTGAATTTCATCCTGGCTGCCCATATTAGAAGAGAGCTGCTCTCGAATTTGCTTCAACTGCTTGATATCACGAATGAACTGCTTTTCTTCCTTCAAAGGCAGGGTTTCATGTTGTATCTTGTGTTCCATAGAGCGTATCTGTTTGCAGCCAATTAAGTGCCAAAATAGTAGCACATTTGCATGTTTCAAAAGCATTTTAGAATAACTTTTGAACTTATGTGTTAAGAAACTGGAAAAAAATATTAAAAAAACAAATATGAAACATGCATACCCGGCCATCAATTTCCTCAATTTCAAGGGCATTCCTCGTTCTGTTAATTATATATTGAACAGAATCTATTTCCTTCCGCTTGGCCTTAAGCAAGTCACGTGCAGCTTTCTCTTCTGATCTGGCATCTAGAAAGCTATCTTCATACTCTTTACGCTTGGCCTAACAGGGAAACATTTCACCAATCATGTTGACAGAAAAGAATTAAAATATTTCAGATGTATAATGGAGCATTTGCAAAAAAAAAATCTAACCTTTATTATGTGGATTTGAGCTTGAATAGCATCCCGGATTTTACTCTTCTCCTCAACTTGAAATTTAGCATCTTCAACCTTCTCTCTTAAATTTCTTTCATCAAATCTTGGAACCTTAATTATGTAGAATGGCCCTTTCCCCAGTTCAGCAACAACATATTGCTCATCAGAGGTAACAACCGCAGAGTCTTCCGAAGTAGGTTTGGGAGTTTCATTCTGACTAACCCCACCCTCAAGCTGAGACACAAGGCCATCTCTGTTTGGCACTTCTTCCCTTGCTGCAGTTGATATATTTTCAACTTCTGAGTCTGCTTGGACTTCAATTTTGGGCATGTAGCTTTCATTCCCAGTTGAATCACATTTAAAGGTTTCTCCATCTGGATTGTCAACGGAAACAGAAGTTTTGTTGCTATCACCTTCGTTCACTGTTTCTGTGACTTCAGATTCTACATCCACATTACCGATTGACAAAATCGATACTTTCTCATCAGATTCAACAGAATTGGAACTAGCCCCTATATCTAGCTTCATATCATTAGCATGGCCACTTGGTGCAACAAGGACATTCTCAACTTCAGCCTCTACTTTTGAATCATCAACAGGATGAGAATCAGCACTTTCACCTATGTTATCAACCTTGGTCTCTGTTCTTGCAATATCACATAACTTGGAATCTTCTACTGTACAAGAATCCTCAATTCTGACAATTGGTTCTGCTCCAATATCATTAATAGGAGAAACTGGGAAACTTTCACTACTTTCAACAGGTGCTTCCTCGAGAACAGCAGGGGAGGACACTTCTGTGCTGATTTCTAAGGTATGGTTTTGCTCGGGTGTATGAACAAAGTCATTAACAAGAACAGTTTGTGAAGCACTTTCCTGGCTAGTAAGCAAGCCTCCTTTTTCATGAATATCAAGGCCATTAGCATCTGGCACTTCTGATTGCACAGCATCCATAAGGATGTGACTTGTTTCATCTCCTGTTGTACCATTATCACTAGAAATTGGAAAACTCTGACCAGTTTCAGCATCAGAAGTTGCTACAAGTTCAACATTTTCAGAAGAGCTCTTAGATATATTTTGTTTGGCATCAACCAGGTCATCAACAACCTGAGTTTCTGCAGCAGTATCTTGAGCATGACCAGCAGGCAAGCCATCTCTATTTTCATCAGATGTAGGGCCTTCAGCAGATTCTGCTTCCAATTTGTCATCAGCCATGACTGGACATGGAGCTGTTTCCAGATTCTGCTTGAGGGGATCCCCAGACTCCTCCACAGAATCTTCCAGAGGAAGATCCTTGATCAATTCTGGCAGTTCCTTCACCTGGTTCAAATCCAAACTATTACAGACACCATTGATAACTGCAGCCTGAGAATCTTCAATTTCTTCTACATGGATGGCCGAGTCCAATTTGCTTTCCTCCTCTACCTTCTCCACATCATTGCTAGATTGTTTTGGCTTGAATTCAGTAACATCATCATTATTCATCAATTCCTTCAGTTTCTTCTCTTGATCTGAGGCTAGAATATTATGAGCAGCATTGCTAACTACAGCCTGAGAATCTTCAGAACCCAATTTGCTTTCCTCAACCTTCTCGTCATCATTCCTTGACTGACTGGGCTCAGATTCAGCAACATCTTCAGTGGTGATCAATTCTGCCAGGTCCCTCTGCTGATCCAAATCCAAATCGTTATGAACACCATTGATAGTTACAGCCTGAGAATCTTCATGTTCTTTTATGTCAATGGTTGAATTCAATTTGCTTTCCTCCTCAACCCTCTCCTCATCATTATTTGACCAATTTAGCTCAGATTCAGCAACATGCACACTAGTGTCTTGCGATTCCTGAGCTTCTGCCAGGTCCCTATGCTGATCCAAATCCAAATCATTATGAACACCATTGATAGCTACAGCCTGAGAATCTTCATGCTCATTTATGTCAATAGTCGAATTCAATTTGCTTTCCTCCTCAACCATCTCTTCATCATTATTTGACTGATTTAGCTCAGATTCAGCAACATGCACACATGTGTCTTGCGATTCCTGAGCTTCTGCCAGGTCCCTCTGCTGATCCAAATCCAAATCATTATGAACACCATTGATAGCTACAGCCTGAGAATCTTCATGTTCTTTTATGTCAATGGTTGAATTCAATTTGCTTTCCTCCTCAACCCTCTCCTCATCATTATTTGACCGATTTAGCTCAGATTCAGCAACATGCACACATGTGTCTTGCGATTCCTGAGCTTCTGCCAGGTCCCTCTGCTGATCCATATCCAAATCATTATGAACACCATTGATAGCTACAGCCTGAGAATCTTCATGCTCTTTTATGTCAATGGTTGAATTCAATTTGCTTTCCTCCCCAACCATCTCCTCATCATTATTTGACCGATTTAGCTCAGATTCAGCAACATGCACACATGTGTCTTGCGATTCCTGAGCTTCCGCCAGGTCCCTCTGCTGATCCAAATCCAAATCATTATGAACACCATTGATAGCTACAGCCTGAGAATCTTCATGTTCTTTTATGTCAATGGTCGAATTCAATTTGCTTTCCTCCTCAACCCTCTCCTCATCATTATTTGACCGATTTAGCTCAGATTCAGCAACGTGCACACATGTGTCTTGCGATTCCTGAGCTTCTGCCACTTTTCAGGCAGAAAGTTCAAGTAAAGAACACAAATTAGTTCGAAAGATATAAAACATCACTTCAAAGGACAAAAAAAAAGGCCCATGGCGAAAATAAAAACCTATCAAAGTGAAATGGGAACAGTTTAGTAGCAGGAGCATATGTGGATTCTAGATGTTCGAAAAAGGCATCAATTTCTTAATTGTTTTATTGCAAGTACAGTCTTTATTTATTGCTTATGGTTTAGACAATCATTTCAGGACATCGATAAGTTACCTGCATTTGAGAGTTCAGCATGATTAAGTAACTCCTTTTTGTTCCCTTCTGCATCATGATCTTCTGGTATCTCCGCCAACTTTTCCTCCCTCCCCTTCTCAACAGCCTGTTTTGAAATATAAAATATGAGTTTAAGAGAAGCATCTAGTTAATAGTAACGTAAGTTTATCAGCATATGGAAAAAAAGAGAACAAAAGGAAAGTGTAAAAGTAACAAAACAGAGCGCATCCTCATTACTCAGCCATACAGCACGGATACAAAAGGCACACTCATAGGTTACAAACCTACAATACCGCTACCTAGATACTCAGCCCAAAAACAGCTCGGGAGTTGGAATCCAAGATCCTGAATGACACCTCTGATACAGAGTAAAGAAAAGGAATGAACAGACTCGGACTCTAAATGGACGAGCCTTGAACCCCTATTCGACATGTTTGATTATTCAAAGCATCAACCTTTTTCCATTAGCAACCACATTACAATTTAAACAAAAAAAAAAAAAGAATGGCTTTACAATTAATCCAAAGAAGTCAGAAAAATCAATGAACACAGCCAAGACAGTCTAATGGACGTATAATTCGAATAATAAGAAAAGCAAAGCCCTTGCCTGAAGATCTTCTTCTTTCTCGATCGGATCGTCGTCGTCACGGAACCCAGTATTGGACTCGGATTCGACACGATCAGCCTTCAATTCTCCAACCTGATCAGCTACAGAGTCTTCGGCACAGACAGGATCAGGGCCATGATGATCATTAACCTTGCCATTCCCATTACAATCAACACGAGCGGATTCTTCAGGCTGATCCAATACAGATATCTTCTCCTCTATTTGATTCACATTCAAATCCGCCGACATTGCACCCTCTACTGCTGTTAAAATAAAATAAAAGATGAATAGACGAATCAAGTATTCAGATCAGAGAAAGAAAGAGATAGATCTCGGCCGGCGAGATATTGTTAGAGCAGAGTCAGTCACCGGAACGGTAGAGTCGGTGGTTGGAGATGGGAGCGGAAGAATGTGGAAATGGAGAAGGGAGAAAGAGAGAGCTGAGAAGCGGAGGAGTGTTTGTGCTGTGGTGGTATTTGAGAACGAGAAGAAGGATTAGATCTTAAGATTTACTATTTATTACTATGGTTATATATCTATAAATAGTAAATAAAGAGCCTAAAAATATCATTTAAATGGATCAAAACCAGCTGCGTGGCTGGCTGGGAAGAAGGCAGCCACCTCTCTCTTCTAATATAATGTTCCTCCAAGCTCAGTATCATTCTTCATTTTATTTTTTTTCACAGTTCATTAAAAAATACCCAAAAAAGCGAGGATTAAGAGGATCGATTTTGTAATTGCGAGAATTCTTGTAATTTAATCTTGATGACGACGTGATGTTAGCTTTGTACTGTCTACTGCCTGCTATATGTTAAGCAATCAATTAATCAAATCAAATGATAAAATAAAAGTTTCCAGAAGGCAAGGGCTTACGAGGGCGCCCCTCCTAATCCGAACCAAAAGAGAGGTCAACATCAAATGTACAAACGCGTGAAGGGAGGGGGAGGAGCCTCTTCTCCATTTTAGATCGTTTCTATGTGTCTGTACACGCGACCCAACAACAACCACCTGTAATTTAATAAATTTATTTTTTATATATAATTTGAATTGTTGTCATATGTAAATTTTAAAAAATAAAAATTATTATTTTAATATAAAAAATCTTTAAAAAACAATCACAATCACATTCTTAAAAGTATTCATGCGGGTCAATGACAAACATAGCGTTTCAACTTATATTTAAATAATATTATTTTATAAAAATTATTTTTAATATCAATATGATTTAAAAATATCAAAAAAAAATTAATTTTAAATAAATAATATTTTAACGGAACGCTATATTAATTTATGAATTTATCAAGGACCGAAGAAAAAACCCATGGCTGAATTAAACCTAGATGTATGGGTGGAGGGGACCATCCTCTTATCTTTTTCTCTTTATTTTGTATCGTAGCTATAGCTATAGTTATAAAATTTATTCTATTTCTTGACTCTGTTCGGATGATGCTCTGGATGAATCAATTTAGATTACCTCAAAACAATATTATTAAATTAAAGAAAAAAAAGTTTTAAAAGGAATACTTTTAAAAAAAATAAAAATAAATAAATCATACTATATCAATTTTTATCTATTTTAATATAAAGTCTAGCTCATATTAGACCGGAAATCAATGTATATTCGGGTTATTAAATTTAACATGCTGGAGACAGCCAAGCCTTTCTCTCTATGTAAATACAGTTCATTGATTAATGACAAACTTACCGAGTTAGAGCGAGATTTTAATTATGGTGGTCCAAAGGTTTTGTTTCTTTTTTTTTTTTTTTTTTTCCTTCTCTTGTGTATGATTATGACAGGTACTCTTCAATGTGGGATCCACCTCGGTAAGCACCTATTATCTCACAATTATGTGGAAAATGCACCGGTAGCTCCTTGGTGTATGTTTGGAATATATTACTATTATTTTTTTAAATATTTTTTATTTAAAAATATATTAAAATAATATTTAATTTTTAAAAATTAATTTTAATGTCACCACGTTAAAATAATCTAAAAAATCAAAAACATATTAATTTAAGTAAGAAAAAAATAAAAAAAAATCAATTTTTTTTTAAAAACATTTTTGAAATACAAAAATAAACAACCTAAGGTTTCAAACTATATATCATGAAAAAATAAATGTTTTTATTAAAAATATATTGTTATGTTTTTAGATTTATTATATAAAATAATTTTTAAAAAAATAAAAAATATATATATTATTTTAATATATTTTCGAGTAAAAACCACAAAAATTCTTCATTTAGCATTTGAATAAATTAAAGCTCGTTCTACCCACGCAAATTATACACGAGCAGTTCATTTTGCTCGTGGGGTTTGTTTTAGACAGGCTAGAAGAATTATTTTTTTATTAAAAAGAAAAAGAAAAGGAAAAGGAAAAACATTGAATCTAATCCGTGACAGCTTGTGAACGACAATCAAACGGATGCACGTTCATAGGCAGTGCTGAAAACGACATTTACCTAAGATCAGGATGGGAATCGCATGTTTACTCCATCAACCCTAAGCAGCCTCGCGATAAAAAACTGGCCGTTGAAGTGTTCAAGGAATTTCTTTGAAGGGTTCAACTTATCTGTATGCCAATGTGGCAAGTGGAAACCGACCTCTCTTAGGGTGGTCTCAGCCAGCCAGGAGGCTGAGCAAACAGTGGACACCACCTCCCCTCCCCATCTCTGATCTCTACGCATGCAAGTACAAATGGCCCATGAATTCTAGCTTTCCCTACCATAGCATTTCATCGCAGTAACAAGCTGTAAATATTCTCTCAGTTGCCTTGAAGACTTTGACAGGAGGACAACGAATAATCATATCTTATTATCTATTTATTCGAACTTCATCTTCATCGAGCACTGCATTTTACATAAGAGGTGCATTGAATGTGTCCCTCTGGCTTTCACTTCATATTCTCTCTCAAACATTCAAATCAATCAATTGATTTGGTGTCTCTCATGCTATATCCGTATAACAAAACCTTTTACGTTTTTAATGAGTGAATAAGTTTTTTTAATTTATTATAACAATACCCTCGATCTGAAGTGGTGGATTGTACCGTGTTTCATGTATTAAAAAAAAATATTTTTTTTTATTTAAATCTCTTCTTAATATAAACATTTCAAGATTCTATAGAAATCATAATGAAAAAAAGCTTAAATTATTATTTCATTTAATAGAATTAAAAATACTATATAAATGATCTAATTAATCTTAAGCACAAGTTTACTATTAATTTAGCACTAATATAACATTGTGATACTTCTTGAATTCATGAATGTTTATAAATTTTTCCAAACTTTTGCTCAAGCGGCACCACTTTTTATGTTCATATTGGTGGAATTTCCTTCTCACATGAAGATTTCACTAAAAGTGTTAATTATTCATCCTCCTCTCATTTAATTTGAATTCTAATTCTGTGAATATTGATTCTATACACAAATTAGTATACTTCGAGTTCAATAGATTGTGAAGATATATAATCCGGACGTAAATTATTTTCTTTTCTATCACGCTAGCTTCTCCTAAGTTCAATAGGATGATCCATTTGAATTTTTTTATTTCTATAACTTGGATCAAAACTTGCATGATTTGTTGAACCTATTTCAATTTCAGAGTTATTGATTCGTTCACTAATTAAGGAAGTGTTTGGGAACGCGGTGTAAACCGCGTTCCCACCAAATTTGAATTTTTTTTTCTAAAATTTAATGCGATTTGTACTTTTTAAATTGTTTTAATATGCTGATGTCAAAAATAATTTTTAAAAAATAAAAAAAATCATTGGCATGCATTTCGGCATGAAAAGTTATTTAAAAAACAACCGCTACTGCACTGCCAAACACACTCTAAATTAGATTCAGTTTGAAATTTATTTTTAATAAACTCAACATCTCTAGATTTCACAATTACATTAGAACTTGAATATAATATTTGATATGCTTTTGAATATTAAGCATAGCTAATAAAATTACCTGCTAGGATTTGGAATTCTATAAAAGACAAGGTAGCCCTAAATTCTAAGATAATTTAAGTTTGGTTTTCTTTTCTTTCATAATTCATTTGGATAAACTTTTAATTTTCTAGAAGGAATTATATTATGTTTATGACAAGTTGTCAGTAAAGCTTCCCCCACAAACTAGTACGTAACTTGGAATTTACTAACATAAAATTAAGTAAATCAATAAGTGTTCTATTATGTCTTTCCATTAAATTATTTTCTTAAGCTGCATATGAAGTACTGGTTCGATGTATGATTCCATTTTCTTCACAAAAATAAAGAAAAATTCATGGAAAAATACTTACCACCTCTATCACTCTTTAGAATTTGAATTTTCTTCCCTTTTTTGGTTTTCAACTTCTAATTTACAATTCTTAAACATTTGAAAAGCTAGGTCTTTATATTTCATTAAATAAACATTTAAATAGTCATCAATAAAAGTTCTAAAATATATATTTCCTCTCCTAGTTAATATGTCATTCAATTCACATATATCAAAATGCACAAGTTCTAATAAATTTATATTTTTTTCAACTTTAGAAAAAAGTATTTCTAGTCATCTTTGCTTGAATACAAATTTCACATGTTCTTTTATCTTTAATTTTATAAGAAATTAAATCATGCTTAACCATATATTGTAATGATCTAAAACTAACATGTGTCAAATAATCATGTCATAAAGATAAAGATAACTTGGTCATATAAACAGAAACATTAACTTTATTATAAATAATAAGTTTGAACATTTCATCAAATAAATAGCCCTAACAGAATAATTTTATCAAACTCTAAGAGCGTGTTTGGCAGTGTGGTAGCGGTTGCTTTTCAAATAGCTTTTCGTGCCGAAATACATGCAAATGATGTTTTTTCATTTTTTAAAAATCATTTTTGATATCAGCACATCAAAACAATCCAAAAAGTACAACCATAACTCAATTTTAGCAAAAAAAAAAATTTTGAATTTTGTCAAAACGCCGGTTTGGCAGCAATGCCAAACGGGCTCTAAAACAACAAATTTATAGATACAAGATTTTTTCTTATATCTAGCACTTGCAAGACATTCACCAATAACAATTTCTTTTTAGAATTGAAATTTATTTCAACACTTTATTTTCTCGTCACCTTAATTTGCTACGTTATAATTTTTTATTAGAACTCCTTGTCCATGTTTTATAACTTCATAATCTTTGAAGTAATTTTTATTGTTGTATACATGAATGGTTGCACCATAATCATACCACTAGTTATTAGACATGGTACTTGCAACCATATATATAGAGCTCATTAACCATTCCAATATATATATTTGAAACCATTGCAACCAACTCAATTTCATGTTTAAATATATTTGCATTATTGGAGTTCTAAACATTGCAAGAATCTTCTTGCTTTTGTTTCTTTCAAAAGTTGCACTCATGTTTGTAGTGCTCTTTCTTGCCATAATTGTAATAGCTCTTTCTCTCTCTTTTTTTTTCATTGTTTGGGTTGCCTAGATTTTTAAAGTTCTTTGTTGCCTTAGAAAATTTCCTCTTGTTTCTAACATTCTTATTTTGAACATTTAGATTTACTTGAACATATTCATTTTTGTTGCATATTTAGTAGTGAATTTCTTTATATGAATTATGGTTTCCTCTTCAATCCACAAGTGTTTTTGAATATTTTCAAGAGAAATTTTTTCTATTATATGTAATAACTTCTCCCTGTAATCATTCCAATTAAAAGGAAGTTTTGCAATTATTTCTTTAACTAGTAATATTTCAGGAACTTCCACTTTCAAGTCTTTAAGTTTAGAAACCAAGACTTGTAGCTCGTGGACTTGATCATAACATAGACATTATCAAAAATTTAAAATATTTTATGATAAAAAATTTATTCATACCTTGTTTTTCTGTATTGTATTCATACTCTAGTAACTTCTAGATTTCTAGATGTAAAAAGATCATAGAGATGATCTGACATATTATTGAGGATGTGCACTAGACGCGCACATGTAAAGGAGAAGCCATTGATACCAAACAAGAACCAGCAATGAAAAGGGAAATTAGCAAGAAATGGCATGGCATGATGTTCATCATGCATGATAGACAAAATACTAGAAGGCGCACAATAGCATACCAAAACGCATAAAAGAACCACCTCGTCAACCCTTTTTTCCTCCCTTTTATTCTTGAAAAGTCGGCGTCTCCGCAAGAATATCTCCTCAAGATACTTTATTTAACTATACTGTTTTTTGCATCATTTTAATAATCAAACAATAACATTATGGCCTTTGATGGCGGAATTAATGGCAGCAGTATTTTAATAATCATCCTTGACAAGTCGCAGAGAGAAAGTGTCATAATCGTCGCTGATTTGCTGTGTTGATGATAAGTATTTGGACACGGAATTCAAGCTTCGGCTTGTTTGGTCCAAACTGTATGTAGATCTGTATTCAAAGTGTACAAGGAAGAAACACGATGGGATCTAGAATGTAGTACAAGCAAGACAACACACCCACCTTGTTCCCCACGTGTAATCCTGCAACCATGTGTTCTTACTTGTTGCTTCTTGACTCTCCCTCCTTTCTCCCTCTATGTAGGACAAATTGGAAATTTAAAAGAAATGATAAATTAATATAGCACGCACTTCCTTTTGATAAATTCCTGATGCTGTGATCCAAACAACAATATATAATTGTTGATGTTGCTTTTTCAAACAACTACATTAATTAAATTAATTAAATCGAGACATTAATTTAATTAATTTGAAAAACATTTAAATCTCATAATATATAAAGCTCCAGAAATATAAACATGATAAGTTATTATGCTTTTAAAGTATAACATAATTAAATATTGTTATACACTTTTCATTACATCTACTACTCCATGAGGTGTGAAATTGTTTGCAATAATTAATTACGTGCCATAAATAACCCTCCATACAGTATGCAGTTTCTGACAATGTAACCTTATGCTGCTAAGCACCTGTTTTGATTTCCTTCACCCAACTCCTCGAATGATTTCTCGTTCTGCCAGCTCAGGTGACTTGGGATCTTAGTTGGTTTTATTCATAGCTTTCAGATCCGGATCGATACCTAGCTTGGTTAAAGCCCGAGTTTGAGATTTGATGAGATTATTAGATTTTGATTAAGTTATTGAATTTTAATCTGGTCATCGGATTTTAACCAGGTCTCCATGTCGCTCGAGGCAATCCTTAAAAAAAAAAATTAATAACATCGTTTTTAGTAAAAAAAAAAAAATCGACGAGCTACAACCGGATTTTTGACTGATTCAATCGGGTCACTAGGTCAACCGGGTTGCATCAGGTTCCAACCACGGATCTTGAGTTGACCCGCCAAGACGGGCTGGGTTTTAAAACTAAGGTTTTAAATCGTAAAAAACTAGTGCTTAATTTTTATATATATTTTTTAATAAATTCAAAAAATTCAAAATTAATTTATGTATATTTACCTTTATATATCTTTTTTTTTATAACCTACATTATTAACTTTTTGATTAGAAATAACTATATAGCTCATATCCTTATGTATTGTTCTTAATTTTTTAATATGAGATAATTATATTACACTTCAAGCCTCACATTTCTTTCTTTTTTTTGTCCTACAGTTGTATACTTTGTTTATTAATTTTTTAATATAAGATAATTATATATAATATATATTCATATAAATTGTTTTTTTATATGAGATAATTATTCTATATTTTATATATTTTTTTATAATCTATGTATATTTACATGGAATGTTTTTTAATTTTTCAATGTAGAATAATTACGCCCATTGGCAAGTGATTGCATAAGGATGTCGGTGAAATCCTGTTTTACCGATTTAATAAGCTCAGCAGAGTGCAAGGCGTTACCCATTACCTATAAACGCTAAAAGATCTGCCCTTGTTAATGATGCTACATTATTCACGTTAAAGCACCTCCCCCTTCCCTTTTTTTCACTTTGATTTTTATTTTATTTTATTTTGGTTTTTTTATTAATTTATTAATTTTATCTTAGATTTTAAATTAAACTTTATAATTTATTTTGATTTTTTATGATGTTATTATAATCTTAAAAAAATATATTGGTATATGAATAGTTTTGCAGGTATTTAGTTTTATTATTATATAGTTAAATAAAAAAATAGCTTTAAAAATTATAAAGTTATCAAACACAATTGAATTCATGAGTTGAATGGCATTTTTGACATAATTAAGAATTAGCTTTCATAATTGATTTTTGTTTGTTTTATAAGAGGCTACTGCAGTCTCAAAAAAATATTTCATCATGAGGTTGGTATTTAATTTTGCAAGAGTTTGTTTTTTATTATAAAATTAAGTAGAAGTTAGTTTGGGAAAAAATAAATTTATTAAACCAAGTGAAGTCATTGATCCAGATAACAACTTTGGTCAGATAAATCACGAAGCTGGAACGATTCAGTAAATTGTTGTCTTAATATTTTTTTTTTAAATATCATCTATATGTCACAGTTTCAATATTTCTTTTAAAAATATGTTATTTGGAAACTTTTTCAAAGCCCAATTATTTTTTATATCGGTTGTTTGGATTGTTTTTGAACTCATCAAGTTAATCTGGTCATATCTATACAACTTCCATATTATTTATTTTAAAACCCAAACTAGGTAAATAGTTAGATTAAAAGCTTTTAAGATTGACCTACTAAATCATTTTTAATGACAATAACAAAGAGTTTCCTGTCTAAACATTCTGGGTTTTTACATTTTAAATTTTTTTTATCGAGCCTCAGTGAAGCATCTCTATATTTGATCCATGTTTTTACATTTAATTTGCAGCTTTTATTTAAAGACAGTGTTGAACATTTCCACCTTAAATTTGTGCATGTTGCATGATTTTCTAGCACGCAAATGTTTACCTTGCTTTCATAAGCGACGCATCTATCACATTCAAACCAATGTTATTAAACCTGGCCCGGCCCGGTGAGTTAACCCAGAACCCGGTCGACCCGGTGGCTGGACTGGTCCGGGTTTAATAAAAGACCGGTTGTGGCAACAGCCTGGCCAAACCTGGGTGACCCGGCTAGTCAACCTGGGACTCGGGTGACCCGGGCAAACCCGAACGAGACCCGGTTTTTTTTTTTTTTTTTAATGTGGGATAAAACAAATTTTGGTTTAAATATTTCAACTTAAAATGATAACATGATATCTTTTCAATGTGGGGTTTGAAGCCCTTTCATATATATACTCTATGTTCACATGAAAAAAATTATATTTTTTCAATGTGGGATTTAAAACCCATTAATATATATACTCTATGTTCCCAAGAAAAAAAATCATGTTTTTTTAATGTGGGATAAAAAAACCTTTTGGTTTAAATACTTCAACTTAAAGGGATAATATAGTATCTTTTCAATGTGGGATTTGAAGCCCTTTCATATATATACTCTATGTTTCCATGAAAAAAGTTATGTTTTTTCAATGTGAGATTTGAAACCCATTAGTATATATACTCTATGTTTCCAAGGAAAAAATCATGTTTTTTCAATGTGGAATAAAAAACCTTTTGGTTTAAATACTTCAACTTAAAAGGATTACATAGTATATTTTCAATGTGGAATTTGAAACCCTTTCATATATATACTCTATGTTCCCATGAAAAAAGTTATGTTTTTTCAATGTGAGATTTGAAACCCATTAGTATATATACTCTATGTTCCCAAGGAAAAAAAATCATGTTTTTTCAATGTGGGATAAAAAACCTTTTGGTTTAAATACTTCAACTTGAAACCTATTAGTATATATACTCTATATTCTCAAGGAAAAAATCATGTTTTTCAATGTGGGATAAAAAAACCTTTTGGTTTAAATACTTCAACTTAAAAGGATTACATAGTATCTTTTCAATGTGGGATTTGAAGCCCTTTCATATATATACTCTATGTTCCCATGAAAAAAGTTATGTTTTTTCAATGTGGGATTTGAAACCCATTAGTATATATACTCTATGTTTCTAAAGAAAAAAGTTATGTTTCAAATCTCATTAGTATATATACTCTATGTTTCTAAAGAAAAAAGTTATGTTTCAAATCCCATTAGTATATATACTCTATGTTTCTAAAGAAAAAAGTTATGTTTTTTCAATGTGGGATTTGAAACCCATTAGTATATATACTCTATGTTCCTAAAGAAAAAAGTTATGTTTTTTCAATGTGGGATAAAAAAAAAATTTAGTTTAAATACTTCAACTTAAAAGCTTAACATAATATCTTTTTAATGTGAGATAAAAAAATTTTTAAAATATTATTTTAAACTTCATTATTTATAATATGTATAATCTATATTTACATGGATTTTTTCATATGAAATATTAAAATTTTAATTTTTTTTAATTTTCCCGGGTTGACCCGAGTTGACCCGGGTTGACCCATGAAACCCGAGACCCGGCCCCTTGGCCGGGTCAACCCCCGGGCCGGGTTTAATAACTATGATTCAAACTAATTCTTAATCTTTGGGGTTTATTTACTCATTTGGTAGTTGTTTAATAGTTAAGATATATTTAAACTAGGACTTTATTATAAAAAAAAAAAAAAAAAAGTTAAAAAATGAGCATGAAGGATATTACAAATTGTTATTTGTCCAGTCAACATGAGCTTACACAAAAATGATGTATGACTTATAAGAAGTTCATGAAAACTCTAAGAAACAATAGAGTTCAAAGCACTAAAAAATTGGTAATTTCTTAAAAGTTAAGGTTTGGCAAAGGGAGAGTAACATTTCATGGTTTCATGCTACTTAATATTCATTTGATTTGATATATTATAAAATTCAATACATAAATTATATATTTTTTTCTTGTTTATATAATTAATAAAAACCTTATAGGATGATGAGAGTTTCATTGTAACACTAAACACATATTGTTATGGTTAGTTATAGTGAAATTATTGTTTTGTTTGGTGGAGAAAATGAAGTCTTGGTGTTAGGAGAAATTTGGTATTTTTCAATGGCTCATTAATCATTAAAAGATTCTTAAAGAGTATTTGTCTCTTACAAAAATTTTAAACAATAAAATAATTTATTTACTCCCAATATCAATAAAATTTACAGCTTTTAACCGAAGGGTTTTTTGTCTTTTCAATTCATAAAAATACATTAAAAAGACATCTTTACCCTTAGAAAAAGATCAAAACCAAGGCATGTAAGGTTTTTTTTTTTCCCCCTTTCACACATGTTTTTTGTAATTTCCTGACTCATGGAAGATGTTTTGGTATTTTTATGTTGGGAAATTGATTTTTTATTCAAAACAATTGTTGGCATGTGCTTATTACACGCGAGTGGGTGGCATCCACGCTATATTAGTGGCATGTGAGATGCAACCTGGTAGCAAAATATGATTTTTATCATGTCGTTGGAAGCATCATTGTGTCCTCTTTCTCCTAGTGTTGTGCATGGTGGTAGATGATGGGTAATTTTTCACTAGTGTCCAAGTTTTTTTTTTCTCTTCTACCTGAAAAAGTACATGTTTGTTCTCTTTGTTTTTTATATTTTAATTTTAGTCCTTATTCTTTTAATTTTTTATTTTCATTCTAGGCCTTTATATATATAAAAACAAAAAACTTGTTTTTTTTTTTAATTTAGTCATTCAATTATAATTTGTCATGTATATTTTTTTTTTTCAATTTAGTCCTTATTCTTTTGATTTCAAATTTGTGTTCATGGCCTTCTTTTTATTTTTATTGGATTTCAATTTTATCTTTCAATCAAAGTTTATATTGTTTTATTTTTTTGAATTTGACCCTCATTTTTTTGATTTATTTTTTATTTTATTAAAGTTATTTTTATTTTCAATTTAACCTTCAATTGAAAATTTTTGGTTGCCATCTAATTTAATTTTTATTTTGATTTTCACTCTCGTTCTTGTAATTATATATATTTTTTTGTTTTAGATTACTTTGTGTAATTGATTATTTTTTTGCTGATTTCATCCTTTAGTATTTGATTTATTAGGGATTGGGCTTCGCGATTTTTATATTAATGGTGCTTTTTGATCTAATGATCAAGATCACAAGTTTAAAAAGTTAATGCGGTTCGACATCATTTTTTTTATTTTCTTTTGTAATTTTATTATTCTACATAATTGTTTTAGGGGAAAAAAAAAAGATTGATCTTGTGGTTATCTTTAAAAAAAAAAAATTATTAGTTTATCTCAGTCTCATGAATTAGACCATGGGTTTTGTAGGCCTTTTTGAATGATTTTTTTTTTTAATTTGTTTTGTTTGTATTTAATTTTTAAAGATATTATAGTTTTATGTTTATACAAATGGACTTCATTTTTAAAAATAAAAGTATTTTAAAAAAAATAATATTTTTTTTCTTTTATTTTATTCAATCAATTTTGTGGATTTTTACATTTATACTATTTTTTTTTATTAATTTTAATAAATAAATTCAATAAATATAATCGAGTAAATGTGTCATTCTGCGTGAAATCTTGTTTTACATCTATCTCTTAATTTTTTTCAATTTCTTTTTTAGTTATTGTTAACATTACACGCGCTCGCGTGCGCACACACAGAGATGGTTGTCAATTTATTTAATTAGATGCTTGCATAAATTTTTTAATTTACACTTTAATTTTTTTTATTTAAATCAAAATATTGGATACAAAACCTATTAACTCAATTAAAATTTTGGTGTTTTCCAAAACCATCATTATGAACAATGCTACTACTTATTGGCAAACACTTTTTACTTTTCAACAAACATTGTCCATTGCGAAGGGCAAAAACGAAAACTAGTTTTTACTAATTATAATTTATGGGTATTTATGGATATAGTTGGGTCAAACTCATAATTATATACAACCCAACTTTTGATATTTTATAAATTATAAACCCGATCCATTCATATTTTTTTTTTTACCTACACGAGTTGAATATATTGGGTCAGACTGAATTTTTTATGGATATTACTTATATTCATGGATTGAGTTTATATTTCTAATTTTTATGGGTTTATATTTAGAGGCAGACCTATAACATGAACTGTAAGCACCACAATATCCTTAATATTTGATCTAATTTTAGTATCCTGCACCACTAATAAGTATATAGCTACCTTCCTTCTCCCCCATGCAAAGAGACTAACTATTTTCTTGTTATGTTAAAAAAATCTAATAGGAAGCCCATTAACAAAAACATTAGAGCAAAAATGTTTCTAAATAAATTAAAAATAAATACTTAATTCATAAATTATTAAATCTAAAGACAAAAAAAATACAGGATATACAAATTAAATCAAGTTAACTAAGTTTTAAAAATCTTGACCTCCCATCCAATTCATAGTACCTATTTTTTAAATTTATTAACCCACTATCATTTTATAATATTCATCAACTTAAGGACATATAATGTAAATACTATAAATGTGATGGTTTTTTCCACGCCACCTATTATAATCAGTAGAATGTGGTCCCTTGGCATAATTTTGCATAGGAAGAAAGTAAAAGAACAAGACGATGCTTTCCACCGTCATATGCGACAAACTGACAAGGACATGAATTTATCACTGCACAAAACATGGAATAAATTGATTTTCACCTCTAGCATCCAATGCTGGCTTCCTCGCTCGTGCAAATTGTGGCATGTAATAAACCAAGCAGCCGACATGAAGAGGAAGGAAATTCAGATCAAGAACAACGATCCAACCTTTATATTTACAAGCATTGTAGAAAAAACCAGGTGATTCCTGAAGAAACTTAGTGACTTTCCCATGGCTTGAACTGCTTTCAATAACAGTACAAAAAACAGAGCATCTCATCAGAAACAGTGGTGTGTCAGAATTTGAGCATCATGAACAGCATATGGAGTTCAGAAAAATGAATTTATATACAGGCATCCATTGCCCAGCAATAATGTGAGCACCTGCAGCAGCAGATTTTGTTATTGCCCTAACCATATCCTTTGTCATCAGCTACATCAACAGTAAATGCACTCTTACCCGGTATGGCCCCATCGTTAGATCTGTCAGTAGTGGAGGAGGAGCATTGTTTAATCGGCAATCTTAAAACACGTAGCAAGACAGAGGTGCATGTCTGGAATTGAGATTTCCTAAATCACGAGCACATCTAGGAGCCACAGAGTTCGCCACTTAAAGCTTAAGCCTCCTCATCAAACCTAGCTGGGCACTTGAAAAACCTGCTGAAGGTTGATGAATCCTGCAGACAGCAATGCAATGGGGCAAACTGTCCATCCACTTCCAAGGATTTATGCTCTTATAACTCTTTATAAATGAAGCATTGAAACGTTATTGTAGCAGTTTGAGCTCAAAACTCATTGGGTTAAGAGATTTGTAAGGTGGGAAAGAGTAACTCAGTGTAATCCAAAATTAAAAACAGAGTTAAATTATCTGCAGGTGCCTTGTTGTCGGGCATCGTTATAATCATCTCAAACAGGGAAACGGTGCAATCGATATCCACAAGCCGGGGTCGCATATAATTTCATGGAAGGTTGGTGTCGCAATTCACCAGTCCACGTGGAATGCATGCACAAAAATGCCCTGTGAGTTGTGACACAACTCCGAGAATATTATCTGTTTTTTTCCATGAATGCAAGGATTTCATTATCGACGGTAACTAGAAGCAGGAGCTGGCCTTCCCTACACAGTTGCTGTTTCTTACATGATCAAACAAAAGAAAGAACAAACAGAGCTCCGACAATTAGATCACCAACTACAGAAGGTCCAGTATTGACCAAGTATATGAGACTCTGATTTAACCATTCTTTCTGCAGCAACGTTGCACTGTGCAGCCTTAACTGAACACACTACACACTGTTCTTCACAATGACATCTTCCATGAATCCTGTTATTAATCTCTTTCCATCTAGATGAAGAGCACCAAGCTATTCCGATCAGTGTAGACGGAGAAGTGATCCTCTTATGTGGGTGCGATTTGGCCAAATGAAACTCCATATTACCCAGAACACAGAGGATTAATAACCCTCCCCATTTTCAACTGTTAGCCAGGCAATGAAGCTATGCCTAGGTTAATCTCTTTCAAGTTGAGATGTTAAATGTGCCTAATAAGCGATGGATCACTTGCATGATTGGTTTCTATCACACTAGGAACATTACTCACTGAATCAGACACTAGATAGCTTGATCTTGTGCGCACTGAACTTCCAATTCTATAATCCAATTTACACCAACGTTTCACTTAACTGAAACAAACAATGATGCCTAGAAACACAAACTTCATAAACCCTAACAAAGATCAAAAGGTTGATATATACATTAACTAGAAATAAATAAATAAGATATGTTTTTCCACTGTATATTGTGAAAGACATGAAAGTGTCCAAGTGTGAAAATTTGTTCGTGATGATACTGGGACTGCTTTTCCTATTTGGTTGTGTTTCTTCACTTCTCCTTAATCCATTTATATCCTGAATTCTCCTTCTGGCATCAAACCTAACTGCGCCAATCTTGCAAATCAAAACATAAGCAAAGTGAAAGATGATCAATGTCCACGTAAAGGCAAAAAGCAGTGGATCTAAACTTGATGTCTTCCATTTATGCTTGAGCGCAGGATCATCTTTCTATGCAATTTTGTTGTAATTGTTGAATTTAATCCTCAATACCTGGCTGACATATTTATGTTTCTGCTGATTCTACAAGTTAGTGATGCAAATGTTTTGACTAGTCAAGCTGTTGATCCCTTCAATAATGTGAAGGAAACCCAGAATTAAACCCACCATCTGAGCATCACAAGTAGGTATCCTTCCATTTCAAAGTGGCTAAAACCCAGAATTAAATCCACCATCTGAGCATCACAAGCAGGTCCTTCCATTTCAAAGAGGCTTACTCTCTCAATGAGATGAGCTTTCAACACAGCCAACAGCAGATTTTGCTTGTTCTCCAATTGTCCCACGCTCGTGAACACATCTCTAGTGCCCTTGACGAAGAGTTTTGGTTTGGGCGACTATATAATAGTTGTATGGTGCCTCCCAAACAGTATAGGTGCAGTTTATCTGCTCCAAAGGGCAATCCATGCTTACATAACCAATAATTCCTGCATAACCCGCAATTGGAGCTCCTACATGTGAGTGTGTGTGTGTGTAAATCTCAGCCAACGAAAAAATGGAAGGAAATAGGAGATTGAAAATTCCTTAGCGCTCAATTTGAAGTTTGTAAATTGTAAATATATGTTCAGTAAAGTGCAGGGCAGGTTTCAGGAACTTTTGTTGAAGGACTAATTGACAGAATAGGTCCCCAACCACTTTTTGAGAAGGTTTAAATCAGACTAAAATACCCTATCATATGATTCTTGTCTCCATGAATTTGGTAGCTTAATATATTTCAAAAATGCCAGAAATATCTCAAAGCGCTCATCAACATCAGTGATGAACACTCGTAGGCATGTATAGAAACATCAAATAAAACATCGAAAAAGATGTTTCCTTTTGTTTTAACCAATTCAAACTCAATAGTTATTGGATCAAAACCATACCTGCAGAACCTACCATCAAAATCTTGTTTGCTGGCAACTTTTAAGAGACCCGAGTGCAAACAACCGACATCTGAATTTCAGCAAAACCATTAAGAAAGCACCAGTTGATCTCCCAACACTTCTCATGTCAAAAGTGATTGCAGTGAAGCCTTTGATGGATAACCTCGAGGCAATTCCATGCACGAGTGTCCGGCTCCCTCCCATTTTTGAGTATGGATGCACCAGCACTATTGCATTGCTTTTGATTTGGGTGGTTTCTTGAGATGGCTCAAAGACTATTACATGAAGAGTTGTGCCATCTGGGGTTGAAATGAAGCAAAATTCAATTGCAATCTTTGTTGTCGTGAAAGGAAAAAAGAATAAAAAGAAACAAGAACCTTGAACAGACACTTAATGTGTAAGTTGAGAATGAAGAGGGATAATGTAGGGGTTCAAGGATCATAGAAAGCAAGGCTGATGATTTTAAGGAGTGGGAGCTGTTGGTCTTGTTGATGTTAATGAGCTGCAGAAGGCAGACACCTAGGCGGCAGGATAAAGGAATTGTTAATTTTAGGAGAAAAGAAGTTTCCGCAAGCTTATTTTTTCACAGAGGATCACAGAACAACACAATGCCATGTCATTTAGGATTTTCACAAGAAACTCTAGAAGATCTAAAAAAAAGGAAGAGAAAGAGATCCATATTAAAAGTATAAAGAAATCCTGAAAGAGTTTACAAGGGAACACCGGTGATATTTACAATGTTTAGCTAGAAAGATTTGAGAATTGAGATCAAAGCTTCCCTAGAGACGGTTCAGAGATTTAACAAATGGGAAAGAGAAATCAGGGTACACCCAATGTATAATGAAATGATATACCCACGCCATAAGATATATAACATTTTGGTTAAATTACTGAATGAGTGTGGTTATATAACAGGCCTAACATTAATGACATGATCACCAATCTAAGAACACAATGATTCAGGGCCAAGAACCGAACTGCGCAGGACAACCCGTTCCCCTGAATTGCAATATTAAAATACAAATGCATCTTAGGTAACCCCAAACTAGGCTAGTACATTCCACAGTCATCACATAAACCACCATCAAGGGCATCTACAAAAACAAAGTTTCAAATGTTTTTCAATTTTGGAAGAAAACAATGCCAATCATTCATAGCAAGAGCCTGAGTGTTTTGAAATGGAAAGTAGGTAATTGTCTCTATCATCAATACATATTACATACAGTTATAGTTCAACTCATCATTTCTCTAAATCAAAAATGTTGAAAGTGCCGATCAAGGAATTGATTGATCGCTAGGATTCTATTGCAAATCTGCAATTGAAACATTTTTCACCCACATGAATATACAAGTAAGGCTTGACCTTGCTATTGTACTTGAAATTCAGATTCATTTAAAATTTAATCTCGACTTCAAATTCCATATCCAAATCAATGCTAACCCGTTAATATTAACCAATTTACATCTTTATCTTGCATTACTAAACCAAACAAATAACCGAACCCCACAAAACAACGTAGTTCATAAAACCCTAAACAAACCTTACAAAATTGATATATAATAATAACACTCCAAACAAAAAAGAAACCAATATTCCAAAGCGAAATGAGTTTCGATTACTTATCTTAACATAACCAAATTAAAGTTTCACCAGTAATTTCAACAAATTCAAGCACTAACACCACTGGTAGCTCCCTTCAACGCCTTCTTCAACTCCTCGTTAATATCTCCTTCTACTGATTTCTTCTCATTGTTTCTCCTTTCAATTTTATAACCGCTACTCCCACTTTTAATTCCATTTCTCTCAAGTTTCCGAGAATTCAATTCCCCAATTAACAATTTCCCTCCACTAATTTCCTCCCTCAATCCCTCCACAGCTTTCTTCAGATGCCCATTCTCGCTTTGAAGTACCTCTAGTTGCCTTTTCACACCCAAACACGCCTCTGCCACGTCAGAATTCCCCAAGTCCATCCCCACCTTCCCAGTGGTCCCCTCTTTCTTACTCCTCCCATCTCCGCCATCCACGTGTTCAATCCCAACCTTGTTCATCACCAGAAACGGTATCTTCCTGAAATTAATCCCAGCCGTTGATTCACCGCTACCACTCTTGATCTCAGCCGGGACCCGAACTCCCCACCGGAAATTCACCACCGCCCTGCTCCTCACGGGCAACTTCGTCCTTGCTGCCACTTCGAGACCAGAAAAAACCCCCGCAACCGCACTCGCCGTCACAGGAGGCAAAACCGCAATCCTCTTCCCATAAAACATGCCATTAACAACAGCCGGAGTCGTATTCGGAGACACAGGCTCGACGACCTCAACTGATCCATCATCATCAGACGAAACGCCACCGTTCTGAATCGACCTAGTAACGTGACTGACATGACTGGACGACTGCGACTTCTTAATAGAAAAGTCCCCAAATTGAGGCTTGAAGTGAAGCATGAAGCTAGGGTTCAAATTATTATTATTATTACCTTTACCCAACAAATTGAATTCAGCACTCATAATCATGGAGCTTGAGACCGGAGAACCGAAAGGGCCGGTTCCGGTTTTGATAACGAGAGAGAAGGGGTTCCAGGTGTCATTAGGACGGTAAGAGAATTTGAAGGAGGGGCCTGATTCAAAGAAAGTAGAGAGATTTAAAGAAAGTTCTTTGGATTCACCGGCTATAATCCCTGATTGGAATGGTAAACCTACGATGCTTAGTGGCACTTTGGCTCTAAAAAGAGGGTTTTGCTCTTCACGAAATTTTAGGGAGGCTTTCATTTTTTGTTCTTTCAATAGCGATCAGTGAAGTGAAGATCGGGTGATTTATATAGCGATTAAATGGATGAAGGTTTTGGAGGGATTTTGAAATTCGGATGAGAAAATTTGGAACACGTTCATCGAGGGAGCTCAAGCTTTGGGGGCAATCGCTGGCGGATTGATTAGGGGTGGTTTTGGGTGTAATTTTTGTGGGAGGGAGAGGGTGAATTCGAGGGTTGCGGTCTATTTTTTGATGGGTAGCTAATGGAGGGGATTTAAAAAAAAAAAAAAAAAAAAAAAAAAAACGTTTGGTTTTATCTTTTAGTTTTAAAAATATTTAAAAAAAATTAAATTTTTTTATTTTCAATTAATTTTTTTATATGTTTAGATTATTTTAATATATTAATATTATTTTTTAAAAAATATATTATTTAAATATATTTTTAAAATAACCACCTCCCCGCTTTCAACAAACTCCAAATAAATTAAATCTCGCCATATAATTTGAATTTTTGAAACAGGTCGACTATGACCGGCGCGTTTAGCGTTTGTCTCTATTGAACCGTTTGATTAAAATACCTACAGGTGACTCACTTCACCAGACAGGCAGGCATACTTCTTGTGAGTTCGTTCAGCAAGAGAGAGTGTGTGATCGTGAGGCTGTGCCTGTCAGCTCGTCCATCAGCCATGTGGAGTGCAGTCTGCGTTGACGTTACATTCTACAGCATTTGGTCCCTTTCATAAATTTTTTTTGTGGGTTTTTTAATTAAGGCTATGCTTATTTTTCAGAAACTGTTTTTTTTTTTTTTTTTGAGAAAATTAGTTTTAAAATTTTTTTATGTTTATTTATTATTATAAAAGTTAGTCAATGAAAAATACTTTTTAATTAAAAAAAAATTAATTTGATTTCTAGAAAAGTGTTTTTCTTTTATTTTAGAAGAAAAACACTTTTTGAAATTTGTGAAAAATTTAAAAATATCATATTATTTGTTGATTATATCAAATTTGATCCTCAAACTTTTGATTGCTATATATATTTTGTTTTGAATATTTATTTTTTAATTTTATCTCTTGAAATTTATTTTTTATATTAATTTTGGTCTATATTTTTATAATTATTATTTGTTTTTCTTTTATTATTTTTTAATTGAAATTTTTTATTTATCACATTTGATCTTCATTCTTTTTATTGTTACTTATTTTATTTGAAATAATTTATGAAATATTAATTTTTATTATTTTCATTTTTTCATTTTTTATTTTTTTTAGATTTAATATTTACTATTTTTATTATTATTTATTTTATTTAAAATAATTTATAAAATTATTATTTTTTTAATTTTATTCTTCTTTAACTTTTTAATAAGGGTGTTTTTGCAGTGAATGCTACTGGTAGCAAACCGGGGAATATTCTAGAATAAGTAGATTAAGAATCTGGAGAAATTTTAACTGAGAAC
This sequence comes from Populus alba, assembly GCF_005239225.2. Lineage (NCBI taxonomy): Eukaryota > Viridiplantae > Streptophyta > Magnoliopsida > Malpighiales > Salicaceae > Populus > Populus alba. The sequence continues at coordinate 17,725,497 of NC_133289.1, forward strand.
AAGTAATTAATGTTTGTAACAGCAATGGACCCCTTATCAACTGGTGTAGGAAGCAAATTAAAGCCATGCACCAAGTTTTTCAGGTTCAGATTTTCTCACCTAAATAAGTATCTTGAATTTCATCTTTTATCTTTTAATATTTAAAAGTTACTGTATTTTGTTTCCCCACAATGTAAGTTGTGTACTGTGCTAATGAAGTGGGTATTCTAGCTGTTATACAGGTACTGAGTCATAACTGTGCTTTGTTCAAACAAAGTTAATTAATGGAATTTCATTGGAGACTTGTTTAACTTATGAACTACAAAAAAAGATAATTGCTTGCTGGCACTGAAGTTTATGCTATGCTATCTTCTAATCTGTGATGAAGGTATTCCAGTTTGGAGTCTTGTTGCCTTAGTTCTTGGTATAATGGAGTCTTAGTTAAACATCACTTCAGCTGTGTTCAGAATTGACTTACTGGACTTTTTTTTTTTGTTGGTTATGCTTTGGATCGCAGCACTGCTGGCTGTCCATTTGGTGAGAGCTGCCACTTTCTCCACCATGTTCCTGGTGGCTACAATGCTGTGGCCCAGATGATGAATCTGGGACCTACTGTCACCCCACCATCCAGAAGTATGGGGGCCCCACTGCCAGTCCCTAATGGCTCTGCTTCGTCTGCTGTTGAAGGCCGGCTATGTAACAAATACAGTAGTGCTGAAGGTTGCAAATTTGGTGATAAATGCCATTTTGCGCATGGTGAGTGGGAACTTGGCAGGGCTTTGAGGTGTTCCAGGATATTTGAGCGGTCGTGTGGAGCAACCTCCTCCTGGCCGTGCCACCAGCTTTGGTGTTTTTGCCACCACTACAAGAATCAGTGCCGATGCCTCCCTTGCTGGATTCATCATTGGTAAGGGTGGTGTGCATTCCATACAGAAATGCCACCAAACAGGAGTCAAGCTGTCTATCAAGGAGCATGAACCAAATCCAAATCTCAAGAACATCGAACTTGAGGGGTCATTTGAACAGATTGCCCAAGCTAGCAAGACGGTAGAAGAGCAAGACGGTCATTTGAACAGATTGCCAATCCAGGAAGCAACTATAAGACCAAGTTGTGTGACAATTCTGCCAAAGGGTCTTGCACTTTTGGTCAAAGGTGCCATTGTTGCTCACGGAGCTGCTGAATTGCGCAAGACAGCAGCGTGAGTGTTAAGTTTTCCGAGTTTGGCTCCATCTGTTGTGCAGTCATGTATGCGTGAGAGGAAATTATGATTTTACATTTCTTGGCTTCTTCTATACTTTCTTACAACTATCATAGCTTTCGCCCTCCAATTTCCCCGCTGTCTGCATCTGATGTAACATACTTTGCCAGCCTGTCCGTGCCGGCCATAGTTCCGTGTTCCGAGTAGATGATAGTAGCTTTGTCTAATTTGCTAGAAACCGTTGAATTTTTAACTTTTGTAGAATTACTTTAATAATTAAAATACTTTAATAATTTCTATTGCGAAGTGCGATCAGAAGCCAAAGCCTTTGTAGAATTATGTCATGGCATTCTCTGCATAAATCATTACCTCGTGCAAGATTTTCTATATCTGTGCAGTTTCTATTATGATTTAGATGGTTAGAACCATTGTTGTAAATCCTGCGCAGCCTGTGGATTTACCTGTACAACCTGAGGTCTTAGCAAGGTTTTAGGATTTACTTTTGAAATTGTAATAGCGGTTTAAATATTTTTTATTTAAAAATATATCAAAATTTAAAATGTTTTAAAATACAATATAAATACACTTATACGGAAAAAATCAAAGTTGCAGTTGTAGTTGGCAAAATCAAACCTGAGAAACGTAGCATAACCTGAGTGAGATTTAATTTATTTTTTTTAATAAAAAAGCAATTTCTTGAGTCTCTTTTATCAGTAAGTTCCACGGCACCTTGTGTCTTCTCCTATGCATCTGGAGGTTCTGGTCCCTTCGGAATCTTTGGCCGCAGATCTCACAAATACGAAGGAGAAGACGAAGAAGAAGAAGAAGAAGAAGAAGAAGAGAAGAAAGTGAAATTAATACACAAAGAACAAAGAGTAGTACCGTGTTAAAGACGGACACATTCTTCAAATACATTTCATGGATTGTGTAGGCTTCAGCGAACACGAATTGACGTTATGGTACCATGTTATTTAAATTACTTATTTTTTTTTATTTAAAATAATATTTTTTATTTTTAAAAAAAATTATTTTTAAAATCATTATATTAAAAAAATTTAAAAATATTACAAAAAATATAATTTTAAACAATTATTTTTTCAAAACTTGACAAAATAATAGTATGCACAACCAGATATTATGAGTATGTGTAGAATGTGGTTGTGATTGCTTTTCAAAGTGTTTTTTATTAAAAAAAAATATGTTAATAATATTTTTTTTTATTTTTTAAAATTATTTTTGAGATCAGCACATCAAAATAATTTAAAAAACATCAAAAATATATTAATTTAAAGCAAAAAAAATTATTTTTTTTTCAAAAACGCTTTTAAAACGTAGTGTCAAATGCTCTAAGAATTTGTTTTGTATTGTGATAGTTTTTGTTGTTGTGATTTGAAAAAGTTGTTTTATAAAAAGTACTTTTGGTTGAAGTTGGTTTGGTATTTATACATGTTTGCTTAAAACTGTGGTTGAAATTAAGTTTGAATAAAAAGTAATTTAATGTGTTTAGTTAAACATGCTTTTCAAATTGAGGTTATAAAATAATTAAAAAAGATATATATTAATATTGATGTTTTTTAATTTAAATATTGTAGATTTAACTACCATTCTTACATTATTAAATAAAAAAAAATATATCAAATGTTTTTATTATTCCATTAACTTATCTACAATTTTCATCACGTATGAAATTCATCTGATAAGGATTATAATTTTCATGGTTTTTTGAACATGCAACAAAATCATGTAAAATATCATCAAATACAAAATTGAAATTGTGATCAAATTTCACAAATGCTACATCATCATGCGATGTTTTTCTAGTTTATGTAATGTTATTAAATAATATTAAACGCTAATATTTCAAGTAAAACACAATTTTAAAAAAATAAATATTTTTTACCGAGTCAAACGCAGTCCAGTGAACAATGCCAGGTGAATCCTTCTTGCGTTGCTAGGTGAATTAATTCACCTAGCATGGGCACTGCTCACTTCAAGAAGTGAACATTGTTCAGGTAAATAACACAAGAAAGCAGTTTTCAGCTGGTGTGTGCAAAATGATGGTTTGAGAAAAACATTTATGTGTCTTACCAAACAGTAAATTGCTTTTTTCATATTACCAAATATGATATTTATAGGATTTGCTTTAAAAGCTAAAGTTACCACGTAAATAAACACCATCATGTCAGTTGCCTCAAATGAGGTTACAAATTCTATCATAAAAAAATTACAAAATAATTTGAAAACTAACTAAAATCAAAGGAGAAATAAAATGAATTAACAAACAAACCAAATATTTAATGAAAAATACCGAAAATTTAGCATCGATCAATTCACCTAAAACAAACCCAATAAAAAATCATTGTTGCATAAAGTTGAATAAAAATAAGTTATAACACACAATAATATATATATATATATATATATATATATATATATATATTTCAATAAATTTTTTTATTTTCCCTTTATTTAAAAGTTAATGAGCTATTGAATCACTTTAAGATCGGAACAAGGAAATTCACGGTTTTATTATCACATACATCGATAATTTATTTTGTTTATTATGCATGCAAAGTGAATAGTAATATTCTTTTTTTATTACATCTACGGTTTTTTTAAAATTATTGTTTTATATGAGTATGTTTAAACTAATAATATTTTTCTCTTACGAACTATGATTTTTGAACTTAAACCAAAATAAATGAAGTCTTTTTTGTAGAAATATACATGTGAAATAATGATCGTAGAAAATTACTGCAGGAACTCATGGATAGCCGAGCTTCGAAGTTTGTAGTATGTTGGATTTGAACAATTTTTTTTTATTCTTTTAAAGTTATTAAGTTTTTTTTTTAATTTGCTAACTGATTTTTTTTTCAAGAAACAAATAACATCATATTAGATGACCTATCTTGTTGCCTATCTTGTTGACCTAGCTTGTTGCCAAGACATAACATCTTCGTATTGAGATGATTGAACTTCAGTGATTATACATTAAACTGAAAATCACGCATGGATGGTTCATATGCCTTTTCTTATCGCCTCCCAATCTTGACGAAAACCTACATCCTCCTCCTTCTTCGATCCACCTTTTACCGACATAATAAAATGGTGATTATATTACCGATATAATAAAATACAAAATAAATGTCACCCAAATAAATTTCTCCAACAAACAATAACCGCCAATACACCCATCATAAAAATCATGCCGACAAAATCAATTTCCAACTATCGGAAGCGTATTCGATCAATAAATTATAAAAATCGGGTAGTGTGCCTTCTTGACTTTCCACAGTGAGAGACACCGAAGAGGCGTGAATAAGATGGAAGATGGCATCCATTTCTCAGGAACAATTATTGGGGTCTGGGAAACAAGATGGAAGCTTCTGTAAAGAATAATTCCTCATAATCCATTTCAAACTCAAATAATTCGAGTATAGTTCATATGGATTGTAATAATTTATGGAATATCTTTATTTATTTTAGTAGGAAAAGTTTTTTTTTTTCCTGTTATTTCACTCTTTAAATCATAGTTTTTACATCTAACTTAGTTCAAGGCCAGGGTTTCGGGTTGTGACTGGGTCACTGGGTTGTCCGGTTCAATTTTTTTTTAAAATCAAAACAACGTCGTTTTAGTTAAAAAAAATCAACGTGTTTTTAATCGGGTCTTACTGGTTCAACTGAGTTTCCTGGTCACACTTGATTTTTTCTTCTTTTATTTTTTTTTAACCCGACCCGATTTTTATCCCAGCTCGACTAGATTTCAAGTCAACTTGTTGAATTGGACTGAGTTTCAAAACTATACTTTAAATAATTATGTCATTATGAAATCTCATTTGAAAATAATTACGAATTTTTTTTCAGCGATAAGATTCTTCAGTTGGTTTTGTTAAAGAATCTGATAATAAACTAATTTCCTATTTTAGATTAAACAACACAATAATGAATCATCAAACGGATTTAATTTACAGCACAGCAACACACCAGAAAAGGTGAGGAGCCAAACAGACTATTTCAATACTTATCATCTCACGTGCGATGGCTATCAGATAACTGTAAATTAGTCAAACTAAGAGGGACAATTCCGTGAATATAGTCAGCAGATATTTCAACATCACGAATCTCAACCATATATTGTTGCGAGGAGCGGTTAAGATTGAGGCCACGTCGTCGCATAGATTGGATACATGTCTGGCAAAGCAGCGCATGCGACCAAAATACCACTGACAAGGCGACACGTTGAAAAGCATTTAAGAACTATAAATTAAGTCATGACGTCAATTTGAATTTGTTTTTAATACTTGGTATCAGTAATAATAATGATTTAAAGTATTTTTTATTTAAATATATATAAAAATAAATATTTTTTTAAAAATTATTATTTTTAATATTATTACATTAAAATAATATGAAAAAAATCATTTTAAATAAAAAAAATAAATTTCAAAATTTTTTTAAAAATAATTTACACAGTATTTTCAAACACATCCTAACTCTCTAAATTGTCATTAACCGTCCTTTTAAAATGATTTTTTACAAAACAAAATTAATTTTTTATATTTTTAAATAATTTTAATATCTCAATATTAAAATTTATTTTTTAAAAAATAAATTATTATTTTAATATATTTTCATATAAAAAACACTTTAATCAATAGCAATTACCCCACTTGAAAAATATCTGTTCTTTAGTACCCGCTTTATACTTTTCATAAAGCGTTTTTATAAATTTCTCATAAAGTAACCTTTTTTGGCAAAGTTGATATAAAAAAATATTAATACCCATTTTCTTTTATAAAAACCTGTACACACTAAAACACACATTGGTAAACTATCTTTTGGTATATATACTTTCTTATTTTATAAAAAAGCTCTATTCTAAAGGCAAAATTCAAGCCATCTATTGAGAGTGAAATTGTATTTTAATAACCCAAGTAAAATAATAATAATAAAATTTGAAATTTTTCTTTCATCTATCAACTCTCAAGAAAATGACATTAATCTAAATTTAGTCGAGATTAACAAGGAAACGCTGACATCAATCATCATTCAAGAAAATTACAATAGTTTGTAATTTGGAAGCGATCTGAAATATAAATAGAAGTTGAGGGACCGATTTGTAGTTAGGCCAGTCTAAATTACCTAGGAACAGATGGTATATGTGGGGCCCAAGTGCAAGAGCAAGTGTAGGAGGAAGGGAGCGTCGCGACTCGCGATATTGCTTCAAATACAGGCCTCTCCCCCTTCTGCCTTTGCTCAAGGGCCAGCTACGCCTATTATTGCACGCCCACAAGCACATAGAAATAGAGGGGATTTTGGGAAAAGGAGAAGCGAGGCTTCAAGAGAAGGAGAGTCACTCCCTTTCTCCCTTATCAGGTAATAATACATTTCCTCTCCTCTTTAGCTCTCTGCTCTGTTTCAATCACCAACCTGCATTTTTGTGTTTGATTCCTTTGCGGTTTTTGAGCGCGAATGCTTGTTTTCTTCTTTCCTGGGTCTTAGATATTTCAGATCCAGGTAAAAACGATGATCTTTTCTCTGATGTTTCTGGTATTATATTCGAGTTAATTACAGTATTATTTTGTAAGAGATTGGTTTTTGGTTAGATCTGTGTGCGGTATTGTGTTTTTTCTCCGTGAGGTTGGATTCTGCTTAATTCTCTCAATTTGCCGAGTCTGTTGCTTTCTTTCTTTTCTTCTTCTTTTCATTAATTGAAAATGGCATCTTTGCAAGCTATTTTTTAGTTTTAGTTTTTAACGAACTCCGTACTGAGCAAATTAATAATAATAATAATAATAATAAAATAGCATCTTGATTTTGAATGTTTTCAAGATATCGTCTGGTCGTTGTTTTTTAATGCTTTCTCAAATTAAATAAAATCTTGTTAGACTCAGGTCAAATAAAGATCTCAAACGGTGTTGGTGAATCTTTTAATAGTGACGGTACGGTGTGGGTGGGTGGCTCTTCGGTGGTGGGTAAGGAGGCCGGCCTTGTTAGATTTCGACTATAGCTGTTTTTGTAGGTTTCTTTGGCCTTGTTGTTTGAAAAAAAAAAATTTCTCCCACGCCGCCGCTCTGCTTGTGAATGATATTACTTTTAAATTTTTTTAATGTGCGGATTTTTCTCCTTGTTAATTTTTTTATTTTAAATTATTAATTAATATTTTTGATGTTTTTCAATATTTTAATGTTTTAATTTTAAAAAATAAAAAATATTTTTTAAAAAAAATAATAATCATTCTTCCACACATAAAATAAAAAAATCAACTTGGATTCTCAAGCTGTTGGCTTTGCGAAGGACGTTTATCTTGGAATAAAAATAATAATCTCAAAGTCCATTTTATAGCCTTGATGGAGAGGCGAGATTGACAAATTAGTAAAATTGTGTTTTTTTTTTTTTCAAAAAAAACATTTTTTATATATAAAAAATATTATTTTAATATATTTTTAAATAAAAAACAATTCTCAACTGACATGACATATGACATATGAATCGAGGAAAAGAAAAAGGGAAGGGAAAATCCATAGAGATATAGGCCCCGTTTGTTTGCAGGAAAGTGGTTTTTTTTTAGAAAGTGAATTCCGGGAAAAGTGAATTCCTGGAAAATGAATTCCGGAAAAATATTTTTCGATGTTTGGTAGTGTTATGGAAAATGAACTGGAAAATACTTTTCAGTGTTTGGTTGTGTTATGGAAAATAAACTGGAAAATAATTTAATAATGAATTAAATTTTTTTTCAAGTTTATCTAATATATATAAAATATTTAATCACTTACAATTGTCATAACCCAATTTTGACCTTTTTTATTTTTATTATTTAAAAAAAAATGATGAAAAATAAAAATAAAATAAATGAAGGATGAATTAAAATTTGGGTTAAGGGTAACATGATTGGAAGTTTAAAGATTTAATTAAACTCTTGACTAGTTTAATTAATTAAATCAAGGGTTTAATTGGAAATTGATTTAATTAAATTTTAGATTATTTTAATTAATGAAATCAAGAGTTTAATTGAAGAATTAAGTACTTAATTAAACGTCAAAAAAATAAAATAAACCAAGAGAACCGGCTTCGTCTTCATCTTTAGGAGCAGCAGACCACACCTTTGCATTTTAATTCACTGCTACATTAGCAGTGAATTATAATTCGTTACCTCTGCATTTTAATTCACTGCTACAGTATCAGTGAATTATAATTCCCTACTACAGTAGCAGTGAATTATAATGCACTTGCACGCCAAAGGAAAGTGTTTTCCTTTCTTTAACCGAAGGAAAACACTTTCTTTTCTCAAAGCAGTGATGTTATGTTGACTGGAATTAAGTTTTTGTTGACTTACTGTTTAAACTTGTTACCAAACATGGAAAAGTAAGGAAAACAAATTCCAGGAATTCGTTTTCCTTGAAACAAACAAAGCAATAATAGAATCAATTATCTAAAGAATTGGAAAATGAACTGGTAAACAGTATGTTAGAGTATGACCGCAAGGGCAAAACAGTAAACAGAATGTCAGTACATAGGCGGCGGATGGTCAGCATCCTTTCTTCAATATTTCAATGATTCATGATGTCCCTCTTTCATTTACCTCGTATAGTCGGTCGTTCAAGTGTGCGGGGTTGTTACAATCTTTATTGATTTTTTAAAAATTAGCACATAAAATTAGAGATATTGACAGGAGTATATTTTAAAAAAATGCATAAAATAGCACTGTTTATAAATTAAAAAAGTTGATATTTATAATTTGTTGCTATTTAAAATAATAATGGAGACGGGAGGGAGATAAAAAAATCTTGGAGAAAAATTAAATCTTTGATTATGATATCAAAAAATTTTATTAATGATCATTTGAGTGGGCTACACTTGATATTTAAAGATGGCGGATGGTGTACTTGTTTTTTTATGGCAAGTGTGATATACTTAGTTTCATGTGATTTTTTTTTTGTTGTTGGATTTATCTTACTAATATTTTTTTTAATTATATTAGTGGTGTTATAATTAGAGTTTTAGTATGTTTTTAGTGTTTTTTTTTTTTTTTTTTGTACTCATTTAATATTTTTTGTTGGATGTTGTTATTATGAATAACAACAAGTTATAAATATATTGTGCTTTTTTAATCATGACAAATGGGGTTATTTTATCAAAAAAATTTATTTGTTATTTCATCGTTCTAATATCTATAAATATCCCTATGTTTTTCAGCCGACTTTTCAATTTTGTGGGTGCCATGTTTGAAAAGTAGTTTACAATAGTTATTTCATCAAAGAAAGAAGAGAAATAAAAATATCATTTTTTATTTTAGTAAAAATATTTTTAACATTTATAATAATTTTTTTTTAAGTGTTCAATAAATAAACAGGGAAAGGTGTCCCTTTGTTTTGGTAAAAGTCCTCGTTTACATGTCTTACGTACCCCTTTCTTCCTCCTATCACTCCTTTGGTCACCCCTAACCTACCCCACATCCCACTAGCCACGAGTGGCATAGGCACTTGATCCCTTCTAAAGTGCTGAAGGGCAGCTACCTCACGTCTTTGGTCCACTCCCACCCTTCCACGTCTCCTCTTACTGTCCATATTGTAAGGAGTTTGTTTATCGATTGACGCCCGATACACAGTGGAGGTCGTCGTTCGACCTATAAGCTTTCTAGGCCAAGTGTGGATATGTTTATATGGCAGGACAACACAGCCTTTATTTTACAACCACAAAAGGGAAATATCATGATCTTTTTCTAGCATAAACTCCTAATGTATACAAGCTACTTGTCGATGATTGGACCGAGTCTGATTGTGTCTTTCGTACCAAGGAATAAAAAAAAAAGAACGATTGTGTCTCACCATTACTTCAACATGACCCAGTGGCCGAAATGATAAGCCATAACTATTGAGTTCTCCCCATGTGGTCATGGAGTTGATTAATCTCCGTCAAACTCAAGATCACTTCTTTTTCCGAGTCGTTTGCGTTTTATTTTGAAACAGTCTCCTTGCTTGTGCTGATAAATCCCGAGCTTATGCAAGTGTTTTCTTCTAATAACCAATTAATAAGAGCACCACCTGGCTCAAGCTGTACGGTCAAAACTTGGAAAAAAATCAAGGCAGTCTCTTTTAGTTGTCTTTGCTTGGATTGATACGAAGACAAAGAGGTGTAACTTGTTGTTCCTCGCACTGTACAGAAGCAGGAAAAGGTGGCTGTTGACGTGGTTGGATGTTTAGCAGCCGAACATTAATGCCAGTAGTTTTCCATATATAATCTTTGATATAATGCTCCTAAAGCTTCAGCATAGGGAAAACTAATGCTTGTAGTCTCATTCTTTTCAGGTCTTGAAACGATGGGTGCTGGTGGTAGAATGTCTGCTCCTCCTTCCTCTGCTAAGGTGGAATCTGATGTTTTGAAGCGAGCTCCTGACTCGAAGCCGCCATTTACACTCGGCCAGATCAAGAAAGCCATCCCACCTCATTGTTTCCAGCGTTCTGTTCTGCGCTCATTCTCTTACGTTGCTCATGACCTGATCATTGCCTCTATCTTCTATTATGTTGCGACCAATTACTTCCACCTCCTTCCTCACCCTCTCTCCTATGTGGCCTGGCCGATTTATTGGGCTGTCCAGGGATGTGTCCTCACCGGCGTTTGGGTTATAGCTCATGAGTGCGGTCATCATGCCTTTAGCGACTATCAATTGCTTGATGACATCGTTGGCCTTGTCCTCCATTCTTGTCTCCTCGTCCCTTATTTTTCATGGAAACATAGCCATCGTCGCCATCATTCCAACACAGGCTCTCTGGATAGGGATGAAGTGTTTGTACCCAAGAAGAAATCTGGTATCCGTTGGTACTCCAAATACCTTAACAACCCAGTAGGTCGTTTCCTCACCATTACCATCACTCTTACTCTTGGCTGGCCACTTTACCTTGCATTCAATGTTTCAGGCAGACCTTATGATAGGTTTGCTTGCCACTACGATCCATATGGCCCTATCTACAATGATCGTGAGCGTGTGGAGATATTTATATCTGATGCTGGTGTTCTTGCTGTCACTTATGGGCTCTACCGCCTTGCAGTCGCAGAGGGACTTGGTTGGGTTCTTTGTGTTTATGGAGGGCCATTACTTGTGGTGAATGCATTCCTTGTTCTGATCACATATCTGCAGCATACCCATCCTTCATTGCCGCATTACGATTCATCTGAGTGGGACTGGTTAAAAGGGGCTCTAGCAACTGTTGATAGAGATTATGGAATCTTGAACAAGGTCTTCCATAACATCACAGACACTCATGTAGCTCACCATCTGTTCTCAACGATGCCACACTACCATGCTATGGAGGCAACGAAGGCAATCAAACCAATTTTGGGAGATTACTACCAATTTGACGGAACTCCAATCTGTAAGGCAACGTGGAGAGAGGCCAGGGAGTGCATTTATGTACATCCAGACGACGAGGATGACGATAAACAGAAGAGCAAAGGTGTCTTTTGGTACAGAAATAAACTGGATTGAAGATGCCATAATAAATGTACCGGGGAGGGGAGGTTTCTGTTTGTTGCTAGGGATTATAGCCTCCCTGTCTTGTTGACATGGAGTTTGTTTCAGTTGTTTTTGTCGAACTTTAATCTTAGCTGTGCTCCTTTTTTGAATAATCATCAAGGTCCAGCATGCATCAGCATGGGACATTCAAGAGGATGCTCCAGTTCCATACATATGTGAAAAATATACTGGACTTTTTCCCCAAACCTGATGAGAGTGCATTTACAGTTTCAACATTTGTTACATACAGGTGAAAAACATGAAGTATTCAAAATGGGTGTCCTTAATTTATAAAATACATGAAGAAGTATCTTTCCCGGTCACCGGCAAGGTACCAACATTGGCGTTGACAACTAGATTTTTTCAACAGAAGTGCTGAATACAAACAATTGAGATCTTATTTTTCAAGAGGAATCCAACCCCTGTCAGCATCACGGGTATTTTGAAAGATAAGTGCAAAACTATTGATCCAATGGAATATAAGTGGGAAAAGAAATTAATTGATCAAATAAGAAATCATCTCGCACCTCACACACAAGAAAAGATAAGCATGATGATAAAGTCAGAAAAACTTCTAATGAATCTATGCCTTGAAACTATTTAATGGGTCTTGAATTATTTATTTATTTATTTTTTAGATTTAGGCTTGGGCTAGTAATCTTCTTCTTCTTCTTCTTCTTCTTCTTTTTTTTTTTTTTTTTTTGGGGGGGGTCAATTGGGCTTGTTTCCACCTCTTATTTGGGTTTCATATTGGACTTGTGCTAGAGCTATTCAGCGAGGTTGTGCTGGAGTTGTTTAGTTAAGTTGTGCTGGAGTTATTTGATTGGACTTCAGATAATAAAAAAAGTTGGTGTGGAGAAAATAAATTGAAAAGGGAAAGTAAACCTTTGAAGATTTTTTTTTTTTGGTATTTAGGAAACGCTGTCGAACTATTTTAGAAAAAAATTAAATTTTTTTTTAAATTATTTTGAAGTGAAAAATAATTTTTTAAAAAAAAAAAACTTTAAAAAAATAATTAATCAAACCCTACCTTGAATTTGTATTCCACTAGTGTCATCAACAATGACATGTTTCTATTTTTGTCAGCTTGTTTATTCCTCTCAACTCGACACTACACAAGCGTCTTTCTTCCCTGAGTAAAGTACTTAATCCTTAATTGTATGCAATTTTAAAATATAAATCAAAACACTTATGTCTTCTTTACACCTAAAAACCACATACTTTCAAATTATTGGAAACATCACAAATCATGGGTTTTGTCTTAAGATTATCTATTTATTTCTCTTTTACGGTGTGGTGTGATATATATTTTGCTAAAATTATAAATTTAAAAAATATTGGAACATAAATCTTACTAAAAACTCTTTTTTAAAATTTTAGCTAAAAAAATATTACAATTTATAGTTTTCTAATATTTACCTTTTCAAATCGCAAACACAAAAGGTAAAAGTATTACTCCATAACAAGAAAGACTATCCAAAATATTACCATTGTTAAAGTTATTTACTATGTTGTATATATTCATTTAAAATAAATAAATCATTATTAATTTTTATCCCATTTTTATCCCAAGCTTGACGAGTGGGTAATAAGTTGATAAGTTGATGAATGACTATATTGTATATTAGTCACTTTATTATTCAAGAATCCATGTAGAGTAAATGAACAATCATTACTTGTTATTCTAGGTTAATGACGAGTAAATAATAAATTGATATATTGATAAATAACTTTAACATGTTCAAAAATATTTTTATAATTAATATCATATTTTCCTTTTAATTCTTCTAAATAATAATAACAATAATAATATGAAAAAAAAATTCTTTTTTTTTCATCGTACATCCATACCTGTGGGTTTGAGGGTGCCCCGATAAAACCTTTCCAAACTATTATCTTAACTATCCAGCCATTTATTTTTTAGGTAGGATGTATATGATGGTTGTCATTTTTTTTTTTTGCATGGGTGTCCGGGTCAGCTTGCGCGCACCACGACTAATTTCACGGTCCACTGAACATCCTGCAAACCCAATAAGCATGTAAGGCACCGCGGAGGTGACAGCCGTGCACAATGAGGTTTGAACCCTGGTGTAGAAGAAGGGAACAAACCCCTACCACCACTAGGTCAAGACCTCAATTGCGGTTGTCATTTTTTTTTTAATTATATTACTAGTTATTTACCTAGAGTTTCTGAAAAGCGATTAGAATTTCTAGTTATTATTAAGCCAGATAATAATTTATTTATTTTTATCTTTTTTATATGAAGTTCACCTTAATTAATTTGCTTTATGAAAAACATGAAATTCTAGAAAAAACGAGCGTCCAACACCTATTTGCAAGGTGAAGAACCTCCCACTTAGTATGGGCTATATTTATTTTTATATGTTCTCATCATTAATTCATTATTGATCTCAGGGTCTTTTCTTTTTTCTTTTTATATATATATATATATATATATATATATATATATATATATATATATATATATATATATATATATATTTTATATATAAAAGAGCCTACCCGAGCGAGGTGTGGAGGGGGAACGATGATGGTGGCCACTCTCATAGCTCTGATTTATTGGTGATCTACTTTTGGAGACCACATTTAGGGTACCTAATTTGAGAGTGTTCTTCACGACAATGAGAGCAGCTTCTAGCTAGGTAGAGTCAGATTATAATGGTACTCTTGTCTAATTTTATTTTCTTTATTGTGTTCATGAAAATGGGCGAGCGAGAGAGGATTTGTTTGGTTGCTTGGCCTGAGCTCCCTCCTTGTGGTTATTTTTTAGAGTGAATTCCAGGGAAAGTGAACTCCTGGAAAGTAAATTACAGAAAAGTATTTTTCGATATTTGACAGTGTTATAGAAAATGAACTGGAAAACACTTTCCAGTGTTTAGTTGTGTTATGGAAAATGAACTGGAAAATAATTTATTAATGAATTAATTTTTTTTTCAAGCGCCGCGCCTTTCCTGTGTCTTTGTTGCTATTTGGGCTTAATTTTACAACCATGTCGCCTGACAAATTTCATGAACAAAATAAAGTATACAATATGCTTAAAACTCGATTGATTTACATCGTGTGTGTGTTTAAGAATATTATCAAGGCATTGGAGGATTAAATTAATTTGAGAACAGAAGATCGTGCAAAGGGCAGAGATGCAGAGAAGATTGCAGTCCTGCAGCCCCTCAACAATGGCGAAGAATAAATGGGTCCCTCTCTTTCTCTCAGAGACACACCTTCTTGTCGTCTGTTAGGGTTTAGCAGGGTGGCTCCCGCCGAGGAAACGCAATCCCCATGGCGCTCACGTCCCCACGTGGCAGTAACGTCTTGCAGTATCAATGTACACGATCTACACGGTTTGTGTGGGCCGGCTGGCGCAGCCGGCACGAGACCCTTTGTGATGATCATGATGACTTGAGCCTTAACCGAGCGTCCGATCTATTCGAATCTCTACTTGGCGTGCACATCCAACGGTTATTATTATCTCTCTCTCACTCGCACGTATTAGTCTTAATGCATC